>NC_044565.1:36936710-37646710 GCF_007565055.1 Rhinopithecus roxellana
GTCCAGTGTTAAGAACTGGCCTGGCAGGCTTTGTTGAGACCATCCAGCCTTGAAAGCCTCACAACCAAATGCCATCACAGGCACTTTCTGCCCTTAGCCCTTGTCTGTCTCCTACATGAACTCAGATCGCCTCTGAAGAGGGACATTCTAGGGAGAGTTTCATCTTCATCACCATCCTGGATAGGGAACCCTTCCAGACTCAGAGTTGCAAAAGTCAGGGAGGGGCTGCTCACTGGAGGTGGAGTCCTTTGGCCAGGTTTCACTGTAAACACATGGCTAAAATGTGTTGCACATGGACAGGCATGCTAGTGTGTCCTGTATATATGCTAGTGTGTCTCATGCAGCTTCTGGCTAAAGGACACTGACCTCAGCAAGGCTAAATGAGGCATCAGGATGAACTCTTCAAATAGACTTCATTAGACCCACAGAAGACTGACCTTTGCCTGACTTTGGATTACCCCTTTCTTGCCAGGAATTATGTCCAATGACTATATCGGGAACTAGAGGTCTTGATAGCCACACTTTGCTTGGTGTGGCTTCTCAGTCTTTTGAGACATGGCTATCAAGGGCTCATGTTTATTCCAGGTCCTCCCTTTACCCCTTTCCTCCAGGGGCATCTATGGCAACAAAAGACCATGACATCTGGCAGCGCTGGCAGGACTATTTAGTTTAGGCAGGAATGGGAGTGTTAGCATGTCAGAGTACATCTGAGAAAACATTCCAAACCAACCTTTCCACACTGGGAACTCAACCCCCAGGAATCACCAAAGATAAGGGCAATAGTCTTATCTCTCAGAGGGAAGTTCAGGGTAAAGGCTGCTCCTGCTGTGGACCAGAGCTCAGGGAAGAAGAAGGCGCAGGCTGACCCTGCCTGTCCACTTGACGAACTTCCACAAATGCCACTCTGGGGACTGAGGCATACGAAGTGGGGAAGAAAATACCAGCCTTGCCCTGGAGCTCTGGGATGGTGGCTGTATACCCCTAAAGATGCCAGCAGATCTGAATTGTGGCCTATGTGTGTTTGGGAATTGGGAAATAAGGAGATAGAGGGACAGCAGGCAGGGAAAACTACAATTAGACTCAACTTGCACAGATCTGGGAGTATGCGGATCTGAATTGTGGCCTCCATGCGTTTGGCTGAAGGATAATGATCTCAGGCCCCAATTTTTTTTTTTTTTTTTTTTTGTATCACTTGCTCAGAGGATTCCGACCAGGAGCTTCTTTCAGATGACACAGATCCCGAGGAGCTGCTTGCCTTCTACCCATGACGCTTCTAAGAGTGACTCTTGCCATGTGACCATAGAGATAAGTGAAGCTTTTCTCCAATGATATCATTAAGAAGTCTAAACTTCTCCAAAGGGAGAGGCTGTGACTAGGAACACAAATGTCTCAGTGTATCACACTCATCATGCTCCCAGATCTGTGGGGAGAAAAAGAAATCATAGAATGGTGCATATCCTAAAAATAGAAAGAAAATTGCTTTTCAAGTTATGAAATCTGGCCCTTCTCATTGTGAGTTTAAAGTACATGTTACTGCTTCAATTTCTAAAACAGGAGGCGGCCAGATTCAGAGTTTAAAATGTCTAAGTGGTTATTTGAAAACAGATATTTAGAGGCAACTGAGAGAAGAATACTGGGGCCATGGGTCTGCAGTCACTTTCCCAGCAGTGCTCTGAGGCCTTGGGTTTCATAAAAGATAATCATAGTTACTCCTTTTAAAGAAAGCTGAGTCTAATTGTAGCTTTTCCTGCCCGCTGTTGCTCTATCTCCTTATTTCCCAATTCTATCTTTCTTTCAAAACCCAGCTCAAATCCCACCTCCTTCCATAAGTCTTCCATTGTTTAATACAGTCGGAATTTACCTCTTCCTCCTCTAACTCCCATGGCATTTTATTTACACCTCTCTGATGGCCACTTTCTACTTTCTATAAGGTAAGTTATATACTTGTTTTATATCAATAAATTTCAAAATATTGAAATCTTACAGAGTATGTTCTCTAACCACAATGAAATTAGATCATATATTAAACTACCTAGATAATCCTACATGTTTAGAAATTAAATAACACATTTATAAATAACCACGGATCAAAGGAAACATTTTAAGGGGAATTAGAAAATATTCAGATTGAGGGATAATGAAAATTCAACATTATATTTCAAAATTTGTGGGGTGCAGGTACAGCAGTGCTTAAAGGGAAATTAATAGCTTTAATTTGGTAGTATTAGAAAAAGAAGGAAGGTTTAAAATTAGTTATCCAAATTTCCATATTTAAATGTAGAACAAAAAGAAAAGTAAACCCAAAGAAAGAAGGAAATAATAAGTATAAAAGCAGAAGTCAGTATATTGGAAAACAAGCTGCAGGGATTTTTAACTCAGTCAAAAATTGGTTCTTTGAAAAGATTCATAAAATTGGTAAGCCTTTAACAAGATTGATCAATTAAAAAAGAGAGAAAATACACCTTACTAGTATAGGGATAAAAGAGAGGATATCATTACCAATCTTACAGGTTATAATGATAATTCAGAAATGCTATGAACAACTTTATGGCAATGAAGTTGATAATTTATGTGAAATGAACAAATTCCTTGAAAAACACAACTTATCAAAATCAACACAGGAAGAAATAGATAACCCATATTTCATAAAGAAGTTGAATTAACTATAAAAAATATTCCACAAAGAAAACTCCAAGGCTCTATGATTTCACGTGTAAATTCTATCAAAAATTTAAGGGAAAAAATTCAAATCTTGCATAAACTCTTTCAAAAAGAGAGAAGAAGGGAAATTTTCATTTTATAAAGTCAGCATAAATTTCATACTAAGACCTGACAAAGACATTTGAAGAAATGAAAATTACACACAAATATACTTATGAACATAGACACAAGAATCCTTAACAAAATATTAGCAAATAGAATTCAGAAATACATAAAAATGATAATACATCATGACCAAGTAAGGTTTACCTCAGGAATGTAAAGTTGGTTTAACATTTGAAAATCTATCAATGTAATTCACAATATTAATGGAATAAAGGAGAAAAACTGTTCAGTAATCTCAGTAGAAACAAAAAAAGCATATGATAAAATTTGACATCTATTTATGGTTAAAAACTCTTAAAACTTAGGAATAGAAGGGAATTTCCTCAATTTAAGAAAGTACATCTGCTGGGCACAGTGGCTCATGCCTGTAATCCCAGCACTTTGGGAGGCTGAGGCGGGCAGATCACCTGAGGTCAGGAGTTTGAGACCAGCCTGGCCAACATGGTGAGACCCTCTCTCTACTAAAAATACAAAAATTAGCTGGGCATAGTGGAACGTGCCTGTAATCCCAGCTACTCAGGAGGCTGGGGCAGGAGAATCGCTTGAACCCAGGAGGCGGAGGTTGCAGTGAGTCGAGATGGTGCCACTGCACTTCAGCCTGGGCGACAGAGCGAGACTCCATCTCTAAATAAATAAATAAATAAATAAATAAATAATAAATAAAGTACGTCTATGAAAAAACCTACAGCTAACATATAAAATGGTGAAATATTGAATATTTTTCTCCTAAATCAGAATAAAAGGAAGGGTTGTTCACTTCTAGCACTTCCATTCAACCTTGTAACTAGAGGTCTTAGCTGGAGCAATAAAACAAAGAAAAAAGAATTAAAGAGTGGAAATAAATTAAAACATTGTCTTTATTTGAAGATGACAAGATTGTATAGATAATCCTAATGATAGAGGACTTATGTACAAAAATAAATTACATAGCTATATAATAATAACAAATAATTGGAAAATAAGATTCAAAAACAGTAATTAATAAAAGATGTATAATACTTTTGCATTAAAAACTACAAAAGATTTTTGTTTTGTTTTGATTATAAATGGGGCCTTGCCTTGTCACTCAAGCTGGAGTGCAGTGGCATAGTCATAGCTCGCTACAGCCTCGAATTCCTGGACTCAAGTGATCCTCACACTTCAGCCTCCTAAGTAGCTGGGACTACAGGCATGCACCGCCATGTCCAGGGAATTATAAAAAAAATTTTATAGAGACGATGTCTTGCTATGTTGCTCAAGCTGGTCTTGAACTCCTGGGTTCAAGTAATTCTCCCATCTCAGCCTGTTTAAGGGCTGGGATTACAGGTATGAGCCATTGCACCCACCCCAACAAAATATTTTTGAGAGAAATTAAAGAAGACCAGCAAAATGGAAAGATACATGCCATGAATTGAAAGATTCAATACTGTTATATGTCAGGTTTACTTAAAATAATCTAAAGATTCAATATCATTTCAACTACAATCCTAACAGATTTTTGTAGAAATTGACAGGGTGATCTTACAATTTAAACAGAAATACAAGGGGTTTAGAATAGCCAGAACAATCTAGCTGGGGGAAAACCTCAAAGCTCACTAAGTGAGCTTTCTAAGTATCTGTTGCTGATACTTATTATGGAGCTACTGTGATCATGGTAGGGAGTTATTTAGGTCAGGGTGCACAAACAGATCAACTGAACAGAACAAAGAGTGCAGAAATGGACCCATACATATATGGTTTATTGATTTTTAACAGAGGCATCAAGGATTTCCTATGGGGAAAGAAAATTATTTTTGACAAATGATTCTGGAATAATTAGATAAATTAAACAGGATAAAATGAACTTCAATCACTATTCATACCACATAAAGATGTAATTCATGATGGAACAAAGACCTACGTGTAAAAGCTAAAATTCTAAAGTTTCAAGAGAAACATAAAAAATATCTTCCTGAAGTAAGGCAAAATTTTCTTAGGTAGAAAATTTTTATAAAATAAATAGTCATGAGAGAAATAAAGAGAAATTAGATTTCATCAAAATTAAAATCTGCTCATTAAAAGAAATCATTAAGAAAATAAGTAGGCAAGCTACAGAGTAGGAAAAATATTCACAGTGCATGTAAGTGACAAATGACTTGTATGCAGAATATATGAAAAACTCACAAGTCAATAACAAAAAGACAAACAGTCAAATTTTTAAGAGATAGGCAAAAGATTTGAGGAGACAATTCATGGAAGAAGACATATGAACAGCAAATAAGCACATGAAAATGTGCTCAATATTATTAGTCATCAGGAAAATACATATTAAAATCACAATATGATATCCTTTTAATCCTACTCAAGTGGCAACAGTGAAAGCCCCAAATGTTGGTGAGGATGTCAAACAACCAAATCTCTCTTACATTGTTGGTTGTGAAAATGGTACAACCAACTCAGAAAACCATTTGATGAATTCTTATGCAGTTAAGCAAAGACCTACCTACCCTATGACCCAATAATTTCACTTGTGGAGTATTTACCTAAGAGAAATGAAAATATGTATCCAAAAAGAATTGTGTAAAGATGTTCACAGAAGCTTTATTCGTAATAGCTCCCAAACTGGAAATAAGGTAAATGCCTATCAACAGGATGGATAAACAATTGTGGTATTATATATTCATATCATAAAATACTACGTAGCAATCTCTCTCTCCACATATATACACATTTATGTTTATTTTTATTTATAAATCTCTATATATGGAAAACTGTGAGTTCACATTAATGTCTACAATTCCAATCCAACCACCACAAGGTTCATTTTCTCTCTTTCCTGTTTGTAACTCCCTTTCCTGACAGTGGCATCCACTACCCTTAACGTATTTACTTTGTAAACCAAAAAGTATCTGAGACAGGTCTCAATCAATTTAGAGGTTTATTTTGCCAAGGTTAAGGTATGCCCTGAAAAAAGAAACATAAATCCACAGGAATAACCTGTGATCCTACCTTTTTCCAAAGGTGATTTTGAGGGCTTCAAATATTTAAAGGGGAAAAGTGGTTGGAGGGGCAAGAGAGAGGGGGGTATGGTCACATTACTGAGTCTATATGTTGCAAGAGAAAAGGAGCAGGTAGGGGAATAGTCAATTTGTATTCATCTTGCGCTCAGTAAAGCTGCACTTTACATAAGGTAAGGTGAAAATAAAGCAGCTACCTGTGGAGATATTTAACCTTTTATCTGTAGCTGTCTGCTTAGGAACAAAAGGAAAGGCGGTTTCTTGCATGACTCAGCTTTCAGCCTAATTTTTTCCTTTTGGCAGAGTGAATTGGGGTCTGGAGATTTCCTTTCACAGCTTAGTTGATCCATCCTCATGTGTAATTGATCTTCTGTCTCTACCACTTTTTCCCATCTGGATGGCCTCCTCACCATACGCAGGCTCTGACACTGGGCGTGGGGCTGTCCTTCCATGCGGACACCCTCCTTACCCCATTGGGGCTTGAAGACACTGTTCCTAGCCACTGAGAGTCCCTCACTGTGGACACCTACTTCACTCCACTCACTGATGGCCTCAGGGCCAAATGGATCAGGAAGGAAAGAGGTATCAGGTATCAGAAAAAGAACAAAAGGAAGGGATGCATTTAACTTTGTTATTATTATTATTTTATATTTTAAGTTGATCCTTTTTCTTCTAAACCATGTTGTGGGAGGGGCCTCAACTTTTTTTTGAGATGGAGTCTTGCTGTGTTGCCCAGGCTGGAGTGCAGTGGTGTGATCTTGGCTCACTGCCACCTCTACCTCCCAGGTTCAAATGATTCTCCTGCCTCAGCCTCTGGAGTAGCTGGGACTACAGGCGTGCACCACCATGCCTGGCTACTTTTTTGTATTTTTAGTAGAGACAGGGTTTTGTATTTTTAGTAGAGATGGGGTTTCACCATGTTGGTCAGGCTGGCCTCGAACTCCTAACCTCAGGTGATCTGCCCTCCTTGGCGTCCCAAAGTGTTGGGATTATAGGTGTGAGCCACCACACTGGGCCAGGGCCTGAACTTTTACAACCAAGTGGGGGAATGAAAACAAAGAATTGTCTTAGACAAAAAGGCAATTCTCTAAGAGAAATTCTCTCATTCTCCTGCAGGCATTTATTCAAACAGCTGCAATTTAAAAAATAACAATGGTTTTCTTTTTCTTCTTCTTCTTTTCACTGCCAGTAATCTCAACCATGTGTTTCTTTGTGCCAAATGACAGGCACAGGCATTATCTGCTCTGGACTAGATTGTACTCATTTTACAGATGAGAAGTTTTGAGTTTCAAAAGGATGAATGGAGTAGTTGGGATTTGAGATACCCTTTTTTTCCCCTCTAAAACTTTCCCACGGCCGGGCATGGTGGCTTACACCTGTAATCCCAGCACTTTGGGAGGCCAAGGAGTGTGGATCATCTGAGGTCAGGAGTGCAAGACCAGCCTGGCCAACATGGTGAAACCCCGTCTCTACTAAAAAAAAAAAAAAAAAAAAAAAAAAAAAGCCAGGCATGGTGGCAGGTGCCTGTAATCCCAGCTACTTGGGAGGCTGAGGTGGGAGGATTGCTTGAACCCAGGAGTCCGAGGTTGCAGTGAGCTGAGATTGTGCCATTGCATTCCGGCTTGGGGGACAAGAGCGAAACTCCATCTCAAACAAAACAAAACAAAACAAAACAACTTTCCCACCATACTTAATGTCTTTCCCACACTCATACTCTTACACTAAGAGACCAACATACAAAACTAATTCCAACATGGTTGAGAAGATTCGTGCAGCTAGCCTGGGGAACCCAGATGAGATTCAGAAGAGAGAGAAGTTCTAGTGCAGACTTCCTGGAGACAGAAACATCTGGTCAGCCTCCCTCCTGCCAGGCCCGGGAGGCAGGGGAGAGAATTCACACAGACCCAAGGTGTGTAAGGCTTTTTTTGTAAAACAACAGGTTTCCAGACACACTTTCCCCCAATTACTCTAGATTAGCATTAGAGTTAATTAATTAATTTCAATTTATTAGAGATGTGATATTTAATTTTAAAAATCTAGTGAATTATTAGTCTCCCATCAGGCCTGGGGAAAGTGGGAGGTAATGGAAGTGAGTATGGAAAAGTTTCAATATCAAGGTTATTTAATGGGAGACATAAAATGCATAAAAACCTCTTTATTAAATTTTCTTTGAACTTTTCAATGTTAGATACATATTTTGTTATAGTGGTTACTATTGTAGCATCTGTTAAGATCAAATGTTGGCTGCCGGGAAGGGTGGTTCATGCCTGAAATCCCAGCACTTTGGGAGGCCGAGGTGGGCAGATCACTTGAGGCCAGGAGTTCAAGACTAGCCTGACATGGCGAAGTCCGTCTCTAATAAAAATCCAAAAAAAAAAAAAAAAAAAGTAGCCAGACATGGTGGTGCACACCTGTAATTCCAGCTACTCTGGAGGCTGAGGCAGGAGAATTGCTTGAACCTGGGATGTGGAAGTTGCATTGAACTGAGATTGTGCCACTGCACTCCAGCCTGGGTGACAGAGCAAGACCCTGTTTCAAAAAAATAAAAATAAGAATAGAATAAATCTCAGAGGTACCTGAACCTTGCTTTTTTTGCAATTTTCTTTAAGTCTATAATTATTTCAAAATAAAAAGTAAAAAATAAAAAATGTAAAACAACAAAGTTCGAGAACACTATAACAAGTGTTTATCAAAGAATGCTGGTGCTTGAACTTGGTATTACATTTACTGTTAAGATAAACTCTTTCTATTAAAAATTTAGAAACCATTTAAATATGGGTTTGAAAATGTCTGCATTCCAAGCAATGCTTGTACATCTATAAAGTATTATCATTTTCCTGAAACATACTCTTTTGATTGCTCAAATGTAATCCTACTTTTAAATGCCTTTTTTTCCCCAAAAAAGTTCTATATTTGTAAGCTAAAACCTGAAAATTTTATCTTTTTTTTTTTTTTTTATTAAAAAACAAAATATGAGCCATAAGAGGGGACGGGGGTGGGGAGCTCTGGATGTAGGTTGTTTGTGACTTGTGAGGCAGAGGCTCCACGCAGCATCCCCTGTATTGCCCTCCAAAGTGGCCCCTGCAGCGAGTCTGCTGGGGAATCACTGTCATCTGGTGTCAGTGGACCTGAGGTTCCTGGGCATGGTGCCGGGTAGGAGGGGGAAGTGTCAGGAGATGAGAGATGAGAATGGGCCCTGTATTTGTGGCCATGGGCTTGGCCTTCACACTCCAAGCAAAAGAAAGTCACTAAGGCTTTCAGCAGGGAAAAATAAGATCAAATCTCTGTGTTAAGGAAGGTACAGTGTGTCATCTAATCTAAGGTACCTGATTGTAAGACCCACCGTTATTATACGTAGCCTCTAAGAAAGAAAAAGCAGTCAAGGTGAGGGGGGTGGGAGGGAGTGTAGGACACCAAAGAGCTACACTCTCAATGGAACAGTCAACAAGGAATGAACCCACCTGGCTGCCAGGCCAGCAAGGAAACCTGAATGCCTCACAGCTGGCACTAGGTGGAGGGAAGAAAATAATCTCCTCTCAGAATGTGGACCACTGGCTGGTCCTCATGCTGGTCTGAGGTCTGAATTCACACCTTCAAGGTAGACCAAGGAATGTCAAGCTGAAAAGGTAAGTGGGTCTCATGTTGTGATGGCGGAAGCAAACGCAGCAGCAGTTATCAGAAATGGGAAATTTTGCCTTGACTTGAATTGAGGAAATGCAGTCATGTGTAGCAACCAGGAGAAAGCAACAGGAAGCAGGGCCTCCTCCTCTCCACATGCTGATGGCACCACAGCTGTACCCTGTGTAACACACTACTGCTGGCTGGACCTCTCCATTTCTCCAGCTCCGCACTGCACAGAAGGTCCCTTTCCCCAGGTCTGCCCTCTGCCTATGAATTCTTTGGGCACCCAAAGTAGAAACCTGGGGGTTGTTCTTGATGCTTCCTTCTCCCTCATTCAGGGCAGGTCCCCTAGATTGCCAGCTCCTCAGTCAGCCAGGGCTTCTCAGGGCAAGCACCAGCCACCCTTTGTAGGCCCAGGAATCTGATCTTGTCCATATCCCGAAATGGTCAGACCTCAGAGTCTGACTGCAGACCAAACAATGTGAATGAGAATAGGACTTGATTGACTGATGCCAAAGGCACTGGGGTACACACTTTTTTTTGCTGGGGCTTGTGCTCCCCTACCACCTCTAAGGGGGGCAGATAATTCTGCAAAGGTTATCCAGCGGTTCTAAAGTCAGCACCAACTAGAGGAAGGTGGTCAGTGATGAACAAAGAGGGAATGCATGGCCCATCCAGAGGTCTGGCCTCCTATTTTTCCTCTAATTTAATCTTTAAATAGCCTTAGCATGTAGAGAGCATCATTGCCACCATCGTATAGCTGAGGAAAGTGGTTCTTAGAGAGAGTGAGTCACTTGCCCATTGCCCAAGATCACACAGGTAGAAGCTGGGATTTGCACCCGGACAGTCGGTCTCCTGAGCAGCATCCTTTACCACCATACTTGACTGCTCATGCTTACGAAAGGAGAAGGGGGCTCCAAACACCGTAGGGAATTCAGTAAGGTTAGGTCTTCCATGACCACCACAGGAATTGTTTGTAAAGGGAGGGGCGTGGTGGTCAGAGACCAGATTACAGTGGGCTGAGGAATGATTGGGTATCAGGAAGTAGAGACACCACTGTAGGCCTCTTTCATGAAATGTGGCAATTAAAAGGGGTTGGTCACTGGATTTTATTTTATTTTATTTTATTTAGGCTAGGGGGGGACTTGGACAGGCTTATTGGTTGAAGAGCAGGAGCCCGGGCAGAGATAAAATAACCAGGCTTAGGGGTCTCCAAGAGAGCAGGCAACAGGATCGGGGTTAGGGTCCTGGTTGAGATGAGGAACACATCCTCTTAGTCCGAATGGAAGAACCCAAGATTGTTTGGAGATACTGGTAAGTTTATAGGAGCAGGCAGTGGAAGGGGTTATATACCCCATGGCCCCTGTTTTCTTGATGCAGTGGGTAATGAGGCCGTTAGCAGAGACTGGGGGAGATGGGTACTTGAGGACAAAGGGCACTTTGGTATGGCCATTGTGGAAAGTGAGAAAGAAGGGGACCAGGAAAGGGGTCAGTGACTGGTAGCCAGACCCCACATTCCTCAGGAATGTATTTCCAACTCATTTCACAAAGCAGCCCCTGCCCCCTGCATCCCAGCCTATCTCATCCTGAGAGACACACTCCCCATTGCACCTGTGGAAGCAGTTTAGGGACATGATTGGCTTGTGTCATGGGATTAATGGAAAGCAGGGCTTTTTCCCCCTTTCTCCTGGAGGGGTGATAAGAAAAGAATGTAGCCTCTAGATTCAGAAGGTCTGGGCTTGAATCCTCATTCCAATGTGTACTAACTGTTTGACTTTGTGGAAGTGACTTAACCTCTGTGCTTCAGCTTCCTCATCTATACAACAGAGGTAATAATAGTGCCTGCCTTGTAGGTTGTTTAACTGTGAGGGTCAAATGAGTTTATGTATATGCAGCATTCTAGAACTCTGCCAGACACATAAGTGCACAAAAATGTTAGCTATTATTACGAGATCTTATCTGATATCATCCTAATTGGCTTTGTAAAAGGCAGAGAAAAGTCTGGCTAAATCTATCATGGGCCAATAATTCATAGGAAGGTGCTATGGTCACTTTTTTTTAACCAGCCAATGTAGATTTTATCAAGCAAGAGGACTGTCAATTATCTGCCAGAAATAAAGAAAGAAAGCCTTAAACTCACTTCTAAGGACTGATTCTGTTGCCTTGGTAACCCTTAAGATTCTCATAGCTGCTCTTCAAGGCGCCAGGAAATTAGTTCTCAGAAACATAAGAGCAATTGACACTTCTCCTGGTTCCTTCAGCCTGGGCTTGCCTGGAAATCTTACTGTCTTGCAAGGCCTAGGGGTCTTCAAGAGAGCAGGCAACAGGATCAGGGATCTTATATTTCCAGGATTCTTCCAGGGACAACTGACAGAAAACCAACAAAAATTGCTTCAGCAAAATTCATTTTAACATACATAGCCCAACAGTCAAAGTCAGGCACCCGTACCTTTTCACACACACCTGAACAAAGGGTGGATTTGGTGGGTTTTCAGGCACAGCTGGATCCAGCAGCTCATGTGCTGTCATTGGCTCTCACTCCCTCTGTAGCCTTGGCTCCTTTGTTTTTCCTGTGAATTTTCTTCAGGCAGGCTCTTTTTACAGGGTGACCTCCATAGCCACATGTTAACAGTCTCCCCATTTCTTTATGCTACAGAAAGATCTTTTCCTGGCCATTCTAACAAAGATTCTAGGATTAACTGAGTTTTACTGATTTGGGTCACAAGTCCATCTTTGAACCAGGTGCTATGGGTAGGGAGTCAAAATGCACTAATTGGCCAGGGCAGGGTTAGGTTTCCATCCTGTAGGGAAAGAAACTAACAAGTATGCTCCATACATGTGACCATCCCCAAGAACACCCTCTTGATGGTCATTGCACCCGGCAGCCCTCCCTAGCACTAAAAGTGGGCTTCCCTGATGGAAATGATAGATCTGCAGATAAAGCTCTCCCTCATGAGCCATCATCACCTGAGCCTCATCCCCATGAACCCTGAGAGGGAACACAAATCTCTTATCCTCTTGCTGCTAGATATAAAGATATAGGGCCTCCCACAATTAACTCTCCCCCTGGAACACGAGCATGTATGAAACAGACACTGTCAATGTCCCAGCAATATTCCCTGGGCCTGACCACTGTGTGGACACCAGCCAGGCTTCCAACTGCACAAGGGCTTTCTCTGGCAGCTGGAGCCTGCACTGTCTGAGTGCCCAATGGGCAAAAGTTTCAGAGAATTAACAACGCTCCCCAGTCCTCCGAGCAGCCATCCACCAGTGATTGGTGGTAGCTGGTGTAGAAGCAGCTCTCAGGTGACATAACTCTGGGGTTACTGTCTTGCATTGACTCCCAGAGTTCTGCAGTGGGATTAAGCCCCAGTTCCCCTTGGTGGTAACTGGCTCAAGAATGTCTCTTTCATTGGCAGTTTTCCCTTCCCCACTTCTATGGTGGTGTTGCCTGAGATCAGCTCCCAAAGAAACTTCACTCAAATTTCTATCTCAGGGTCACAACTCCTCTAGGTATAATTAGACCCATTTTAAAGATGAGAAAATTGAGATTTTGTGAGATTAAGTGACTTTCCTAACAATTGCAATTCCCCCTCTCTCTGGAGAAACCCAAGCTAAGACAGAGTCCACCTCCCCGCGTGTGTGTGCTTGTGCCCACGTATGTGCTCACACTTTGTTAAAAATATTTTTTGTTTTGTAGGTCCAACACCTTTTCTTCCCACTGGGAAAATGCCTCCTTCTTTTGGGGTGCCACTCTTTCTTCTCTAAGAACCATGAGGTCCACATGGAAGCTGTCCCTTACTCCATTCTACTATCCTGGTCTCCGTGATTGGTATAGGAGATGAGCAGATAACCCAAGAAGGGACAATCAGAATCTTTCCCAATAATTTTGAACTGTAACTAAGAGGAAAAGGTCAGAGCCTCTTGGAAGTCATTTGCCAGGCAGTAACTCACTATAACAGTGATGCTTGTGAATCTAGACTCCTTTTTGAGTTTGGCGGGTCTCTTCTAATGATAGGATGGACACAGGGCAGCTGAGAATTCTCTTGTCCGTGTAAGCCACTGCACTGTGAGTGGACTCGTCATCCACAGGTCACATTGCCAGAGGCCAGAGATCACTGTGCTGGTTACGCACCACTGCCATGCTCATCTCAGGGCACAGGCCATGCGAGGCCCCAGGTAGACACTTCATATCGGGAATGCATCAATGTGGATGACATGTTTGAGATGAACAAGTACCTCACGTATTTGAGAAGCATCATCACTTTTGGGGAACTTTTCCCTGCAGATCTGGGGTGTAAAAGTAGCCAGACCTGTGCCCTCAGGACTGGACTTCTCTCCTGGTTCTCATACCAGAGAAAACTAATTGTTGGGTTTGAATGAATCGCCTTGGGGGTTGTGACTGGGTACAGCCATCTTAGAAAGCAAAGCGGTCATATGAATAAAAAGTCATAAGGATGGATTCTTACTCTGGAAAGTTCATTGAAATAAAAAATACATACACATAAAGGAGTTCATTGAAAAGACATAAATGCAAAGAGAACTTTTTTGGGGAAGAGATTCCTTGACGTGATGCGTAAGAATAGACTCTGAGCTTTCCTAAGCCCCTAAGTGTTGGAAAAATTGCCTATGTGAGAAAAACAAAAAAATGTGCTTGGACGCTAGAGAGGAGATGGTAGAGAACGGGGTAGGGCTGGAGTGATCAGGGCAAGCCAGGCATCCTGTGTTAGCATCTTTTCCTGTGACACCCCAAATTTTCACTTTGTAAAGAAACTTTCCAACAGAAATATAACATATAATAAGCTGCACAAATCAGGGATGAACTGTGTGATGCATTTTCACAAGTAAACACACCCAACAACCACCCCCAAGATCAAGATACAGGACATTATTTGAACCCCAGAAGCTGCCCTGATGTCTCCTCCCAGTCATCTCCCCCAGGAGGTAACCACTATTCTTTTTTTTTTTTTTTTTTAAGACATAGTCTCACACCGTCACCCAGCCTGGAGTGCAGTGGCGTGATCTTGGCTCACTGCAACCTCCGCCTCCCAGGTTCAGGTGATTCTCCTCCCTCAGTCTCCCAAGTAGCTGGGATTACAGCCGTCTGCCACCACGCCCAGCTAATTTTTTGTATTTTCAGTAGAGACAGGGTTTCACCATGTTGCCCAGGCTGGTCTCAAACTCCTGACCTTGTGATTCACCCACCTCAGCCTCCCAAAGTGCTGGGATTACAGGCATGAGCCACTGCATCCAGCCTGTAACCACTATTCTAACATACATCACCGTAGATTCGTTTTTCCTGTTTTGGAACTTTATATAAAGAGATCACAGAATATGTAATATTTTATGTCTAATGTCTTTCACCCAACATTTTTACTGGGAGCTGCATGTATGTTTTGTGTATGGTGGTAGTTTGTTCTTTTTTATTGCTGTATAATATTCCATCAAATGACTCTACTATATTTTATGTATTCAGGCGTTCGTTTAAGTTACCTCTTTACTGGTCTAATGTGGACAGACAAGAAGTACCTTATGAGCACAGAGTACGAGGAAGAGAGAAACCTTGAATGGGGAGAATGGGGAGTTTTGGGGAAACTTTATCAAACTCTTTAAAGAGAAAGGTTGTTTATGCTCTGTGGCAGGCATGCTGCTAGGTGTTTGACCCTCTTTACTTAATCCTTATAACAACTCCTCTAGGTAAAGTTAGTCCCGTTTTAAAGATGAGAAAATTGAGATTTTGTGAGATTAAGTGACTTTCCTAACAATTGCAATAGTTATGTAGAAATATGGAGAATTATAATTAGAAGTCAAAATGTTGAATATTTGCAGATAAGCTTGATAAGTATGGCTATGAAGATATATATAGAAAACATTTTTTTAAAGTTCTATTAAGGATTCATGAAATTTTAGAGGCTTAAAAATTTCTTTACCACTGGCCAGGCAGAGTGGCTCCTGCTTATAAACCTAGCACTTTGGGAGGCTGAGACAAAATGATCCCTTGAGCAGAGGAGTTTGAGACCAGCCTGAGCAACAAAGCAAGACCCCCCCACCCCCGGAAGAAGAAAAAAACTTTACTATTACATTGATTTTTCAATTCAAAAAGATTTGAAAAACACTTTGAATCCTTCGTTGCACCTCCCAAACCATCATGTTCCAACCTTTTGACTCAGCTTTGGCCTCCTTCACCTCTCTCTCCTTTTCTCTTTCCCAGCCTTCAGATCAGATTAGATGGCCTATCTAGTTTCTCCTGTGATCTTATAGTCTCCAAGAAGACACACACCCTGTTTTGTGAGGTGAGGCCTTTTGTTGGGGTGTCAGCTCTTTGCTGAGGAAGCTCTGCTCTGGTTTGATAATTTTCTGTTTTATGCTCATAAAAACTACAGGAGCATTTTATGAGTCTACATAAATATAAACATCACCACTTGGTTGTCGTGGAGATGGGCCTCTCCCCACTTCCACCCCGTGAGTCTGGTTTGTACAGCTCGGCGGTGCAGGAGTCTTCAGAAAGCCCAGCCTCACACAGAATTAGGCCCTCGGCATGTTGAAGCTGAAGACAGAGCTTCTGGGGTGGGGGCAGTTGGCTATGTTGCTATCCAGGTTGACTTTGCCCACGGTGTCATTATAGATATGGATTCAGTTGCTATAATTAAGAACCAAAATAATAGAGGTATAAGCCAAGCAGATTTTGATTTTTTTCTCTCCTAAGCAGTCAAAACTGATAAAGGGGGTTTCATCATGTTGGGAACCCAGATTCCTCCTGTTTTTTTGATTTGCTAAGTTTTAAGAATTGCTTTCATCTGCCTTGTTCAAAATGACTCACCACCATATGCATCGCCCAGCTTTGAGAGATGGAGAGAAAGGGTATAGAGGGCACGCCCTACTCTTTAATATCCTACCAGGTATTGCACCCATCAGCCTTGGTATTGGACATGGGGCTGCATTGCAGGAACATGGCCACAGAGAGTAGTAGTTAAACATGTGGACTCCAAGACTAGACCACCTGGGTTGGAATCCTGCTTCTATCACTTACTAGCCAGTTAACCCTGAGCAAATTACTCATCTACTCTGTGCCTTAGTTTTATTATCTATAAAATAGGGATGATGATGATAATAATAGTGCTCTTCTCTCAGCTTTATTATGAGGCTTACCTGAGCTATTATGTGGAAAGTGCTAAGAATAGTGTTTTCGTGTGGTAAATAGGTGCTTAAGATAAACATTAATATAATTATTATTGAAGCTTTGCTGTACTATGAGGTGATGGTGGTGATGGTGGCGGTGGTGCCATGGGGACGTGGTGGTCGTAGTGACAGTGGTGGTGGGAGTGGTGGTAATGGTGGTGCCATGGTTGTGCTGGTGATGGTGGTGGAGGTGGTAGTAGTGTGGTGGTGATGGTGGTGGTGGTGGTATGGTGGTGATGGTGATGGTGGTGGTGGAGTGTGACTACTATAAAAATTCATGAAGACCAGATCAGAGCACACTGAGAAATCCTATATCCTTGATGCACAACCTTGCACTCCAGAGTTAGCTCATTTGGGGCACCCAGGACACCCTGGAGATGCCTCCCCGCCATGAGTCCCACTTTGACTACACCAAGTCCCAGGACAGAGTTAAGCCGGAGCTGATGGTGTCAACTCCCAGGCAATATGACCTCAAGCTGGGCCAAATAAAATCAATTCTGGGTCATGGAAGGTATCACTCATCCATTTTTGAGTGAGAGGCCAAAGACCCGTAGACCAGGAAAATAGTCACATGTCTCCACCTGAGTCACAAAACACAGATGAACAGGACCTGGGATTCTGCCAAACTCTAGGGACTACCTGCCATCCTGGGAGAAACGTTCTCTGTGCCAGAAATGGAAAGGAGAGACAGTTGGAATGAAGCACTTTAATCCTGTATCATAGTAACAAGCAAATCAGTCTGAAAAGCCTCCTGCCTCCAGAAATTCAGATGGATGAAGTATTACAATTCAGTTGACCTTGCATAATTGTCTCATTTTATACTGCATTTCTGTGTCCCATGTATCCCCAGGCCCTCATGGGTACCCTCCTTCAAATGCTGACTCAGATTTGCGGCAGGGCTCCTGGGTACCCTGGCAGACACCTACCACATGCTGGCTCACGTCCCTGGGCCCACATTTTGCTCTGCTGGAACCAGCTGTGTCCCAGTGTAGTCTGGTAGCCCCTTGCCTCAGCTGCTTCTTCATCTGTCACTTTCTATCTCAGGACTTCCTACCTCTACCAACTGTGAAACCAGGGAGAGCCCACTCAGCCTTGCTGGAACAGGCACACACCCAGAAGTCTGAGAGAGTTACCCCCCGGGGCAACCGCTGACCAATGGGGTATGGGAGAGGGTGGATGAATTCTCCCCTCTCCTGAGTCTCAGGTGGACAATGCTAAGGTGCATTCTACATGGCTCCTCAGAAGCTCCCAGTGGTATTCAGCTGCCATGGTGGTGACCAGCTCCATCAAGTGCCCTCAGATTGGCTTCCCTCTTTTCTCGTTTCGTTATCCAAGTTCCTCTGGCTCTTTGAATTCAATTCCCAAGATAAACTCATTTCATTAAAGTCCTTGTCTCAGGCTTTGCTTTTTGGAGGAACCCTAGGTAGGACAGGTATGCAGGAGGGTCCTGGGGTACAACGTAACATAAGGTCCTCCTGCTCCCCCGACTCTGCTTTCTGCAGTTGCTGGCCTCAGAAGGTCTCCGAGTGAGGTGCCAGAAAAGAAGAACAGAGCAGTTACTCCCTAATTCATGGCTATTAACCATCTCAGTTCTGAGGAGTCTCAAATGTATACACTCAGCCTGCACCTCCCCTGAGCTCCAGACTCATATATCCAAGTTCAGTTGGCTGAAGTAGGGCTCACATCTCCACCTGGATGTCTAACAGGCAGCTCACAATGACATGGCCAAGACAAACTCTCACGCCCCCCTGCCCTTTCTCCCTGTCTCCAGTGCTGTGCCTCCCTCAGTCTCCCCATTCCTAGTCAATAATAGCACCATTGTTTGCCCATTTGCTCAAGCCAAAAACCTAGGGGCCACCCTTGAGTCTTGTCTTCTCTTGCCCCTCCACCTTCAATCTGTCAGCAAGACTTTTGGATTCTGCTTTCTGAATATCACATTTCATTGATTCTAAGACACACTGTTCCCCTCATATGATAAAGTCTATGAATTCAGAATGCATCTGAAAACTGATGGTGTGCCATTGTTTAATTAATGGTGTTTTCCTTCTTAGTGAAATCTGAACACCTCGCCGTCTCCTCCACGAGTGTTCTGGTCCAAACCAGCATCTCTTCCCCACACTACGGGAGAGGCATTCTCACTAATCCCCCAGCTTCCACTTCTGCTCCACTTTAGTTAATTCAGCACCCAGCAGCCAGAGAGCTCCTTTCAAATTAGAAATCCTTCACCCCACTCTCTTGCTCAAAAGGTTCAATAACTTCCCACCATACTCAGAATAAATTTCAATCTCTTTCCTGCAGCATATGAGGCCTAACATGATCTGGCTCCTCATCTCCTGCTACTGTCCCCTCCCCGCCTTACTTGACAGGCTCCAGCCACACTCCAGAATTTCTTCCTAATTCTCAGAATGGGTCAAGCACATTCCAGCCACAGGGCCTTTGTGTGGTTACTTCTTCTGACTAGAAGTCCCTTATTTGGCTCACCTCCTTCTTTTTATTAATGTCTTTGTTCAAATATCCCTAGAGAGAGGCCTTCCCTGCCCATCCTCATTAAAACAATAATCACCTAATCACCTTACCATCATTTATTTTCTTTATAGCAGTTATCTGAAGTCATGTTTTTGTTTTTTGTTTTTTTCTGAGACAGAGTCTCGCACTGTTGCCCGGGCTGGAGTGCAGTGGCGCCATCTCAGCCCATTGCAACCACCGCCTGCTGGGTTCAAGTGATTGTCCTGCCTCAGCTTCCCAAGTAGCTGGGATTACAGATGCCTGCCACTATGCCTGGCTACTTTTTTATAATTTTAGTAGAGACAGGGTTTCACCGAATCATGTGATTTTTGTTGTTGTTCAGTTGCTTGTCTTCTGTCTCCCTCACCACAGTGAAGATTCCGTGAGAGCAGCAACCTTGTTTCTGTCCCCCAGCACCTGACATATATTAAGTGCTCAATATATACTTGTTGAATAAATGAAAGAATGAATGGAAGTTGAGAGGGTGAGAAGCTTGGATAATATCATCCCCAGAGGCAGCTACACTCCTGCTTGCCCACTCTTTCTGCAGGAAGAAGGAGCTATTGTATCAACTGCCCAACTGTGCCAGCTGCTGGGTGGGGGTACAGAAGAGACATGGGTTGTTTTAATTTAGATCCAAGGTCAGGCTTTATTACTTATTTACTTACTCATACCCCACCTCATTCCACAAAGGATTAAAAGTGGCATACAGGAAATACACAGTGCATGAAGTGAAATATAAATACAGAATAAAATTAGGATGAGGAAAATGACCAATGAAAATAGATTGTCCAGACTACAAGTTCTTATATACTGGAGATGTCTGGGTAGCAAATGTATTTCTGAGTTTATTGGTCAAAAAGTAGAAGCTATAAAACTTCCTGTGAAACTAGATGAGGACTCAACAAGGAAAGTGAGACTGGCTGTGGATGGTGGAGAATGTAAGTGAGTCACTGTGGATCTCTTTGGAGAGCTGGGTTGGTGGACCCAGTCTTACATTTCCTCTTGGTTCAGTATTTTGGGTATAGAGAAGAACAAAAGGTTGGAATAGAAAACTCACTCTGAAAATCCAATTACGTGATATCCACACCTCCTATTTCATCCAACTCTCCTAGCTGGGCCTCAGGAAACTCAGGTGATGGACCCACCTTGAGAAGCCCAACCTTGTCTCCCCTTCCTTACCTTCTTTCTTTGAGAGATATGTCACCCACATTCCACTTTCTAGGTGAATGATAAGTTGGAGACACTCCAGACAGTTAAGTTTTGTTTAGTCCTTGGTATTTACATGTCTGACCTAAACTTCAACTGAAGTAGAGGATCACATCTCAGCCTTCAGTTGGTTCACTGCCTTAGAATGTGGCAGACAGTCAGAGTCCAATTCATTTTGGGAACTTTGTTAATTACAGAAGGGCTATTGTTCCAGGAGTGGAGTTACTCATCAAAGTGAGCCGACGCGGCATATCTGGACAGGTCTACTTGGCAGCCAATCGTCAGGCAGCTGTGACTACACCTTGTTTACTGGTTTATGACTTGCCTTTTTGGCCTCTCCTTCAACATGGATGCTGCACCAAAGGATGGACAGGAAAGGGAATTCCAGCCACTTGAAAAGTAAAACAATTTTTTTTTCATTAATTTGAGTTACAGCAGTTTAAACTCTATGTTAGCAGCTAAACCTATTTCACAGAGATCCCAACATGTAAGTAAAACAAATGGAAAACAAATAGAAGTTTTTGTTTTACACACGACCCCTCTGCTTTGGAACTTGGTGATGGACTCCCACCATGATCCCAAGGCATTTTGAACACAGCTTAAAATGAAAGGCAATAGACTGGGTGCAGTGGCTCACATATGTAATCCTAGCACTTTGGGAGGCCAAGGCAAGCTGAATACTTGAGGAGTTTGATACCAGCCTGACGAACATGGTGAAATCTGTCCCCACAAATACAAAACTTAGCTGGGCGTGGTTGGCGCATGCCTGTAATTCCAGCTACTTGGAGGCTGAGGCAGGAGAATCACTTGAACCCGGGAGGCAGAGGTTGCAGTAAGCCAAGATTGCGCCACTGCACTCCAGCCTAGGTGACAGGGTGAGATTCTGTCTCAAAAAAAAAAAAAAAAAATAGGCAATGGAAACAACCCAAGGTCTAGTGACAGGCAAACAGATTAACTGTTCAGCCATATAGTAGAATGTAAAAAGAATAAACTCAGCAATAAAAAATAATTTTGACAACATGGGTGAATCTCAAAAACATAATTCAGTGAAAAGAAGCCAGCCAAAAACAGTAAATAATGTATGGTTTCACTTGTACAAAGTTCTGGAACCTGCAAAAGCAATCCATTGTCATAGAAATCAGACCAGTGGTTGCCCATGGGGATGGGTTTAACTGGAGAACTTTCTGGGTTCATGGAAATAGTCTGTGTCTTGATTGGGATGGTGGTTACCTAGCTGTATATATCTGTTAAAACTCATACCTTTGTAATCCATGCATGTTACCTGATGTAAATTTTACTTTCAAAATTAAAAAACTAGAATGAATAATTATTGATTTCAGAAGTAAATCACAATGTGCTGTTTAATTAAAAGGTTTGAAACATCTTTTATGCAAATACTTGTATAAATAGGTAAGAATATCAAAGCAAGTAAGATTTTTTAAAAAATCACCTATCTTTTAGGTCTCATCACCCCAAGTGTAAAATAAGATCAAACTTGCAATCACCACAACAAGGGGGATTGCTGGACCTCAGTCCCTTTTCCTCCAATCACTTCAGCCTACTCTGAAGTGTCTTCCAATAATTTCTGAAAGTTCTTTAAAAGATACCACCATGTGCTCATACACCATTCTGTGACCATCAGCTACTCTTTCCAGCTACTTCTGGCTGCTCCCCTTACCCTCCAAGCCATCAGAGGGAGGAGGGACACTGCACCCCAGAGTCACTGAAGACACCTTCTGCAAACTCCATGCTGCCTCTTTCCAGAGGTACTCAGTAGGAGGCAGAGGCAGGGGGCGAGAGCTTTCCTACCACCCTTAGATCCAGGCAAGTCAGTCTGTCCCACACACGACCCTTCTGTTTTGGAATGCCCTTCTCAAAATTTGACGTGTTTCCTGGGACTTGTGTCCAGGACTTGCTCCCAGGAAGAAGGCTTGGTGGGTGGATTGCTCTCATTAGCTTGTGCAGTATTGTTCTCAGGGATCGCGAGAGCTTGGGCCATGGGAAAGGTGAGAACATGCTGATCTGGAGTAATTCTCACTTATGGCAAGGACAAGGTCAGGCCTTTGGGGTTGACTTGGGCTGGAGCTGTGCATCTGTCAGCCATGCCCTGATGCTCACCTACTGCAGTGCCACTTCCAGTGCACAGCATGGCGGGGCAGTGGGGATGCCGTTTGCTTGGCAGTGGGCATCCTGTACCCTATGTGCAACCCACCATCACTGGCACACAGGGTGGTCACCCCACCCTCCCACACACCCCAGGCCACATGTTAGACCCTCCCCAGGTATGGCCTTGTCTACTTCCTGGGGGGATTTAGAGGTTGTTGCTCCTCAGTGCCAATTGGCCTTCATCATTGATGATGTCTTGGTGTCTCAGGTCGGTCTTAAGCCTTTTGGGACAAGGGATTGACTTTACATGAGTGGGATGGATCTTCTGGCTCTGTCCCCACTGCACACCCCCCTCCTCCCACTTATCCTCCCTGCTGGTGGCAGTATTTGCAAAGCTGGGGTGGGTAAACATTGAAAGACATCACATTGCAGGAATACAATGATTACTGGATTCATGAGTTTAGGAGAAGACAAGATGGGAAGAGAATGTTTTTGCTATACAGTTCCTATCAGTAAATTTAAAGTGAGCAGAAAACAAATTATGGTTCACATTTTCCTGCATATTCTAAGTAAGAATCTCATTTGTGGTCATCATCAATGAAGCCCAGAACAACCTTCCAGAGTGATTGGCAGCCAGGTGGCAGGATGTATGATACAGTCAAGAGTTATGATATTACCAGTATTAAATAAACTATAAGGGAACTGCAGAGGTAAGAATTTCTACATTGTTAAAATACAAATGGGCCAGGTGCAGTGGCTCACATCTGTAATCCCAGCACTTTGGGAGGTTGAGGTGGGCAGATCACCTGAGGTCAGGAGTTCAAGACCAGCCTGGCCAACATGATGAGACCCTGTCTCTACTAAAAATACAAAAATTAGTCGTGTGATGGTGCATGTAATCCCAGCTACTCAAGGGGCTGAGGCAGGAGAATGGTTTGAACCTGGGAGGCGGTTGCAGTGAGCTGAGATTGTGTCTCTCCATTCCAGCCTGGGGGACAGAGCGAGACTCCCTCTCAAAAAACAAACAAAACAAACATTACAAGTGGGTTCCAAGGAGCCATAGAACTGTGAGTCACAACACCATCACTACCTTTTCAGTACATTACAAAGAATCTTCAGGTGCACTGATTAAACAACAAACACATACAGACGTATCTCTTTTCTATCCTAAATTTTTGTTTGTAAATGGCTCTAACATAGACCCATGCATTTTGCAGTACATTTGGTTAATGTACACATGGTTAATATAGACAGGGACCCTATAGAAATATCACCTGGGACTCCACATGTCCTAGGAGCAGCACTGGCATCTTCTCCTGCCTAATTCCCTTGGATCCAGAAACAGCTGCCCACAGTCTAGTCCCTAAGTCTCTCATAAACCATTTCCGTCAACTCCTGAAAGTGCTTTTCAGCACCAAAAAAACAAAACAAAACAAAACAAAACAAAACAAAACCCATTCTGGCAGCCATTTTCCACAAACAGAGAAGCATTCTTCCCCAAAGGTGAATGGAAGTATCCATCTCCAGCAGCTAAAGAACTCCTGGTATCTTTAAATAATGGTCATTTGCCAGGTTCTTAGCCTCACCACATGCCCACCCTGCCTCCTTTCCTGTCATTCTAATACAAGTCTGTTAAGATCCGGCCTCAGCCTAGCCATCCTGTGTGTGATGTTTATATACCAACAAGCTGTGAAGTCAGGAACTCTTGTTTCAAAAACTGAGCAAAATCTTGTAAAATATACAACCTCAGGCAAGCTACTTAACTCAAGCTTCCATTTCCTTTTATGTACTCTAAGGCCAATTCTTTTTATTTTGTACAAATTGTTTTGAGAATTAAACATGTTAATATTGAAGCCCAAAGCACAGTGCCTGGCAGAGAACGTTCCATGGGCGATTAATGCCGGTTCCCTATCTTCTCTTCAGCAACAGCGATTTAAATGGCTCCTCTGCAGGTGATGTTTGCCTACTTGGATCGTGAAAAGCACACTCTTCCCAAAGGCGGTTTACATTTCCTGGGCCCCTCTGGGTCAGATCCTGGACCAAGGGCTGGGCTGTAGGAGCAAAGATGCAGCTACAAGGGCTGGGGAAGAACTAACTCAGACTGATCTTTTTGGCTGAAGTCTCTGGAGACAGAAGCAGAAAAATCACTGCCAATGTAGAAAGCTCAAAGCAAAACTCATGAAACATTCAAACAACTGCTAGTGAAGGCCCAGTGAACAGAAACCATTTGTGGGGAGACAGACTTTTACACCAATGTAAAGGTCCTCCAGCTGGGGCTCCAGGTATTTGATATTCTCTCTGTGACAGGACAGAAGACAGAATACTCATATCTATTGTAATAGCTGTCATTGGTTCAGCACTTGAAGATTTTTCAAAGCACTCAGCAACTCTTAGTCCTACAACTGCGTGAGTCAAGCAGATAGTGTATTATCTTCGTCTCTAAGGAGAACTCAAGCCTGGGGTCAAAATGCCACTTTTTCTGCTCAAACCCTCTGCCCAGTTCTTGTTGCATTCATCAGTTAGGAGGTAGCGCTCTTTCCTCAGTTATACACAAGTTCAAGTGAATGAGTAGATAAAACACCCCCAAAGCTATGTGCAGGAAAGAAGAGGCCCGGTAGGATGTAACTAAAGAAATAAATGAGTGCTTTGACTTCTTCAGAAGAAAGATGCTCCCTTTTACCAAGAAGGTATTGAAAACAAAGTTATGCAGCAGCAAAACCAGCCCACTTCTTTGTGGGCCTGGCTTCTGACTGGGTCACAGAAAAGTCGGTGAATTTGTGCTTTAGAAGGTACCCTGGAGCTTCTTCACTCTAGTCCCCCATGGCATGGAGGATGTCCCTGATATGTGATGGTCTAGCCACTGCTGGCCACTCCCAGGCAAGGGTCTCTCACTCCCTCACAAAGCAGCCATGTGAAGAAAGGCCAGCCTAAGACCAGGGGCCCCTCTTTACACCTCCCACCTGTTGTCTTACTGTTGTCTTCTCTATCAGTACAGAGAAAGTAAATTCCCTTTCCATGTGACAGATCTATAAGGTGACTGCTACATCTTCCTAATTTGTTTCTATTTCAGTCTAAACATCTTCAGTTCCTTCCACCAAGCCATGTAGGACATGATCTCTACACCCCTTAGCATCCCAATTGTGTTCCTCTGGACATGTTTTGGTTGGTGTCCATCTATGGCGGACACTGTTCATTTGCTAACTCAGCAGACATTTGCAATTCTTTTGCTTTGGCTACTTCCAATGTAAAGCATGAAAAACAAAACTCTGCCTTTCCCAATCTTCCCTATAACTAGGAGTGGCCATGTGACCCAGTTCTAGCCAATCATATGTAAACAGAGACCTAGTGAGGAGCTTATAAAGAAGTTTTTGACTTTGTAATTGTAGTGATAGATGCTACTAGCATAGTCCCTTCACCTTTTCTTGCCCCCTTGAATGTGGATCTGATGCCTGGAGCTGGGGTAACCATCTTGTCACCATAAGGGAGAGGCCAAGCATATCTCAGAGACTCACGTAATGAAATTGTTGAAATGAGAATTGCCACCACCAATTGCCTTCTTCCAGACTTTCAGTGTGATGAGAAGATCAAACCTGCATTTATTTAAGACATTGTAAATCAAGCATCCTGTTATTTATAGCTGAGATCAATTAAATCTGATACACCTTAAAATGTTGCATTTAGAACTGAGCATGATTGTCCAGATTTGGCAGGACTATTGTGATATCTATTTGAGCTAGTTTTTACCTTGTGCCACCCTAAGACCAACATTTTGGCAGCTTTATATGGTTGACTTGCATCCTTATAAGTAACAACAACAGTTTAAAAATTACCATTTATTGGGGGCTTATTATTTGCCACATATTATTCATTTATTTAACAAATATTTATTAATGCCAAATTATCTGCTGAGAATACAGTAGTAGTAAATAAAATAGACATGTTTCTGCCCTCACAGTCTCATGTGATCACTTTTAATCTGAATAATACTTCAAGCTATATAATATCATTGCCATTTTTATATTATTTGGATATTGAGTATGTAGCCACATAAAGCCTCTAATTTCTTTACACTTAAACTTCTGTGGAAATAGATATCTCATTTCTGAATTTAACTGCAGGTACAGGGTTTCATTTAATTAATTAAATGATTTAAAAACTTTGTGAAACAATTTCAAATGTACAGAGTGTTTGTAAGAGCAGCATTGTTTTACACTGAAACAACTGAACATATTTGCCACATAATGCCCCATGACCCCCAAATACTTTATTGTGTATTTCCTACAAATAAGAATATTCTTTGACATAACCACAAACCACCACTGAAATCTATACATTAAGATTGATATATCACTACTGATATGGTTTGACTCTGTGTCCCCACCCAAATCTCATCTGAATTGTAATCCCCAGATGTCAAGGGAGGGATCTGGTGGGAGGTGATTGGATTATGGGGGCAGTTTCCCACATGCTGTTCTCATGATAGTGAGGGAGTTCTCATGATATCTGATGGTTTAAAAGTATTGTACTTCCCCCCTCTCTTCCCTGTTCCCTCCTCCGCCATTGTGATGATGTGCTTGCTTACCCTTTGCCTTCCACCATGATTGTAAGTTTCCTGAGGCCTCCCAGTCATGCTTCCTGTTAAGCCTGCAGAACTGTTAGTCAACTAAACCTCTTTTCTTCATAAATTACCCACTATCAGGTAGTTCTTTCTAGCAGTGTAAGAAAGACTAATACAATTACCATTCTAATTCTTAGACAAATTCAAGTTGTGCAATAGTCCCAAATATGTTAAAGTAAAAGGATTGAAGCCAGGATCACACATCACAATTAACAGGCAAGTCTACTTAGTCTCCTTCATTTAGTCTGAAACAGTTCTTCCAACTTTTCCTTGATTTTCAGAACCTTGACAGTTTTGGAAATCGCAAGCCACTCATTTTGTAGAATTTGTAGTCTCGCTTTTCCATACAAATAGTCACATCTCAACAATCCTCCTGTGCTCTGGGCGTTGATTTTACCAGGTGCCACATGATTTCTATTTGTCCCATAACTGGTGATGTTTACTTTGGTCACTTGGTTATGGTGGTATCTGCCAGTTTCTCCACTGTAAATTATTATTTTCCATTTTGTAATTAAGTATTTTGTGGAGGTGGCCGGGCTTAGTGGCTCATGCCTGGAATCCCAGCACTTTGGGAGGCCAAGGTGGGCAGATCACAAGGTTAGGAGATTGAGACCATCTTGGCTAACACGGTGAAACCCCGTCTCTACTAAAAAATAAAAAAATTAGCTGGGCATGGTGGTGGGCGCCTGTAGTCCCAGCTGCTTGGGAGGCTGAGGCAGGAGAATGGCATGAACCCAGGAAGCGAAGCTTGCAGTGAGCTGAGATCGCACCACTGCACTCCAGCCTCGGCAACAGAGCGAGACTCCATCTCAACAACAAACAAACAAACATTTTGTGGGGAAATACTTTGAGATTATATAAATGCCCTGTTTTTCATTGAACATTCAATTTATTCATATTCATTTATCAGTATGGGCTCAAAGATTCCTGTCATAGTAAATAGACTAGAAACCATTATTATCACTATTTTGATGCTCAAATTGTCCTGAACACAGCCAGTGGGAGCTCCCTAAATCTTGCTGCTGTGTCCTTTTGACATGTTCCTGTTCTTCTTCGAGTACTACCTGCCTCACTGCCACAGGGTATTCCAGGCTCATGTCTCTCCCCTCCAGCCCTAGAATTAGCTATTTTTCCAAGGTGCCTGATTCCTCTTAGTGGAGAGTGATATTTGCAAACCATGGTCTGGGTCTATCTGAGCCCTGCCTCCTATCCTACTAAGCTGTGCTCAGACTCCCAATATGATACTGGAACAGGCTGAGCCCTGGCTATGAGCTTGGCAGAGTCCCCAAATCAGGGCACACCTGAAGATGAGCAGGTCCGGCCTCTCATGTGCTGCAGGTGAAGCCTGGGGATGTGGGGTGGGCCTCACTTGTAGAACCAAACTGGCTCGAAATTCTCTACCCAGCCCCCAATCCTCAGAAGGACCCACAGGAGGTCTGCCCAGCCAAGGGCTTCAGAGTTAAGCTGGAGGAGCTCCAACAACACAAGGCAAACTCTTGACTGCTGCTCCCTGCAAACAACTGAGGAAGGAAGTTGCAAAGAGAAAACCCAGGGGTAAAGGAGCAGGGAGAATCTGTCTGAGATATGTAGTGACAGCCTCCACCACATCAGACTGAAGCCAGTGCAGGCCATTTGCCCCAGGAGGCACTTTCTGCAAACTTTGCTTAAGCTGCCCTCTGTGCTGAGCAATGACCCCAGCTGGGATGCTTACTTCCAGCTCACAGCCTGGCAGAAGAAGATGCAATGCTACAAGCAAAGAGAAATATTTCACAGAAGAACAAGGGGGCATTGGAGCCAGGCCTGGTGATGAGCTCCACCTGCCATTTCCTGAGGCTGTAGCAGGGGCAGGGTGGGGCTAGAGGGGATCTTTTCAGGTTAGTCCTTGCTCACCTCCTGTGACTCTGTCTCCCCAGGAGCAAGCTTCATGAGAGATGGTCTTGCTGGACATTACAGGAGGAAAAGAAGGAAGACAGGAAGATCAGGAAGGAAGACCACGCTGAAGGGACAGGCAAACCAGCCTTGACAGCTCTGCCCAGTATGACTGGGGTGGCTGTCCATCCGAGAACAAGAACTCAAAAGGCACATGGATGTTATTTCTCAATGGCAGTGACAATCTGTAGGTCTCCGATCCTATCAGACTGTCCTCAGACAGAGGAGGAGGAGGTGAAAGGGGAAAAATATTGCCTTGTAAGAATGGGCAAAGACAAAATTACTTCTAGGCAGAAGGTGAGAGAAGCAAGGTTGGCAGGGCAGAGGCTAGCCTATAGTGAGCCTTGCGTGCCTTAGGAAAAGGTGCCCCTTCTGGGTCCCGAGCCCAACGAACAAGGGGTGCTTCTGTGCAAACTTTAAACGGATGCAGTCCCATACCAGAGTACACAGCGTGGCAAGTGAGCTCTAGCTGAATTTCAGCCTACACTCTACCCCTCATCAGGGCATATTTGTGCAGGGTACAACCAACACCACTGTCCATGGTAGCCTTGAGGGTTGACTGAGTTATTACTGAGGGAATATAAATTTGTTGCTTTTCCTGAGTGGAGAAAAATATACCCTAGAAACTCTATATTCCCTGCTGAAGATTTTCTCAGCCTACTTTAAGGCCTGAGCTTGGCTGTGGGGAGAAGTATCAGTGGAAGTTCTGACAGTGGGAGGAGGAATTGTGTGTTTGCCATACAAGGACTGTCCCGTACTGACAGGAGGAAGCACATTCCTGGTTCATGATGGGTAAACACCCATGAGTCCAGACACCTGCAAAGACCATGCCTGGCATCACACAGGGAGGGAGAATTGCCACAGCTTTGGGAATGAGGAAGAAGACAGGAGACGGCATCCCTGCAGGGCCAAGGAAGAGACTCCCTCTTCCCAGAGGTAGAACAGCTGTTTCCCTGGGACGAGGCTGTGGAGGGAGGCACCTGCATTCCCCAGGCAGCAGGTCACTCTTTCTGTGCAGGTGTGGAGAGAGAGTGGAGGTGACTTGAGCAGGGGAGTGGCTCATTGCTGTCAGGCAGGTCTCAAGGCCCTGGAGTGCTTCACTTTCTTTCTCCCAGCCCCACCACTTTTCCTGTGACCTGAGCTGGTGCTTAGCTCTGTCAGGCTGCCAGACAGTTCTTATTCAACCAGGAAAATCCATGAACCCCAGAGTCTGGCTGTACAACACCTGCCTAAACAGCAGGCCTGGACTGAGGTCAATGCACAGAAGAGAGAATACAGGTGTGTGTGTGTGTGTGTGTGTGTGTGTGTGTGTGTGTGTGTCTCCAAGCACGTATGTGTATAGGGAGTGAATGGAATGTCCATGGAGAAAGAGATCTGCGTTCTGTGGGTATTCTTCTGAGATCATCCTTACTTTAGCTCTGGGGGGCACAGCTCTTCGGTGAGGTAACCCCGTGGAAATCATGACCTACTCTCACCTGAGTCTGCTGTGGTTTAAAGGAGCAGGAGTCACTGACGGAAGAAAGGGCTCATATTCAGTGGTTGCCCTAGGTATGGAGTGAGGGCTCTTCAGGTGGACTAGAGGGGTCAGACTGTCAGTGTGAGGGGGCTGCAAGACTGTGGCCTCAGGTCTAGCTCCATTGAGGGACAGAAGGCCCAAGAGGACCTGCTCCTCATGGCTCAGCCTGTTCCTCCCCCTGAACATCCTCCCTCCTCTTTCACCTACCCTTTAGGAGCCAGCGCATTCCCCCTCCTCTGTTCCTCCTTCCCCACTAATTCTAGCCTCTCCTGTGCTTGTGATGTGGGAATGAGGAAGGGCTGAGGGCTGCAGTCCTGTTTCTGGGAGTGAGGACCACTGCTCACCCTTTCATGCTGACTGCCATCCAAGGCGCTGAGCATAGTAGGCTTTCCCCTGGGGGCAGTGAGAACCGGCTGTTTCCCTGCCCTCTGAAATCACTTCCTCTTCCTTCAGGGGTTCTTTGATCCAGTGAAGGCCCCCAGAGTCTCAGGCTGGCATGTGCCTAGTCAGTTCAAGTCAATTCAGTCTCTTTGAAGATGTCCGTGGAACTTCACAGCCACACGACATTAAGTCTGCTTCCAGGAGCTGACCCTGAGATAAGGGTTTGTGCACATGTAGCTATGAAGGCCATGCTCCCACGAAAATTACAAGGGAACGTGGAGAGTGGGACAGAAAAGGAAAGCAAGGGGGCTACCTCAGGTGAAGTTGGCAGCAGCCTGGCCCCTGAAGAGCTCTGGAGTAGAAATGACACGTGAGAGTTTGTTCCACCTTGAGGCAAGGGAGCTGAGTGTCATATGGCTGTCACTCATTGGCTGCAGGTGGCCTTGAGGGTTTATACATTCCCAGCCTGCCTGCTCCTGAAGGGTGAAAGTGGCTCTGTTAGCCTGAGGACAGGACTCTTGGGAGCCACAGGAGCAGGTTGTTCCCAGCAAAGCTCCCACAGCTGGCGGGGGCGGGCTGTGGGGAGGGATTTGAGTGGATCTGGCCTGGGCACTGACAGAGTGTGTGGAGGTGAAGGGCAGCTAGAGCCTCTCCCTTGGAAATCAGCCGGCGTGGGCTGGGGCTGGCAGCCGATGACAAAGGGCTCTGACACTGGCAGGGAGGATCTGCCAGAGTAGGGAGATTGGGTACAGTTTTGAGATTATTATGGGCATCCCCTATAAGACTTCTCAATATCAAGCTTTAAGTGGAACCAACAGATTTGCATGGCAGAGTTCAAGGTGTTCTTTTCCAGAGTCGTCACATTTCTCCATCCCACTCTGTTCCTTCGCCTTCCTCTTATCACCATCCTTTTTCATTCTATGGAATTCCTGTGTCACCTGCTGTTTGGACCGCTCTCTGGCTGCTCACTGTGCCTTGACGTCCTCACAGGGTTAGTTCCTGATGGTCGTTACGCACGCAGCTGTGGAGGTGAACTTGGATTTGATGCTCAGCTCAACCACTTACTGTGTATCTTGAGCAAGTTACTTAACTTCGGTGAGCCTCACTTTGCTCTGTAAAATATCATAATAGGAGTACCTACTTCACATGGAGTGTGAGAATTAAAATAGATACTTCACGTTAAGTGCATAGCAAGGGATCCAGCATGGTTTGTGCTCAATAAATGTCAGCTATTGTTTCCAAATGATTGTCATTATTCTTGTGTGCAAACAAGGTTTCCACACATATTTTGGTTCTGTCTGAGGGCAGGCACCAGATACAGTACCATATGCACTTAGGTACATGTTCATATGTGCATGGGGTTTACACATGGAAAAATCTGGGCAAGGAGAGAAGCCCATAGGTTCAGGACCCCTCAATCAGTGTAACAGCAAAGCCTAGGATATCCACGCTCCTCACACTGGAGCTACTGCTCAGATATCAGAGCACAGCATCCATAGAGACAAGTGCCCCCTGGTGCCACCTGCCTTTTTACTATGCCAGCACCAAGAGCCTGATGAGGGAGGCTCCCCTGCCTGAGGGAGAAATGTTCTCCAGGAGGAAATACAAGGCTATGTGGGAGAAGGCAGTGGAAAGGAGGCTGGAAATCATGCCATCAGGGCGGGCAGGGAGCAAGGCTCCCACGTGTTCTGCTCTGCCTGGGACAGCTGTGAGCCGAGTCCCAGGCTAGTCAGAGAACAAGCAGGTTCGACTCTGCGTTTCCAGGCCAGCCCACGATGACTTGGACGTTACTCAGTCCTGGGCGTGGTCACTCTAGCTCTCTCTGAGTCTGCCTTATTAGAGCCATAGCAGTCCCCAGACTGGCTTCCTGGTTTAAAGCCCATGCTTGTCACTCTTTCCACTGCCACAGAGAATAGGGCTGAGTGTGCACGGCGCTGGCTACCTGCTCCATAGGCTGCTGCCTCTGCCAAAGGGAAGATAAGGCTTCCCTTCATCCACAGCTGCTGCCCAGTGAGGCATACACAGGTAGGGGTGACGCCCAGCCTCAGAGAGTGCTTTCAGAGCTCCAGGGAGAAGGAGGAGGCAACCCTGCATGCATCTTGCTGCAAATAAACAGAATCCACCCTGGAGAAAGGGATGAAACGGGGTTGTGTGAGTAGTCCAAGGTGGGCAGGAAGTGGGCGTGCTGGTGGCAAGCGGCTGAGCTCTCTGAGGGCATTCTGGCCATTTTGCATAAGCATCACAAAACCTAGGAAACGTATGGTCAGTCAACCAGGAAAAGCCAAGAAAAAATGAGACAAGCTGCTTGTCAGATGTGACACATGTGCTCAGTGTGAGGAGCCCGGCCAGTGACACGTACACTCTTATATGCACACACACACTCAGGCATACGCACGTGCATGTGGCATCAATGTCCATGTTGGAAGATGAAGGATGGCCACTAATAATACTCCCCTTTACCTTCCAAGTTTTCAGAAAACCAAATAATTTGTAGTCTTGTTCTACATGCACAGGCTGGTCTAACCTAGACAACCCCATTCGAGGTCTTTGTGGCAGAAGGATGTTAGAACTCACCCTCTCAAGGCCTTCTAGGAACAGCGGGAAGTTAAAACAGTGGGGAAGACAGCGGGAGGTACATGGGTCAAACCTTTTGTGGTCATGGACAACTTTAAGAATCTGATTAAAATTGAGGGGTTCCCTCTCTTTAGAGAAATGTGCATAGAGTATATTGGTACAATACTGACGTGATTCCAGGGGGTCACGGATCTCCCTCCCCAAGAGCCATGTATGAGCCCCTGGTTAACACACCCCATTGTGAAGGATTCCAAATAGGAACTGAGCTAAACAAAGGCAAAGCACCAACGATGCTGGCATCTCCAGCCACCACTCCCAGAGTCCCCAGCTAAGTGATGTCATCCTGAGGCTCAGAGAGTGACAGATGACAATGTCAAACCAGTGACACATCTCAAAGAGAAACCATCCATAATGCTTTCTCAGAACCACTCATTAGGTTCCAGACTTTCCAGTGTTCAGGGTACCACATTCCTAGGCCAGTGAGAGAGCAGGTGTGGAATGGCCGGATGAAACACCTTGTGGTGACAGTCCCCCGCCATCCCAAATAGGAAACCAGCCTATTGTGGGGAGTTTCCCTGCCCTGTTGGAGGAGGCAGCAGCAGAACAATGGGAATGTGGAGAAGAATCCCACATGGAGGGCCCTGCACGGGAACCTTGGAGACAAGCTCAGAATGGACTGTGATGCAGAGTGCACACTGACATGCCACTGCAGGTACAGTCTCAGAAGGTGAACTCAAGGACACGGGGATTGGGGCAACTGTCTACTTCACCTTGCTTCATGTTCATCCATTCACTGAGCTATCATTTGTTGAGCTCCCATGATGTACCAGACACTGGAGAAACAGACGCAATGACACGGCCCCAGTCCTCAAAGAACTCACAGTCTATCAAGGGAAACACAGCCCTACACTGCACATGATGAGGCAGTGCCATCTGATGGGTGCAAGCCCAAGCTTCTCTCTGAAGCTGAAATTATACTGCTGGAAATCAGCACGTGTTGAAGAAAAAACCTTGGGCAGTTGGTGCCAGCACAGTCTGGAGTAGGACTCTCAATCTTGGCTGTGTATTAGAATCACCTGGGAGGTTTTGTTAAACTATCAATGACCAGACCACGCCCCAGACAAAGTAAACCAGAGTTTCTGGGTAAGATCTCAGTCATCAACAGTTTTTAAAGCCCTCCAGGTGATTCCAACGTGTAGCACAATTGAGAATCTCTGGCCAGAGCTTCACATTCCCCGCTTGTGTGTACTCTTATCCCAGTGTCCCCTGAATGGAAGCATTCATGATTGAGGAGTTCAGGACCTTAGGGAACAGCCAGGATGAAGTTGGACTCATGAGTAAGTTGACTTAAGCAAAAAGAGCTTTCAAACATTGTTTTATGTTCATGTAACTCAGGGACCAGCCCACTACTGACATCTTCAATTTCTCCAGGCTTTGATTGACACCACGAACACAGAGAGGGATCACGGTTTGCCTTGCTTACATCTAAGGCCCAGAATCAACTCTTCTGGATTGAATGATGGTTAAACATCTCTTTCCTTCAGGGGGGAACTTTCTTTCCACCCCTAACTGAAAGGGTATAACCTGGTCCCATAGTTCCATCAGAACAGTCGTTATAGTTTAGACAGCATTTTCCAGCATTCCAGGAAATATACGGGATATGGACTTTTGTTGGTGTTGAGGTACAGGGGGCAGTGATTCAAAATATCACAGAACCAGTAGGAAAAGAGAGTTCAGTAGGAATTAGCTCAGGGAAAATGACACACAGCTGCCTGTCAGGATACTGTACACATAGTGTGAATAGAACTCCAGGTGCCCCCCACTCCCCACACACACACACACACAGATTTTATCAGCAGGCAGCATCATCCAGAACAAAGGCAGCAAGAATACATTCCTTTACTTTCCAAATGCTCAGAAATGCCTATTGGCCCTTGGTTTGGATGGGTTAAACTAGGAGATTCACGAGACATTGAATTGGGAGAAGCCACATAGACAGAGTTATATGAGCCAGTCTTGTGCCAGAGAGGTCTGGGTTGGTTAGTGACATTTGGGAGTCAACAGCATAAAGAGGGTGTTTCAATCCCCAGACAAGGATGAGCTGCCTCAGGTAGAAGAGACTAAGGAGGGCAGAGGCTGGAACCAAATCCTGGGCTGCTCAGGCTATTAAAAGTTGGGTGGAGGAGAGTGGGCAGACATGGTGGTGAAGGAAAAGGGACACCCGGAGAGGGGCTGGCCCAGGAGGCAAGCAGGGGTCCACGAGGAGGGAGTGGGCAGGGGAAAAAGTCTAGGACAAAAACATGACCAATGGATTTGGCAACAGGGCAGTCACTGGGGCCTTGAACAGGGCTTTCAGTGGTGTGGTGAAGGCAGAGGCTATGGCAGTGAACAGGGGACTCATTCTAGAAGTATTGAGTGTGGCGGGAACAGAGGAGTGCAGCTGCAGCTGGGGCACATGTGAAAAGGGGAATTTTTAGTGTATATTTTTATGCAGATGGGAATAATTCCGAGGCCAGGGAGAGGGAACAAGGCAGTAGAAAGGAGAATAAGGGGGTATCCCAAGGAGTTAAGTCCCTGGGAAGATGGGGAATCTTTCCAGAAAAGGGAGGATCTGGCTTTGATGAAGCAGTTATTTCATTACAGTTGATGTGCTGAAGGACAGAAGTAAAGGTTATTCTTTTTTTCTTTTTTTTTTCCTTTTGAGATGGAGTCTCGTGCTGTCACCTGGGCTGGAGTGCAGTGGCATGATCTTGGCTCACTGCAACCTCTACCTTCCAGGTTCAAGCGATTCTCCTGCTTCAGCCTCCCAAGTAGCTAGGATTACAGGCACCCACCACCATGCCTGGCTAATCTTTTTTTGTATTTTTTAGTAGAGATGGGGTTTCACTATGTTGGCTAGGCTGGTCTTGAATACCTGACCTCATGATTCACCCGCCTCAGCCTTCCAAAGTGCTGGGATTACAGGTGTGAGCCACCGCGCCCGGCCAGAAGTAAAGGTTATTCTACTTAGCTGGGAGGGAGAATACTTCTTGTTCTTTTTCCCCAGGTGGTTTGTGTCTGGGAGGTGCTGGAGAAGTCTCCAACAGCAAGATTCCTGGCAGTGGAACATAGGCAACTTATACTCCCCTGCCCTGAGCTAATCAGAATTTCAAAAGGCATATTTAGATGTACTGTGTCATATCTGAAACAGTTATTGGTGAAGTGTGGGTGGTTTACCACTATCTAGGTCACATTTATTAAAATATAGAAATCTGAGCTCTCTTTAATCCATAAGATGAAAGTAAATATTACCAGACAGCAACAAGAGTACAAAGGAATATTCTGTCAGTGTGGCCTCAAAAACAGAGTTTTAGAAAAAGTGCAGCAAGAGTCCCAAACAGCATGAAGAAACCAAAATAACACCCATCTACTCTGTTTCTGTCTAACTCATGAAGTAGCGATCTAGTTTTTACCCCACGAACAGAAGGAGGAGCCAGTCATCCTCGAGAAAGCGAGCGCTTATGACTTGTGAAAATTTCTTACAAAGAGTGTTGCATGGACATAGTTACTGGATTATATTTCTGGAAATGAACTACTAGTGGTGAAATCAGTCTTCCAGAGAAAAATTTATTTGGATTTTTATAACCTTGTATTTCTTCTCAAAAATTGAGGAGGAGATATCCAAGGAAATAGGAAAAATACACAGAGAAGGACATCGTTTTAGTTGATTCTTGAGTGCCCATAAGTGAAGTAGGGGCAAATATGTATTGATCAAATGAAAGAGGGGAGAGACTTTCATGAGTGTGAAGAAAATGAGGAAAGCGTTCAGCGTCTTGCCTTTCTGGAAAGCGCTTGGCATCTTACCTTTCTAATACCCTCAGTACCTAGTCCAACCTGCACCACACCTTTCCTCCATGTGCATTTCCTTCAACATCTACGCATTTGATCACAGGCTGTCTTTCCAGAGCTCTTGAGACATTTCCTGTTCTCTGAACTTTGGCTCCCACCCTTTCCCTCTCCTCCTTAAATTCTCTCCCTTAGTCCCCATGACCATCATCACTTTCCTGAACACATTAATTAATGCTACTGGACCCGAACAGAAAAACACATCCACTCTAGGTTAGGTAAGCAATGCCATGGTGCTCTAGGGTGGGCCCACAAGCTCTGTTTGGTTTGTCCTTGCCCGATCATTTCTTTTTTTTTTTTTTTTTTTTTTTTTTGAGACGGAGTCTCGCTCTGTCGCCCAGGCTGGAGTGCAGTGGCCGGATCTCAGCTCACTGCAAGCTCCGCCTCCCAGGTTCACGCCATTCTCCTGCCCCAGCCTCCCGAGTGGCTGGGACTACAGGCGCCCGCCACCTCACCCAGCTAGTTTTTTTTTTTTTTTTTTTGTATTTTTTAGTAGAGACGGGGTTTCACCGTGTTCGCCAGGATGATCTCGATCTCCTGACCTCGTGATCCGCCCGTCTCGGCCTCCCAAAGTGCTGGGATTACAGGCTTGAGCCACTGCGCCCGGCCAGCCCGATCATTTCTACATCCTCCTAAATTCAAATCAGACAGATGGCCCAGAAAGTGCAATGGGCAAGTGGTCTGCTTCCCTTGGTCATTATCTCCAGGACGTGCTGTGGCACCAGGAAGTTCACACACCATGAGAGCTTTCAGTGACATCTACAGGGCCCTGTGGAGGGTGGGAATACATGGAGAAGTCTGGGAAGCGCCCTTGGCTGAGGCCAGAAGGAGTTGGGAGCTTGCCTGCAAGCCCGAGAAGGTGACTCACTGGGAAACAACCTTATAGATGAGTGATGAGTAGGGATGTGGCCAGGAGCGGCGTGAGGAAAAGACGCCTTTGACACATTCTAAAGCTAAGGTGGCAGGGTGGTTCAGCATTTCTCTCCAGCTTGCCTTGGGCTCTCTCCCAGTCCAGCTTTTGCTCCCGCTCCAGCTCTGGGCCCTGTGGGACCAGCCCTTGGAAGGGAGCTCCTCCCTTCCACTCTCCTGCTGATCTCAACCATAACCAAGAGAGTGAAGGAAATCAACTGCTATCTTGTTGTACGTGGTGACCACAAAAACAAAGAGTTGTGCTTGTGGTTGGGAATATCATCTCAGTTTTGAGGATGGGTGTAATCCTGAGTATGCAGAAGTTTGCTTGCGGTTGAAGGTGGGACAGATTACAGACTTCGTCATGTGTTTCTAGGAAGCACTGATACCCTTTCCTTGGGGATTATTATTAGACTAAGGATGTCACAGGGGGAAATCCTCAACCACACTGACGGCCTCAGATCCATGCCCCCTTAGCTTGGCTCTGGGGTATCCAGCTGCACCCACACTGGACACTCTGCCAGTCTGCAAGATTGCAGGGCTGCCTCTGCCTGTGCACGCTGTGGTCCCCATGTATGACCACCCTGCTCAGTGCTCGGTACCAGCTAGTCTCTTTCAGAAAGAGGTGGATGGGTTCCAATCTAACTTATAAAACCTATTTCAATACTATTTTTAAAGATGTTCCATTACCAAGAAACTAGTAAAAGTTATTACCTATTTGCAGGGTGGTGGGCATAAGGCTGGGAGAAAGGGTTCTCAATATTGACCTTTTTTGTAATATTTGTTTATTAAGATTTTAATCTTTGTGGGTACTTAGTGTTTATATTTATGAGGTACATGAGATGTTTTGATACAGATGTGTGATGCATAATATTCACATCATGTAAAATGGGGTATCCATCCCCTCATGCATTTATCCTTTGTGTTACAAACAATCCAATTATACTCTTTCACTTATTTTAAAATGTACAATTAAATTATTACTGACTGTCATCACCCTGTTGTGCTATCAAATAGTAGGTCTCATTCATTCTTTCTATTTTTTTTGTACCCAATCACTATCTCCATCTTTTTCTTACTATTACCAGTGAGTTTCGTACGTTCAGATGATTTCTTTTTTTTTTTTTTTTTTTGAGACAGAGTCTCGCTCTGTCACCCAAGCTGGAGTGCACTGGCCAGATCTCAGCTCACTGCGAGCTCCACATCCCGGGTTCATGACATTCTCCTGCCTCAGCCTCCCGAGTAGCTAGGACTACAGGCGCCCGCCACCTCACCCGGCTAGTTTTTTTTTTTTTTTTTTGTATTTTTTAGTAGAGACGGGGTTTCACCGTGTTAGCCAGGATGGTCTCGATCTCCTGACCTTGTGATCCGCCCGCCTCGGCCTCCCAAAGTGCTGGGATTACAGGCTTGAGCCACCGCGCCCGGCCGTTCAGATGATTTCTTATTAGTCATTAATGTCATTTTCTTTCTGATTGAAGTACTCTCTTTAGCATTTCTTATAGGACAGGTCTGGTGTTGATGGAATCCGTTAGCTTTTGTTTGTCTGAGAAAGTCTTTATTTCTCCTTTATATTTGAAGGATATTTTCACTAGATATACTACTCTGGGGTAAAAGTTCTTTCCCTTCAGCACTTTAAATGTGTCATGCCACTCTCTCCTCAGTAAGTTTTCCACTGAAAAGTCTGTCAGATGTATTGCAGCTCCATTTTATGTTATTTATTTATTTTTTCTTGATGCTTTTAGGATTCTTTCTTTATCCTTAACCTTTGGGAGTTTGATTATTAAAAATGTCTTGAGGTAGTCTTCTTTGGATTAAATCTGCTTGATGTTCTATAACCTTCCTGTACTTAGATATTGGTGTCTTTCTCTAGATTTGGGAATTTCTTCGTTGTTATCCCTTTGAATAAATTTTCTGCCCCATCTCTTTCTCTACCTCTTCTTTGAGGCCAATAACTTACATTTGCCCCTTTGAGGCTCTTTTCCAGATCCTGTAAGTGTGCTTTATTATGTTTTGTTCTTTTTTCTTGTCTCCTCTGACTGTGTATTTTCAAATAGCCTGTCTTCAAGCTCATCAATTCTTTCTTCTACTTGATCAGTTCTGCTATTAAAAGACTCTGATGTATTCTTCAGTATGCCAATTACACTTTTCAGTTCCAGAATTTCAGCTTGATTCTTTTTAATTACTTCAATTTCTTTGTGAAATTTATCTGATAGAATTCTGAATTCCTTCTCTGCATTATCTTGAATTTTTTTGTTTTCTCAACACAGCTATTTTGAATTATCTGTCTGAAAGGTCACACATCCCTGTTTCTCCAGGATTGGTCTCTGGTGCCTTATTTAAGTTCCTTTAGTGAGGTCATGTTTTCCTAAATGGTGTTGATCCTTTTAGATGTTCTTTGGTGTCTGGGCATTGAAGAGTTAGGTATTTATTGTAGTCTTCACTGTCCTGTATGGGCTTGTTTGTATCCATCCTTCTAAGGAGGGGCTCCAGATATTTGAAAGGACTTGGTTGTTGTGATCTAAGCTGTATCTGCTTTAGGGGACACCCCAAGCCCAGCAATGCTGTGGTTCTTTCAGACCCTTAGAAGTACTGCCTTGATAGTCTTGAACAAGATCTGGAAGAATTCTCTGGACTACCAGGAAGAGACTCATTCTTTTCCCTTACTTTCTCCCAAACAAACAGAGTCTCTCTTTCTGTTCTGAGCCACCTGCAGCTGCAGGTGGAGTGACACAATCACTCCTGTGGCCACCACCACTGATTGCACTGAGTCAGACCTGAAGCCAACACAGTACTGATCTCACCCAAGGCCTACTGTAACAACCTCCTGGTTACGGCCTGTGTTTGCTAAAGGCCCTCGGACTCTGCAATCAGCAGGTAGAAAAGCCAGCCAGGCCTGTGTCCTTCCGTTCAGGGTGGTGAGTTCTAGCTCCCAGGTATATTCAGAGGTGCTGTCCAGAAGCCAGGGACTAGAGTCAAAAACCTTAGGCATCTACCTGGTGTTCTATTATACTGTGGCTGAGCTGGCCCTCAAACCCCCGAAACACAGTCCTTCTCACTCTTCCCTCCCCTTTCCAAGGCAGAGGAGCCTCACCCCATGGCCACTACAGGCACATGAGGAGTGCTGCCAGACTACCACCAATGTCTCCTTAAGGCCCAAGCGCTCTTCAGTCGGCTTGTGGTGAATGCTGCCTGGCTTGGGACTCACCCTTCAAAGCAGGGGCTCCTCTCAGGAACAGGGCAGGTCCAGAAATGCCATCCAAGAGCCAAGTTCTAGAATCGGAGACCCCAAGAGCCTGCTTGGTGCTCTACCCACCTGTGGCAGTGTTGGTATCTAAGGTGCAAGGCAAAGTCCCCTATACTTTTCTCTCTGCTTTTCTCAGGCGGAAGGAGTCTCACCCTGTAGCCACCACAGCTGGGAATGTGCTGAGTCTCACCTGAAGCCAACAAGTCTGAGTCTTACCCAAGGCCCTCCCTGTAGTACCTCTGTATCGCTGCTGGCTTCTCAGGGCCCAAGGGTTCTTCAGTTAGCAGGTAATGAATCCTGCTAGAACTGGGTCCTTTGCTTCAAGGCAGTGGCTTCCCTTCTGGCTCAGGGTGTGTCTAGAAATGTCATCCAGGAGCTAGGATCTGGAAGGAAGGCCTCATAACTCTGACTGGTGCCCTATCCTGCTGTGGCTGAGCTTGGTATGCCAAGATGCAAAACAAAGTCCTCTCCACTCTTTCCTTTCCTCTCCTTAAGCAGAGGGAAGGGGTCTCCTTTAGAGCTGTGAACTGTGCAGCCTGGGTTTAGGGGAGGGGTGACACAGACACTCCCTTCGCTGCCCCAGCTGGTGTCTCAATAGGTTGCATGCTCCCCCAGTCTGATGTGTCTGGTCCACGTTCAGCACTAGGACTCACCTAGGAATTGGAGTCCTTGTGGCCTAGACTGCCTTTCAAGTTTATGTAGGACCCCAGAGCACTTTAGTCAATAGTGGCAAGGCTTGAGATAACTCAAGTTCAGACCACTAGGATTGGCAATTCCCTTCTGGCTAGGGCTGATTTAAATGTTCCTTCCACGGGTGGGTGTCAGGAAAGTTTGGTCCAGTTTGTCTTCTGTTGTAATAAGGCGGAACTGAGTTCAGTGCCTCATAAATGCTGCAATCTCCCTCTCCCCAGCTCACAGAGACAAGCTCCACACCAAGCCACTGCTGCCAGGTGATGGTGGAGGGGTGGCATCAGCGATCAAGACTGTTTTTCCTACCTCTTCAATGCCTCTTTCAACAATGTGAAATTAAAACCACATACTGTGAGTGCTTGCCTGATTTTTCGTTCTTATGAAGGTGTAGATAGTTGTAAAATTGGTTTCCTTGCAGGGAGGAAAATCAGTGGAGCCTTCTATTCTGCCATCTTGCTCTGCCCTAAGTCCTCAATGTTTACCTTTTAATATTATCTTGGATTTTAAACCATGTGAGCCTATCTATATCTATATTTAACTTTTAAAACTGTATTATCTCAGAAATTTTCTTCTAGCCAAGAAATTCTAAAAAATGTTTAAGTTTCTTGGTGAACAGTACAGTATTCTTAGTCATAGGTTCTGTGTCAGAAATATTGCATGTGCCCTTGGCTTCTGCCTCAAGGTGACCTTTCCCTGAAGGCCAGGGACTCTGATTTGTCAGGCAGCAACAGGAGGATAATGTTGTCCCCAGTCTCCAGTAATCTCATGGCCTCTGAGGAAGGTATGAAATGGGTGAAATGGTTCCCTGCATCCCCATTCCTGAGAAGGACTCCAGACAGGCAGAGGGAAGGAGAAATAAGCAAGAACCACTAGTACCTTTGAGGCAGACGCACCCATTTCCCACTGGAGACCATCTGCTGGGACTTATTTACCACTAAAGAACTGGAGAACCATGTTGGAGCTCAAGGAAAAAAGCAACCTATGCACTCCCATAGGCATTTTTTTTTGAGACAGGGGGTTTCACTCTGTTGCCCAAACTGGAGTGTAGTGATGCGATCTCAGCTCACTGCAACCTCTACCTCCCGGGTTCAACCGATCCCCTTACCTCAGCCTCTTGAGTAGCTGGGACTACAGGTGCACACCACCATGCCCGGCTAATTTTTTTTATTTTTTATTTTTTGTAGAGATGGGGTTTCACCATATTGCCCAGGCTGGTCTTGAGCTCCTGGGCTCATGCAATCCACCTACTTTGGCCTCACAAAGTGCTGGGATTATAGGCGTGCACCACCATGCCTAGTTCTGTATTCATTTTTTTAGTAATCAAGTTTTTCCAGAACATTAAATTTGCTGAAAAAAATGAAAAATTGAAAAGTAGGTATACTAAAACCACGGAATTATTATAGGCTTAAATATTTATTTGATTTATATCAAAATTGAACTTATTATAATTTCAGTTGGGCTTAAGTTTATGAAAAATTATTTAAGATTGTCATATGTCAAGAAAATCATCAAACATGGCCATTCTCTCAACTGAAGTGGAGATAAGCAAAGAAGTAGATTTGGAAAACATAATGGATGAGTTTGCTTCCACTAAAGCCAAGGGGCACATTTTTCCTTTTGCCTCAGACTCCAGTATGGCTCAGCCCAGCCCTGGTCTTTATTTTAAATTTTGATATTTTCATCAAAATTTTTTCATCAGATTTTTTTACATTAATTTTGATTTTTTAAAAATATGGCATTAAAATATTGTTTATCTCAATTACTGAGTTTTTGGTGTTCCCTTCATTTTGCACTGGTTTGCCACAGTGAACCACAGCCAATCCTTGCCCAGTGGATTGCTTCCTGGATCTCTGTTGTCAAACTTGTATCCTCATTCAAATCCTCCCCAGCAGTCCCCTTAATGCCCATGACTGAGGAGCTGTTTCCCTCAGAGAACTTGTCTCTGCATTACATCCTCATCATTCAAAGCTCTAATCCCTGGAACAAACTTCAGTAATTCTGCTTTGCACCTGTAAAGCTATTCAGAGAATCACCAGCAGTTTGTCCTTCAGCCTTGGCTGGAGGGAGTATACAAATGTAATTCTCTTAATCTCTTGCAAGGCCTTTAATCATTCCTAATGCACGCTGTCTGATTGGGCCTGCTAATGAAGCCGTTCCCTGACAAGGGGGATCAAAGGAAGAAAGAGTGACACGGAGAGTGACACTGACAATGCACAAACAACTTAGACCCAACTCCCCCAAGCCCCTTCTAGTCTGCCCCCATTGCCCCTGCAGAGGCCACTCTAACAGAAAGGGCACTAGAGTGGCTCCTTTCCTTTTCCCCAGTTGACATCCTCCCCCGCCAACCAGATGTTTTACAGCTGGAAAGGGGCATGGGTAGTTGTTTCCTTTGTAAAGAGTTGTAGTAGGAATATAATTTTCCACACACTGACTCATGTGACTGTCACTCCATCCCTGGACTCCAGCACACAGTTCCAACTCCTTTGCTGACTTGGGGGTTAGGATGGAAAAGCGACTTTGATCCTGTAATTTAAGTTACTCCGTGCCTCAGTTATTCACTCTTGTGGGCAGGCAATAGACTCTGAGTGCTCTCACAGTCCCTTCCAACCACAGGACTCTGCTGGGCTAGTATGAGAATCGTCTGGACAGAGCTGCAGTGTGACACACTGCTTCTGGGTGTGCAGAATCAAAGGAAAATGTTTTTGGGCACTCCAGCTCACCTAACCACCTCTGTCATTTTAGTGTAATTCAACTTTATTAGGGCTATTTCTCTGAGCATTTCTTTCCATTAAATGTTTCTGCTTATTTTGCTCAGTCTGTCCATTTTCCATCTCGACTAGGTTCCACTTACGCGAAGGCAGAGAAGCCTCATTCCTCCAGGTCCCTGCCACCATGGCTCAGTATGTGGAGCATGACAGGTGAGAGTGTGGGCTCTGCAACCAGGTGGACCTGGTTGAATCTTAGTCCCACTATTTGCTAGCTGGATGGGTAGCTGGGCAGATTACCTAAGCAGTCTGTTGGCCCCAGATTCCTCTTCTGTAAAATGGGATGCTGATATGTGACTCAGAATATTGTGAGAATTACAGATCAGGTGCAGAGCTTGGTGTTAAGCATTGAGTAAATAGTCAAAAGATATCAGCTGTGGAATGCATAAATGAACCTTTGCATGATAAAAAATCACCATACTAGAAATACATGAGTGCATTCTTGTTCATGAATTCTAACAATACAGAAATATATCAAGAAAAAATGAAAGAATCCTTTCATTGACTGCCCCTCTTCATCATCCTCACTTCCTCAACATTAATAATAGTTCTTTATTTCTCTCTCCTATTTTGAAGAGAAAAGTTAATTATCTAATATGTGAATATATTCTTACTGTAAATATCTAAGTGATTGGAAGCATACCACCCCCCAAACTGGAGAACATTCCCTTCAGCACCCCTTTCACTCTTAGTGCTGCCTCTGGAGGTAAGCACTCCAGAGAATCTAGGTAGAGACTTCTTATCTCTACTCTATTCATTTACACACACACACACACACACGCACACACACATAATGTACACACACATATTCATACATCTTTAAAAAATATACCTTTAGCTTTTTCACAAGATGGCGCCAAAAGCGAAGAAAGAAGCTCCTGCCCCTCCTAAAGCCAATGCCAAAGCGAATGCTTTAAAGGCCAAGAAGCCATTGTTGAAAGGTGTCCACAGTCACACACAAAATCCACACGTCACCCACCTTCCGGAGACCCAAGACATTGTGACTCCGTAGGCAGCCCAAATATCCTCAGAAGAGTGCCCCCAGGAGAAACAAGCTTGACCACAATGCTATCATCAAGTGTCCGCTGCCCATTGAGTCTGCCATGAAGACAGAAGACAACAACACTCTTATGTTCATTGTGGATGTTAAAGCCAACAAGTACCAGATCAAACAGGCTGTGAAGAAGCTCTAGGACATTGATGTGGCCAAGGTCAACACCCTGATTTGGCCTGATGGAGAGAAGAAGGCTTATGTTCCACTGGCTCCTGATTACAATGCTTTGGATGTTGCCAACAAAACTGGGATCATCTAAACTGAGTCCAGCTGGCTAATTCTAAATATATGTATAACTTTTCACCAAAATATATATATATATATATATATATATATATATATATATATATATATACACCTTTAAAAACATCTTTTAATATTGCAGAATTAAACTATATTTGCTATTCTGGAACTGCTTTTTCTCACTTAGCCATACAATTCAGACATCTTTCCATGCCAGTACACATATATTCATCACAATTTTTAAATGGCAATATAATATTTTATAATAAGATATGTACAATAGTTCCCCCGATCCATGGTTTCGCTTTCCAGAGCTTTAGTTACCCCATGGTCAACTGCAGTTTGGTTACCCATGGTCAAACTGCAGTTAAATGGAAAATTCCAGAAAAAACTCATAAGTTTTAAATTGAGCATCCTACTTAGTAGCGTGATCAAATTGTGTGCCATTCCACTCTGTTCAACCTGTTATGTGGATCATTCTTTTGTCCAGCATATCCATGCTGTCTACACCATCTGCCCATTAGTCACTTAGTAGCCATCTCTGTTATTGGATCAAAAAATCATAGCATGTATAGGGTTCAGGACTATCCTCAGTTTCTGGCATCCACTGGGGGGCTTGGAACATATCCTCCCTGGATAAAGGGGTATGCTCCAATTACTCCTACTGGTAGACATTTAGATTTTTCTCACAGTTTTTCATTATTGTATAAATAAATACCTTTAAGCTCTATAGGCTGAGGACAAAGCCATTCATGTTGGCAGCTGCCCCCATGCAACTTGGAGGCAATCCTTCTCCTATATTGTAGAGAAGCACTTTCTGGGTCTGAGCAAGGACTCTTTTGAGATTAGAGGTCACATAGATCTTTGCACCAGCATGTCTAAAGCCATGCTCATGGCTATCATCAAGGTCCAGTTCTTTGAAGGCCATATGGAAGGGGTGTGACTCAGGCAATCTAAATCCTTCACAGTCAGACAATAGAAAAAGGAAAGATGTCTACAGAAGATTGGCTTGCAGTTTACCTTGAAAGACCGGCCAAGAAATTGTAAGTGATATTTACAACTGTATTTCTCAGGTATTTGAAGATTGGAAATATGAACAAATGCTGATTTTAGGCATGAGTCATCATCCAGTGCACACATTAGAAAAAACACACAAAAAACCATCACTTGATTAAAATACTGAATGACAGCAGGTGGTAGATATGTTGGATGATATGTCTGCACATTGTAGGCCCTCCGTGAAAATCTGCTGAATGAATGAATGCATTTGTCTGATGTAGAGCCAACTCCAGCTTATTCCACCTTGATTTTCTTTATAAGTTTACCTCATCACTCTATCAGAATCAGAGAAGTGATAAGGAAATGTCTCACATCCATTCTAGCCTGAGACTCTTCCTCTTCCACAAAGCATGCCTGAGTCAGTATCACTAAAGGACACTGTCATTCCATATGTTCCCAAGTTGGAATGAGTGGCCTCAATTGTGTTCATTTGAATATGGCTTCAATATTGCTTTGAGAATGTTTCTATATTCGTGTACCATCAAGCTTGTAGATGTCACTGAGACAAGGGTTCTCTTATATCATTAAATATGTACAGATTCACATTATATGTTCAGTCCTACACTGTGTCTGTGACAGACACATATGGAGTCTGCCCAATAGAAACCCATCATCTTTTTGAGAAGAAACTTTCTTCACATCTGAAATTACTAGTGAGTTAGGTAATGTACAATATGTACTGTATCAATCAAGGTTCCAGTCAGGCAAACAGGAATCATGGTAGATGTTTTAAATAGAGTGTTTCACACAGGAAATTAGTTATAAAAGTGTTAAAAGGGCTGAAAGAACAAAAATGTAAAGTAAGGTAACCACAGAATAATAATGACAAGAAAATGGTGGTTGGGGAAGGTGGTGTTGGAGTTCAAGTGTACATGCTGTTGCTTTGTTTGAGGTGCTGTTACAACTGCTGACGGTGCTGGAACCTCTGAAGAGGGACCACCCGGGCTAGAGCTGTGACCACTGAGCAGAGGCTGCTTTGGCTGAAGCTGGGGTCATCAAGGGGTTTCAGAAATGTTCAGAGGTGCCCCCAAAGCAGGGACGGGGAAAGAGAACAGTGGCTTCTCTTCCTTTTCCATTTCTCTGCCAGAGCCTCTTACTGGAAGCCAGCTGGCAAGGGAACCTGGGAAATGTAGTTTTCAGCCTTACAGCCCAGAGTCAGAGGGATGAGTGTGGGGCTGAGAGACAACAGGATAAAAATCGACCCAGATATTAAGTGTTGTGATACAGGTGATTGAACAAGACAATGTATAATAAGGGAGTGAGCTTAAAACACAGTTGGTATAAACAAAGCTATAGAAGAGAGACTACAAGGTGCACTGAAGATAGCAAGAAGTTTCCACAACTCTATCAGTGGGAATGTTCTGGATATGAGTGAAGGAACCAACTTCAAACATGCTACAGCTACAAAAGAGGACTTTACTGGGTTGCATGATTGTGGAATACAGGGTATTCACTGGCTCCAGGGATGGCAGGATCCAGGTCTTGAATGATGCTGCTAGGTTCTATCTCCTCAGTTTATTGACTTTGCATGCCTCGACTTCATGCTTCCAACAGACGAGATGGTTATCCCCAGACTCCCATCTTCCCAGCAGGTTGACCTCATGAGGAAAAGTCATCCCGTTACATCTGGCAGGTCACATCCCTGACCCAATCTCAATAGCCAAGAGGAATGCCACTGTGCCTCACTCCACCACATGGAATAGAGCAGGAAAAATCCCTCACTGGAACAGTGGGCAGCTGTTAACATGTGAAGGAAGATGGGCAAGTGAGCTGAGCGAGGAAAAGCTATGGCCGTCGTGGTCTTCCATATGCACTACAACAGGACATGGGCTGGCTGTGCCCTCGAGAAACTGCTATTTTGTCCGAAATCTGAAGAAGATATAGGATCATTCTTTTTATTTCGTTTTAAATGAGGTCTCCCTCCCTCCAACTCCAAGTTGGAGTGCAATGGCGCGATCTTGGCTTACCGCAACCTTTGCCTCCAGAGTTCAAGTGATTCTCCTGCCTCGGCCTCCCAAGTAGCTAGGACTCTAGGCACCTGCCACTACACCTATCTAATTTTTGTTTTTTTTTTTTTTTTTTTTTTGAAGTAGAGGTGGGGGTTTCACCATGTTGGCCAGGCTGGTCTCGAACTCCTGACCTCAAATGATCCACCCACCTTAGCCTCCCAAGGTGCTGGGATTACAGGCATGAGCCAACATGCCCAGCTGGATCATTCTTAAACCACAAATAAGCCAGTGTAAATTGATTTCCTCTGAGCGGTAATGCTCACGAAATATGAAGAGTCTTGGTCCAGGTCATCTCCCCATAGTACCTAGGGTGTTCTGAGCACACAGGGCATTCTCCATACATAAGGTGGTGTCAATAGCTGCCGGACACAGGAGAGGCAGCTCAGGCTACTGCAGTCACATGGTAACGTCACGTGCCATAAACACATAAGAAAGCCAGGGTAAGCCCCCAGGAAGCTCCAGGGTATCAACCAGAGTCTCAGAAGGAAGATGGCATACCCAAAGGGTTTAGCTGAAGGGATTTTAATGAGGGGATGATTTATAGAGAGGTGGGAAGAGTTCACAGAACCACAAAAGATGGTGAGGTACCCAGGAACCTCACCATCCTGGGACTGTGTATTCATAGGTTTGTCACCAAATTTTTGCTAAAACTCAAGGTGCATATTATTGGGGTGCTATTTGGCATATAAAACATTCTGTGTAGGAAGTTTTGTAATATCATGTCAAGTTAAATACAATTCATTGCAAATAAGAGGTACAAGGCATGATATAATGGCAAGCTAGCACCAAACAAAATTTGTGGACTTGCTAAAACATGGGAGAACAGCACAAGCCAGAATACAAAGTGATTAAGAGTTCAGGCTTTGGTGCTGGAGTCCCTGGGTTCAAATTATTACTAGTCCCTGGGTTCAAATTATTACTAGCTATGAGATCATAAGTGAATTTACTCATGTGTAAAATAGAGGTAATATTGCTTATTCCATAAATTGTTATGAGGATTAAAGGATTAAATGTAATATTTGTAAGATGCTTAGAACTTTACTGGCACATAAATACTAGCATTATCTACAAAATTATACTACTCATCCTCTGTTCACTCAATACATATATAGTCAGGAGCCACATAACAATGTTTCAGTGAATGAGGAACCACATATACGATGGTGATTTCTTAAGATTATAGTATCATATTTTTATGTATCTTTTCCATGTTTAGATGTGCTTAGATGCACAAATACTATTATGTTACAATTGCCCAAGTATTCAGTACAGTAACACACTGGAGGTGTTTGTAGCCTAGGAACAGTAGGCTAGACCAGATAGTCTAGGTGTGTAGTAGGCTACACCATGTAGGTTTGTGTAAGTATACTCTAATGTTCTCATAACAAAACTGCCTAACACCACGTTCTTCAGTATGTATTCCCGTTGTTAAGTGACACATGACTGTGTATTAAATATTTACTATAGGCATCATGCTAGGCTCTGGGGATAAGTGGTAAGAAAAAAAAAGACCACCTTTCCTCAAGGACTGGGGAGAAAACATTAACTAATAAACACACACAGATATAAAATCAAAACTGTGTGAGTGGTGGTGCTTGGAGTCATAAGAGCTGGTAATAACTATTCAGGGGTAGGCCTTCTTGAGGAAGTGACATTTACCCATGACCTAGATGAATTCACTAGGTAAAGTTCATTAGGTAAAGATGAGAGGGGGGAAAATACCAGGCAGAGGAAACACTATGTCCTCTGTGGCAGAAAGGATCATGGTAGGCATATTAGTCAGGACCCAGCCAGGAAAGCAAAACCTGCTCTAGGTGATTTGATAGAGGGAATTTCATATGGGGAGTCAGAGGAGTTGAAAGAGCTCCCAGGGGAACCCTGAGAGTAGCAACTCCAGGAAGCTGGGACTACTGTATTTGTCTGCTAGGGCTGCAGTAACAAAGTGCCACAGACTGGGTGGCTTCATGCAGAAAGTTACTGTCTCAGAGTTCTGAAGGCTGGAAGTCCAAAATGAAGGCGTCAGCAGGGGTAGTTCCTTTTGAGGTCAGTGAGGGAAGGATCTGTTCCAGGCCTCTTTTCTTGACTTGTAGATGACCATTTTCATCTATGTCTCTTCACATCGTCTTCCCTCTATGTGTGTCTATCTCTGTCCAAACTTCACCTTTTAATAAGGACACCATTCATATTGGATTAGGGTCCACCCTAATGACCTTGCTTTAATTTGGCTACCTCTATAAAGACCACTACCCTAAATAAGGTCACGCTCTAAAGTACTGGGGGTTAGAACTTCAACACATGAACTTGCAGGGGAGACACAATTCAAACCATAGCACCACCCTGGAAGCTGGAAAACAAGGAAAGAAACAGTTTCTGGAGCCTGAGACAAGATAAGCTGGAACTAAGAGGGGCCTGCCAAGATGGGTAGCAGGGATCACAGAGAGATGGTTGTGTAGTGGGAACTGCAGCCACAGAAGAGACTCCTGAGGAAGAGAAGCAGGAGGAGAGATACTCTGGCTTCTCCCTTCCTTTCACCGCCAATATCTTTTGCCCTCCCCCACTCCCCACTGGCTGAACTTCACTGGAAGGCAGTTGGCTCTGGAGCCTGGAACAGCCTCCAGTGACACAGAGCAGAAAGGGGAGCCGGGGGACGGGAAGGGTGGACATTGCTCTGAGAGCAACAATGCAAGACCCATGCAATGAGTCTGTGAGGCTGAATGGAGGCCAGGCGGCTGCAGGGGAGAGAGCAAGAGAGTCTGGCACAAGGTGCACCTGGAGAAGGAAGTAGAGTCCAGGTCAGGTAGGAGTTTGGTCCACATGCTAAGAGCCATAGAAATATCAAAAGGTTTTTAATAGAGCTGGAGAAGAGGGGGTGACATGATCAGAGATGTGTTTTGAAAAGACCCATCTGGCTATGAAGTGGAGAGTGGGTTGAGGATAGTGGGGCAGATCAGTTAGAAGGCTAAGCCTAAGAGAAAGCCCGTTTTAGAAAAAGAGGGATGTCCTGCTGCCCTTCTCTTTCCCTCGAGTTTTCATACCCTCCACCTGGACTAGACAGGTGTATCTGCCAGTCAAAGCCACCCCTCCCCTGATACAGAGGCCCGCTCCAAGCTCTCATTGCCAAGTGTCCTTTTTCTAGATCCTCTCCTGGTTCACTGCCTTTCTCTCTGGGCAGTCCTTCCCATGCTGCAACACTGATTCTTCTTTTGTCACCCACCTGATGCAGGGGGGGTCCTTGTCACCCATCTTGCCCACCACTCTGGTTTAATGGTGCTGACTGAGTCCACGGCTTTGGTGGCCACCCATACGTTGCTGCTGCTTCTCAGATCTGTATTTCCAGACATGATTTCTCTCATGAGAAAAATCAGCCTGCCAGGTATCTCCACTGGAATGTCTAAAGGAATTGGAATCATGAGCTCAGCATGTCTAAAATTGAACACATTATCTTCCCCTCGTATGCTGATCCCTGTAACCTGCCCTTCTTCCTGTGTCCTCTATCCTCCTTATGTCCCACCCCCACTCCGGTTTGAATATTTCACCAGAAACAGGAGTGGGGGTGGGACGTAAGGAGGATGGGAGAAAGGACATCATCCTAAACTCTTCCCTCCCATTGCCCCACATCCCATTGCTGTCCAATTCCTGTTGGCTCTGTCCTAGATATCTGTCAAAATCCATTTTTCCTGCTACTTCCCCAGCCCAGGTCCTCATTTTCATCTGGGTTCATGCAGTGGTCTCCCAGCTGGCTTCCTGCCTCAAGCCCTGCCCCGGCCAGTCCACTTTTCCTACAATCCAAGTGACATCTATCAATGTAAATAGATCATGTCTTTTCTCTGCTTAAAATCCCTTCAGTGATTTCTTATCATCCCCAAGTCAAGTCTTATTACTGTCTCTGCACGGTGCCCAGCACATAATAAATGCTTGGTGATTAAATGAATAAATGACAAACCAATAGAGAAAAATCGCTAAGTGTGGAAATGAAAGAAAAGATGCCATTTATTTCCCCTTTCTGACTGTCCAAGACTCAATCTGGAACTGTCCTTGGGTGTTTGTGTTGTACTTCTCACACTCTACTAAACCCATCTACTTACCTGTCTGTTTCCTACTGGGATGTTCCTTGGTTGCCACTATATCTCCTAGCACAGTGCCTGGAAGAAAGTAAGTGCTCAAAAAATATGTGATGAATGAAAGAATGATAAGGAGAGGTCTGGGCTGGGGCTGACTATGAAATGCTTACTAGGAGCAGAGTGTGTCTGTCCTGGATCCAAAGCACTGGGGGAACCAGGATGGGTAGAGAGACTGAAGGCAAGCCCTTTAGGGGAAGGACAGCGGTGACAAAGGCTGAAAGATCAACAGCAATACATTTTTCTCAGGAGACTTCTTTGGGGCAGTGTTTTCTAAGCTGGGTTCCACGGACCACTGGTCTTGTGAGATGCTCTATCTAGGGTTCTATGTCAACTTAGCAGATAGAAACATGCAGCCCATACCCCTTGTGTACATCAGCATCTCAAAGAGTCTGAGAAGTCCTGCAGTTGAAAAACCAACACTTTAACCCTTTTAACTTAGTATTTCCTAAACTTATTCCATAAGTCTGAATATACAAAAATAAAGTTTTTTGCTTAATACTCAGTAACACCCCCTTCCACAAGACATACTGGAAAAAATAGTGTTTGATGGTCATGAGTATTTTAGGAAAAGGGCAGGAGACGTTTGAATTTCCCCCAGTGTGCCTCGGGTGAGCACTGTGGTTACAGCCACTTGATGAGAACAGTCAGAGGAAGGCTGCTCTGGGCCATCAAGTGCAGATTATATGGGGCAGGTGAAGGCTTGGGGTAGAGACACCCCTGAAGGGGTTGTAGTGAACACAGTACCTGGTGCTTTTCTGGCCCCTAAGCCCATGGGCTTAGGAAAAACTTCAGTCAGTGTCAAAGAGGACCCCAAACCCCATCATTATTTCACAGTGTTCAGTATGGCCTGTACCTCAGGGTGATCACTTCATTTTGCTCTTTTCTCTCCAATGCTCTCAGGGTGGAGGGAACCAGGAGGACCTGTCTGATCACAAACAACCCACCCAAGGAGGCCCTGCTGCTCCCGGAGGATGCTTCTGCTGGAGTTCTTCTAGTTGCTTGCAAGGAGCCCTGGAAAAACAATCCCACCGTGGGTCTACCATAGTCTCAGGGACTTTTAAACCAATGCTCAGCTAGAAAAAAAATCTCAGGCAGTTTGAGGATAGGAAATAATATTAAGAACCTGCCATATGTTGAATGTTTACTATGTCTCAGTAGAATATTAATGCTTTAGGTTCTTACAGAAGCCCTCCGAGGTGGGTACTCTTATCCCCTTTTTACTAATGAAGAAACTGAGACTTAAGGAGGTTAAATACCTGGTAAGTAGATAGAGTAGGGATCTGACCTAAGCTGTCCGACTCCAGGGCTCATGCTCTCAACACTGTTTATCCTGCTTTCCCAGGAAGCTACAGAGGCTCTTTGGTACTCCCCAGCTCTCCTTGCTTTCCTGCTTCTAAGCATCTGAGTGCATTCTGATAGCTGTGGACAGCAGAGATTTGGAACAGGAGATTGAGGACATCTCATCTACTACCATGCTTGGCACGGAGCAGGCACTCAACACATGCTAGACTCTCCCCACTTCCTGTTGCTTCTCGGCACCAGGCTTCACTCTGGACAAGAGTTAACATTTCATCCTTTACCCATGTCTTCTTTGACTGAACATCTGGCTGTTAGTGGGAGATGGGTCAAAGAAATATTTATTCATCCTTTCATCCAAGAATACTGACAGAGCGCCTGCCCTGTGCCAGGCTCAGCCAGAGGCTGGAGATAAAGACATGAATGAGACCCCTGGTGAGGGGTGAGAGACAAGCAAAGGGCTCATTTCCATAGAGGATGAGGGGGATTAGCACCCGGCTTGGGCAGGGCACACGATGGAGCAGGGTGATATGGTTGGCTTTGTGTCCCCACCCAAATCTCATCTTGAATTGTATTTCCCATAAGCCCCATGTGTCATGGGAGGGACCTGGTGGGAGATAATTGAATCATGGAAATGGTTTCCACCATGCTGTTCTTGTGATACTGAGTGAGTTCTCATGAGATCTGATGGTTTTATAAGGGACTTTTCCCCTCTTCACATTGTACTTATCTCTCCTGCCACCATGTGAAGAGGGCCATGTTTGCTTCCCTTTCTGCCTGACTGTAAGTTTCCTGAGGCCTCCCCAGCCACGTGAAACTGTAAGTCAATTAATTCTCTTTTTTAAACAAATTACCCATTCTTGGGTATGTTCTTATAGCAGCATGAGAATGAACTAATACACAGGGTGACATGAGAAGGCTTCCTGGGAGACAGTGCCTGAGCTGATCTCTGATGAGAAAGTAAGAGGAGGACATTCCAGGTACAGGGAACAACATGTGCAAACACACGGGCTGAAGTAAACAAACAGGAAGCTGTGAAAAAAGACAGTGATGAATGACTAGACCAACTGGGTAATTTTGACCCCAAGTGACATTTGGCAGCAACTGGAGACTTTCTGTTTGCTTTTCACAGTTGTTTGTGTGTGCATGTATGAGCGTGTGTGTGCAAGTGTCTGCTACTGGCATCTAATAGGTAGAGGTCAGGGATGCTGCTAAACATCCTACAGTGCACAAGATAGTCCCCCATAACAAATAATTATATCTGGCCCAAGATGTTGAGAAACCCTGGACTAGAACAACAAACATAAAAACATATTATAGTACTTTGACAATTAGTACTTCATAGTACTAGCACATGAATAGATAGAGAGACCAATGGAACAGTTTAAGAATATAAATATATACAGGAATTTAGCATATGATAAAGGGAGCATTTCAAATCCAGTGAGAATCTAATATGTGGTGCTGAAATTCCTGGGTAGCCATCTCGAAAAACATTAAGCTGGAGTGATACCTCACACCATATAGCAGAATAAATTCCACATGGATTAAACATTTAAAGGTAAACAATAAAACCACACAAGTACCAAGAGAAAATGTGGGATAAATCTTTCATAATCTTAGAGTGAGAAAGTCTTTCCTAATCCTGACTCACAAACCAGGAACTATAAAATAGGAAATTGATTAAGTCAACTAATAAAAGTTGAAAAAAACTTTTTAAGCTCTTGCATGTGAAACAAACAAAAATCAGACCTGTATATAAGCAAAGTCAAAAACAAATACAAATCTGTAAAGGATACATGCAACTCAGCAGACAAAGGGCTAATTTCTTTAAATTATAAAGATACATAAACCTCTAAAGAAAGACCTCTAAAGAAAAGACCAATAAAAATATGAGCAAAGTCTGTGAAAAAGTGGCTTATAGAAAAACAATGAAAATAAATAAAAATGACTGTTAAACATATGAAAAGATGTTCAACCTCTTCATGATAAGAAAAATGCAAATTAAAATTACTGACATGTCCTTTTTTTTTTTAATCTCTCAGATTTGCAAAAACCCAAATTTGAAAATACATAGACATTTCCATATATTGCTGGTGGGTATGTCAACTAGTACAGCCCCTAGGAGGGCGATTTAGCAATATTTACCAAAATAGCAAATGCATATATCATCTAACCCAGCCATCTCACTTTTTAGAGCTTACTCCACAGATACATATATCTGCATGCATATGAAGTGCCATATATATAAGATTATAAATGGCAGCAAACGATTAGAAACAATTTAAATGGTTATTAACTGGTTACTAACTGGTTATTAACAATTAAACTGGTTAAACAAATCAGAGGTTGGCAAACTACCATCAGGCCCAAATCTGGCCTTCTGCCTTTTACTGTAGGACTTTCAAGGGAAAAATAGTTTTAACATGTTTAAATGGTTCAAAAAAATCAAAGAGAATTATATTTTGTGACACATGAACATTATATAAAATTCTAAAATCAGAGTCTATGAATAAAGTTTTACTGGAACACAGCGATGCCCCTGTGTTTACACATGGTCTCCGACTTCTTTTGCACCTTACCAGAGAACTAAGCAGTTTCCTAAGACACTCGCTGTCCCACAAATCCTAAAATATTTACTATTTGGCCCTTTACAGAAAATTTTGCTGGATTGGAGTATATCTGTGCAGTTGAATACACAGCTACAAAAAACAATTTTAAAAACTCTGTATGTATTGCTACAGAAAGGTTTCCAGGCTATATTACTAAATTTTAAACAAGCAGATAAGTAAAGTATAAATTTCATGTTATCATTTGGATTAAAAGGCGGGATATATTTATATTTTATTATAATATGCATAAAACTTATCTGGAAGGAAATACAAGAAATTAGTAAGCAGTGACTATCTCTGGGGGAATGAGATTGGTGAACATGAAACACAGAAAGAACAAAAATGTGTGTGTATGAAGTATATTAATAATTATTTTTAAAACTATACATACAATGAAATATTGTTTAGCCTTAAAAGAGAAGGAAATTCTGACATGAGTGAACCTTGAGGATTTCATGCTTAGTAATGTCAATCACAAAAGGACAAATATTTTATGATTCCACTTACATGAGGCACCTGGAGTAATGAGATAATAAAGACAGAAAGTAGAATGGTAGTTGTCAGGGGTTGGGGAGAAAAGGGAATGGAAAGTTAGAGGGTACAGAGCTTCAGTCGGAGAAAAAGTTCTGAAGATGGATGGTGGTGATAGTTGTACAACAGTGTGAACGTACTTAATGCTACAGAACTGTATACTTAAAAATGGTTAAAATGGCAAATTTTATGTTATATATATTTTATCACAATATAAAAAATATCTAGGCCAGGAAAAAAAAATAAAAATACACAGTGGTAAATAAGAGCACAGATGCATGTCACTAAAAAGTTGTTGGGCCTGACTTTGGGGGCAATGAGGCTGGAGGTGTCTGCATGGCCTGATCAGAAAGCACCTGTATTCTGGCCTAAGGAGTTTGCATTTTGCATGTCCTAAGGACACTAAGGAGCAACAGGATCCGTTTCCTTAAAAAACAAAATTCTGGAAACAAGAAAAGAATGGACAGAAGAGGCTTGGGTGGGTAGGGAAAGAAAAGGGAGATCTAAACTCTGACTTTTTTATCTTCCCCAAATTCCTACCTAAGGGACAGGGGAGTCATACCCTACAAACCATAAAGTCTCATCAGAGGGTTTTTTGTTTGCTTGTTTGTTTGTTTTTTGAGACGGAGTCTCACTCTGTTGCCCAGGCTGGAGTGCAGTGCTGTGATCTCGGCTTACCACAACCTCTACCTCCTGGGTTCCAGCAGGCCTCAGCCTCCCAAGTAACTGGGATTACAGGTGTGCACTACCACACCTGGCTAATTTTTATATTTTTAGCAGAGACAGGGCTTCACCATGTTGGCCAGGCTGGTCTGGAACTCCTGACCTCAAGGGATCCACCTGCCTCAGCCTCCCAAAGTGCTGGGATTACTGGCATGAGCCACCATGCACTGTGTAGAGGGGTTTTTATTTAAACCCCCCCCCCCATATAAGGTGATCTGCTTTCCAACCTGGCTCTGGCATAACATCACATAACGAATAAGGAAGGAAATATAAATATTTAAACCCCAAATATATTTTATTGCCATATCTTGAAAATGCCCTGCAAGGTTGTCTCTTGTGGGAAAAATCTATAGAGAATCTATAGAGATTCTATGGAGAATCCCCTTTCCGCCACCTTTTTCCTCTTTCTTTCCAGACCCAGGAGATAATCAACTAAGAGCCAGGCACCCTTTTAAGTGGGATAAGAAACATTTTACAACGTGCTCTCTCTGAAGTCTGCTGAGAGCTTCTTCTGAACAACACAACTTGGTCACCACAATCCTTTATCTTAACCTAAACATTTCCTTTCTATTGATCCCAGGTCTTTAGATAAACCCCGCCAACTGTCAACCAGAAAACTTTAAAATCTACCTATAAGCTAGAAGCCCCTACCACTCCCCTACCTTCACATTGTCCCGCCTTTCTGGAGCAAACCAATGTATTTCTTAACTGTATTTGATTGAAGTCTCATATCTCCCTAAATGTATAAAACCAAGCTGTGCCCTGACCACCCTGGGCACATGTTCTCAGGCCCTCCCGAGGGCTGTGTCACGGGCCATGGTCACTCATATTTGGCTCAGAATAAATCTTTTCAAATATTTTACAGAGTTTGACTCTTTTTGTCAACAATGAGTATCAGAAGGTACCTCTGGGCAAAGAACCTGGGTGCTGGGGAACGGGAGTGGGAAGGAGACCTATTTTTTACTATAAATCCTTTTGTTGGATTTCTACATGTACATTCATTTCCTATAAAAAATAATTGTGTTTATTTTTAAAAGAAAACCTCTTCAGGCAAATATGATGGAAGAGAAGTACTTTCCCAAAGTATGGTGGAAGGGAAGGGAGAGAGTTTGTGATGGAGTGAGATGATGGGCCTGAATTTCATCCAAGCCTCTGAGGACCCAAGAAGCAGAACCTTGTGGGGATGTGAGCTAGAAGGTGAAGCCCACCGGTTCCTAGATGACCTCTCTCTGACTTCATGGGCCATGGGACAGGCTGTCTCTGTAGTGACCTCAACAACGCTCAAGGCAGTCAGTGCCTGGCAACAATGGACTTAAGAGAATTCGGTAGGTGCAAAACATCAGCCAGGCACTTGGTGCCCAAAGCCTTTGATTATACCGCAGCTGGACATCTAGAGCCTGGATGTCAGCTTGGGGAAACCCCCTTCTTATGCAAAAAGTAAAGCCCAGCAAAGGCCACCAGGTATTCCTAACAGGAATACATTTACAGGGCCTTTCCTCCCACCTCCTCCCAGTCCCTTCCAACTCCTTCCCTCCTCTTTGCCCTAAAGAGAACCTCTGCACAGCCAAGCTAGGATATTGGGTTTCTAGACTCTTGCTAGGACTTCTCTGAGTCATCCATTTTCTTTTTATTTATATATACTGTGCTTGCCTCAACTACATTGCACCATAAGATCTTCGAGGGCTTAAATGTCTGCGACATCACAGAGGCATGCCAATTTCTGTCTTAGTCCGTTCAAACCGCTCTAACAAAAATAGCACAGACTGGGGGGTTTAAACAGCAGGCACTCATTTCTCACAGTTCTGGAGGCTGGAAGTCCAAGATTAAAGTGCCAGCATCAGGCCTCGGGAGGGCCTGACTCCTGGTTCATAGATGGCCATTGTCTCCCTAGGTCTTCACATGATGGAAGCGGTGAGGAATCCTTCCCCACACACCTGCCTTTCACTCTGTGGAGCCCGGCTTCTTGCTGCAGTAAACTCTCCTATGGCCAAGAAAGTAAAGGTCTGCTCAGGGCATTCACCTCCTTTCAGTGGTTCTCCACATTAGCCCAGATAGACTCAGCCAACAGGAAACCCACTAATCAAAAGCTGTGTCTTTAAGCATGTGTTCTGTTTGGCCTCTTACCCATCAAAGGGAACGTAACAGTGAAAATTATAATAAGCAACAATGATCATCATCATCTCCGAGAGATATCAGTGCCAGCAGTTCCAATGAGACCCTGGGGTGTCAGTCACTGTATCTGCAAACAGAAAATGCAACTCGCCTGCCTCTTCAGGCATAAAGAGTGCTCTGAATGCTTAGAAAACTGTAAATAGCTTTATAACTGCCGGTTGCTGCTATTGTTCATAAGTGCTTTGGGGTCACAGCAATAGGGAGCTCTCGAAATAATGTGAAGGTGTACTCTCAGCAATGAAATTAAACAGGCATTTCAGGGCAACCTCAGCTCAGATCCCTGAAGAAAAAAAGAACCTACAGCTTACCTCCAGAGGGGCACTGAGGATCATGTTTCACCCTGAGAGGGGGCTGGAAGGCCCTGGAAGGAAATGACCTGAGGTCGGGGTGGGCCTCCATTCTGCCGGGTAGGGCAGGGAAGATGCTTGGCTTCACAAAGGAGCTTCTAGGATCTGCCTCTTTTTTTCCTCATCTCCTCCTAACGAAAAAAATTGTTTTCCTTCCTGCGCCTCAGGGCAGAGCAGAAGTTGAAATGGGCTACTTGTTCCTAATATTATTTACAGTTCAGCAAAGGACTTGGGGTCTCCAGCCTCGGATCTAGAAACTCCTTCTACAGCCACATCCTGAAAAGGACTAGGTTAGCAGCAAAGCCGGGGCTCCTGAGATAGTATGCGATCTTCTGGTGGCGCTTTAAGGTTGTGGTATAAACTGAGGTGGTCTCAGGTCTCTGGGAAAGAGAAGATCTCACAACAGAAACACTTTTCCAGAAAAGGGTGCAGCTTTGGAGTGGCCTTAATAACATGGGATCTAGCGCCACCTAGTGCCTGCTGTGGAGCTTGACGTGGGTCTTGCTCTGAAGAGATGGTTTTGTTTTTTTGGAAATTGGCTTTAACCAAGAGAGAGACTGAAATGGAGAAACACGTTTTCTGCACACAGGGCTGTCCTCATGCCCACGATGAAGGACTGAGAGTTTGGTGGGAGAAGCCGAAAAGCTACAATCTTAATGTGTCACGGACAGGGGTGTTGGGTGAGGAGATGGGGGACTCTTTCTCTTGGAAGGAAGCTGGGGTGACTCACAAGTAATATTTAGAGTCTTAGTCCCAGGAGATTGGCTTGGATTTGTCTGCATGAATATTTTTGCTCACACTAGAAAAAAAATGCTGGTGCTATTTTATGACTTCTGTGCTTTTCAAACTAGTTTCTCAGCGCTCTCCCAGAGCCAGCATAGAAAAGCCCTCGAAGCCGTTTCATTGTGGAATCCGCTCCTGCTCCTTGCCACTGTCTGCAGGACAAGCAGCCCTCCTTTCTTGTCCTGCCACTGCCTGGCTGCCCCCTAACAGCCTACTCATTCAAGCTACCATTTGCTATTTGTTTAACGTGATTCATTTAAACCTCAGAACAGCCAGTACAGTGGATATTGGTAATCTCAACCGATCTTTAGGGAGGTTACAGGACACTCAAGATCTTTCAGCTCATAAGCGGAAGTGGGATTTGAACCCAGAGTTACTGAGCTCCAAAAAATTTGTTCATTTCACTACAGTATTCCATCTGCACTGCTAGGGGTAGTGGCTATTGCAGAGGATGCTACAATATATCCAGGAGGTTTTGAGGAGACAAAGAACCTCTGAACTAGAGGGCTTCTAGCTGGGAGAACACTTCCTGCTCTGGGCCGGTCCCTATGACCCCAAGACCTGGCTGGACGCATGGTGTAAACACCTCTCTCCTCATAGCATCTGCCCTCCCTCAACACAGACACTTCCTCAGCCTACACTTCTCCATGCTTGGAAGTCACCCCGGAGGAATAATGAGAGCAAAGAGCAGGGATTTGGCAACTGTGCAGAAAGGCAGGAGAATCATGGATTTGTCTGATTCCTGGGCTTTGGCCTCATCTGGTGGAAAACTGTGAAAATTCCCTACTGGCTCCTCCCTTCCCTTCTCTCCAGGCCCCTTCACCATTCTCCACCAAATAGACACGCCTCCAGAAGAAGGTTAAGTAAGGCCACTCTCTGGATGCCTCTGAATAAAATGGTTTGCTTAAACGTACAGAAATAAAGTTTAAATGGGGCAGCAGGCTGCAGTGGGACCCACACCCTGACCTCCATAAATGGGTAAATGTTCAGGCTGCTGGCAGACCATGGAGGTGGTTTGGGGGTATGGGAGGAGCACAGAATGAAGAGACTGGGACTGAAGTCCCCACTCTGTCACTCCTCAGCTCAGTAATTTTGGGCAAAGTCACTTAACTACCGTGAGCATCAGTTTCTTCACTCAGAGAACGAGGACAGTGATTCTCTTACCTGTGAGCTAACAGATGAACGAGCTCTCGGAAAGCCCTGAAGGGTGTGAGGTTCCATACAATGAAGGAACTATGGGCATGCAGGATTTAGCTGAGAGGGCCTTTACTCACTTCCTCCTTTCCCTACCTCTCCCTCCTCCCCAAAAGGAGTCTGTCTCCTTCTATAAAAGGGATCTTAATACAGATTCACATGCACAAACATACAGTCTTCAGTTCTTGTGGGCTTTTCATTTTGTTTTCAGAATTAAATCATCTTGGAAAACAGCTTTTCCAATAAAGACCCAGTGGCCAGGACTGCTGGATGCAGTTTCTTTAAAGGTGTCGGGAAACGCAGAAGCAGGAAGGTCCAGGACGGCATCCATCCTATGCAAGGGGAAGATCCTAAAAGGCTATTTCCTCTGCTGTCAACTAAGAAAGATGGACGTTTGTAGCTGGGCACAGAGACTAATCATCCGTAATAGTCTGGCAGTGCTAATGCATTCAGGGGAGAGCAATTAATGCCTGATGGGGAACATCAGGAGGACAGAGCTTGAATCTGGCAGCCTCTGGCAAAGTCAGTTTGAAAACCTCAGACTCCATTTCTAATTGAGGGTGTCTCCACCTGGCTTGGCAAACTCTATGCCTCTCCAAAAGGGAAGAAATAGCTTCCTAAGTGAGGCTGGGGAGGAACAAAGGTCTCATTAGGATCAATCACTTATTCCAAGTACACATTCCCAAGAATCTCTATTGATGATCTCAGATACAAATGAAGTAGTAATTAAGGATGTAATGCAAATGATCTTCAGCTTAGTAACTCTCTGTAATTGAAATTTACTAAATTAAGTCTGAGATTTTTGAAACTAGGCCTTTAAAAAAAATTTCCCCGATTATAATTACCCCCTCTCCTCCCTCCTACCCACCCTTCAGTAATGTAATTAGTTTAAAATAAGATCCGTGGTAGGGCTGATGATGCGCTGCCTAGTGAAATGCTGGCCGCCTATCAACAATCCCCAGGGAGTGAAGAGAACAGGGGCTCGCATCAGTCGGAAAGGCTGCTGTCGTGTTGCCAAATATAGGACGAGGAAACTGGACACAGAGCTTGTGATACCGACTGTGCTGGGCGGGAGAAATTTCTCAGCTCTCCCTTGTTTCTTTCCCCTCTGCCCATAGAACTGGGATAAGCTATGGACCATTCAGAGAAAGAAGGGAATAGACTGGAGTAGGAGAAGAATTGGAATCTTCAGGGGATGCTGAGAAGGCCCCTGACAGGAGAGGCAGAGGGCTTGGGCAGATCAGAAACCCGGCTGTTTTCTCAGAGGCCAGAGTGCTAAATCTCAATCTGTAATAGCCCTGGGACTCCTCCAAATCCTGTCCTCCGCCACCTGATAGGACCATCCCTGGCCTTAGCTCATTTCTCCTGATCTGCCCCAGCAGAGGGCAATGCCCGCCAAGCTCAGCCTGCCCAGAGCCCAAGAGGAGCCGTGTGGCCAGAGAAGGAGACCCAGCAGGCGCTCCAGCCTCCCCGTTCTTTTCCCCAGTTTGGTTTTTGTCGAAAACTGGGACAAAGAAAGTGGGTTGAACATTGTCCTGGGTATGTTTGATCTTCTAGAAGAGCACATTGGCCTATTTCAGTTAATTCAGATGAAAAGACCAGCTTGTCTTTGAGATCACACTCTAATTTAATCAGAGCTGTCATGTGAGAACAGAAGAGAAGCTACCCACAGCCTTCCTCCTTCCCTTCCCCACTCCCCCTCGCTCACCCCACCCTCCCGGCCCACGGCTTCCTGAAAACTGTTAGATCAACGCAGAAACACCTGAAGTCCATTGACCCTCACAAAGCAAAAGCCAAGGGCTGGCAGGGCCATCTTAAGATGCTGCATGAGAACAGCAACTCCCTGGCAAGCAACACAGACCTGAAAGAAAATGCGTTCTCCCACTGGCCCCCAGGCCTTCAAAACTGTGTGTGCGCACGCGCCTGCTTTCTGCCATCCATTCACATCATCATTGTTAGAAACTTCCATAAATGCTCAACTGAAGTGCTTCTGTCAGACAAGCAGCAGAGTTATTTCTGAGAGCACAGCAGGTGTATGTTCCATTCGCAAATCAGATGGAAAAGACAGACAATAGCAATCTTGTCTCTAGATAAGCCCTTGCTTAAAAGTTGCCCTGAGCTAATATGGGTATGTTGACTGTTGGATCCTGGTGCCCAGTGTGGGGCCTGGCACGTGGCAAGTGCTCGGTAAATATTAGCTGAGTGAATAAATGAATGACTCACTCTTCTTCAAAAACTTTTAGGAGCTTCTCAATGGTATGGAAAAATGGCATGATTCTAAAATCTGGTATTGGGGATCCTGCAATCAGATGCCTGCCTGCCTTGCCCGCCTGGTCCCGTGTTGCCAGGCTGGAGTGCAGTGGCCCAATCTAGGCCCACTGCAACCTCTGCCTCCTGGGTTCAAGCGATTCCCCTGCCTCAGCCTCCTGAGTAGCTGGAACTACAGGCACATGCCACCACACCTGGCTAATTTTTGGTATTTTAGTAGAGACGGGGTTTACATGTTAGCCAGGATGGTCTTGATCTCCTGACCTAGTGATCCATTCGCCTTGGCTTCCCAAAGTGCTGGGATTACAGGCGTGAGCCACCACGCTCGGCCGCGACTCTGCCTTTCTAACAAGTTCCCAGATGATGCTGATGTTGCTGGCGCAGGACCACATCTTGCCTATATCACTCATCCTCCTCATCCTGCATCCCACCAGTTGGTCGAGGTCCTGCTCGGATGCTACCTTTTTTGTCAACAAAACTGGGCACACTAGCAAAAAATGCACCCCACCCCCCACTCACCTCACTGCTACACCCCTCTGTGCCTGCCAAGACACTTTGTATCTGAGCTATTTGGCTGTGTCTCCCTGACCTCAGGGGCCTAAAGTTCTCATGCCTTTCCCCCTACCCCACAGAATCTCATTTGGTACAGCCAGGGACACGCTGCCAGCTGGGGCAGATTCCATTCCATTCAGTGGGACCTTAAAGAACTTCAGACTCCTTGATGCAGCACTCAGCCCGGGGGGTCCAAAGATGCAGGATGCCCAGAGACTGCCCTTAAGATTAACATCTCTTTTCTGGGTTATATTCACTGCTCACTGAGCCCACTCTGCTGTCCTCCCAGCTGCTGGCCTGGGGCATGACTGACCTGAGCAGACCACTGGATGTCCTCCCTGATCTAAACCAGTGGGAGGTTCCTCTCACTAATGCACAGTTCCAAGTTCTCGGCTTGACTTGCTGTCTTTGAGACTCAGAAGGGAGGTGTCACTTTCGGTGGTAAGCCACAATATGTAACTCACAGAGGGGAGTTAAGAGGCAGGTGAAAGATGTTTTGCAGCCTGTTGAAATGTCAGTGACTAAGACCCAGGGGTGCTCTGAGAACATTCTCACTTCTCAGTTGTGGGCACCTAAAATATTACTGTCCACCTGGTTCTTCTGCCACGTGGACTTATGGCATCATGCCCTCACATCCTCATGGGACCAATGGCAAATTATGGAACCTCAACTCAGGCTGCTTAAGTAAAATGGAAACTCTTTGCTCACCTTTTTGGCTTGGCCCAAGGTGACTCAGAATTGAAAAAGGAGCTATAGGAATCTGGGATTTAGGAACCATGTCTGTTCTCATACATGCCAGGACCCTCTCTCTGTCCATCCCATTCTCATCTCTGCATGTCCTTGTATGTGGGCCTAACTCTCTCTTGCTGCATTCAGGAGAAAAGGTACCATGCCCACCAAGGAAGTGTGGAATGGAAGGGGGACTGTTCCCCAAAGGAGATAGGAGTGTTAGACAGACCCAAACCAGACATCCACTCCAAATGGTTAGCAAATGTTAAGTCTTTGTCACAAGTCAGGCACTCTGCTGTTTTACATATATGACCTCATTTGATCCCCAAGCTGACTCTATGAGTCAAGTACGACATTTGCTGGTCTGACAAATAAAAAGGCATGACACAAATCATACCTCAATCCCTTCTGCCAGCTCCAGTGCTGGCTTTGGGACAGCCAGAAGATGTGACCTGGACGGGAGAATGCATTTCCTTTGGAAATAAGCATATTGTCCTAGAAGGAGGGCCCAAAAGCCGATGCTTTAGCTCTGGTTGTCTCTCTATCAGTAGTTACGAAGCTAACACCATAAATGTCAAGTTGTTAATTTTGGGTCATTTAGATCTCTCTATTAAACCATCATTTCTCTGTGAATCTACATTGAAGGGAGAGAAGTCTCATCAAGAAAATCAAACGGGTTTCCTCCACTGTCTCATCCAGCCAAAACACATATCCTTTGGGATAGCGTTTAAAAAGATAGATGATCCGATTAGATGAGGATGAGGCATGGGATTCTCCCTCCAGACCATCTGCCATTTGGAGATATTTTCATGGATCCTAGGACCCTACCCAAAAAAAGGACTCCTCTCCAGCTTTATTTCTGTGACCACTTCTTGCCTATATTTTCTCTAAGAAAAGAGAGTTGAGACTTGCTCATCCCTTTACCATTAAGAGAAAATAAATTATAACAGAGCCTGGTCACCACCTGTCTGAGTGGTCCGCTGACCCCCACCAGGGGCTTGGCTCCTTGGCTGCTGAGTTTCTCAAGGCTGAGAGCAGCCCCTCCAGTGTTCCTATCTGACTGGGGACTTCGTGCAGCCACAGGCTCTGCCTCTTCTGCTCTCCATTACATCCTGACTCACAGCACAGTGGCTGGCACACAGCAGGTGCCCAAGAAGTGTTTGTTAAACAAATGAGTGATATTCCATTCTCCAGTGATGCCTCAAACCATAACTGAAATCAGTTGGCGACTCCAAGTCAAGGTCACTGTGCTGAACATTATAGTTATAGGCAGCAGGGACCATCCTTTCCCAGGTCTGAAAGAAGGACCCAAGTTCCTCAGAGACATCCATGGTTCTTCTCCCTGGTCAGTTCTGAGGGCTCTGTTTTTGGTTTCATCAATGCAAATGCCAACTCTTTATGTAAATATTGTCATAAATTCCTTCTCAATATTCTGCCGTGCATTTGTTCAATATAAATGTGCTGATCACAGGCTTCAAATCTGGGCAAAGACTATTTGACTAAAGTCAGACAACCAGAGCTCCAGCTCTATGACCACTAGCAAATGCCAATATTTACTGCTCACTAACTATGTGCCTTATGCCTTATATGCATAATCTCATTTAATCCTCAAGATAATCCTATGTACATGGTGCCATCATCATCTTGATTTTACTCATGAGGAAAGTAGAGTTTCTAGGGTGTAAGGACCTAGCTCAGTGCCACATAGCTACATGGTAACTACTTAGTTCAAGGCAGAGTTAGGACTCAAACCCATCTGACTGACTCCAGTGCCAGTGCTTTCAAATCAATCTGCAGCATTGCAAGTCACTTAACTTCCCTGCACCTCTGCTTATTTTCCTTCTAATGGGGATAAAAATCGTCTCGCAGAATGAACATTGTAGACTGACGCATTGTGTACACTGTAAAGTACCACACACCTTTTGAGGTTAACATTGTCATTGCCCCCAATCAAAGCAGGGTGTGAGAAGCCAGCACTAGATTAATCGGGGCTTCTCTTCCCTTAGGCATCTTGCCAGCGCTTCAGTAATCAGCAGACATTACCCAACACCTACTTTGTGCCATTCACACAAAGATGAATAAGAGGGTGCCCTTGCCTTCAGGCAGCCCACAACCTTATGAGCGTCTCCACTAGTTAATGAGGGTCAAGGCTGGATCTATACACTCACCCCAGATGTCCCCTTTGCTTGATGGTTCCTCGTTTCTCTGGAAGAAAGAGTAAAAGAGAAGTTTGAGCCTAATGGTTGGGCCTCTAGGGCACAAAGAAAAAGAGGGCAGATAAGTGGGAATAGAGGCCACCCCTCAGCTCTGGGGATCACACTCCAGGGAGGAAGGAAACCCTCCTTCCCACAAACCATGGTATTACAGAGTGGTTAATGGGTTCAGGTAGCAGCTCCCTGCTTTCCTGGCCATATGAACACCGATTTAAGGCTCAGTTTCCTCATCTCTTAAGGGGAGGGGATAACTTTGATAACATGTGTAAAGAGTTTTGGTCAGTGTCTGGAGCAGAGCAGACGTTAGGTGATGTGTGACCAAAAGCGGGGGAACTGGTAGCTCAGGCTGCAGCAGCAACAACCTCGTGAGCCAGTGGGAAGGAAGCGGCAGCTGTGGCCTGGATGAGGGGAAGCCACTGAGGACCCGGGGGAGGAGCAGCACCCCTTCCTCAGTGAAGCAGGGGGACTCTGGAGCAAGCACCCGTGTTGTTTAAACAGCCCTCACTTGTCCTGTGTAGCCTAGAGAAAAGAGGGCTAAAATACCAAATAATGAAATCAAAATGTCTTTTCCACATTAAAAACTATTGTTTGTTTACAGAGCAAGAACATCAGGTATTTGTGTCATGCTTTCAAATTCATTAGATTCTTAGAACAACCCCATAAGGCACAAAAGAAATGACCACCCCCATTTTGCAGCTGGTGGGACTGAGACTTGTGAGCTGACACCGTTTGATGAAAGTGGTAGAACTGAATTAACACCTAGTGCTTGGTCTAGGCTTTAACACCCTCTTTCAGAGCAAACCTTTGTAGAACAAATGGAAAAAAAATGCAGATGCCTGCCTGGAGAAGCTTTTAAACTTCCTATTCCTGAGCCCTCCTGAGACCTACTAAACAAGGATGTGCACGGTCCGAGGAAGCTCCCTCAGGGGAGCGGATACCATTGCGCTGGCACAGTGTACTGGCATCCTGGAAGCCAGTAGCCACAACAGTAATGCTCTGTTTGTAGCTGTAAGAGGGTTTGGAGCAAACACCCTGGTTGTCTGCCAGCCCCAGGCACCCTTTGCCCACTCTTGCTAGGATAACTGCACTGGCCCACCAACTGGGGTTATGCCCATCAACAGTCCCCCACCCAATCCACCCTCCACTGCAACCACCCCCTGCCTCGCCCACATGCAAACCCCTGCTTAGCATTCTGCTCAGCTTGCAAGCCCCTTAGCCTGGCTGACAAACCCTGCCTAGTCTGACCGCATTATCCACCACTCTCTGCTCCCTAGCCCCCAAGTCTGCCTTCAGTCTCCAGATCTGCAGAGATCCCCTCATACCACAAGCCCTTGCACTTATGCCTCCTGCCCTCTCAAATGCCCATGGCCTCAAACCCCACTGCCCTCCCCTTCCAGTTAATGCCTCCTCCTTCTGATGGCACAGGGAAGTCTTGTCAGTCCCCAGTCTAGGGCACAGTCCTTTGCTACGTGTTCTCTTAGAGCCGGGATCCCTTCTTTGGGGGAATCTCATCTCTGATTACAGCTGTACATGGAGGAGTGAGTTTTTAAATATTTAGTTCCATCTCCTCTCAACATAGAAGAGAGTTTCTGGAGAGCAGGCATCATGGGGTCTGCCCTGCTCATCGTGTCTTCTCACTGCTTGGCACTCAGTGAGCGTTTGTTGAATGATATTGCATGTTATTTGTAATGGGATAAGCCAGGAGCCCAACTGCCTCCACCTCCCAATTCCCAGGAGACAGGACGTTTGGAGGAGGCCAGAGTGATGAAGCCATTTTGACATCTGCTCCCGTCAAAGTGCAACGTCACTAGGTTTTATTACCACGTAATGTTCATGGCTGACATTTCCAACTTTGTGTCGTCCACATCCCCTACCCTGGCCATGAGAGACTCCCACACCACAGTCTCCTTTATCTCTGTTGGGTTTGAATTTTTATGAGGTGGAATTATTTTTGTGGTCAGAAAAGGCCATATAAATAATTTTTAGTCTGTCAGAACTGGGCAAGACTCTAAGGTAACATTAGTTCTGTCTCTAAAAATCATAATTTGGAAGGAAGTATAAAGTATTTCATGTATGTCTATTGAAAGTATTTCAAGAAGCACTAGACATTTATTTGAAGTTTCTCTTGGCATTCTGAAGTTGAGAAAAAGAGATAATGTCATGGTTCAAATATCGTCTCTGTCCCGGACACTCCAATGTGTTGTCAACTTTAAGGGATCTAGTGAAGAATGTGAGAGGCAGAGTGAATTCTCACAAAAGAGGCAAATGCCTTGCTGGGCTGCTTGACGGCCCTCCCTGAGATAAACAAGGAGAGCAAATCCAGGAGCCATGGTTCCAGGTGGCAGCCCTCCTGACACCTGTTTCACCCCAAACTCCACCCTGCATAAAGGCCAGGGATGGGGTGAGATTATTTGGTTTTACACAGTATTACTTTTTAAAACCCTAAAGTTTAGTAGGTTGGTGGTTTGTTTTGGGCTGTGTCAAACAATTCCCACATGAAATGATTGCATTTGAATTTCACTTACCTATCTGAGACAATTCCTCACCTCTCCCTGCTATGAGCCTATGTCTTAGTTTGCTTTGTGCTGCTATAACAGAATTCCACAGACTGGGTAACGTATAACGAAGGAAACTTTCTTTCTCCAGCTCTAGAGGCTGGGAAGTCCAAGATCAGGGGGTCACATCTGGTGGGGGCTTTCTTGCTAAGTCACCCCATGGCAGAAGGGCAAAGAGATGGTGAGAGAGAGACAAAAGGGGCTAAACTTGTCCTATTATGAGGAACCTGTTCCCACTATAATGGATCTACTCACATGATAATGGCATTAATGCATGAATGAGGGCATAGCCCTCATGGCCTCATCACTTCTTAATACTGTCACAATGGCAATTAAATTTCAACATGAGTTTGGGAGGGAACACACATTCAAACCATAGCACCCTAGATTCTGGCCCAACTCTGGCTCCTTACTAGTGAGAATCTCTTTGATTATTTGAAATAAGGATCAAATAGCTGTTAAAGAATGCATACTTTGGGCTGGGTCTGGAGAACATAGCCAAGGGCTTTGCTGACAGAAGCAGAGTAGTTAATGGCAAAAGTGTCGGGAGACTCAAACCTGACTGGGTCAGGTGACCTCATTCCCTTTATCATGAATCTTACCACATTCAAGCAATTTTTCTCTCTTTACGCCCAGTAGGCTAGACCCAATGGGAACCTACCTGCTAACCTATAATTGAGATTTTAGCATTGCATTGGGGTTGGGGGATGAAAGGAGGTCATTTTAAGCATAATAAATTTTGAGAGTTGAATAAAATGTTACCTCCAAGATTCAAAGAAAGATTGGATAGGCTGGGAGATTGGCAGACAGATTTAAAGAAATACAGTGGGCTGGTCCACCCCTGTTTCTTCTCTGTAAGGCCACTGTATAGAAATCTGTAAGAGTTTTTGTGAACATGTGACCAGCCATTATTCCAAAATGTGTCTGCCACTTGATCATTATTCTGATGAATGGGCAGATGAATGGGTGGATGAATGGATTTATCCACGGTGGCAGACACTGTCAGTGCCCTGCCCATATTCTCTGTTTTCATTTCTACACTCCAAAGCCTGCTTATTTCCCACACCTGCCACTCTGTCTCTTCAAGCCTTTATCTGGCTGGGAAAGCACATCAGGCCTAGGAGCCAGAAAAGGAGAGTTACTGCCCTAGAAGCAGACTTCAACCCATGATGGATGGGGATGTGGTAGATAAAGACCCAGCCTCAGTTGGGTGATTCTGAGGCATTTCTACACAGCAAGAGTAACCCCCAGTTGCCCTCACTGACAACTGATAATGCACCTTTTTTTTTTTTTTTTTTTTTTGAGATGGAGTCTTACTCTCTCGCCCAGACTGGAGTGCAGTGGCGTGATCTCGGCTCACTTCAACCTCCTCCTCCAGCGTTCAAGCAATTCTCCTGCCTCAGCCTCCCAAGTAGCTGGGAGTACAGGTGCACACCACCATACCCAGCTAAAATTTTTATGTATTTTCGTAGAGGAGGGGTTTCACCATGTTGGCCACGCTGGTCTCGAACTCCTGATCTCAAGGGATCCACTTGCCTCAGCCTCACAAAGTGCTGGGATTACAGGCATGAGCCACCGTGCCCAGCTGATAACACACTCTTTATTGCCTTTCTTTGCTTCCCTGTCTCCTTTCCCATTTCCTCCTTAATGTTTCCTGGGATCACCTTCCAAATGAACTCTTGTACTCAAATCCTTGTTGTGGAACATGCTTCTGGGGAACCCAAACTAAGACATCCATCTCACTGACTGCTCTGTGCATGTGACTGAAAAGTCCCCAGTGTCACCCTTAGCCCTCTGCTTCCTAAAAACAAGAATAATATAGTTAGAAGAAAGGTGACAGCTAACTCACACATCATTGGATTAGTACCTAACCCAATGAAAGCGCATCATCACCAGGTCTTATTGCCAAGCAATGTGGTAGCTGACAGTGTTGACCCTCCTGCCATCAGCAACCCCCATCCTAACCACAAGCAACTTCCAAGTTCTTCTTTAGCTCCATTGGCTTTGAATTTTTATGCAGCACATTGTTTAATCTGCACCTAATTGGAACAGTATTAAACTCATTCTTGATTACTTCTCTCCGGAAACTCTCATTAAGTATTTAACAGAAGTTCACATTCATTACTGAAGCCAATCAGGCTCTGTTATTTAATGAATGAAAAGAGGACTAACGCCAGACCCACAAACCCATTTTCCTGGCCAACCTTCTTTGACAATGCAGCTTTCCTGACTCTAAGGTTGTCATGTTTGTTAAAAGAACAGTCCGTTCAGCTTTTCTCTGATTATTAACTCTCTAAATTCTCTACAGATGCTCGGAATACCTGCAGTAATTTCTAACAGTAAAGGAGTGGTTCTCAGCCATAGCTGTGCATTAGAATCATCTGGGAAGCTTTTGTTGCAAGGGATTCCTGGGCCCTACTACAGACCAATCAAATGGCGATGTGCACGCAGCAGTAGTTTAAGTCTCCAGGTGGTTCTAATGTGCAAACAAGGATGAGAACCACTGATTTAGGGGAACAGAGTTTCTATAAGGCTTTGAACACCAGCTGCCCCAGGAGCTACAGATTTGGAAAAGCAGGAAGAGGTAAAAGTGTCATTGATGACAGACCAAGTGACATAGCACACATCTAAATAACATAGTCACTGCATTTGTGGCCTACCCTATGCTTCACTCTAACCTTTACTCACATTTCACTCTCTGCACCTGAGCCAAGGGACCTCAGGATGCCCCTCATCAACCATGTAATGATCTTTTGCTCTCATAATATAGCAAATCCTTCTCCCCAGAGAGATTTCAAATCAGGAATTTTATTTTCTCACTTGCAAGTTGAGCTTCATGTAGCCTCATTTCTCATGCATTTTAATTTCCCTATCTTCAGATCTGAGTAATTTGTGCTCCTGGGTGATTTTTGAACCTTCAGGTATTAGATGAATGTGGCTGCCTTTGTCCCTGGGAAGTTATCCTACAGAAGGTGTTTCTCACATCCCCAGAGTCCAAAAAATCAAAATGGAACCTAAATGCTGTGACATTTCTTTATGACTGAGCTCTACCCAGGGCTGTCTCTTTACAGGCTTAGGGTCCTGGAGGATTTCTTTAAGCCTGATAAGGTATAAACTTATATAACCTTATAAGACTTTACAAAATCATAGTGATTATTTAGGATTCCAAGCTAAGGTAACATAATTTAAGTGAGTCCTTGAGCCTTTTAAGATGTTTTTATCATTCTGAGCAAACTATTGCAAGGCCAAAAAACCAAATACCACATGTTCTCACTCATAGGTGGGAATTGAACAATGAGAACACTTGGACACAAGAAGGGGAACATCACACACCGGGGCCTGTCATGAGGTTGGGGGACGGAGTCGGGGGATAGCATTAGGAGATATACCTAATGTAAACGACGAGTTAATGGGTGCAGCACACCAACATGGCACATGTATACATATGTAACAAACCTGCATGATGTGCACATGTACCCTAGAACTTAAAGTGTAATAATAATAATTAAAAAAGATGTTTTTACATGTTGGCATGTATCTGCATTTTTTCAGAAGGGGGAGACAGTTTGTAGCTTTTTTCAAATTCTCAAACAGGCGTGTGACTTCACACAGTTTAAGAATTAGCAACTTCATGCTTTTCTTCTCTTGCCCAAGAGCCCAAATACAGACTTCTTGATGTGAAAGGGACTAACGTTGAGCCTCCTGGTCTCTTCCCTCACTTTGTTCCCTTCTCCTACCACCTTTCCCCTCACCATCTAGGGGGCTCTAGAATGTTACAGGATATAGGTTTCTGGTCACCAGAGAGGAGACCTAAGGCCACAGAGCACCTGAAAGTCAAGGAGACAAAGTGATCCAGCTCCCAGGATCCAGCAGTTCTTCAGAAAAAAAGATTTGGTATGGGTTCTCTGGTGGTGCATGAGATCCCAAGCAAATGCTGTCCCAGACTAACATAACTCCAGGCTGAGAGCTGGCTTAGCTGGAGAGAACAAGCCTCCCTTTCTTATGCAAGCACATGTGATCCTTTTCTTTCCCTAAATTCTTAAAAAGGCATGAAAGGTGGTCATTTGTCACTGTCAGGCTTCCCACTGTATCAAAGCAGACACTACGCTGAAATCCCACCTCAGCATATACCTCACTCCCTCACCTTGGAAAGGGTGAGTCTCCCAGTTTCTCTGGTGCGATGCGATGTTGGGGGGAATCAATAATGTCTCACCTCCAGTGAGACACAGGACTCTGTAAGTTCCATAAGGGGGAGGGGGACTGTGAGTGTGTATGGGGGGATGGTGGCATGGGGAGAGGGAGCCAACATTTACTGACTCTCTAGTATGTGCCAGGTGTGTGCTATACCCTTCAATCATGATCACTGCCTGGTGAGCAACTGCTGCACAAGGTCACACTGTTGGGCTGGAAAAATTCTCAACTCCAAGAGACTTACTCTTAAAAGAGGAAGAATAAACCTTTTTAGTGCCTGTGACAATGACCGCCAATTGCACCTAGTATTTCATGCTTTTTCTTTAGCAGCACTGCCCAGTAAAACTTTGAGATTAAAATGTTCCATGTCTGTAATGTCCCATGTGGTCATGATGAGCCACATGTGGCTACTGAGCACTTAAAATGGGGCTAGGCTGACTGAAGAACTGAATTTTAAATTTCATTTAATTCATTCAAATGTAAATGGCCACATGTGCTAGTGGCTACTCTATTGGACAGTCCAGTTCTATGGTAGATCTGATTTTTAGCTAGACCCATGGTCCCCTGAAATGAAGCCTCTAATTCACAGCCTGTATTGCAGTCACGTGATTAAGTTTTGACCAGTAGATGCAAGGGGGGTGATATAGGCAACTTCCAGGCTATGCCCTCGAGGGAAGGGCATGCCCTCCACATTGCCTTTTACTCCCTCCTGCTGGCTGGCCCAGGCTGTGGCTGTGAAACATCTGAAATCATGAAGACAACACCTTAAGGAGAATACAGCAAGAACATAAAAGGAAACTGGGTCCTGGAGGATGCTTTCATGAAGCTGTGCCCTAATTCCAGCTCAGACACCTATGTGTGAGAGAAATAAAAATTCCACTTCATGTAAGCCACTGTCATTTTGGGTCTCTGTGACTCTGAGCCACACCTATCTTCTATCCTAGCAGACATATAGTCTTCCTCCCTCTTACAGACACTGGGGAAAACAAATGTCCTATGTATGAATTTCAAAGCTGCTGTCAGATATTTATGCAGCTTAAGGGTAGAGGTATTTGTGGAGCCTCTGCCCAGCAAAGCACTGCAAAGGCAGACCTGAGTTTAGTGGGACATAAGGTTATGGAGAGCCAGATTCTGTGCACAAGAAAGAAATCAGGATTTGAGGGAGAAGACTGGCTCTCAGAGAAGGGAGAAGGGCCTGGAGAGAGAAGGAGGGACCTGAGAAACAGCATCAGGATGGGCCTAAGGGTTAATACAGTCAGCAGGACAGTTCCCAGGGCAGGAATAACGGATGGGCTTTCTCAGCAATGGCATCTGTTGTCCCTGTGCTGAACTGTATTGCAGGCAACCCCTTGCTTGCTCCAAACACTGCTGCATAGTCCAGCCTTGTATGGATGGTGCTTTGGAGAAAACTAAGGAACTGGGGCAGCGTTCAACATGGGACAAGGCAATATGAGGAACACAGCAGTCTTAGGAGGAAAGACATGGGGTTCACTCAGGAGTGCAAAGGAATGGAGAAATCCGAGCAAGAGGAGACTAGGAGAAAAGGAAGCTCCTTGAGAGTTCCAGCAAACTTTTCAGGAAGAGACACACTGGCTTCCACCAAATGTGGGATGGGGGTTCCTGCCACTTCACTTGAATGTTAGAAAAAAGCATTACCCCAGAAGTGTGTATGGCCTGCAGCATCCAGGCAGTTGACACTTGGTTTTGCAGTTCCTCATGGGACCATCTTTCCTCCTGGCCAACTCCCAAAAACCTGACAGCCAAGTTGGGAAGCGAAATGAATGTTTCTTCCATGCTTTCTCTAACTTGGCTTGGATTAAAGGAGAACTGCTCCTCTTAAATCAAGAGTACACAATCATTAGGAGGAGTGAGAAAATCTGTAGTTGGTAGAGGGCCAAGGTGGATTGGTGAGCCTGGTAGTTGGAGACATTCAGAACAGGAGTTTGGGAATTCTGGGTTTTAGATGGGCCAGAATCCCATACCCCAACTGGCTCCTGAGACAGAACATGGAACACTTGCAGAAAGGTGTTAGATGTTGTTTCTGCTAATAGTAACACTGTATTTAATGTCCAAATATATTATCTGTTTACACTTGTTCAAGTGATGGAATTTTAGGAGCTACACCTGGGGTAATAGAAAGGTAACAGGTGTTTCCTTGGTAATTCTCCTGAATATGGTTCTATCACATCTCTAGTAAAATTCTGATATAGACTTAAGGTTGGGACCCACTGGAAAAGGATCATTTGGGAATAAAAATCTTCACGTTTATTGAGTGCCTTCTATGTGCCTGCATGCTGCTAGACACTCTACATTAGTATAGTCTTCACAATCCAATGATGTAGCTTTATTTACATATTAATAAGGAAACTGAGGCTAAAGAGGTTGACAATTCGACCTAAAGTCACACAGTGAGTACATGGTATGGTTGGGTTTTGAACTCAGACTGACTGGCATTGGAGTCCACATACTTAGCCACTACCATTTCCTACCTCTTTGCTCTGGGGGTGTTGTACTTAGGCACTGGGTGCACACAACCCTTCAGAACCACACAGCGTCTTCCCATGAGCATGAAACTGCACAGAGGACTATATCCTCAAATGGCAAAGAGCCTGGGGTGAAGCTACACAACTATTAACGAGCAACCTAGAAGTTTTTGCTTTTATTATATACACCTCTTTATCAACTTAGTTACTAGTCACATCATAACAACCATAAAAGCAGAACATTTCTAAAGCATTTCTCTTATTTGATGTTCCTAGTAGCCTGAATTCCAGGCAAACAAGATTTTATCGTAATCTGAAAAATAAATGGTCATTTCCAACCCCAACTTTAACTTTACTGAACATGTAGCATACTCGTTTTATTATTCACTGCCTGCCAAAGCCACACATTTTCACTAAATCTTGCAATTAGTGGAAAAACTATATTTTAAATACACACATATAGGTGTGTTGAGTATAAGCCTTAATGAAATTCATTTTAAAACACTGGCGTATCCGCTTGAAGATTGTATGAAGTACATTTCCCCGTGTCTTTTCTTAGGTTAATAAATACCTAGCTTAACTCCTGGCTTCTATCATTGCAAACCTTACCAAGTAAAATAATATATCTAATGATTCTGGAAGAAGACATTTTCTTCCATTTTGAGGAGTGTCTCTTACCTTGGAATTATGAATTTGAGGTTTATCTGATAGTGACTTTGCATGACCAAAAATGCTTTGGAGATTATGACATTAATTTTTAAGGAGGAGGAGGTTCAGGACTGTTGTCTTGCTGTGTAAAAATCTGTATTTTAAACATGTAATTCATTTTCAGTTCTACGTTTTGTGTATATAGCATCCATATTGCCGCCTTGGTAGAAAGCAAGAAAGAGGGTTTTAAAATTTTCTGTTATATTAGTTACATCAAATGTTATAAAGGAGATGGAATTGAACAGCTTGTAACTGTACTGAATCTGATTTTCATTTCATAAGACTTATAGAGTGATGTGAGAGTTTAACCTTGTCCTAAAAAGGCTCTTAAATGGAAAACATGTCAGCTGTATTGAAAAAGGGCCTCAAAGAGCTTCTCCCTGCAGGAGTCAGAACTTGTATGGCATCATCAGCTAGTCTCAGTGCCGCTGGTGAAATGTAATTTCTCGGATAAAACAGCATCCCAAGAAATGACATTTACAAAACGTGGTTCTAGCCAGTTTGGAGCAAGAATTCACACATTCACACTGCCATCCTCACTGCTGGCAGAGACCAAATTGAGAACATTTTTAGCAGGAAGAGCTGGCACTTGGCTCTGAATCCCATGGCTAGCGCCTGTGGAGAAACAGATAAGGAGTTGTACGGTTTGCTCCTAATAACCATGTTCCCTTGACATTGTAAATTTTTGCACAAAATTACCCAGAAGGCGTAAGAAAATACTCTTTACTGCAGTAAACCACTCCTGTACATGGAAAGTATATAGTGAGCATTGGAGAGATCGGGGTTTCCTTTTCCAAAGTTTTTGGAACAGACTCCAGGTTTCTTTCCACCCAGGGAAAAGCTGCTACAACACTTAGGGGGGTGGGGTGGGAATGATTAAAATTTGTTTGTTTTAAATGTGAATCATGACAAACCTAGAAATTAGAAACTTAGAGAAAAACTTATCTGAGCAAGGATAGTCGCCAAAAAGCTCAGAGCAAAATTGAAAAAAAAAAAAAAAAAAGTCCTGATGCTCCAAGACTTCAGACTTGTATGCATCTGGTACTGTCGAGAGATGCCTTACACTGAACTGTCTCCCCCGGGGCCAGGCGGCGCCTCAAACATTCCCCACAGCCTCCTTCCTTTTAGGTGAGGGCACAACTCTGCGAAGCTCCAGGTAGGATCAATGTTATCTGGAAGAGGAGATACGTTAATCCCAAACTGCTGATTGTCAAACTATCAGAGTCCTTAAGGAATTGGTCTAAGGGTAAGTTTGGAACGTAGAAACTGAGTGGAGAAGGGAAAGGAGATCAAGAAATGAGTTTTGAGCATGAGTCAGGGCAGAGCTGGGCATGAAAGGGGCCCTTGAAAACCAAGGGAGATTGTGTGCCTAAATTTTGGGAATAGGAGATGGGATAGAAGCGCCTACATTAGTTCTCATTGACTATGACCCAGGTATGCAGAGTTTTTTAAAGCCAATTTTTCATAAGCTGTTATGCAACACTTGTCTTCATCTGTCAGGGAGCCTGCAAACCCAGTTGCACCACACAGTGGTGTGACTGTTTTCGTCCCATCTAGGAAGCTCTGGTTTTAGTGGCTCTGCCAATCACAGCTGTTTCTGGATTGTTCACAGGGACCGAGCACGGGAGCAGCGTGGGCGGCTGAATTCCATAGAAGCAGAGACCTCATTGTGACCATCAGCCCAACCTGCTTTCATGGGGTTTTCACCAGAGCTTCCCACAACAGCTAAACAAGGGGTAGCATTTCTCCCTCGGGCCCCTGTCTGATGCCTCCTGTCCTCTAAGAGGGGTAGAAAGTGAGAGGAAAAAGCTTAGCAAGTCTGAATTATCCTAAGCCCAGACAATCAGCCAGGGCATAACCAGGAACAACTGGGGTTCCCCCAGATATTCGTTGACCGTCCTCCCCTCGTGCTCTGCTTTGCAGACCTATCACGCAATGGGCCCTGAATCAGGGGTAATTTACTAGCTATTTTACCAGTCTCACTGCTTCACAGTGGGTGGAAGCTTCCAATTGGCTTGCAGCCCTCTAAAGTTAAAAAAAAAAAAAAAAAAAAAAAAAAAAAAAAAAAAAGCCTATTTTCTGCCACATTGAGCTTTTAGGCTCTAGGCAGAACTTTAATAAACTGAGCCCCAAAGGACGTCCCTCACATAGGGGGCTCTAGACAGCAGCCCTGACGCATGGGCCGATCTATTTCTTGCCTAAATTAAAAAAGTCCAAGTCTATTTTTTCCCCTCTTTCTGGGAAGCTGACCTAAACAAGTAAGGATATGCTATAAATGCCTTTCAAGACTCGACTTGCAGGTTCTAATTATAATTAAGATGATAATATTACTTTGAATTTGCGCTTTCTTCCAGAGTGCTCCGAGCGCTCTCAGCTGCGTGACGGCAGGTATTACGCCCTCATGTGTATCTACTTGCAGCTTCTAATTACACCTTCTTTTGATTCTGAACTCACCTTCCTTCCCTGAACCTGGGGCACAAGGGCCGCCTCACTGGGCTAACTTCCCTAGGTGTCTGGCCTGCCCTCCATTCAAGTTATCTGCTGGAGGAGGTTCCCCTCGGCGGGGCCCCTGAGAGCTGGGCCTGACCTGCAGCAGATTCACTGGCTTCCTCAGGCCCCATCCTGCTGGGAGCCTCTCCGCTGTCGTCACCCTCACTCCCCAGACTCCTGGGTGCCAGAGAGTGAGCCTGGCTTCCTTCCCTGTCTCCAGGGAAGGGCTCCTCTCTGAAGGTGCTCCACACCCAAGCCTGCCCTCAGTGGACTCTCTGCCCTCATTGCCCCATCTCCAGGACAGGGGCAGGCTTGGACTTGCTCATGTCCCGCTATCCCGTGCTGGGATCACACAGAAGCTTTGTGTGGTCTTCCAGGATCCCTTTGAATGTGCGCTGCAGGAGGAAACTCTGGCAGACTCTGACTTTTCTGGTCCCTCTGAGCTAAAAGAGTCCTACAGTCACTGAGGCCCTGAAATGTAATCTCATTTCAGAAATCAAATGTCCAGTCCTGTGGAATAACAAAAACTCTAAACTGAGAAAGATTTAGAGTCCTCATCTTTCTCCCAGCTCAGGCCTACTGGGTGGGGCAGTTGTGACTGACTCTCCTTCCCCTCTCCTCCCTTCAGCTGCTGACTATAGTTCCCCAGGGTTGGAGGAAGAGGAAGATCTAGAGAAAGGTGCAAGAAAGTTCCAGGGTGGGCCTTCTCAGCACTTAACTGGTATTAAAGTTCAATCTTCCTCGGTAACTCCCTCATCACTAAGTTCTCTCACCTGTGGGCCGCAGGCGACAGGTCGATGCATCGCAATCCCGGCAGCTGCCTATGCTTCCTTGGTTCCCGGAAATCCAGCAACATCTCTGATTCTCCTGGCTGAGGTTCCTTTACCCCCAGGGCACTCAGTGAGCCAGCTTCCAAGTCCCTGCCTTCATCCTTTCCCCATTTCCCCTAGCCCAGTAAAGCCCTCTGTCCGTGCGCCTCCATCTGAAGACCTTTCAGGTTTTCAAGGCTGGTCCAATCCAGTCTGCTCCCCAAACTGAAGCTGATACACATTAAGTTCTCCTTAAGCCCCTCCATTGTGAGAGGAAGGAGCTGCATCCTCCATTTCTCCCCACTGTGCGCACAGGCACTGGCGCTTTCTCCAAAAATCCTCCCTGGAAACCTTGTCCTTTCACTTCCATTTTCAACTCTATTTTTAATGTGGATCTTGGAGAGGGGGTTAAGAATCATCTGTTTTTTTCCTGACTCTGTGGGCCTCATTTTGGAACATGGTTTCTGCTGTCTTGGTTCTTTAGATGTAACCCAAACAGGGTAGGAGAGGGAAGCATGAGCAGAAGTCCTCCTTGGCCTCCCTTTGGGACTTTTTTTTTTTTTTTTTTTTTTTTTTTGAGACAGAGAATCGCTCTGTCGCCAGGCTGGAGTGCAGTGGCGTGATCTCGGCTCACTGCAACCTCCGCCTCCCAGGTTCAAGCGACTCTCCTGCGTCAGCCTCCCAAGTAGCTGGGACTACAGGTGCACGCCACCATGCCCAGCGAATTTTTGTATTTTTGGTAGAGACGGGGTTTCACCATGTTGACCTTGTGATCCGCCTGCCTCAGCCTCCCAAAGTGCTGGGATGACAGGCGTGAGCCACTGTGCCCGCCCCCTTTGGGACTTTAACATCACATGTTCCCAGGGGCTCTGATTGTTAGAATACAGATTGTCTCCACTTCCAAGTTGGGGCTTTTATGAATCCATAGTGTTAAATCTCTGGAGGAAAATAGGAGGAAGATGTCTGTGTGTGCTTCCCTGTGAAAATCAGTGTAGGTAGTCTTCCTCAGCCTCCACTCAAATTTACTTAGGCTTTCCAGCAAGAGCAAGAGAGCCATGATGTTTGGGATCGTTTTATGAATGTATCTTCTGGGTGCTTGGTACCCAGAAGTTTATTTCACCCAATCCCAATCTGTTTCCCTAATGACACAACTATGATGTGTCTTGGAATACTTACCCCTTCTGTTAGTATCATCCAGGGGTCTAAAGGAATGGTTTGAAGAAGCATTCATATATTTTGGAAAATGATAGTCTAAGATACTGCCCGGTATATTACCTTGTATATAATACCTGTAATATACTACTGATTATATATAAGGTAATATAAAGAGGCCAGGCGGGGTGGCTCACACCTGTAATCCCAGCGCTTTGGGAGACCGAGGTGGATGGATTTCTGAGCTCAGGAGTTCAAGACCAGCCTGGGCAACACAGTGAAATCCCGTCTCTACTAAAATACAAAAAGATTAGCCAGGTGTGGTGGCATGTGCCTGTAGTCCCAGCTACTCAGGAGGCTGACGCAGGAGAATTGTTTGAACCCAGGAGGTGGAGGTTGCAGTGAGCCAAGATCATGCCACTGCACTCTAGCCTGGGTGACAGAATGAGACTCTGTCTCCAAAAAAAAAAAAAAAAAAAGTAATATATTGAGCAGTGTCTTTGACTATCATTAGTTACCTTCTGTTAAATGTAAACATATGATAAAACAACTACTGATGTTTAGTGCTAGAAAATATTTCTATCCATAAGCAAACATTTATGCTTCCTTTTATTTGCCAGTGAGAACTATATAACTTGATGTATTTCTTATATTGCTTTCCTACCAGGAAGCTCAGCACTAAATTTAGTGTTCAATTGCAGCAACTAATTCATCCCAGCAATCTGGTGTGTTTATCTCGTTTCACTTTTATTTAGTTTCTGTTATTTTTCTCTGTTTAAAAGCTTTTGTTGGCCGGGTACAGTGGCTCATGCCTGTAATCCAAGCACTTTGGGAGGCTGAGGTGGGCGGGTCATGAGATCAGGAGTTGGAGACCAGCCTGGCCAATACGGTGAAACTCCGTCTCTACTAAAAATACAAAAAAAAAAAAAAAAAAAAAAAAAAAAATTGCCGGGTGTGGTGGTGCACACCTGTAATCCCAGCTACTTAGGAGACTGAGGCAGAAGAATTGCTTGAACTCAGGAGGTCGGAGTTTGCACTGAGTAGAGATCACACCACTGCACTCCAGCCTGGTGACAGAGCAAGAGTCTGTCTCAAAAAAAAAAAAAAAAAAGCTTTTGTTATGGTTTTAGATATATTCTAACATTGTAAACCATCTCCAATCCTGTTTTTTTGTAGTTGTCAGGATGTATAATAAATCCAAAGTAAATATGAATAAAACTCACATTTGTTCATTCTTTCAAAATTGTTTATTGATCACCTCCTACATGTCCAGCATTTTGCTAGGTACTAGGAGAAACTCTGGAGGGCAAACAGACCAGCACTCCCCTTGGAGAGCTTACAGGCACCAGATTCCCACGCAGGAGGAGAGAAATGAAAACCCAAGGCCACAGGGAAAGAGCCTGAGAAGAAAAATGATGAAATTTTGGAGTTGTAGCAGCCAGGAGAAACAAGTGTTTCCAAAGAAAAGGTAAATCCTCTGCTGCAAAGAGACCAAGTAAGACAAGAACTGAGATGTGCATATTTGGGAAGAAGAAGGTCACTAGCTACTCTGCCAAGTGCAATTTCACTGCAATATTAAATGAGAAATAAAGAAGTACAGTCATTAAGTGTCAACAACCCCCTTCACAAAGTTTGGCTGAGGCAGAGAGAGACAGGGTGGGCCATTGGGGAGAATGTGATGATTTGTGCTAAAAGTGGCTCAGCCCCATCAGGTACCATCTTGGTAATATCAAATGATTATTTGAATTCCTGTTAATATCCATGTCTTCTTGATGGTCTGGGAGACTTGGACTATCAGGTCAATGACAGAGGAAAAACACAAATATTAATGCTTCAGCTGCTCATTGCTTGGCTATCTTCTATTCTCTTAAATATCACTGTGACTGTGGTTGCTGTCTTCCCAGAGTACCCAAGAACCCATGAGCACCTTAAGGACTCTATTCTCAACTCAGATATCTGGCATGCTTGGCTACCAGTATACTGCTGGCCTCCATCCCAGTTCCACTTAAGAACACCACACTTTACAAAATCTGCAGGATCAATTCCTCTGCACATCAGAGGAAGTGGAGTTGGCCAACAAGCCCATGAGCACGGGAAACACATTTACATTCCATTTTTCCAGGTCTGGGTTTATGTCCCCCCAGACCTCTGCTGGCTGGTTTCCTTATTCACCTGGCATTAGCTTGATTCATCGTAAGGATGGCTCTAATGACATGACAGCAATCTGCGTTGTGATTTTAGTGTTGTGAACCTAAAAACAGTCCATGTATCTTCAAGGCAAGCATAAGGGTCATGTGAGGACTTTCCAAATTTATTTTCCTAATTATTGAAAGATAAGTGGTAACTTTCTCCAAAATCACAGCAACTCAATATATAACTAATTACATGATATTCTGCCTGCTATTCCTCCTCTATCATGTACTTAACTTGCACATCACATAAATGTTCAACAACTATCTCCTATTTTACAATGAGAGTTGTGCAATTACTTACATTTCTTTCTTTATCTTGGCTGCCAGGAAGCTCATATACAGGTTTTATTTTCGGATACAGCAACCTTCTTGAATTTTTCAGTTGGCACATTTATTTATCCACTTTCTTTGAGTCTATTTTAAAATTTTTTCCTCATTTTTTTTACTTACTATATATGATATTTTTGGAAGCTGATTCATACCTTTTTTGAAAATGAGGTAGGGAATAAATGAAATGAATGGACAATTATGCATTCCTCAGTTCCTTCTGCTTTCAGCTTACTCTCATTCGTGATATGGAAGGAATTCTTGTTTTCAAAGATAAACTCCTTGCTATTTTACCAAAGACTTCAGGTGTGTGTGTGTGTGTGTGTGTGTAGCAAGATGCCTTGTAGCACAATAGTTGAGAATGTGAACTCCAAAGACAGACCACCTGGGTTCAAATCCCAAAACTTCCACTTCCCAGCATGGTGCCCTTAACCAAATTTCTTTCTTTTCTTTCTTTCTTTCTTTCTTTTTTTTTTTTTTTTTTGTAGTTAGCTATTTAATGAGGTTCTTAAGACATTTAGAACACCAATTTGTGAGGATAAATTCCATTCATCAGGGCAAACACAGATCACAGGTAGCCCTGGAGCTGAGGAACAGCTTTGATTTTTGGTAAAATTTGTGAGTCCACAGCTTTCTGATCAATCTTGCGCTGCTCTGTAATCTCGTATTTCTCTTTTTCTGTGTCGAAGATCTCACCTTTCTGGTGTCTGGGCTTCCTCAGCTTCTTCTTGAAGTAAGCATCAGCAAGATGTTTTGGGATTTTTACATTGCTGATACCGATTTTGGTTGAGGTGGCAATGACAAATTTCTGGTGTGTTCTTCATAGAGGAACTTGATTGAGGACCAGAGGTCCAGTCACAAGTAACAAGCCACTAGCCAGCTGCTTCAGGAAAACCACCCTCTTGCCCCTGTGGCATTCAGTGAGGATGATCAGAATGGTCCTGGGGGTAATGCTGGCTCACAGTTTTCTCACGTGCTGACTGAAGGGTTTTTTGCCATGGCTCAACAGCTTTCGAGGCACATCTTCAGTAGGATAATATCTAGGCATTTTGCGAAGTTTAACCACCCGGGTACTGCTGTTCTTGTCACCACCAACGGGTTTTGTAAGAGTTGCAAGAACCTTCTCCTTCTTTTTCTTTTCAACCTTGGATTTAGCGGCTGAGTACTTCCTCTTGTACATGGCCTTTCTGGAATACATGGCAGATCGGGAATACCTGCCAATTCCTCTGACAAGGACAGGGTTGCAGCTACAATGGGGCTTCCCCTTCTTGGGCTTCTTAGCCTTGAGGTTACCCTTTTTCACCTTGCCACCAGCATCAGCCTTCTTGGCTTTGGGTTTCTTCTCTTTAGTATCTGGCTTCTCAACTTTTTCACCCACCATCTTGCAAGATGGGAAAGAGAACTAACCCAAATTTCTTAATTCTGTGGACCTTAGTTTTAATTATGAGAGTAATAATACTTACCTTATACTGTGATTGTGAGGAGGAAATGCTAATACATTGATACATGTAAAATGCTTGGAACATTAATGGTTTTTGTTGGTGTGGGCAGGGCAGGGAGGTGGTGCTGGAAATCAAGTCCCTCTCCAAAGGTGGAGAGAAGGTGGCACTACTGGCTGCCCTCGGTTCCTCCCTTCCTCTCTCCCTCTTGCTAGTTTAGCCAGACTGTAGAAGGGGGCTGGGCAGTGGTAACTGGTTTAGAAATTTCCCTACTCTGCACAGCAGGCCTCGGTTTCCTGGTCAAGATCCTTGCTCCACATGATCTCCTTCTAATTTTCCCTACTTTACTTATTGAACCAAAAAACTCCATAGGGACTTATGTCTATTCTTATTTTAATCCATCTCTTGAGCTTTTCACTCCAATGGCTTTTTATAGGCTTTCTAGTTGCTTTTTGTTATTACTAGTCAGTCACTTTTATTTTTATATTTTTTAGTTATATATGTTTTATATTTGATATTTTATAGTTATATATGTTCATCATTAGAAGAGACAAATAGTCCTAGAAGACGATCCTTTGTTCCTTACCCACAGAAGTAACTTTCAGCTCTTCTTAGCTGACTATTTGGGATTTATTGCTATGTCTCTAAATAACATATTTGTATTGTTTCTTGTCAGTTTATAGTTTGTTTTAGTGGTTGACATCATGCTGCTATTCCACTATGAAAGCAAGAGATTTTCTTTTTCATTCTCATGGCCTATCACAGCCGTTCATCCTCCCTCATACTCCATCCTAATTTGATTATATCCTAATTTGTTAGGATATAAATAGTTATATCCTAATTTGATTAGGTCATTTGTGATTATGTAAGCATCTTTGATTGCTGGGCCATGTAGTGTACTAAGAATACGTTTCCTTTCCTATAGTAGTTTTTATTTTCCATGGAATTAATGATTATTTTTCTCAAGTTCCATGATGTTGCTCTGGGAAGTGATGTCTTGAATATGGTCCCACAAGCACAGGCAACTAAAACAAAAATAGACAAGTGAGAGTCCATCAAACTAAAAAGCTCTGCACAGTGAAGGAAACAAGAGACTAAAGATGCAACCCACAGATTTGGAGAAAAGATTTGCAAATCATACATTGGACAAGGGGCTAACTTCCAAAATACACAAGGAACTCAAACTACTCAATAACAAGAAAATAAATAACCCATTTTTTAAATGGACAAAGGACTTAAATAGACATTTCTCAAAAGAAGACATACAATGACCAAAAAAAAAAAAATACAGAAAAGTGCTTAACATTTTTAATCACAAGAAAAATGCAAATTAAAACCACAATGACATATCACCTCACAACTCTTAGCTTGGCTATTATAAAAAAGATGAAAGAAAACAAGGGCTGGTGACGACGTAGAGAAAAGGGAATCCTACACTGTTGGTGTATTGTAAATTAGTGCAGCCATCTTGGAAAACAGTATGGCGGTTCCTCAAAAAACTAAAAATGGAATTACCACATAATTCATCAATCCTACTACTGGGCATATGCCCAAAGAAATAAAAATTAATATGTCAAAGAGATATCTGCAGTCCTATTTTCATTGCAGCATTATTCACAATAGCCAAGATATGGAAACAATCTAAGTGTCCATCATGCATCAATGGATAAATAAATTTCTTAAATGCGGTATATATACACAATAGAATACTATTCCACCTTTTTTTTTTTAAAGGCCCTCAAATTCTGTTATTTGAGACAACATGGATGAACCTAGAGCACATTAAGTGAAATAAGCCAGGCACAGAGAGACAAATACCATCTAATCTCACTTGTATGTAGAATCTAATCAAGTTAAACTCATAGAAGTAGATAGTTGAATAGTGGTTACCAGAAGCTGGGGGCAGAGGTGAATGGGAAAAAGGGAGATGTTGGTCAATGAGTGGTGCCAATAATTAACCTAAGAAGACACAGTTCTGCACACTGTAATCCCAATGATGAAATCCTGAATGATCAAAATTCCTAAAGTCTAAAATCCTCAAACTCTAAAACCTCTAATGTCTAAAATCTCCAAAATCACAATACTGCATATTGAAATACTAAAATCCAAATTCTAGGGAAAGGGTTAGTGTATTTTCAGTTGTATGTGGGATAGTTGCATCATGTTAGTTGCATCATGTTGGGGGAACTATTAGCTTGTTATTGTCTTTATTTGGAAATTAAGTATGATTTAATAAAATGCATATGGATGCTAAGGTTAAAAGGGGTGGTCTTCTGGACTTAAATGTAGGTGTCAACTTGACTGGATTGAGGAATACTCAGAAACCTGGTAAAGCATGATTTGGGGTGTGGCTATGAGGATGTTTTCAGTGGAGATGAGTATGTGAGTGTGAGTAGACCAGGTGGGGAAGGTCTGCTCCCAGTGTTGATGGGCACCATCCCATTGACTGGGGCCCAGAGAGAACAAATACAGAAGGCAAATTGGTCTCTCTCTGAAAGCCGGCGCAAACTTCTCTTCTGCTGCCTTGGACATCAGAACTCCAGGCTTGGCACCCTTAAGACTCCAGGATTTACACTAGTGACCCTCTGGGGCCTGACGTTTTTGGCCTCAAACTGAGTTATAACATTGACTTTTCTGGTTTTAAGACCTTTGGACTTGAACTAAGCTATTCTATCAACATCCCTGGGTCTCCAGCATGCAGACAGTCTGTCAAGGGACTTCTCAGTCACCGTAATTGCGTGAGCCAATTCCTCTAATAAACCTCCTCTACTATATTTATACACATATCCTATTGGTTACGTCTCTCTGGAGAACTCTGACTAATACAGATTTGGTATTGAGGAAGCAAAGTATTATTTCTTCTTACTGTATTCCTTATAACACATGAAAGAAATCTGTAACATTATTCCCTTGCCAAAAGGCTGTGATAAATTAAATATACAAGGCTACTTAATGGTGAAAGATGAAAGTTTAAAAGCTAATTATTATTGGTGCTTCAAAAGTGGAAAATCACTTAATTGCAACAGGCAAGCAATAACGAGACTTCTTTACATTTACAGCATATGCTTACAAAATTTGAAGACCACAACCACTCTCCAAATACAAATGCAGAAACTGATTTGAAGATCACACAAGTGACAATACAGGCAAAAAATGCAAGAAATCTCCCCTGCCAAATTATTCAACTATGTATGACTTCTGCCTCTTCACAGCGCCAATTTGCTATGCTATGTATTTCATCTTTGCATCATTTTCAATACTGGATGTATAAATTGTATAAAGACTTTTAGAGTTCTATTTCATTTTATGCATTTTTTTGCAAATTTGATTCCATGAAAGTGCATCATCGACTGTGTGTAATCATTGTGTGTGCACATAAAAATGAAGAGATAAATGAAGAGATGTCCTTTTTATACATCTGCATTTATAAAATATAAAATTTCTTAAGATCTTGGCTTTTCAGATGGCATTTCAGATGACTGAATTTCAGATGTTAAAAAGCTGGGTGCACACAATTGCCAACCATAGTGATGTATGTTTATACATTTTGCTCTTTGACATACTTCTTTATGAGTATGGTTAGTCTGCTCATAATTGTTATACTCTTGCAACTGTCGTTAGTATACCTGAGTGCTCATGTTTGCAAATCTATGTATGTTATTGATGCCTATTTTGTTGTATACAATGGCCTATGAAGTGTTCTGTTGTGTTTTTATACGTTTTTAGAAATGTGAACACATGTCTTTAAATTTTTTAAATTATTTTTTCCCGAATTGTATTTTTGGGATTTTAGACTTCAGGGATTTTGATCTTTTGGGACTTCAACATCTGGGATGACAGCATTTAGGATTGCGTTTTTCAGGATTATGGCTCAAACCCATCAACAGGTACAAAGTTTCAGTTAGAAAAGAGAAATAAATTCTGGTGTCCTATTGCACAGCATGATGACAAGTTAACAATAACGTATAATATATTGTATACAGTTACGTGTTGCATAATGATGTTTTGGTCAATGATAGACTACATGTACCACCATGGTCCCTTAAGATTATAATACCATATTTTCACTGTATCTTGTCTATGTTTAGATATGTTTAGAGACACAAACACTTACCATCTTGCTACAATTGCCTACAGTATTCAGTACAGCAACATGCTGCACAAGTTTGTAGCCTAGGAGCAATAGGCTATCCCAATAGCCCAGGTATGTGGTAGGCTATACCTTCTAAATTTGTGTAAGTCACTCTATGATGTTTGCACAACAGCACAATTACCTAAAGATGCATTTCTCAGAATGTATCCTTGTAGTTAAGTAACACAAGACGGTATTTCAAAATTAGCTAGAAGAGAGAATTCTGAATGTTCATGCCACAAAGAAATGAAAAATATTTGAGGTGATGGATATGCTAATTAGCCTGATTTTATCATTCCACAGTTTATACATGTACTAAAACATCACATTGTATCTCATAAATATACACAATTATTATTTGTCAGTTACAAGATAACATTTTTTTTTTTTTTTTTTTTTTTTTTTTTTTTTTTTTTTTTTTTTTTTTTTTTTTGAGACGGAGTCTCGCTCTGTCGCCCAGGCTGGAGTGCAGTGGCCGGATCTCAGCTCACTGCAAGCTCCGCCTCCCGGGTCCACGCCATTCTCCTGCCTCAGCCTCCCGAGTAGCTGGGACTACAGGCGCCCGCCATCTCGCCCGGCTAATTTTTTGTATTTTTTAAGTGGAGACGGGGTTTCACTGTGTTAGCCAGGATGGTCTCGACCTCCTGACCTTGTGATCCGCCCGCCTCGGCCTCCCAAAGTGCTGGGATTACAGGCTTGAGCCACCGCGCCCGGCCTACAAGATAACATTTTTAAAAAGTTGTTTTTCACAATTGTCTATCACAATTGTTTAGTTTTTTACGACTCTATGGTTAATTTAATCTGAACCCTCTGACAGTTGTTTAAATCTTCTCTCAGGATGTTCAGACACATCACATATTCCGTCAACCTTCACCTTCCCAGAGGACTTGCCAGGGCCCTTCTAACCAGCCTTCCCCTGGATTCTCCCTTCATCCTTACACTGGGAATACCTCTCCTTGTCTCGAGTTGAATCCTTCATCGTCTTTTCTCTTCATTTATGTCCTTGTTTTGGTGGATCCTATCCTCCAGTTGCTTCACTTTTAAGTTTATTTTTTTAACTGACAAGTAAAATTTGTATACATTTATGCTGTACAACATGATGTTTTGATGTCGTGTGTCACATCAAAACATCATGTACACCATAAGTGTATGCAAATATTCCAAATGTTCCATGTTGTATACAAATGTTCTGTGTTGTACACCATAAATGTATACAAATGTTCCACATATATATACATTGTAGAATGGCTAAGTCAAGTTATGTAGCATATGCATTACCTCACATGCTTTTTCTTTGTGGTGAGAACACTTAAAATCTACTCTTTTAGCAATTTTTAAATATACAATACTTTGTTATTAACTGTAGTCACCATGATGTCCGTAGTTTTTTGAGAAAGAGTTCTTAGAAGAAAAATTTTTGAGACCATGTATGTATAAAAACATCTTTATTTTACCTTCACACTTGATTGATAATTTTGCTGGGAGGAGACTACAAAGTTGGGTATGTTAATTCTGTTCCACAATTATGGAGGCATTGTTCCACTGTCTGTAGCTGAACAGATTCTAATTTCTTATCCTTTATATGTGATTTTTTTCCTCTCTCCCTGGAAACTTGTTAGACCTTTGTGTCTCCATTCACTGAGTCTAGTTTCATCTCTTCCTGGGCACTCAGTGGGCCTTTCAGTCTGTTAACTCATGTCCTTCAGTTTAGAGGAATAATTTTACATGATTTCTTTGACTATTTAGTCCTCATCCTATTTCTCTCTTCTATCTTTCTGGAACTCTCTTTTTCTTTCTCAGATTTAGGATTTCCTGGACTGGTCTTCTAAATTTTTTATTTTTCTCTCTTCCGTTTTTAAACTCTTTGTCTTCTTATTCTACTCTTTGGAAACTTTCATCAACTTTATCTTCTAGCCCCTCTACTGAGATTTTTATTTCTGCTGCTGCACCTTAAATTTTCAAGAGCTTCTATTTGTTGTCTGAATGTTCCCTTTTTATAGCCTCCTTCAGGCTGGTCAGGTTCTTGATTCTCAGCCTTGGCTGCACATCAGAACCAGCTGGGGAGCCTAAAAAATTACCAATGAGTCTTGTTCCACCGGATTAATTGATCTGAAATTCAACCTTGGCATTGGGGTTTTTGTTTCTAAAGTTCTCCAGATGATTCTAAACTTTGGAGAGTTATTGATCTAGGTTACTATGAAAACAACCTTCCAATAATCGTAATTTCCAACAGCAAAGGTATGCTTCTTACTCATCATTATTTCATCATTAATTGGTTGATGGCTCAGTTCTGTGTCTTTTCTCTCAGGGATGGAGGCTGACAGAGCGAGTCTCCAGTGTCTGGAACATCATCACTTGCCGTACCATTGGGTGGGTATAGAATTTTGTCCCATTGTCAGTCAATAAAAGAGGAGAGTTGAGTGGCAGCAACTGCTTAGAGAGTATCAAGCTTCCATTCACATGTCACTGGTGAAAGCAAGTCACATGTCTAATCAGTGAAGTGCAATCCTACCATGTGAGCAGAGAAAGGAGAACTGGAGTATCTGTCAATGGCCTTAATGACTCCAGTGCTAATGCTCTCTGTATGTGCTTATTAGCCATTTTTGTTTCCTCCTATTAAATTACATTCATGACTTGTTGGCCTTCTTTCTACTGTGTTGTCTTTTTCATGTCAATTCAGAGAGATTCTTTATATACTTGAAATACTAATCCTTGGTTTTATGTTTGTTTCAAATATCTTCTCTCAGTTTATTTTTTTTACTCTCCTAATTACATGTTATAATGAACAAAAGTTTAAAATTTCATGTATTCAAATATATGAATATTTTATACTGTTTTTTGAGCATTTTGTTACTTATGATTATTTTTCTTACTTGAGTCATACAAATAGTCTATATTTTTAATAACATTTCAAAGTTTTGTCATTTTTAAACTTTCATTTAATCTATGTAGAACTGATTTGTGTATGTAGCATGAGATAGAAATCCAATTTTTCTTTCCTTTTTTTGGGCGGGGTGGGGGGTGATTATTGTCCCAGCTCCATTTTTGAGCACTCCATTCCTTTCCTTACTGATCTATAATGGCTGCTCTGTTGTGAATCAATTTTTTCTCATATGGTGAGTTTATGTCTAAGCTTCTTTCCATTGCATTGGTCTCTCTGTTTATTTCTCATACATCCTCCCCTCCCCTGTGGCTTAACTGCTGGGGCTTTATAATAAGTTCTTGATATCTGTGAGCAATTCCCTTCCCTCCTCCTTCTTCAAGATTCTCTTTCCTCTTTCTGGTTCTTTGCCCTTCCATATACACTTTATAAGCAGCTAGGATTTGTCTGCATAAAATCCAAAAACTATTTCTATTGAGATTCTGATTGAAATGATAGGTAAACTTGGGACAAATTGATCTTCATGATATTGGGTCTTTTTATCCTTGAACATGACCTTTTTTTCACTTTGGGGTCTTTTTTACCTATCTTTTAGTAAACTTATATAATTTCTTTTTACATCAAGATTGAGATAAATTTTTAACATTAGTATCACAACTTGGGTGTCCACATTCTATAGACAATGTGAATTTAGATCTTACCATATGCACAGTGCAATTCTTATTCACCTCTGACTTTGAAAGTTATCTTTTTGCTTTTGGAACTGGCAATTTCCTTTACTTGACTTCATGCTTAGTTACATATTTAAAACATTTTGATTATATTTTAGCCAGAAGTTCTTAAATATTTGGAGTGAGTGAAGAGCTTCCACTCACATGTCTCTTATCTTTAACCAAAGACCTTCCTAACTTTCTGCAGAACAGCTAACCCAGTTTCACAGATTAACCAGAGCTTCAGAAAGTTTGTGATAGAAAAGATGGTATGACTTTCTTCCATATAGGTGGCCATATCTGCCTAGGTAACTTCCATCCTTCTCCTCTTTTTGGGCTTGCTTACATATTTAGATTGTTAATATGGGCTACAGCTACCTCTTGAATGTATTAACACTCTAATGACTTTCAAGAGACATTTAAAAACAGCACAAATAAATCTATTAATGGCTGACTGCTAAGTTTGCATAAATTTTATCAGTCATTTTCTTTATGGATGGAAAAATTAAGAAACATCTATGACATTAGCCAATAGCCAAAATGTTTCAAGTTACATTATAGATCACAGATCTTTAGCCCCTCGTCTCTTTTTCCTCCTTGAAGAAAACAAAAATGCCCATTAACGCCTAAGGCTATCAGACAAATGCCCATTATACTGACCTTGATTGACCCTTTTTTACAACAACTGCATATCTGTTAGAAATAATTTGTTGACCTGCAATCCCAGTCAGCAACTACAATGTCGGTTTTCAGCAAGCTCTTGCTGAGTAAGAAATCAGAAGATTTAACCACATTGGTGAGAAAGTCAGATGATTTACATATAGGCCACAGGGTTGTGTTGCCACCTGCCTTCTTTAGAGAAACTCCAGGCAGACATATATCCTTTCTTGAGAGAATCAAACTCCTACAGATCCACACTCTCTCCCCAGTTCACAGTGCAGTCAGGTGAAATAGCCCATGGATGAGTTAGGAAAATTCTTTAACAGAGAAGGGTAAGCAGAGGCTATTTCACAGAGAATAACAGTGAAGTCAAGCACTGTGATGTCTTAAAGGGAGCAGTACACCAATAAATTAAACGAAACAATTAGAAGATGAAACTCTGTTTCTCAATGGACCTGAGCTCTTCTGCTCTATGAGTTTAGATCTTCATATGGTGTCAGAATTGAATGGGACTCCAAGGGCATTCATGACTCTCAAAATAAAAACATAACAAAGGGGGTCCTGAATTCCTGTGATCAGATGACATATACTGTTCAATAATAATAAAGTAAAAGGGTGAATTAATAAGGGAAATGACCCAGTTGAGGGGAGATTACTCGGTGTTTGGAGGAGTACAGGCTGATGCTGTCTTCTCCTCCTCCCTCTCTCTTCCCAGGAAAAGGAAACAGTCCTTGAGCCCAGGAAAATAATGGTGGTGATTTAGGCTCCAGGAGACTCATAGGCTCTCAAGTAGTAGGGTAGCTGTTTCTCTGCAGATGTCTCAGTCTCAGAGGTGAATAGCTAGGTGATAAGCCAGAGGGCTTGGGGCCAGGAGAGATGTGGGAGCTCGATGCCAGGACCTGGGGCTATCAACCACTGCAAACACTGAACCTAAGCAAGGAATAGAAGCATCAGAACAGTTTCTCTCTGAGTACTGGGACAATGAGCACATCACTGGGTACCCAGTGTGGACTGAAGACAAGGGAGCCTTGTCTGGAAAGTTTTGTTCTGTATAAAATCCCTAAGACCTTCTCATAACTTGAAGGGAATATTCCTGCCCCAATAACTAATAATATGTAGAAAGTAGAGGCTTAGGGTGAGATGTAAGTTGATTTAGAAAGTAATTTTGAGCAACTTTTGTGTCTTTTGTGTCCAAATTTGTTATCTGCAAACACACACCTGCCACAATAGCCACTTTTTGTCTTAGCATTTACATGCCAGGCATGGATCTGAAGTATTTATACGCTTAATTCTTACAAAAACCATTGAAGTATGTATTACTATTGCTTTAGACTTAGCTTTGCGGGGGAGCAGTGTCTGACACCCCATATCCTAGAAGGCAAAAATGTTTTAAACTGTTGGAAATAAGGCAATTTGCAGATTGTTATGTAAGTAATGTAACATAAGTCACGTTGCTACTTATTCTTCGAGTGTGTAAAAACTGCAAGCTTTCCATTAAGATAAAATATAAAAACAAAGAAAAACAACAAATATTCTCATAGGAGAGGTTGAACAAGAATTAGCAGTATCCTGACTGACTGAAATGACTGACCAGCTCAAAAGAAGCGAGCATTCAGAACCATGGACAGAGGCATGATCATGCAGGGGCAACCCCCCACCCCCAAAATAAAAATGCATTTCAGTCATGCTACCTGTAGGATTATCTCCACTTTACAAATGAAGAAAATAGGCACAGAGAGATTAAGCAGCCGCCCAAGGTCACACTGCTGATAATGAAAGAGGTAGGAATAGAACTCAAATTCATCTGATCTCAAAGCCTATAAAATTTTACTGTTGAAGCCAATGTTTCCCCTCCCCCTCCTCCCTATGATGTTTTCATGGGTTTCGTTACAATTTGACCACTCTCCTTAAGATTATTCATTCTGTTAGTCACATTCTCAGTTAAAAAAAAAAAAAAAAGAACTGCATCTGCATCTGGGCTGCTGAAATGGCATTCCAGATTTGAAGCAAGAGAAGCAAGTGCAGGAGCTGCACTGATATCCTTAAGATGTTCCCTTTTTCTTTCTTTGTTCCCCTTTAAGCCTAGAGCTGTGGAAGAAAGGTGGTGTTGCAGACACACAGAGCCACACTATCTTCAGCTTACTGCTTCCAAAATGCTGTTTCAGAGCTGTTCCATCCCCCGCGCCTCCCCCTGAACCAGCCAGACGTCCTCCCACCCACCTGCCATGTGCTGGCCATGTGCAGTTAAGCTGCCTGTCCCTAGCACCTCTGTGGGGTGGCAACAGCTCTGTCCTATCAGCGATCAGCTGCAGAAACCCCACTGCTCATCAGCACCCCTGCATCTTGAGCTAGAAATAGCCCTGGAGTCTCCATGTACCATGAAGAGCAGAATAAGGGAAGATGTGGATGATTTTTTTTTAAAGCTATCTGGTACTAAATTGTTTTTCCATTAGGCTTTGTGCACGAGTTCTCTCCAGTATCAATAGAGGCTATCCACATTTGGGCAAAGGAAGCTATACGCTGCCAGCCTGTACAAAGAGCTGGGCAGGCAGGCTAACAGCCCAGTTACCTGCTGCTTCATCCTCCATCTTCAGGGTAGCAGAGTGGCTCTTTGCCTCTTGCTGACAGCTTTGATCTTAGAAGACCTCTTACAAATCTTTCCTGCTTTTGCTAGGAGTCACCCTTTGTCACTCTGAGAACTGCATGTGTGGGAGCAGGGCTTAGAGGTGTGGGGATGTGAAAGGGCAATCACGGTTCACAGAGTGAGGCCATCACACTGGGCAAAACCCCAACCCACAGCTTTCTGATTGAATGCAAAGTGCAGGTGCTCTCCACACCGTCCCTCATTACTTTGTCAGTCTTCTTAAGAACCTGGGGACTTCTCACTGGGCCACCTCTGGTCCTTAGGCCACCTTTGACACAACCTCTTGCCAGGGTTCATGGCTTGGAAGCAGAGCCTGGCTAGATTTCAGCCCCTACTTGCCCCCTTGGCTGGGTGCCCTTGTGCAAGGCAATCCCACACAGCTGTGCATGCAGCCCCTTGTCCTCTTTGTCTACCTCCTCCTGCTGGTGTCAAGATGGTCATTTCTCACATCCACGTCTGCTTTCTACACTCCATTTCCTCGAGGTCAATGAATCAGCTGCATTTTCTGTACTGTCTCTCCTGAGCAGCTTTAATCTGAGAGCTACCAGGAAGGGAAGGTCCCTAGACACGGAGGATCTGCATCACAGGCAGGATTCTTGGTTACCAAGTTCTAGTAGCTCAGGCATCTGTCACACAGCCTGCAGTTGCCACATACTGTGGACCATTCTGGAGGACATAAGCCACCTACATTTCCAAATTATTGCCTGGTGGTCCTACGAAGACATCTTTTTTGGGGGTAGACTGTAGCATAAGTAGAAACAGAAGGAAAAGAAGAAAAACAATAACGCCTTGAATAGACTAAAAGTCCTTCATTAATAATTTGTTCACCAAATATGTATGAAGTGCCTATTGTGTGCCAGGAACCCTACCAGGTTCTAGGATACAAGAATGAACAGCAACAACAACAACAACAACAACAACAACAACAACAAAACCCATGAATCCTGTCCTTATAAAATTGATATAATGGGAAAGAAAGATTAAACAAAAACAAATCCCACAAATGCATGCAATTACAAGCCGTAAATGTTCTGTGAACGAGAAGTGCTCACTGCCCTTTGAGGACAGGGAGTGTCTCATCTGTCTTGGCCTCTGTAATGTCTGTTGCTCAGTAGGTACTAAATGAATTTTTGTAGAATCAGTGGGTAGATGGGTGGCTACATGAAATGAAGAATGATTGCACAGCATAAGAATCATCGGCCGGGCGCGGTGGCTCAAGCCTGTAATCCCAGCACTTTGGGAGGCCGAGGAGGGCGGATCACGAGGTCAGGAGATCGAGACCCTCCTGGCTAACACGGTGAAACCCCTTCTCTACTAAAAATACAAAAAAAACTAGCCGGGCGTGGTGGCGGGCGCCTGTAGTCCCAGCTACTCCGAGACTGAGGCGGGAGAATGGCGGGAACCCGGGAGGCGGAGCTTGCGGTGAGCCGAGATCGCACCACTGCACTCCAGCCCGGGCAACAGAGCGAGACTCCGTCTCAAAAAAAAAAAAAAAAAAAAAGATCATCTAGGCCGGGCGCGGTGGCTCAAGCCTGTAATCCCAGCACTTTGGGAGGCCGAGGCGGGCGGATCACAAGGTCAGGAGATCGAGACCATCCTGGCTAACACGGTGAAAACCCGTCTCTACTAAAAAGTACAAAAAACTAGCCGGGCGAGGTGGCGGGCGCCTGTAGTCCCAGCTACTCGGGAGGCTGAGGCAGGAGAATGGCGTGAACCCGCGAGGCGGAGCTTGCAGTGAGCTGAGATCCGGCCACTGCACTCCAGCCTGGGCGACAGAGCGAGACTCCGTCTCAAAAAAAAAAAAAAAAAAAAAAAAAAAAATCATCTAAAGGCACATCATTTATAAGAGGTTGTGAGGACTGAGAGCCTTTAGTCCTGAGCAACTTTCTCACTATGGTCATTAATTTTACTTGTAACCTCAGACTATCAAAGCTCTCTTCAGGTCAGCTGTAATTGAGAGTGCTATACAAAGGCCCAGGCGTGCAGCGTCTCCTCACCAGAACTTGTTTGCTTCTCTCTGAAATTCTTGAACTGGAAGTATCTTCCTGAAAATCAAGTGGTTTTCTTATTTTTTATTTTTTTAGAGACAGGGTCTCACTTTGTTGCTCAGGCTAGAGTGCAGTGGGGCAATCGTGGCTTACTGCAGCCTCTAACTTCCGGGTTCAAGCCATCCTCCTGCCTCAGCCTCCCATGTAGCTGGGACTACAGGGACCTGCCACCATGCCCAGCTAAAATTAAGTAATTTAAATAGTCCGTCAATGAGGTGGAGTAAAACCTGCTGCAGGTGCTATGGGATTTTTTCCACACTTAGTTTTCATAGCATTCTTTGGGTTTTCCTCTGGGCTTTACAGCACTGTGGTCATCTCTGAAGCTTTGATCTCCTACTTGTCTTGGTTGAGGACATGCACTAAAAAGAGCTCAAATAAAAGTGGGAATTATAAAGAAATAGGGGGAATCTCATAGGAACCAGTTTAAAAGTAGAGGTATTATGTACCCTGAAAATACATACATCTATTACATACTGATAAAACATAAGTAAATAGGCCGGGCAAGGTGGCTTATGCCTGTAATCCCTGTACTTTGGGAGGCCAAGGTGGGTGGATCACTTGAGATCAGGATTTCGAGACCAGCCTGGCCAACATGGCGAAACCCCGTCTCTACTAAAAATACAAAAATTAGCCAGGCATGGTGGCCCACACCTGTACTCCTGGCTACTCAGGAGGCTGATGCAGAAGAATCACTTGAACTTGAGAGGCAGAGGTTGTAATGAGCCGAGATCATGCCAGCCTAGGCAACAGAGCAGGATTCCATCTCAAAAAAAAAAAAAAAAAAAAAAGGAAAAGAAAAGAAAAGAAAAAGAGAAAAACAAAGTAAATAAATAAACAGCAACGACAAAAACAACAACAAAAAAGAAAGAACATTGTTTCTCCCTCTTTCTCTCTCTCTGTCTTACCCACACTCTGAAACCATGATATTTCTTGTCTTTTATTTACTCTGCTTTTCTTCCCCATCTTCTCTTCAGCTGACTTTCTCTGCAAGACTCTTGCTTTGGCTCTCCCAAAACTTGGGCTTGCACAAGGCTCTGGCTTGCCATGGCCCCAACTCTAGCTTCAATTCCTCATGACTGGATTAGTCAAGACTCCCTGGGATATAGAGTCAAGACTCTCTGAGTTGATACACACACTCAAACCAAACTAGCATCAGCAAAAATAAAATAATTCAGGCTGGGCGTGGTGGCTCACGCCTGTAATCCTAGAACTTTGGGGGGCTGAGGCGGGTGGATCATTTGAGGTCAGGAGTTCAAGACCAGCCTGGCCAACATGGTGAAACCCCGTCTCTACTATACAAAAATTAGTCAGGCGTGGTGGTGCATGCCTGTAATGCCAGCTACTTGGGAGGCTGAGGCAGGAGAATAACTTGAGCCTGGGAGGCAGAGGTTGCAGTGAGCCGAGATCACACCGCTGCACTCCAGTCTGGGCTACAGAGTGAGACCCTGTCTCAAAAAAATAAAATAAAAATAATAAAATAATTCAATCACATAATTGAAAAACTCTAAAGATATATAGCTGTAGCCACAACTGAATATTTCATCATTAAATAATATGAGCCATCTCTCTGTGCACATGTGTGTCTCTCTGTCTATCATTCTCACCCTGCTTTTATCAATATTGCCTGATGGCAACAAGGCAATCAGCAGCTATAGACTTACATTGCTCCTCCTCTCAATTTATAATCCCAGAGGAAGAGAAATTATTTTCCCCAGTAGTTCTGGCTACAATCTAGGGGACTCTGGTTGGCCCAGTTTTGGTCATGAGACTACAGTTGAACCAATCACTGAAACCAGAAAAGTGGAGTCCATTAATTGACCAGGACTGTGTCACATGTCTACCTCTGAGATTATTCTAGGGTCAGCTCCTCTAGAATCACAAGGCTAAGTGCTTTGTAGTTCAAATTTTCAAGAGATTCTGATTGGCCCAGTTTTGGTCAGATGTCTACCCTCAGTTCAATCAACTGTGGCCAGGAAAGCAAGGTTATCTAGTACAAATATGGTTATCTAGACCCACTGCTTCAGGATGGACTGTGAGTGGGGTACAGATTCTCTTAGGGGTTTATGGGTGGTGGGGTAATATCAACTGAAAAAAGTTAAACGTACCTTCCTCAGGCTGATACCTTTATTTTACTTCTTTTTTTTTTTTTTTTTTTTTTGAGACAGGGTCTCGTTCTGTCTCCCAAGCTGGAGTGCAGTGGCATGAACACGGCTCACTGCAGCCTCAACCTCCTGGGTTCAAGCAATCCTCCCACCTCAACCTCCCCAGAAGCTGGGACTATAGGCATACACCACCATGCCTGATCAGACACCTTCATTTGAAAGAGACATATTAAAATTTTTAAGTCATAAAAATTTATTGGGCAGTTCAGACTTTGTAGATCCATGCAATTTTTGGGACAGATAAAGGCTGTCGAGATTATCTAGTAAGAACCTCCTCTTTTGACAAATGAGGAAACTGAGGCTCTGGAGGATTTCAGTGGCTTGTCCAAGTTTTATACCTCTTTTGTTGTAGAGCCTGATACAAACCTTAAATCTTGATTCCCACACCAAGATTTGCCTAACACATCAGGATGCTTAGCCAAAGGCTGTAGACATCAGCTCAGCTTCTCCATGGCAGGACTACTTCAAGCTTCCTTGTTTTCCTCCATGGAGACCACTAGACCCATTCATTGCAAATAGTTGCTTGCTAGAGGGAATTCAGTTTAATGTAAGTAATTACTGGGGATGACCTCCATATCTGGCAATGGGTTGTGTGCCGATGGTACACCAACAAAGAGTATTTAGTATGCTTTTGTTGAATGGAGGTTAGAAAACTATGGTCCCTGCCTTCAAAGAGCTTATAATCAATTTGGGAAGAAAAGGCTTTGATACTTGTAGTGAATATAAATAATAGAAGACAATATTTAATTAAGTACTAAGTTGAATATTAAACACTATTTGTACATTTTTTTTGACTCATCCACTTTTTTCTACCTTTAATTACAGTCATTTCTTTTAGAATCTTCCCTTCCTTGGCTTAGGCTGTTCTCACAGGGCCAAGTGCAGAGGCCAGTTTCCACTGATTCTTGGCACTTGAAGATACACCTATGTCCCTTGGGAGCACACCCCCGTGAGTCGGAAGCTCTGGCAGTCTCTGCTGAATCAGAGTCCTGTGGGACACTCTTTTTTCCATCACTGCAGTCAGCTGGTCAGTTAGCTCCTCCCAGAACACTGCATTGTGAATGAGGCCTCAAAGGGAGGGTTTGCAGTTGCTGTTATTGCTGGACAAAATGAGACTGGCCTCTGAAAGCTAAAATGGCAAGAAACACTTCTACTGCTGAGGATGTGGGGGACGACTGAATGAAATAAAAGAGGGAGTCCTCCTCCAGACCTCCAACCCCTGTGAACAGTGTATGGATTAGAAGACTCATGACTCAAATCCCAAATAAAGGATGTTTTGAACATTCTTCCGGGTGATCCTGCCCAGCTAAAATAAACAATGGTACCCATATCTTCCTCTAATTGCCATTAGATTTGCCTGATTCCCCAGGCAAGGGTGAGAGAAAACCCCAGGAAAAGGGGTAAGAAAAGGGAAGACAAAAATTCCTATTTTGCTGCACATATAACCAGGGCATACCACTTCCTCCAAAGTGCAAAGTATGGACTACCAGAGCTGGTTTCTCAGTGACTGCCTTGCCAATGTGGATGACTGCTGCCTGTAGAACCTTGGCAAGGGAGTGGGTGCATAAACGTTTTGTTTGTTTGTTTGAGACAGAGTCTCACTCTGTCACCCAGGCTGGAGTGCAGTGGCATGATCTCGGCTCACTGCAACCTCCACCTCCTGGGTTCAAGCAATTCTTGTCCTCAGCCTCCCGAGTAGCTAGGATTACAGGCATCCACCACCACGCCTGGCTAATTTTTGTATTTTTAGCAGAGACGGGGTTTCACCATCTTGGCCAGGCTGGTCTTGAACTCCTGACCTCGTAAACCACCTGCCTCGGCCACCCAAAGTGCTGGGATTATAGGTGTGAGCCACCACGCCTGGCCCGTATATGTTACAGAATGTCTACCACCATCTCACACAACCTGCATTACAGCCACCCAGGCTTTCAGTCTTCCGATACGCCATGTCCCTCCCACATGTCATCTTTGCATATGCCATCTCTTCCTCTCCACTTTCTACCCTCTTCACCTAGGAACTCCTACTGCTCTCTTACATCTTAGTTTACATATCACTCCTCAGGCAAGGTTTCTATCTGATAGACACCATGGCACCCTCTCCTTCTCAGCACCTCACACCATCGCAGTTTTCCATTTGTTTGATCATTGTCTGTCCCCCACACTAAAATGTAAAGTTCCACAAGGGCAGAACCAATATCAGTTTTCTCTCTCATGGCATTCCATGCCCAGCACAGGGCCTGGTACTTTGGAGGCCCTCAGTAAATATTTGCTGAAGTTTTATGGACTTGACCTGGAGGATGGGAGGCTAAGAAGGCAGCCAGTATTGAGGGATCGAGGAGAGGCTGAAGCTGAGAGACAAAGTGTGCAGAGCCGAAAGTCAAGTCAGGATATGGGAGAATGGGGACAGAGCCAGAAGCCAAAGAAGGGGGCCCAATGTTTAGTACAAAATGGAGGAGTGCCAAGGCAGCTCTGGGGAGCCAAAAATGCAGGGCAAATAGAGACTGCAAGGCTAGGCAAGGAAGTGGGAGGGGTCCATACCAACGCAGGACCCCAGAGCTGCTGCCCAAAGCAGGTTTCTACAGGCCTGGGTTAGTAGACCACACTTAACCAGCTAAGATGAAAGAGTGGGTAGAATGTGATTAAGAGAACTTCCAGAGCAGTGATTCTCAATCCCAGCTGGACATTTGAATCGTTGGGAGCATTTTTTAAAATACAAAAGCCCATGTCCAGAAATTCTGACTTCTGTTTTTATCCTAAAAGCAAGAAGCAATTGAAGGTTTTAAGATGTGTGTGCATGTGTGTGTGTGTGTGTGTTGCATGTGTATGATGACGATGACAATAATGTTTGTGTGGATAACACACGGGGGAGACCAGTTAGAAGGGTATTATGCATGGGACTCAAGAATAAGTGTTTTACAAAAGCATCCTATACATTTAAAGTATGCACTAGGGTTGGGAACCACTGTTCTAAAAAATAGTCTTTAATCTTGGCTGCATATTGCATTTGCCTGCGGAGCTGTAAAAACTACAGATGCCTGACCCTTACTCCCAGAAATTCTGATTTAATTGGTAGAGTATGGCCTGTGCACAGGGATTTTTCAGAGCTCCTCCAGATTTTTCTAATGTACAGGCAGGGTTGAGAACCTTGGCTAAAGCTATTTAGGCTACACAAAGTTGCAAGTCTGCGGACCAGCAGGATAGACAACATCTGGGAACTCAGATATGCAAATTCATGGGCTACTGAATCAGAAACTCTTGGTGGTGGGGCTAACCAGGTGATTTTGGCACCTGCTCCAGTTTTAGAACCATAATTCCAAGAGATAAAGTAATACTTTCAAATTGGGAACCCAGATTCCCACTAAGGAATCTGGTCCGCTGAATATTTTACAGGCTTCGGAGTTAACTCGCTTCCCTAACCTAGTGTGTAACTTTGGCTTCCAATCAAACAGACTGAGGATGAATAACAATAGCTTCTCCTCTGTGAGACCCACCTTCCTCCATCTTGGGGCACATCCAGTTGGAGCAGAGGCTTGACATTTTTCTCACGGTCTTTCTGATCTCTCACTCTGGCAGGATCTCTGCCAGAGGCTACATTACCTCCTACCCAAGGCCTGACTTCCAGATGTTTTTCATATGAAACAGAGAAGAGGGGGCAGAGAGGGCAGGGAATTGGGGAATGGAACAACCCAAGAACTAAGGAAGCAAACACTGCCTGCTCACAGGAAGTGGGTCTACTCTTGGTGGATCAAATGCCCAGAGCATGACCTGGGGAAGTGGGGGAGGCCACTTTGGCTGACTTAAGGAGGAATTCTCCCCACGGGTGCATTTCTCTGGCTCCCTCTCCTATGTAATAATGTGCAGCCACAGTCATGATTTGCCCTCAATGCATCCAACATTTTTCTCCCCAGCTTGTGACTCCCCAGCCAGGCATTAGACAGATGGCCAAGCTGTCATAAGGGTGAAGGTTTTGGAAATAAAATGAGGGTCTAACATCTCACACGAATAAAATCAAGGCTAGGCTTGACCTCTGTCCTGCTTTGTTGGATTTTCAGGTGTTGTTCAGGAGCATCTGTGAGTGTGTTTCATGCTAGAGGGCAGAGGCTCCACTTGAGTGTCTTATATGGAGCAGGAAGAAGTTTTGTGTCTTTATCATTCATTACCTTCCCTTAGCAGGAAGGAGAAGTCCTTCAGTGAGGCAGAATAAAGACTGATACTTTGTTAGCACAATAATGGGGTCACAATAATGGGGGGGTCATATGTTTCTGTGAGGGGATAATAGAGATATTATTTTGATGTTTGTTCTTGCTGTATTTTTCCCTTCTCCATTCCAAGAAGGTAGCTAGGTCCTTTGAGATTCCTTCTGCCAGAAAAATTACCCAAAGCTTGGAAATGGGCAAAAGAAAATAAGTACTAGGTGTTATTTTAGGACAGTGCTAGGGGTGACTTCCTACTTGCTAAGGCTATTTTACAACTCTAGAGAGGTGAGGTTAACTTACAGATTTTTATTCAGTAGAGATGCAAATAATTTCTGTTCAGTGCAACAGAGAAACCCAAAAGCTGTGGTTTATGGCCCTGTTGGACATCAACTAGTTTTGTATTAGCCCAACGATTTACTAAGTTGCATACATATACTACATTCTCAAATACTCTTTGAACCAGTTTTAACATCTTACTGTTTCCCTCACTCATGGGAGTTAAATACAATCTTTGACATGTGTTCATTTTATATTTACATGAGAGTCATACTCTTTAGCCTTCAAGCATGGTTTATGTTATAGACAACCTCTCTGTCTGGCTTTTGTTTTTCAAAAGGCTGAGCTTCTTGACAAGTTTATGCGACATGGGGAGGAAAAGAAAGCAGAAGCAGCAAGACAGAATGAGGGAGGTTTCCCAAGACTGGGAAGGTGATGGGCCCATAGGTCCTAAAGGTCAGGTTGACTCCTGGTCTGCTCTCTTGCAGAGTCCTGAGAAAGTAGCAGGGTTTCCAGAGGGGAATGCCTGAATGGGGCCCCTTGGAGTCTGGGAACGCGATAGGAGGCTGCATCCCAAGCATAGCGCTCCCAGCCTCCACAAAGATCTAAGTACACAATAGCCACTCTAATTAAAGTTACTGGATTGAAGGGGCCATGGGAGGTTGGATAATGGGCTTTTGAAGAGACACCAGAGGGAGTTAAAGACCTGTGGGTCTTTGTTCTGCGCAAGATACATGGGACCCTCATGCCACCCTGGAGGTGGTAAGACTCCCCCAATAATGACTCAAATTTCCCACCAACCCAGTGGGTTGGGGACTTACAATCAATGTAAACGAAGCAAATCAATGCATCATTTCTCACATATCCAAGATAGTGGAATAAGATTCCTGCCTGTCCCAGAGGCCATTATCCTAAGCAAATGAACGCAGAAATAGAAAACCAAATACCGAATGTTCTCTCTTACAAGAAGGAGCTCGACATTGGGTACTCGTGAACGTAAAGATGGCAACAATAGACACTGGAAACTACTAGAGTGGGAAGTGGTGGGGACAAGGGACAAAAATCTAACTATTGGGTACTATGCTCAGTACCTGGGTGACAAGATTAATGGTACCCCAAATTTCAGCATCATGCAATACACCCAGGCAACAAACCTGCACATTTACCCTGTGAATCCACAATAAAAGTTGAAATTATTTTAAAATTTCCTGCCAATTAGCAAGAGAAAGGTTTGCTCATCTCATGGATGTTCCATTTGGAGATGTCTGAAACACCCAAGCACTTTCCATGAAGAAAAGCAAGAGGAGCTCAGCTCCAAGGGAAGTGTCCTTAGTCCTCAGAGAGACCACTCACAATGCTTGAAAAATAACTGTCACCTCCCTGGGGAGCAACAACTTATATGCTGAAAGGTGGGATCAATCAAATATGAGGTCAAACTAATCACACACGAGGATTATCTGAAGTGATGCTTCAATAATCCTGACTCCCCTGACTAGAAATATCAACCTCAGCACCTAACTTTCCTCCAACACAGCTTCATTCTTTCAAGTCTTCAGATATTCAGATTTCAGTACATACATTCCTGGGAAGCCATAAACCCTAAGTTGGTGTTTCTCAGGTGTGTTCAGTAAGTACACCTGCATCAGAATTACCTGGGGAACTTGATAAAAAGTGTATTCCTGCTGGGACCCAGGAGGCAGAGGTTGCAGTGAGCCAAGATCGTGCCACTGCACTCCAGCCTGAGTGACAGAGTAAAACTCCATTTAAAAAAAAAAAAAAAAAGTATATTCCTGGACCTTTCCCCAGACCTATTGAATCAGATCCTCTGGGGATGAGGAGGAGGGCAGGGTATCTGTATTTTTGACACATGTTCCAGGCAATTCTGGTCTCTTCTAAAGTCTGAGAACACCTGGGGTGGGGTTAAGGGTAGGGCAACAATTTGACAACAAACATGTAGGGCCGAGGTTTCTATCCTGGGGTGGCCTCCTGTGGATACGTGACTCCCGCACAGAATGAAGGGTTTGTATGTATGCTTTTGTATATATTTTTCAGGGAAGAGAGGTCTTAACTCCCATTGGGTCCTCTAAAGCCTTGCTATTCAGAGCGTGGTCAGAGCAACAGTAGCATCAGCAGCATCTATTAGAAACGGAGCTTGTTAGAAATGCTGACTCTCAGGCACTGCCCCAGACCTCCTGACTCAGAGTTTGCATTTTAACACAATCCCCCATGATTCTCTTGCACATTACAGTTTGAACAGCACTGATGTGAGAGAGGGGTAGGGTGATAGGAGGGAAGAAAGGAGGTCTCAGAGGTGAAAAAAAGTACAGATAATGAAAGGTCCAAATCTACCAATTCCTCATTCAGCTAAGGACACTGAGTAATTGTGTGTGCATTCACAGGAGAATGAATGAGACACCCTTTCCAGGGTTTTTGCAATTCCAGGAACCCAAGGCTGCTCCTGTCTGTGACTCTATGGCTCAGCCAGCCCCGACCTCTCACAGGGCAGCCAGGGCTGTCCCCTGCTCGCTTGCTTGAGGCTATCTATGGGGGTGAGGTCAGCATGAAGCCAGAGTGAAGATACCCCTTGGCTCCCAGGTCTCCCTGGCTCTCCTTCTTGGGCAGCCAGCAACTGCGCCCATCTGCTCCTGTCTAAGGGCCACCAAGAGGAGGGGGATTCCTCCAGATGGCAGCAGGGGCAGTCGCTCAGAGAGACAGGCCTGAAAGGTAGTAAAAGAAATGCGTTAAACTGCACCCCCATCCCTTTGGTCGCAGATGATGTAGTAGAGAGAAACAGGGGAAGCGGGGGTGGCACCTGCCAACCCTTCCTCCAGGCTCCTACTGAGTTTGCTCGGCTCTGAAGTTGGTCCTGGCTGCCCTCCCGCTGTTCAGTGCTCACCCACATGGTCCTTCCTCTCCAACAATGCTGCCAGAAGACTTGCCACTCCGCTCCCAATATGTGCCTGGCTGGGGGCCAGGGACTGGCTGCCGACCCACTGACTACCACTGAGCCAGACCCATGGCTTCCCCTCCTAGAGCTGCAGCTGGCATTTCCTCTCTGCCCCTTGCCCCTTTGGGCTGCAAAGGAACCCTCTGGCTTGTCTTAATCTGGGCATGGCAGGGGGTTGCTCTTGGGGTGGGCTTCAAAACCTTCTTTGCTCCATTTTGCATGTCAACACCCCCCACACCTGCTCTCTCCCTTCCCCTTCTCTCTGTGTTCATCTCTGATTCCTTCTGTTATTTCTCTCCATCCCACCCCTTCAATCCATTGTTCCCATCTACACATAGATATATGTCAGGATCATGCCTCTCTGAGATATCCTCCTTTAACCTCATATACCCTCCTAGCTACTGCCCTAGTTTCTCTCTCCTAACAGTAAAACTTCTTGGAACAATCATCTTCACAAATTCTCTCTTATTCCTGCCTTCCATTAATTCCTTTACTCGCTGCAACTTGACTTCTATCTGCACTGCTCCACACAAACTGCTGGAATCAAGGACCTGTGTCCCTGTGTTGTAAATCCAGCAGACTCTCCAGTCTTTACGTGCTTGACTCCTCAACAGAATCAGAAACAGTGACATGTGCTCTGTCCTGAAACGCTCCCATCTCCCTCTCCCGTGGCATCCCGGACACCCTGTTTCCTTTCTAGCTCCTTAGCTGCTTGTGGCAGTGTCTCTTTTTCTATCTGATCCATAAATGTTGCAATTTTTCTGCACTCAGCTCTTCTTCCTGCCTTCTGTTCCTCAAATTTAGGGCCTAAATTATTTCATTACAGAAAAATGAAGTCGCTTTTTTCTAACACATTTCAGTGTGGACTGGGATTCATCACTAAAGGACAGGCAAACATAGATCTTTCATCTCAAACCATGATAAGTGCTTGGAAGGAAAAATTTAAACAGAAAGACTGGGGAGAGCCTAACCCAGCCCAATTCACACTGCGGTAGGGGTAGGGAGGCCTCCCTAAGGAAGCGACATTGGCGCTGAGACCTGAAGGAGGAGGGGAAGTTGCACAGGTGCAGGGTCAGAGGAGAAGCAAAAGCAAAAGCAAATGAAACAAAACAAGAAGTGGTAAAGGCTCACACAGATGACACACATATTCCTACCTTCAACCCAGACCTCTTCTCTATGCTGTCGATTACTTAGCTACCAATCCTTCCTACCTTCTTAACATTTCCATTCCAGCATCACTCAGGCATCTCAAAAAGCCTGAATTTCCTCACAGGCACTTGTTTTCTCCCCAGACTTCCCCTGCTGTGTAAATGGCTTCATTTTCCCACCAGTTGTTCAAATAGAAACCTGAGTGTTCTTACCAACTCCTCCTTTCCCTCACTCCCCACATCCAACCCAATGGCGAGACCTCTTCCTTCTACCACTAAAATATATCAAGAACCCGTCCACTTGCTCCGCTGCCCCCAGCCTGGTTTCAGCCACCATCTGCTCTCAACTGGAAGACTGCAGTAGCCCTTCAACTGAACTCCTAACCTTTGCCCAGGACACCCTCCAACCCCATGCAACAATTAATGTGATCTTTAAAGAAGAGGAACTGCTTAAAAATTCTGAAACAGCTTCCCATGTCACTTAAATACAAATCCCCTGACCCAAACTACACAGTCCTGTGTGATATGGCCCCTGCCTGTCCTTCCAGCCTCACCTGGGCTGCCTTCCCCTCGCTCACTGGATTAAACTCTTGTGGCCATCTTTCAGTTCCTCAAAGCCTTCCCTCTCTTGCAGGTTACTTCTCACAATTCAGATGACTAAGGCCTATATTTTTCCCTAAAGCATTGAGTTCCCATTCTATGGAGTGGTAGAAACGTATCTCAGCCAGCTTGGAGTTTCTTTCCTTCTCTGGCATTGCCTAACTTCCTTGACAGTTAAGTTGTGCCAGGTCATGAGGTTGGTGAAGGCCTGTCAGTCTTGAGTCACCTGTCCACAAGGGTGTCCACTGAGACATCTTTTGTTCTCCTAATTGTAGGTCACTGAGGCACATAGATCACCACTCAGATGAGTTCCTGGTGTCTGTGCCCCTTCACAAATGGTGGGCAATCTCCTTACGGCTCTCACGTCTCACTTGTGAGCCAGGACTCTGCCCGGCTGTGTAGGAACACTTTGTTCAGACCCACTGCACAGCTATTTCCCAACCCCACTCCCCACTGGACCTCGGGACAGATGACACCTTTGGTTTCCTCCTGTGCCCTCCACCTTTCCTTCCACAGGCCTAGGAGATCTTTTCTAGTCCAGGGGAGACTGTGCTCTCCTCAATCCCCACATCCCCCAAATATGTTGGCTATGACTGGAGTCCTCTACAGTTCCTGGAGGGCTTTTAGCCTTTTAGGGACCAGAGCTAGGAAGATTCATTTCTTTCTGTTACATTCATCTTAAAGCAATGGGCACCGAGTACCAAGCAGCTTGGCCTGAGGGATGGGCAAAGGGGAGAAATAACGGGAAACTAGGACATCAGTAAACATTCAGAAATACTGTATTATCCCACCCCATTTGTTCAATGCCCACCTCTCCCATTGTGTTAGAGTTCTCCAGAAAATGTTATATATATTTACGTATAATTATATATTATTACAATTATACATATATAATATACAATAATATACAATATACAACACATTATTGTATATTATATATGTATAATTATATATTATATGTAATATATTATACATTATATATTTTATATATATATAAAAGGCTAAAAAATCACATCTAAAAAAATACCTTCACAGCAATATCTAAACTAGTTTTTGATCAGATATCTGGGCACTATGGCCTGGCCAGGTTGACACATAAAATTTACCATCATACCCAGTAATTAAACTCCGTAAGGGTGAGACTGGTGGGGGGTGTTGTTTATTTGTTTGTTTGTTTGTTTTACTGTTGTATGTCCACAATTGCACTTAAGTCTGGCACATACCTGGAGTTATCTTGTTGGTGTCTCTACCCACAGTGAGGCCCTCTTTACCTTGGTCTAGGTTTTTCATGTTCTCAACAGCTTTTTTTCATGCCTGATTTTGTTCTTACAATCCATTTCTCAAGATTATTTCTCATGCGTTGTATAGGTTTACAAAAGTTTCACTCTCCCCCAACCACACCATCCAAATAACCTACAGGCCTAACTAGTAAAGTGCTTTGGGGAGAGTTCACATGCTTTTTGTATCATCATTACACCTACCGTGGGACTCACTAAACATTTATTGGTGAATTAACTCACTGATTCCTCCTTTTGTCTTATCCTTGTGTTTCCTTTATGTAAAGCCAGATTAAGACCTTTAGGGATCCTAAAGCCCCACATAATTTAAAATAAAATAATTGCTCAATCATAACATAAGTTTAAGAAACTCTTGTAAGTTAGTTTTCTCCAGTGATGACTGTTTCGATGCTTTGTTTGAGATACCAAACTCTTTCCAAAATTTATTTCTTGCAGGGGAGAGGGCGAGGTTGGCATTTGCTTTGCTGGTGGCTGAATCCCAGGCTTACTCTGCATTGTGTGTGATCTCATAGCACCTTCCCTCCGTGGTGGCAGAGGGTCATGGGAAAGCTGGGCAGCAGCTTAGCCCAACTGCTTATGGCAGCCATAGCCGTGGCATTCCTAGGAGGCCAGGCAGGCAGTTGCCATGTCCTCACCATGCTTTCAAACAACCCAGATGGCCAGTTGCACAGTGTGTGCCCCTTCAAAAGTGGTGGGCAACTTCTTCTAGTTGCAACTTTGGAACCACAGTTGCACAAGTGCAGCTCGCATCCTCACATCTCTTCTATACAAAGTGGAATATTATTTGTATAGCAGTCAATATAGTTAAGAGATTAAGGAGTAGATCAAGTAGCAGCTGGGACTCTCTGTATCCATGGTTCCTCACCGATGGATTCAGTCAACCAAGGATAGAAAATATTTGGAAAAAAAGGAAATTCCACAAAGTTCCAAAAAGCAAAACTTAAATTTGCCATGCACTGAGTACTACATTGAACCCACACGAATGAAATGATATGCAGGCATTGTATTAGGTATTATAAGTAATATAGAGATCATTTAAAATACACAGGAGGATGTGTGTAGGTTACTTGCAAATATTGTACCATTATATATAAGAGACTTCAGTGTCTTGGGACTTTGGTATCCGAGGGGGGATCCTGGAACCAACTGCCTGTGGATACTGAGGGACCATTATACTTTAATCTAACAAGCCCTAGAAGCAAAAATGGGGATTGAAGAAGTAGCCAATAAAAGAAAGGCAATGGTTACTGTGATTTATTTACAATCACAATCGATTCTTTTCAAGGTCCACTTTGCCTTGAACGCTTTAAGTTCTAAGGGGCAATATTAAGTCTATTTGGGTTACAAGAACATTATGTAACCAGGTGACAAGGATCAGGCAATTCCGGTTTCAGATTTCACCCAGTCTCCCCTACCCTGCTTGCCTGATAAGTGAAATGTACAAATAAAACTGGTCTTATATTCTTATGTCTGGAACACAAGCAAATATGTTAGGGATGAATCAGTCATAAGTATTCTGTGAGCTCTTAGGGAAATAGAAGTTCTGATCAGATGATTAGTAGCTTTATTACTTCTCCTCCAAGGAACTGAGTTGAACTAATTTTTAAATTAGCGGATAATAGGCTGACCTCCTAGGAATGCCACGGCTATGGCTGCCATAAGCAGTTGGGCTAAGCTGCTGCCCAGCTTTCCCATGACCCTCTGCCACCACGGAGGGAAGGCACTATGAGATCACACACAATGCAGAATAAGCCTGGGATTCAGCCACCAGCAAAGCAAATGCCAACCTCGCCCTCTCCCCTGCAAGAAATAAATTTTGGAAAGAGTTTGGTATCTCAAACAAAGCATGAAAACAGTCATCACTGGAGAAAACTAACTTACAAGAGTCTCTTAAACTTATGTTATGATTGAGTAATTATTTTATTTTAAATTATGTGGGGTTTTAGGGCCCCTAAAGGACTTAATCTGGCTTTACATAAAGGAAACACAAGGATAAGACATTTAAAAAAAAATTGCATTTGTAAATGTTCCAGGAATTGGAAAGAATTGAACCAGACAGATTTTAAACATTCACAAGTTGATTATATCAATGTGTGTTTGCCTTTGACCATTCAGGGCAGTGGATATAGATCAAGTAATTTTCTTCCCCTACACTGTCCCTTTCTGGAATTTGGGACATGAAATCTAGATTCTATGCAATAATATAGAGCTGAGTTGAGATAAAAAATTCAGTCAGGACTGAATCCTTAGATCCAAGCAGATAGTGAACAGCTTTTAAAGAGGACACAGATAGTGTCCAGTTTTTAAGGTAAATGACCTGTACAATTTGAAGCACACTTTAATTCTCAGTTGTACATTCCAAGTTCCAAAAACAACAGTAAAAATGTGAAAAAAGAAGTGCAAATCTATTGGCTAAGATAATTTTTTTGAAAATAATATACAAAGTAACAAAAACCATATAGTTTCTTTAAGTGACCATTTTATTTACTTGTGTTCAAGTGATGACACAAGTAGCTGATAAATTAATTAGATCTTTCAAATAAAGTGGAGATTTTAATTTGTTTCTCTAACTTTGTAGCAGGCAAATTAAATCCTATTTGATGTCTTTATATTCACTAATGAAGAATGTGTGGTAATGCATCACATATATTCTGGCTCTGCTGTTAATAATGGACATGACTAATTCCTTAAAAATCATTCTTTTTGGAGGCTCTACTCTTGAAAAGAATGAGTAATTTTTCTATCTCAAAGCACTCAACAAGAGTTAATGAGGAAAGTAAGAGTGCCATAGGGTTATGCTTGTAATAATAAGTATCAGGTTCATGGTAACACCTGCAATGGCCCCCATATTCTGTAGGAAGTAAAAGAATAGAACTGGGTAATAGTTCACTATTTGACCATATTTGAACATCTTTTTTTTGGAACACAAATGGCTTTCTCTGCCTTCCTGCATCAACATATGAAAAATTTGAGCAAAATATTTTTTTCTTGCCAGCACGTTCAATTTTCAAAAACATCAGTTAAATTCCTAATTGTTGGAATATCACTGTCCCCAATTAAAATGTTTTCAGTTTTCATCCACTTAGGGAAGCAATGAGTCATGAAAACCAATCTCAAAGACAAAGGAAAAGCAATAAGAAAGTCCCATTCCAAATGGAGTCAAGCATCTGGAATTGGGTTAGATTAATTTTCAGTGGGAGGCTCTCCCAAACACCTGTCTTTCCATTTCTTTTTGTACTTCATAACTCCACTGGAGGCTGAGAAGTGCCGGAAAGTGAGGATTCTTCCCACAGGCTAAATATTGGAAGAATCTGTAACACCAAGTGTGGAAAAAGGAAACTCTTCAGTGTTCATGCTGTGAAAACTGCAAGGTGAGCCGCTACTGCTGATCCATCGAAACAGCTGAAATCTTATTTCCCAAGGCTTTTTCAGAAAGAAAGAAAGAGTGAGAGAAAGAAAAAAAGTGGGGGAGGGAGGGAAAGAAAGAGAAGGAAGGAAGGAAGGAAGGAAAAGAGAAAAAAGAAGAGATAGGACGAGGAAAGAAGAAGAAGCAGAAACAGAAGACCGCAGAATCCAGAAGCAAGAAGAAGAAAGAAGCCCAGAAGTCGACGTACGCCGCCGGCCTCCTTCCTTAGTATTTACTGAGGATTCCTACTCCAGTCTTATAAGGCCTCCTGCAATCCCCCCTCCCCCCACGCCCCGCCACTGACCTAAACCCATCCAAGCAACGCCCGAAGAATGCCCTACCCCTCCCCCTCACGAAAAACACGGGTTTCTGTGGGTTCTTTAATGGCACCCTTCCTTATGAGTACAAGTCGCACCCCCCGATTCCCCGTTCATGTAACCAATAGATCTGAGATTGGTAAAAAGCTCTGCTGTTCTCTTCAGCATGTGTCCTGCTGCAACAGATGACTCACTTAGATTCACACTGGGCCCAATCACAGAGGAGGCAATCAGTGGCTAAAAGTGACTAAGCACTTTAGGAAATTAGCACTCTGGTTTCTCAAATGGTGGGTCTGATTATATTTTCACATATTGGGTCACACCTCATGGTGGCACAGCCTCGTCCATGATCACCCCCAGAGCTGGTGTGGGCCAGACACCAGAGCCTCCCTGGCTGGAGAAGGACTTTGAGAGACTAATTGTCTATGGAAATGAATGGTTACAGTCACTGGGCTCTCAAAACTGGAATGTAATTTATAAAGCAGAGCATTATTATTCCAAAACCCACATTCTGTAGAGGAAGTGAAACTTCTCCAACTGGTTGGTGAGCTTCTAGGTTGTTTACCTCTCGGCTTCGGTTTCCAAGGGCAGCTTATTTCCTAGGCCTTGCCAGCCATAGGGAAAGAAATTGAGGGCCCAGGTTATAAAGAGGTATTTGATTTCAGGCACTACCTGGCTTTCCAGGATGCCAGCTTTCACCAGAGTCCCTGAGAGGCTGCTCGGGCTGTTCCTGCCTGGGGTCTGAGTTTTCTGGCCCCGTGCTGAGGCAGGCCTCCCCTGCAGACCCTTTCAGATCTACAGGTCTTTCTGATAAACCCGAGACCAGTCCCAACAAAACCAACTGGAAAGAGTCCAGGGTCAATTCTCAAACCCTTTTGGGGACCCTGAGCCCAACCCCTCCCACTCAGGGTGCTTTCTCCATCTCATAAAGGAGTTGGAGAGCAGTCTTTCATTCTTTCTTGCCCTTTATGTGAGGATTTCTAACCTGAGTCCAGGACTTGGAGAAAAGCCTTTCTTCTCCTCAGACTCTCTTTGGAGCAAAGTCCTGGTAGTCCCTTGGATGTGCCAGGTCCCTCAGCTGGGCAGGCAGTTGAGTTCTGGCTGCTGCCCTCATTGGAAGCAGGCATTTGGGTGCCCTTTTCATGACAATACTTGCAGTTAAAATACAGACATCTTATTCAAACAGGAAATTTACATTTTTTACATTCTTTAGACAGGGCTAAAGAGGATGCCACAGGAGCAGCAGAGCAGATGAGGAATCTGTGGAATGTGAATGTTCTTCATACTTTTCCCCCTGCTGGTAATCATTTTGTTTCTCTATCCTCCTCATCCCCAGGTGTGCCAGCAGCCCAGCTTCCAGAGTCTACCTTCATGCCTCACAAGGTAACAGCTTGGAAAGGACTGGGGCATACCAACATGCTTATAGAATCAGCCTTTGGCACTGGAATAGAACCAGTTTCAAATCTCCAGGCCACTCCATCATTTAAAGTATAGAGGTTGACCAGGCGCAGTGGCTCATGCCTGTAATCCCAGCACTTTGGGAAGCTGAGGCAGGCAGATCACCTGAGGTCAGGAGTTTGAGACCAGCCTGGCCAACATGACAAAAACCCACCTCTACTAAAACTACATAAAATTAGCCAGGCATGGTGTAGCCATGCGCCTGTAGCCCCAGCTACTCAGGAGGCTGAGGCAGGAGGATCACTTGAACCTGGGAGATGGAGGCTGCAGTGAGTTGAGATTGTATCATTGAACTCCAGCCTGGGCAACAGAGCAAGACTCCATCTCAAAGAAAATTTAAAAATAAAGGATAGAGGTAGAGGAGGACTAATCAAAGGGCAAAGAGGAGAATCCAGAAGACTTGGTGTTAAGAAAGCTAGGAAAAGTGATATTGCCTGTTGCAAAATGGACAGAGAAGGCAGGTAAGTGGACGGGGTCATGAGGGAATTGACTGCATGAGCTCAGCTGTGAAGGAGAGGGACAGTGGCAGGCGGGCTAGGAAGAGAGTGTTTTATTTTAAAGGAAGATTCCTGACCATGTTCCCCTGCTGCAAGGGAGGGTCCAGAAACGGAAACTAGAAGAAAAAAGGAATCATGGAGACAGCAAAGGCTCATGAGAGACTGGAGCTAGAGCACCAGTGAGGGCTCTGGCCTGGTGAGAATTCAGCTTTTCTTTGAAAATACCGGAGAGGGCTTAGAAGGTGAGGTGGCTGCAGAAGAGCCTGCAGCTCTGAGGGTGAGAGGAGTTTGTGAAGGAGAAGCTGCTATAGATTGAATGTTTGTGCACACCCACCCAACTACCAAAATTCTTATGCTGAAGCCTTAATTAATCCACAATGTGAGACATTGCGAGGTGGAGCCTTTGGGAGGTCATCAGGGTGGAGCCCCTCATAAGGAGATTGGTGCCCTTATAAGAAGAAGAGACCAGAGCCCTCTCTCGCTCTGCCATGTGAGGACACAGTGAGAAGGAGGCCATCTGCAAGCAGGAATGGGTCCTCACTAGGAACCAAATCTGCTGCCACCTTGATCTTGAACTTCCCAACTTCCAGAACTGTGAGAAATAAATGTCTGTTTTTTGCCGCCCAGTCTATGGTGTTTTATTATAGAACATCTCACAGCCAGCCAGTCTCTGATCACTGGGTTCCCAGAACCCTGAGAGAGCTGAGGGTGGTGCCAGAAACAATCCCTGAACTCAGAATTGCTCTGGGGCACACCCACCCAGAAGGCCAGTTGCCACGGAAGCCCCCCAGCTCACCTGTACAGTCCCTCAGAATCCATGGTCGGTAAGCCTTGGCTGGCTTCCAGAAGTAGAGATTCAGACAAACCACAGATCTCATGACTCAGTGATCCTCCATAAGGGAGTAGATGAGTGTTTCTGGTACTGGCCTGGTAGGAGCTCGTGGGAGGATGCCAATAATTCCCTTTAGTTACTCTGGGTCATGGTGTCCTAATAGCTAGAGCCAGCCTGAGGCCACAAGGAAACAGAAGCAGCTTTGGGCCCATCTCTGAGAAATACCCTTCACTATATCTAATTCCCTTTCTTTTGGGTGAGCAGCTTCAGCCAGCAGGAAGCTTCATTTCCTTCTTCTCTGCTGGAACTCCTTGGTTCTGGGCCTTTGTTTTTATCAGCCATTGCAAAACTAATCTCTGATTGCACAATATGGGCAATGACATGACAGTGACTGAGACTCATGAATCCCATTAAGCCCAGTGGTGCTAATAGATCAGATATTCATAAAGAGTTAGCAGGATTAATCTCTGACTTGTCACCACAACTTCCTTCAGACTGTCATTAATATTAAAAAGAATAAGTCATTGATATGTCATGCTGGTCTGCAGTTGTTTGGGGGCCTTTTGTTGTTATATAACGAATGGGTTCCATGCGAAGGCCTCGGGGAGTGGTTTTTGCTGTTTATCTCTTTGTTCATGTTTGTTTATTTGTTTCTCCTTAGGCACTTATCAGAAGAACCAAGAACTGAAGATACAGGAAAAAAACTTCTGCAACTTCAGTGTCCAAAAGGGACTAGGATTTAACTGAAACACACAAATCTAGTAAATCAAAGTCTGATTGAAAGAGTTAACAGAGGAAAGCATAACACTAAGGGGTGTGTGAGAGAGAGAGAGGGAGAGGGAGAGAGAGAGACAGCAGGGCAGGAGAGAGGGTAAGAGAGCAAAACAGCTTTGCAGGGGCAGGTGATGGTGTGACTCGAGATGCCTATGAGATGCGCATCTGGCAGGTTTGAAGCCTACAAGTAACATATGGAGCAAGTTACCCATTACCCTGGCATTTCCTCGTGTCTAAGCTATATGAGCATCCAGCCTCCCACACTTTTTTCTGCATCCTAACCTAATTAGTAAAAGATTACATTATCCTGAGTAAGTGGCAGAGTTTCTTGGGTGCAGTTTTTTGGGCTAGGACCCAACAGATAGCAGTGGCTGTGTCATTTCAGATAGCAGTGGGAATTCAGTAATTGATTTAAAAACAAGTCGGCCAGGCGCACATCTGTAATCCTAGCACTTTGGGAGGCTGAGGCGGTCAGACTGCCTGAGCTCAGAAATTTGAAACCAGCCTGGGCAACACAGTGAAACCCCATCTCTACTAAAAATACAAAAAAATTAGCTGGACATGGCAGCGTGCGCCTGTAGTCCCAGCTACTTGGGAGGCTGAGGCAGGAGAATTGCTTGAACCCAGGAGGCGGAGCTTGCAGTGAGCCAAGATAGTACCACCACACTCCAGCCTGGGCGACAGAGCGAGACTATGTCTCAAAACAAACAAACAAACAAACAAACAAACAAACAAACAAGTCAACAGATGTATGCAAAAGTTACCAAGGTGTAGGCCACATTTCAAACAGGGTTTTAATGGCTACCTACAAGTTTCCTAACCCTGCTTCCCCCCAGTTCAGCAGAGGGATCTTTCCCTAGCCAGCAGGCAATAACTGAATACCTATTAATGAATAGGAAGGAGCCATGGAGTAAAACAAGCTGACCTTAGTCAGTTTACAGACTGATTAGGGAGGTAACACGGGGCAGGGGGTGCCTCTGTGAATTGAACTACAATTACTAAAGAGCATATAAGATGTGTTGGAAAGAAATGTGAGGTCCAGAGTAAGAAGGTAAGTTTTTCTGAGAACAGGCTATGAACTGATTCTAAAAAATGAAGCAATGGATTGTTTTAGTTTTAAAAATAGCTTTGGATTTTTAAATCACAAAATAAATAAAAATTTGTTATAGAAAATTAGAAAAAAAGAGGTTTGAAAAAAGTTTAAACTTACAGACCATCCCTCCGCTGCAAAGCAACCAGTGGGGTGTCACCCTGAACCCTGGGCCCCATCTTTTTTTTTTTTTTTTTTGAGGCAGAGTCTCACTCTGTCGCCAGGTTGGAGTGCAATGGCGTGATCTCAGCTCACTGCAACCTCCAACTCCCTGGTTCAAGTGATTCTCCTGCCTCAGCCTCCCAAGTAGCTGGGACTATAAGCAAGTGCCACCATGCCCAGCTAATTTTTGTATTTTTAGTAGAGACGGGATTTCACCATGTTGGCCAGGATGGTCTCCATTTCCTGACCTGGTGATCTGCCCATCTTGGCCTCCCAAAGTGCTGGGATTACAGGTGTGAGCCACCGCACCCGGCCCGGCCCCATCTTTATCCACCGCTTTACACTTCCCTCCTACCACTCCAGTCTGATCTACTTCATACCTGTGCAGTGTCTTCTTTAGATTTCATTTGACCAAATGTTTCTACTGCTAAAGAAAATTTTAAAACTACTGCTAAACACCTGGTCCAGGTAAATTCCCTGACTCTTGCTTTCCTTGCATCATTCTCCTCTGATCAGCCTTCAATGGCAACCTCCTCACCTTGGCCATTCAGGGCTGTCTTGGTCAGTTCAGGTTGCTATAACAAAATTCCAGAAACTAGATAGCTTATAAACAATGGGAATTTATTTTTCATAGTTCTAGAGGCTGGGAAGTCCAACGTGAAGGTAAATCCTGTGGCTGGTGAGGATTCATCTTCTAGTTGTAATCTCACGTGGTGAAAGGGGCAAAGGAGCTTCTTTGGGTCTCTTCTATCCTATTCATGAGGGCTCCACCCTTGTGACCTAAACACTTCCCTAAAGGCCCCATTGCCTTGGGGGTTAGGATTTCAATATATGAATCCTAGGGGGATACAAACATTCAGATGACAGCAAGGGCCTTCTGCTTCTGGCTACAGTCCCAGTCCATCTTTACAGCTTGATGTCCCATCACCCTCAACAAGACCCTGTCTCTGGAATACCATATGCATGTTCTTACTGCCAACCTTTTGCTCACATCTTTCCGCCATGTTGTGTGACCAATTCTTCTCTTCAAATATCTCCATACCAATTCTATGATCTGAGTTTGCCTAGCTCCACTGACCTATGAATCACAGCAATAATAGCTCCCCACATTGCATCTGGCCACACCTGAGTGATACAGAACCTGTGGGCCCCTCAAAGTCATAGCCAGAAATTTCGCCCTGGGGGATGTTTGATGTGTCCTCACAATACCCCACAAATGTGTCTCCTGACATGTTCTTCCTCTCCTGTTCCAGCCATTCTTACCCTCCTCCGCATGTTTATGCTTCCAGCTGAGGCAGCCACTCCTGCTCAAGCCTTCCATGAATATCATAATATCCTCTTTCCTGATGACCCCAAGGCTGCACCCCTTAAGGTGCCAGCATTGTGGCTCCTGGAGTCCTCAAGGCGCAGGTGCTAGGGATGCCAAGAAACACCACTCACAGCCCTGTAACTAAGATCCTTCCTGAAAGCCACTCCTTTGGCATCTATCATCGTCCATAGGCTCATATCAGAGGCCCTTGACTGGTAGGGCCTTTCCATTCTCCTGTCCCTGTGCCATAGAGAACTCTTGACAATTGACTTATGCAAATGGACATCTGATAGCTATTTGCCCAGCTGGCTCGTCAGATGTGCTCAGAAATATTCTAAACCCATTGGTGGAAACAGTTAAGGTTCAAATGGCCAATTTGACTATATACCCTTTCAGATCCTGAGACTCAGTGCCAACCTTCATAAAATCTCTATCTCAAGCTAAATAAACTCACAAGCCTCTGTAGCAGGCATGAAGGTTGTACAGCTGACCCTTAAATAACATGGGGATTAGCGATACCAAACTCCCTCGCAGTCAAAAATCTACATACAACTTTGGAGTCCCCCAAAACTTAACTACTTATAGTCTACTCTTGACTGAAAGCCTTACCAATAACATAAAGTCAATTAATACATATTTCATGTTATATGTCTTATCTACTGTATTCTTACAATAAAGCAAGCTATAGAAAAGAAAATGTTATTAAGAAAATCATAAGGAAGAGAAAATATATTTACTATTCATTAAGTGAAAGCAGATCCTCGCAAAAGTCTTTATTCTCATTGTCTTCATATCTTTATAGCCTGAGGAGGAGGAAGAGGAGGGGCTGGGCTTGCTGTCTCAGGGGTGTAAGAGGCAGAAGAAAATCTGCATTTAAGTGGACCTTGAAGTACAAAGCCATGTAGTTCAAGAGTCAACTGTACAATTAATTTGGCAACTATTCATGTATTTCCTTGTGACAGCTCTTCTTTCTGCAAATTGGTGTTAACATTTTTATTGTACTTAAAAAGATATATTTTATAGATATGCCTTTTTTGAGCATGTTGAGCAAAGAATGGAAAGTCAAGAAAGACAGTCTTCTTCCCTCTCAACCCTGAAGAACACAGAGATAGCCTGAATAATTTAAAATTGTCAGTGTTTCATGTTTTTGTCTTAGCTCATCATTGATGTAAGGCCCATGGTTTTCATCATGATATTCAGTAGGTACTCAAATACCAGTTGGTTCTGTTATTTTAAGGATGTTTAAGGTCATTATTTGTACCTTAATCAAGATCACAGGGGGTAGGGAGAAGACAAGATAAGGCAAAGTAAAACATGGGACAGAAAAAAAAATGATAGAAAGCAAAAATTTCCAGAAGAAAATTTACCTTAGCATTTTGTTGATAGGATAAAATATTTCTAATGTAATTTGCCACTTCTTAGGGATTTCAAAAGCACATATTTAGTATCTAATTTGCCCATTCAACAATTACTTATCAAGTACTTACTGTGTGTCAGACAGGTTCCTAACAAGACAGCCAGCATCTCTCCCCTCCAGAAACTTCCAGTTTGGTGTAGAGAGGCAGAGACCAAACAAAATGATTTCAGACTATAAGTACCATGAAAAAAATAAACCTAGTGACTGGGGAGTGAGGATGAAATGGTCAAGGATGCCTTTTTGAGGAGGTAATACTTAGGCTGAAACAGACGGATGGCCAACCACACACGGTCAGGGAAAGAGTGTTCCCAGGCTGCTATGTACGGGTGGAGAACTGCACATGAACTCCACTTACAAGGACACTAATGGTGCCCCTGGAGTAGTGCAGTAGCTCAGGGTGTTCCAAGCATGTTTAAGTTAATTCACTTGTATAATTAATTTACTTTGCTCAAGTGACTTTGCACATCTATCGACATGCACTTAGTCCAGCTGGATGCAATAGCAATCAAATTAACCATGTTAATTTGGTAATTCAGACCAGTCAAGAAAATGACCCTTAGAAAATTGCAGACTGGAGTTGATTGTGCAGTTTGTGACTATGTATATGTTTTTCCATGTCTGGAGACATGGGAGACAAGCCTGGAAATTGACATACTGTAAGTGGGAAAAGCTTGAGATTATTTTTGGAACCAATCCATTGTCTACTCCTGTCTTCCTAATGCCAGGAAAAGGAAATATGAGTAATTGCTGTCCAAGCTGAAAGCTGGTTTTCATGGCGAGAATTCCTCCTTCTTTGGTAATGTTCATATGTGGGGTTTTGAAAATAGCTTTTATAATTACAGACTATACTATTAACGGTGTGCCACTCAATTAACCATTTGACTCCATAGCATGGGGATATCCCATAATGACAGGTTAATGGATTCCACATTTAATAAAACAAAAGGGACCATTAGACTTCTAGTAAAGTCAGCAGCATAACTCTTTGCTGGCCATGGATTCCTTGTTAAAACTGGCCTCAAAAGCAAATATATGGAGAACCTTTAAGATTCCAAACTGGTTTAATGAGTTTCACAGAAATGTTCAAAGGTAGCTTTCCCATCAACTTAGAATTGAGGCAGTGGAAGCTTAAATGGAATCTTACGTTCACCTCAGGTCACTTCAGAAGTGGGATACTCAGAAACTGACCCCTTCCTCCTTGAATCTCTCAGCTAATCCTACTTCCTCTCTGAACTATGCTCACCAGTGTTTGAATCCATTTAAGTCATTTCTGAGGAGGAAATTCCAGGCACTCTTCCCTACATATTCTGGCATGTAGAATCCAAAAGGAGTTCTAGGGGGTGGAGGGCTGGCAGGAAGGAACACAGAGTGGGATGGGGCAGAAGTAGTGTTCCTGGGGAGGGTCTGGGTATAGGATGTCATGTCCAAACAAGGAGGGAAAAATGCAGGCCAGTCTGGCAGGTAGGGATATTCAAGGGCTGCCAGTTGCAAGAAGCAGGATGGGGTGTTCATCCACCCGTGCCAGGTGTAGCAGGGTTATTCTGGGATATCCAATTCAAAATAGGTGGAAAAATGGGTCAGGGCTCAGGACCTAAACAATGAGGGCTAAAGGACCAGAAGTCTCCAGATAGCTACCTAGAGTATGTTTTCAAACTTTCCTGTGAATATGAGTCTCACAGAAAATGCAGATTCTAATTCAGTTGGTCTGGGGTTCTACACATCTAACACGTTCTTAGGCCATGCTGCTGCTGCTGGCTCATACGCCACACTTTGAATATCAAGGGGCTAGAGTATATAGGGGAAGGTGTCTCCTTTTTCTCCTAAACATCATGGTCCCAAGAGGAATGAGGAAGCCTTATACTCTAGAGCCTGGGCAACAACACCACCACTATCCAATAACACTGCTGAGAAGAGACATCAGCCCCCACTGATCGGGGGAGCAAAGTCCTCTTGTTAATTCCAGGGCAGAAGCTGAGCAACTGGCTACTGGAAGAGGCTCACAGCAAAAAACAGCCCAAAACAATGGGCAAAATATTTATTAGAAAAAAAAGAAAGATCATATTTGGTGAGTCCAGGGAAGAGGCTTAAGTCTCCACCCCTTTTTAATGCTTTGAAAAAAAGGATCTCTCATCACCCCCACTGTGGTCAGTGCTTTGAGTAAGGTCCCTCTACAGAGTGAGCCTCGGAGTATACTGAACAAACACTGTGATCCAGGCCAGGAGACAGGGTTGAGGGGCAACTGCTCTCTCACAGTTATCTAGGAAAATATAGAGGGAAAATTTCCTTCAGGGCCACTTTCCAGGAGCTCCAAATTGGGTACTGTGATAGTTAGTTTTATGTGTCAACTGAGCTAGACTATAGTACCCAGTTGTTCAATAAACACTAGTCTAGGTGTTGCTGTGAAGGCATTATGTAGATGTAACATCCACAATCAGCTGACTTTGATTTATTCTTGATTATTTCTATGGGCCTCATCTAACCAGTTGAAAGTTTTAAGAGAAAAACTGAGGTTTCTCCAAGGAGAAGAAATTCCACCTGTCAATTGCAGCTCGAGCTCCTGCAGGAGAGTTTCCAGCCCACTGGCCTGCCCTATAGATTTCAGACTTGTCAGTCCCCACAATCACGCAAGCCAATTCCTTGAAAAACTTTTGTAATGTAGAGTTGATCCTCATTACTGATGGATTCTGCATTTGGAAATTTGCCTACTTGTTAAAATTAATTTGTAACCCCAAAACCAATACTTGCAGTGCTTCTGCAGTCATTCACAGACATGCTCAGAGCAGTGAAAAATTTAAGTCACCCAATGCACACATTTTTCAGCTGAAATCAATTGAGATGGCACTTTCTTGTTTTAGCTCTCATACTGTAAACAACTGTACTTCTCACAGTTCATTTAGTGCCATAATTTTCACATTCTTGTGCTTTTTGTTGGTGATTTCATTGTTTAAAATGACCCTTGAATATAGCGCTGAGGTGTTGTCTGGTGTTTCTAAGCACCAGAAACCTGTGATGTGCCTCACAGAGAAAATACGTGTGTTAGACAAGCTTCATTCAGGCATGAGTGGTAACTTTTTGACCATGAGTTCAATGTTAATGCATCAACAGTATATATTAAATAAGTTGTCTTTAAACAGAAACACACATAAAACAAGGTAATATCTTGATTAGTTGATGAAAATGTTGTGACCAGAGGTTCACAGGAACCTAACCCTGTAGATCCCCTAGGAGCAATGGCTCAGCATTTGCTAATTCAATGTTTGTGAGAGCTTTATAGAACATTGCTATTATGAATAACAAGAATTGATTTGTGTGTGTGTGTGTGTGTGTCCTGCTGGTTCTGCTTCCTTGGTAGCCCCCTTACTGATGCAGATGCAATACTGCCCTTTCCTCCAGGGCTGGCTATGCCTAGCACAGATGACGAGGATGTTATGTCCCTTCTGTATTCAGATCCTTGACAATACTCTGCAGAAGGAGGGGAGGAGTCACAAACCTCCTAGGGAATGTTAACATTCCCTTTAACAAGGAGAGTTTTTCTCTTACTAGTTCATATTTAGGAACATAAAACATATGCTGGCCCAGTAATTTGGATGCTATTCCATCTCTCTGATACAGTAAGAAGTAGGCTAGACTAGATAATAACTGGAATGCATTTCAGCATTTTTAATGCAATTTGGGTGATGAGTCCCAAATTACTTTTTCAGTGTAAACCAATCAAGTATATTCTAGTTTGAGTATCTTTACCAAAAATAAACTTCTTTATGAATGTATAAAAAGTAATTAGACTGTCTCCAAGACATTGAGCCTATTCCCAAAGGAGGAAAGAAGCCAGCATGCTTCAGAGAAAAAGGAAGGCGCTGATTCAATAAGTCCACTGCCCTTCCTCTCTCCACCCTAGTGGTCAGTTTTCATTTTCTCAGAGGCTGTGGTTATGATTCCAGCTTGCCCCGTCTGCAGCTGCAGGCTTCATTCTTAATTCTAAATTTATTGTCTTCCATGTTGCACTGACTGCCACAGGAGGGTCTGGGTGAGAGAAAGTAAGGTCTTGGCTCAAATCCACCCTGCTCATGAGACACCATGCATGCTCACTCCCTCCGTGGGCTGGGTCTGCAGCCCAGCTCTGCAGCATGTGCCCGACACCTGAATGGGCCTTCAAAGGCTTACAAATAATTCTCTTTTTACTTCAAGAACATGTCATGACTAAGAGTAAGCACCATGCATCAGCCACCATTGATCCTGAAATAAAATGCTGTCTGGACAAAAAAGAAAAAACTTCTTTTATGCACTGCTCCTAGGAAATCAGACCACCATTCACTTCACAGACCGTCTGCAATGTAATTCAAGTGTCAAAGAGTGTTCAAACAAACAGAGGAAGGGGAGAGCGTAATACAGCCTGAAATTTATTTGTATTCAAAAGCATTCCCTTTTAATGTTTAGCAGTTTCTACGACATGAGTAGTACTGTAAGATGCCAGACGGTAGAATGGCAGCTGCCTTCTCCTGTAACTACTAAATTGATACACTAAATAAGAATGATACATTAAATCAAATGAAAATGAATGAAAAAAAGTGTCACCTCTCCACCATGAAATAAAAAATTGTAGAAATATATGTAGCAAACATATTGAGTCAAATATTCTCCACTCAGAAAACAATGCCTAAATGGCTAAACAGGACTAGCTCTTAGGAAACTTGGCTTTGAGGGTCCACTGTGGCTCTTTGCTCCACATCTTCATACCCTACTGGTCACTTCCCCTTCTGGTACACCAGATGCAAGGTGCTGCTTCTCTCCTCCTACTTCTCCAGCAATCAGCTGGCTGCCTGCTTCGAGAGGATGCAGTTGAGTCAAGGGGCCACAAGCAGCCCACCTCCTGCTATTGTACATAATATTTTATAGAAACACAGCCGTGCTTATTTGTCTGTGTACCATCTATGGCTGCCTTTCATCCTACAAAGCCAGGGCTGAGCAGTTGCAACAGAAACGTTATGGACCATATGCCTAAAATATTTACTGTCTGATCCTTGACAGAAAAAGTTCCCCATCCCCTGAATAAAGCCCTTCACATGAAAAGTATAGCACTTTTAAAAGTTACTCCTCCAGTGATGACTTCAATTTTAATAGGGAGATAATTTTCTTAATCTAAAGGAATTAATCACTAATAACAGAATTTTGGTCATTAGCAATGGAATACTCTAGAGATATTTTGGGGTTGGGGAATTTCTTAAGCTTAATAGCTATCTATACTTCACCTGCCCATCATCCAAGCTGTAGATCTACCTATGGAGTATTTTAACAAGATTGAGAGGGTTATGAGGGCATGGAGAAAGACTCAAAAGAGAGGTTGGTATGAAAGGGGTTTGAGAGTGCTAAAGATGGCAGCACTTGTGGAGTCAAAAACACACAACCCAGGAGATTGCCATTTGTCTCAGTCTCACCCAAATGTTTAGTCTTATTCATAAATTTCACAAAGATATTATATTGAACTTCACAAAGTAAAACTTTTTTATAGCACAGATGTTCTCTCAGAAGTCCCCATGAGTAGTTTTATTTATCTCTGAAGAAGTCTCCTACAACAAAACAGCCACAGAGAGCATGGTGCAGCCTTGTTTCCAGAATGCTGGGGCTCACTCCACACCAGCATTATTAAGTAGACTTAGCAAGACTTTGAAGTAGCCACTGCACAAAGAAAACAAGAACATCTGGTTTCCCATCCCGAGGTGAATCAGAGGCTAAGCATGCACAGGAAGTAATAATTGCTTCTAACATTTGCATTTGTTCAGGATATTACAGCTCACAGAAATGTTCACCACAGCGTTCTTTTGTTTAACCCTCAGGACAATCCCGTAGTGTGAAAATTTTCATCCCCATTTTACAGGTAAGGAAATGAAGAATCTAAAGTTTGGGTTAAAAGGCTCACCTAGATAAAACTGCTGTTGGAGATGGAGTCAGAGCAAAAATTCAGGTCTTCTGGGTTGTCTCTGGGTAGAGGGTTTATTCCCTAAGCCCATGCTGGAGGGAGTCTCAAGTCTCATCAAGAGCAGGGTAGGCCAGCACAGTCATTCACCCAATTCTTGAAGGCCAAGGTTTTGTTTCTCTTTAGGTGCAAGAGTGGTAAGCAGCAACCTAAACAGGAATGGGCTCCATTCAGGTATGCCCATGAGCTACCTTGTTGGTACCAAGATGCACTGCACATGGCTCCTGGACCCTTCTGGGATGGTGGTCACATACCACCAGCACCTTAAGAGGTCTTTCTGCAAACTAGAAGAAGGCCGACCAATTCTGCAAAGATGCTCCTTCCCACAGCTGACGCAGTCCTGAGCCAGGTGCAGCTCAGCAAGCTAAGTAGGCTGGATCCAGCCCCCGCTGAAGCCCTTCAACCCGGACAAGCCACCATCTCCAGGCACAGCCAATACAAGCGTTAAGTGCCCACTCAGTTCAGAGACCTCTCCTCTCCAAGAGGGCATGCTTCTTAAAAGAAAGAAAAGTTTACTGAGAAGAACTGAATCCATACAGTACAATAAACACTACACAGTTTACCAAGAAGGTCACAGTCACCATCTAAACTCAGTGTGGTTTAGGTGGTGATGACAGCCCTTCTGAGCTGGAGAACTGCGGCTGGTTGCAGTTCAGGCCATCTCCCTCTCGCCTGGTTCTCCCTCTTGGCTAAGCTCCTTTCTGTATCCCATTCAAGCCATTTTCCCCATTAATTTAGGTGCTACCACATTTAACAGGAATATCCTTGAATCAGAGGGGACATACTGCTAGCAGAGGGGTGGAATTGTTATTGGTGAGTGGGTGGGTAGCTGTCCCCTTCAGCATGTTTCTGTCACACCCTGACAGGGGATCCTGCTGGGATAGAGTGCCTTTTCCAGGCCCAGACCTTTCCAGGAGGGCATCTGCCATCACAGCATGCTGGATCTCTTCCTGCTCCTCCTCTAAATGTTCTGGGGAGCCCACATCATCACTTAGGTCAGGCAGCAAAGTCCAGCTGAGCTCATTAATCATATAAGAGTCACCTTTCCTGCTCAGGGATCAAGAGCAGCAAAAGCTCACAATCTCCTTTCAAGTAGCTTTTTCATAGATTTGAAGGAAGAATGGATCCAAGAGCAAAACAACAGCTCCAACTAAGCCTGGGAGACTAGAAAAGAAGGTCTACTGAGAGTGCAGCTGGGGAAAACAGGAGGAGAGTTAGCTGGGGGCCTAGCTGATCTCAGCCACACCTCTGTCATGTGTCACTACTGAGCAGCACTAAGAAGAAGACCTCAAGGCAGGCAGGTAGAAATGGACCCTCAGACTAAAGGTTCAATATACACTAAATACATTCAATTTACAAAGTGCCCTGCTAACATTTATATGGCGTGCCATGTCTTTCCAGTTCCACTCTGATGGCTACCACTGTGGTCCACAGGAGAATTGTGGAGCAAGTTGAATTCGCCTTCAATAACTTCCTAGCAGCTTTTCTGCACATTTCCCTTTAAACTCTATTTTCTCTCATATTCAGATTTAGGTTTTAATTATCTTCTTACCGAATGTGGGGTTTAGTTACCACTTTTTTCATGACAATATCATATGGTGGCTTTAGATACCTAATTATTAACATTTGATAAATAATAAGGTATCTAGAGAATGCTAAAATTTGACAGTATTTTCAGGAGTATATCCCACTCCATGTTAGATTGTACCTTTGTAGTATTTACTCCCATCAATTCAGCTAAAATTATGTAGGTAAAATATAGCCAAGGTATGTTTATTGATGACCTAAGAGCTATTAAAATAATTAATAACAGGCTTATGGTTTTTGAAATGATTATACATAAAACAGCCTTTGATCCTGTGCATAAAGAGAGTAGAGTCACCAATGAGAGAGTAAACTCTACTGCCCTTCCTATGATAATGCAATAGGAAACTGCCATAATAATAGTGCTAAGGCTACAGACAAGCGAGTAGTGTTCAAATTATTCAGTGCCATACTATGAATTGAAGACTATATTAGAAAACAATCATTACTAGAAAATTACTGACTAGCACAGAGTTAAAATACAGAACAGAGAATCTTAGCAAGCTTTCTGCGTCATAACCAACCAAAGAGAAACTGGAATTTACTGATGTGCTGTTGCACATTACAAAATGCTAGGTAGGAAAAATAAATATGTGGTTCTGGAAAACTGAGCTGACACTAAGGGGAACATCTAGGAATATTAAAATACGGCAAAGAAGGTTTGATCTCTTCATCCCTAGTGTACTTCTGATACAGCGTAGGCGCCTAGAAAATGGATATTAAACTAAGCCAAGTTATTTTTTTGTAAATGGAGCAGTTCCACATCTATGAATTGAGTAATTTGTGTGATTTAGAGACAGACCATATTCTGTTGTCAATTCTCTTCAAAATATATTAATAAATATTCTTAGCCAATAGACCTTTGCTCCAAGAGTAGGTTTATACTACCAAAAGCCACTGATGCCACAAAATTACTTAATTTTTGCTATCATCAAGGAAGAGGCTTTTAATTTCCCACAATAGACATACTAAGAAAAAACCCTTTCAATGAATGTTTTGGTTTGGGGACAATTTCACAGGGTGAAGATGGGAGGGCTATGCCCCAGCATTGACCCTGTGAATTCACCTCCTGTAACTCATACAGTTCACAGACTCCTCTCCTGCATAGACACCCGCGGCACAGCCACTTGCATTTGAAACCCACCGGGTTCCAGGAAAGGCTTGTGGCTGGCAGGTCAGTGCACTAAAGCTGTGAGCCAACAACAGGGACTTCCACTTCTGCTTTCTGAGATTAAGCTGTCTGGGGAAAATGCTGACGCGTCTCTACTTCTCTTCCTGTCTCTGTCTTCCTGTTGATCTGTGTGTGCTTTTATATCTTTATCACTTATCACTTGTTCCACTTCATCCCCCAAAAATAAAGGAGATGAGTAACGAATTCAGACAACCTGCTAGTCCCAATTCAGTTGAACCCCTCTTAAGGCAGCCAAGAGTAAAAATCTCAGATTTTAAAAGATGATGGACACATTAAGAAGTGATTATTCACACTACACAACAATTTTTAGAACCCGGAATGAGAAAGCTGAAAAGGGATCTTAGAAATCTTTCATTACACTCACCCTCTTTTGAGAATACTAAGCCCACAGAGGGAAAATGACTCGGCCAATGAGCCTCTCATTCTTAACTCATTCTTTGCAGAAAGGAAAGTTTTGCAACCGGAACTCTAAATTTTTAGAGCGATTAAAGTATGATTATTGGCCAGGTGCAGGGGCTCACTCCTGTAATCCTGGCACTTCGGTAGGCCAAGCCAGGCAGACGGCTTGAGCTCAGGAGTTCGAGACCAGCCTGGGCAAAATGGCAAAACCTTGTTTCTACATAAAATATAAAAATTAGCCGGGCATGGTGGCACACACCTGTAATCACAGCTACTTGGGAGGCTGAAGTGGGAGGCTCACTTGAGCCCCAGAGGCAGAGGTTGCAGTGCATCAAGATCATACCACTACACTCCAGCCTGAGCAACAGAGCAAGACACTGCCTCAAAAAAAAAAAAAAGGACGATTTTATTTAAAACGATTTAAGTTAGACACACATTCCTAGGAAAACACTATTACACGTACTGAGGGACAATGGCTTGTGAAATGGAGTTTGAATGTATGTGGTACCACATTCACATATGTCGTTTCATATTCTAGAATAATGAAAACCATTGCACATCCAAATTTGTTTTAGTATTTCCTATTAACAACTTGTGTGTGGAATAAATACATATTAACAGAACCACCCAGATAGGCAATTAATGAATGTCCTGAGGGTATATAATGATACAAATATATTTTAAAGCCTTGAAAGGAGACAAATTACTAACAAGGTCAAGGCCACTTCATTTGCCCTTGATAGCCTTGTGTGAACACACTCTCAGCTGCCTTCTGAACACTCTCCAGGTTCAACTTCTACAACCTGCCTCTGTGATTTATCAGGTAGCAGCTCTGTGAGCAACTAGCCGTGTGCACATGGGCACACGCATGCACCCACACACGATGCTCCTAGGAACAAAAGCTGGCACAGAACCTTAACTGAATTCAATAGAAAAATATGCTTTTTTTTTTTTAAACTTGGTGCAGGCACCCTTCTGAGGTCCACACTGTCACTCTGGGCTTTTGTCCTGGCTGGCTCCTGATTTTTCAATGCACACTGAAAACGCCACTCCTGCACACACACTCCACGGAGGCAGATTTGGCTTGCTGCCGCCTGCACTCACTGAATTAAGAAGTGTGGATCCATTGCTATTATGGAGCCTGAAGCAGAGCCAAGAAGAAATCTCAAAGGACCTGCTCCCTAGACATATGTGAATAGAATAAAAATGAGACACAAATGATAGCACGAAGACTCCAGCACTCTTTGGACAAAGTGAGGGGCTGTGTTGCAGGTCAGGAGAATGTTCTTGGTCTTGGGAAAGAAATAAAATTAAAATATGCTATCCTTTCCATAGGAAGTTCCTTCAGACCTATCATCAACAGAGGGGGTCTTTTTCTGTTGTTTTCCTCCAAGTAGGAGTTGGAATTTCTTAAAGTGAAGATATACATTCAAGGCTGAGTTTAGAGGTGTCTCCATGACTACATACCCAGGGTTCCCAGCCTGCTGATCAGATCACAGAGGAAGCAATCTCATATGCTCATTTATACTAAAGTGTTAAAGATTTGATGTGCTACTTCTCCCAGAGGTAGTTGCTTTTCAGAGGCCCATGGACAGCAAACAATATTTAACCTAAGGGAATATACGGAACTTCAGACACCAGAATTTCAGATAGAATTTCAGGCACCAAAGCTTTTTAATCCTACCCAGGAAACCATTTATTGATGCACGGTGTATCTAAACATATCTGTCTGATGCAGTGACAGAAAAAAAAGAGAGTGTCATACAAGCAAACCTACAAGTGCATGTCATGGCTTCTGTTACTTTTTCTTTCTCTTTCCCTTATCCATTCTAACCCCCTAATGGCTCCTGCAACTTCATGTCTCTGATTCCACTGTCCCATGTGATTGAACCAGTTATGAAGATTCAGCAAAGCATTTATCACATGTTTCATTGGTAAAGATAAACCCAGTGCTGAGATCATTGCAAAATGAAATTAGAGGTCAAAAACCCAGGCACAAAATAGAACAAAATGGCAAACATTGAGGTGGAAATGTTAGGCTACACAAGAGCTAGAACAAACAGCACACAAAACTGCAGCAATCACCAACGTTTTTATGAGAAAGGAGGCGTTTGAACTAATGATGCTTGATTCCACTGCAGTGTGGTCCCAAGGGCAGGGCAAGAAGATGGGTCTACCCCCTAGGGCAGGCAATCAAGGGGTCGATGGCCTGGAAGGGACTTAAAAACAATAATAAAATGCACTGAAAGCCAGTGTGCTTTTTATTATCACCACTGCAAGCAATTCTAAACAATATCAGTGATAAACTGCTCTCCCCACCACCAAAAAAAAAATCTTTTGTTGGTCTAAGTTCTATACAATCGCTGAAGTTGCAGTTGAATTTTAGGAATATAAATGTATGCTTCAACTCCGCACTTTTTAAAATTGTGCCTTCCTTAGTAAATATCGCATTCTACATGAGAGTTGATTCAGAGAATTAACTCCATGCATTTATTTTGAGAGTAAGTACAAAACAAAGCTTGCTTTGGGCACAATTTGAGTCTGAGCCTCCCTGGTACTATACTACATATTCCTGTTTTCAAACAATTGATTGAAATAAACAATGATAGCTCAGTGATTGTAAAGACAAACAGAACTTGAGTTACTTCAATTCTGTCATTCTATGTGATGTGACTGCCTGGAATTTTTTTTATTGTGTTTAAATTTTCTGGAATTTATTGTGAAAAGGGATTTTATGTATTTCTGCCAAATGTATCCTTATGTTTAAGGCTTTTTCTTATTTATTTAATCTGTTCCTTCATGTGAAAGAAAGCTTTCAAAATTAAAATTAATGAAAAATGTTCTCTGATCAAAGATAGATAGAAACTTCATGATATGGGAAGAAAAATAACTTTGACAAAGTCATTGACAAATGTGCAGAAGTTAATCACAAAAACAGAAATCAAAAAATCACTATTCATGACTGTGAAAGACCAATATATAGGTATAAGTTTTCATCCCTTTATTCACAAAAATACACTAATGAAATTAAAATATTATACTATAACTTTATTTCATTTTTTGGATTGTAGTATTTATTGTATTTTTAGTTTTTATTGAAATGACACAAAATTTCACAAAAGAACATTTCTGGCCATCATTATTTTCATTTCATGTTGCGATTATTACTAAAAACAGCTTTGTCACATAGAGCAAAGAGGTTTTAAAACTGATGCGCTCTGGGTGTTGAACACTAGCCCTAGCGCTCTAATCTGTTACCTGCTTTGTTTTTGTGGTTCCCTGACTCTCTCCCTCTCCTTAGCCTGGGCCTTCCCCTCTCCCCACCCACACCCCCATCACTCCAAACAAGACTTGTTAGAAAGGTAGATCTGATGCACTTAAAATAATTCACGTCTTCTCTCGGTTTCATCGGTCTTTCTCCCACTTTTTCTTATAGAGAGTCAGGTTACAAAATTAGAAGAGTTAAAACTCAGTCCTTCACTCTCTTTTCCTATTTGCCGAGAGTAGAGATGAGCAGAAGCATAATTGGCCAGGATTCACCAATCCACCTAGGAGAAGCTGAGCCAGGCTGGGGGAGTGGGAGAAAGGATTCAGACAGCACAAACCCTACTTTGACTCTGACCCCAGGCATGCCGCCTCCAGCCAGGAGTATTCCTGGCTTTCCTTTCTGGAAGAGCATCTGAGAAAACATTGTCCTGAGATGTAAAACTGCCCTCCACACTCAGGCCCCCAGCATCACCCATCACTCCAGAGACAATAGAGTTTACATTTCAGTGCATGCCCCATCCCACACCTCCTCCCAACGCTGAAGTTCCAGCTCTGGTTAGCCCATTGCTCTTAACTCTGAAGAACCAACTCAAAGCAACAGGGAAAATATTTCCCACCCAAATTTGGCATAGGAGGATCATCCCGCTTCAGTCCCCTGAAGGATCCTAAGTTACCTAATAGCGATTTATTATGTCATGAAGGGTCACGTTTCCTTCATGTTGGTGATGAGGGGAAAGTTATGGTATTTTTCATTTTTACTTAGCTGAATATAATGAATTCCACTGATGGCCTATTTCTGAAATCCACCAATCAAAGGAAATTGTAAAGTTCACCATAGTAACAGCTCTGTGTCAGTGGCCCACATGAGAACCACACAGCCTGGGAGGCACCGCAGCTGAGGAGGCACTGGCCAATCGCGGGGCAGAGTGATGTTACCATCTCATAGCAACCAAGGGATCTGCATGGCAACATCAGTTGCTATATAAAAGAAAAATTAGAAACAATATTCTGTTAGGGAGAAATAAAGACATTAACTGTTAAGTCATACTTGAGTCACAGTTGTGAGGACCTATCCCAAAATATCCACCTAAACGTAGCTCAGATGATACCTGCCAGATTCAGGTCCACATGTCAGGAACATTCTCCCCCATCAACTGGCACCACCTGAGGAGTGAGAAAGAGGAGTATGTCCAGAGAATAGACCACTTCTGCACAGGAAGGAGAGGGCCCTTTGAATACCACAGAGCATATTTGCGGGGTAAATTACACATAAATCATCACATTTAGTCTTGTGAGGGAGGCAGGGCAAAATTATTATTATCATCATGTTCTGCATCTAGCTCCCATCCCTTCCTCCCCCGGCTTTCCCATCTCAGTTAATAGCTACACAATTCTTCCAACTGCTCAGGCCAAAAACCTCTGAGTTCTCCTATTTTCTTTCTCTCACACCCACATCCACTCCATCAGAAACGCTATTCATTCTTCCTTTAAGCTATCTCCAGAATTCAGCCTTTTCTCACCACCTCCACAGCTACACCCTAGTCCACTCCACCACCTGTCACGCAGAGACAATAGCCTCCTAACCCGTTTCCCTGCTTCCCGGGTAGGCCTCCCTATGGTCTATTCTCAACACAGTAACCAGAGTGACCTTTGCAAAATGTAAGTCCTTGGCTCACAACCCTCCAATGACTTTCCATCCTATCTCAATGTGAAAGCCCAATCCTTCCCAGAACTATGTGGCTTCATACACCTTGGCTGCGGAGCTGGCCCATCTCTGCTATTGTTTGCTTCTCTCAACTGCTCTAGCCACACTGGCCCCCTCGCTGGGCTTCTAGCACATCAGGCTCCTTCCTACCGTGGGGCCTTTGCACTAGCTACCTCTTGCAGAAAGTTCTTCCCCCAGAGACCCTCACTTCATTCAAGTGTTTGCTCAGATGTCACCTTCTCAGTGAATTCTTCTCTGACTTATTTTAAAACTGGACTCTCTATACCCATAGCCCCTCACCCCCATCCCTAGCACCAGTGGACACCTAGAACAGTGCTGGCATACAGTAAGTACTCACTCAATATCTAACAATGAATAAAGGAAGCACTGTTTTACAGATAATCGGGCTCAAGAAGCTAAATTATTTACTCAGAGGCTCCCAGCGAGGACACATTAGAGCCCAGACTTGAACCCAGACTTACTCATGCAGTGACTCCCACACTGGGCTCTACCCTCTCTACCTCACTTTGGTTTCCTTTTCCAGATCTACTACCACTTCTAAGTGCCAGGAAAGCATGAATTTTCTGCGAAGCCAAGAGGAATTGCTGGGCTGATGGCGTGGCTGTGCAGACAGCCACAGCAGGAATAGAGAGTGGGGGTGAGCTGGCCCAGACCCTGAGCGGTGCCCCGAGTGGAGCCACCCTTCCAAGGGGATCAAGCAAATGATTGAGACCATGTCAGCATGACTGCCAATGATACCTCATTGACGATGACCTCTCCCTCCCTTCCAGGCCACTTCTCTTGGGGATAGAGACAACTCTTTTGAACATTCAGCATTCCTACCCCTGTATTTGCTTGGTCAAAAACAAGGATTTAAATGGAACTTTTAGTCTGCAAAGTGTTTTATCCTCATTTTTGCTAGTTTGTTATCAAGGAGTCTCAGAGTTGTATTAAGTGTATATTGCATGACTGATTGGGAAAAAAATAGAGAAAATTCAGTCACCAGAGTTTTTTGGTCTGTACAATAAATAGTTTTTTGTTAACAGAAGCAGCTTAGTATTGTGGGATTATGAAGAATAGCATTTTTCCATTAAAATTATGCTGAACACTGGTAACAGCACGTCTATATTCTCTACCCTGAATCTGGAGGTGGAGGGTAAGGGGTGGAAGAAGAGATGAGGTGGGAGTGGGGAAAGACCACCCAGAAACAGGGCAGGGAGGGGAAAACCAAAGGCAAGAACATTTTCCTTCCATGGCTTATATCGGAAATTAGGAAACACTGGTGTAGACCCAGACATTGTCATCAATCCTGCTGTCAAAGAAAAAAAAATAGTCATGACTCTCTCACCAAGAAACTAGAAACATGAAAGACACAAACCAATAACAATAATCACTACCGCTTTTTGAGCATTTACAATGTAGTAAGCATTTTGCTAAGGGCTGTCATACAGTTTTACATTTAAGCCTCTTAGCAAACCTGGATGGGAGGAATTACCTCCCCATTTTATGGACTATTTACAGAGAAAGTGAGTAGCTTACCCAAGGTCATACAACTAGAAAGTGACAGAAATGATCCAGTTGCCTCCATAATCCCTGTGGTTTTTTTTGTTTGTTTGTTTGTTTGCTTTTGTTTTTGTTTTTTCTTATTTCCAGCTTTTATTTTAAGTTCAGGGGCACATGTGCAGGATGTGCAGGTTTGTTACAAAAGTAAACGTGTGCTATGGTGGTTTGTTGCACGGATCATCTAATTACCTAGGTATTAGCTATTCTTCCTGATGCTCTCCCTCCTTCAATCCCCCTACTCTCTGGCAGGGCCCAGTGTCTGTTGTTCCCCTCCCTGTGTCCATGTGTTCCCATCATTCAACTCACACTTACAAGTGACAACATCCAGTATTTGGTTTTCTGTTCCTGCATTAGTTTGCTGAAGATAACAGCTTCCGGCTCCATCCATGTCCCTGCAAAGGACATGATCTCCTTCCTTTTTATGGCTGCATAGTATTCCATGGTGTATATGTACCACATTTTCTTTATCCAATCTATCATTGATGGGCATTTAGGTTGACTCCATGTCATTGCTATTGTGAGCAGTGCTACAAGAAACATATGCATGCATGTATCTTTATACTAGAATAGAATGATTTATATTCTTTTAGATATGTACCCAGTAATGGAATTTCTGGGTCAAATGGTATTTCTGCCTCTAGGTCTTGGAGGAATCACCACACTGTCTTCCACAATGGTCCCTGTTTTTAATGGTTACATTGCACCTCCTCTCTCTACAATAAGATTAATTCATGTGATATAAAGAAACATGGAATAAATATAAAACCAGGAGGTGATACAAGGAAACATAAAAAAAAAAACCTCAGTGAAAGTTCTGATCCTTTCCAAGAATGCAGAGCCCTGTGTGGAGAGTTAGGCAGGTCTGTGGAGGCCCTGAGGAACTTGCTTCACAGTTCCACTTCTTGTCCCCAAGGTGACATCATCATCCCCTCTATTTTGCACCACAAAATTAGTTCAATAATGATGGAAAAGGAAATGCTAATGTCCTGCTCACAAAGGTTCATGTTGCCAAAAGTTGTGGAACATATACTATTCTCTAATATTTTCCCTGTTGACATAAAACTCACAAGGTGTTTTGTTATATGGAGAACCCCAGGAGAGTTGAAATAGGGGATGGAGGGGACCAAAGCTGTGTGCCCAAAGCACATGTATAACAATGAAACAGTCAAAGAACTAAAATAACTAAGTCCATTTTTGTTGAAGGGGCCTCTACCCATTCCTGTATGTAGGCTAGGATAATTTTAGAACACTGAGATAATACACAAAAACAGCAATCATGTAGTTTTTTAAACTAACTCTGGGATTAAAGGAGAAGTATATAAACAACCACGTTTTGTTAAACATAGTTAACTGTGTTCTATAACTTGTTTATAGAAGCATTGTGATCTGACCAAGAACAAAGAAATTCCCACCCTTCTCAGACCCTCACTGACACGCAGATGTCTGTGATCACTGGTTACCTCTTGATTCTGACCCCCTCCTTTTCCCCTGTGCTTAACTTAAAAAGAGACTAAAATTTGTACTGACTTAGGATGGTGCTTTAGGACACTAGTCTACCCTCTTCTCAATTTGCTGGCCCTCCGGATAAACTTGCTTTTGCTCCCACCAACTCTTGTCTCTTGAGTTTTGGCTTCTGAATGGTGAGCAGCTGTAACTGAATGGAATTAGAGCACTGGAGTGTCCTGCTGAAACTTTTGGCCTTGCAGGGAAGAAAGAGTAGGTTTATATTAAAGCTGCTATTCTTTCTCTGCTGCATCACATTCGTTCCAGTATTTTGCCCTACAAGCAAATATAAACCTAAACAGAAAAAAAAAAAAAAAAGAAAGATGTTTTTTGAATTCCTGAATTAAAAATAAAAATCCAGCCTAACTTTACCCATGAACATGAAACCAACATGCCATAGGACCTGGCATTCTGACACAGTCTGGGACAGTTTCTACCCAGGCTAGACTTTCAGAGAAGCAAATATTTTCCTGTATTCAAATGCATCTGTGTTACCTAATATCAGGACTAGCCCTCACCTCCTAGTTTCACCTTTGCAGTGAAACTTCTGTTCATCACCCCAGCCCTGAACTCCCTTAGCATGAGTTGTTTAGACTGGGCACCTGTGTATTTGCAAATACTGTAGAAGGCAGTATGAGTTAGTGCAAAAGGTTCTGGGACCATAGAGCTGCAAGCTCAAATTCCGGCTTTGAGATTTGTTACTTGTGAAATTTTTGGTAGGTGACTACCCTCTTCTACCTTTAGCTCTATCACCTGTCAAATGAATACAGTTAAACCCATCTTACAGAAGTTTCTTGGCAAGGAATAAGTAAGCTATTACATTGGGAAAGAGCCTACTATAGTGCCTGGAACATATCAAGTTCAATTATTATTTTGCTTAATTATTATTTTAAAAGCAAAATACATAAACAAATGAACCAGGAGATGGTCAAAATTGGAATGTAGTATTCTAATTGGATCTCAGTCCTTGCTGAACTATCCTAATTAATTACATATGTATGGACTTCTCAGGAGAAAACTGAAGTACAATCAACCCCATCCCCAAAAAGGAGTCATCCTACTCACCAATTTTCGAGATAATTCTTCTATTTTTCCCTCAAAATTGAACATCAGTTTTCTTCTCAACATACTGAAGGATAAACCCCCAGTCTAATGATATTAAATATTACATTTAGGCTCTAGGATGATGGGTTTCTCTTATGATCACGTTCTACTGCATTTCACCAGAGTCGTGGTTAAGGACAGTTTGTCGTCTTTGTCTCGGTATCTGAAGGTCTTCTGCAGATTAGCCTTTGAGTTCATAAACAAAAAAAACCTGAATAGTCGTGGTGTATATTTCGGGCTATAAATCCCATAAATCCTCTGTAAATGCATTTGCCCAAATCTAGAGTAGGTAGAAATAACCTTTTGACAAGAGGAAATCCCGATTTTAAATGATGTAAAGCAGAGCCTATGTTAGTGCCTCCCATTCTTTTAAACATCTATGTAAATTATAAACAGTCCCCAACTTACAGGAATTTCCTTTTTTTGGTGGTTAGGATGGTGAAAAGGCCATATGCATTCAGTAGAAATCATACTTTGAGTACACATACAGCCATTCTGTTTTTCATTTTCAGTACAGTATTGAATAAATTTCACAAGATACTCAGCACTATTATAAAACAGGCTTTACATTAAATGATTTTGCCCAACTATAGGCTAATGTAAGTGTTCTGAGCACTTTTAATGTAGGATAGGCTAAGCTATGATGTTTAGTAAGTTCAGTGCATTAAACGCATTTTTAACTTACTGGGTTTTTTTTTCAACTTAAATAGACTTATCAGGACATAGCCCCATTAGGGAGCATTTGGTATTTGCCATAACCATTGGGAGGGTTAGATGGATGCCCTCCAGCCATTGGGAATAGAAAGACAAGCATCTTCCCTGGTGCTGATGTGAGTTTATCATTAGGGAATTTGCAACAGCTTTATGAAGCAGTTGTACCTGTTGTCTGATTATTGGGAGAAAATGTAGTTGAGCATAAACTGTGGCAATGGGGGACGGGGAAGGGGCCATGGTAATCTGCAGGCCCGGTTTAGGTGTTTGGCTACTGGGGCGGAGAGCAGGAGCCCTGTGTATTTGCTGGAGGATTCAGTCAGTCCTGAAGGAAAAGAATGAAAAAGAAGTCTGTGGGACTGAGGGAAGCTGAGGAAGTGGTTGAGAACTTGGATGCCTAGATTCTGCCTGGGTGCTCTGGCTGACTGTTGGTGTGGAAGGATGCTTCCAGATAATACAAAGGATAATGCTGCCCAAATAGCCCCTGAACTAACTGTGGAGCTGTTGTCCCATGTTCCCCAGAAAGAGGGCTATCAGGAACTAGAAAAGACAACGCCCTCCATTCAGGATGCTAATGAAAGAATCCTTAGGAAGAAAGTTCACTCTCAGAGCAGCAGATACAGTCTCAGACAGCAAAGCAGGAGTGGCTCCATTCACAACTACAAGAAATCTTCCAAGTAAAAAGCGTCCAAGAAGAATGTGCAAGACATACTGCCCTTAGGCCCAGGCAAGAGGGGACCATGCTTTGGAGGGCTCCACATGTCACAAACACAAAAAAGACATAATGTTAAAGAACACATGGACAGCTTTGTCCCTCAGCTCTGGCAACTGAGACCCTGACCCTAAACATCAGATCTCCTGACCTCTGTTCAGGCTTCAGGGAAACGTTCCCCACATCTCTTGCCTCACATCCAAATGCCATCAGAGATGTGGGTCTTGCTGCTGTGGACTTCAGAGATGGACACTGCTGCAGAGGTTGTATGGGTTTGAGTGACTAAAACACAAGAGAAGAAAACTTGCCCAACCTTTCCTCAGGTAGCATGAATGGAATAGACTATTGCATTAAAGATAGCTTTGCAGTAGTGTTCAGAGGCAATTTTCTTGCTTTTTAAAATATTTCAATTCATGGCTCAAAGAATAGCACTTATTTTATAATTTGTTAGCTTGATTCAAAACATTTGAATAACTCTGTTGATACTTTTCTCTCAAACCCCACAAATGTTAGGGTGGGCTTGACTGTGAGTCACCCAGGAACCTGTCACAGGACATGGGAAAGAACAGGGTGTGACTGAGATTCTGTTTCCTGGGGATTCATCACCTTTGCCTCTATTATTCAATACTTCTGTGTCCTCTCCCAGAGGGTGTGTCCCAAAAAGGCCAGGATTACCAAACAGTGAAACCAAAATTCTCATATTTGGCAAACATTCTCTAATATTGATGTGGATGCCACCAATTAGGCTTATTCAACATATCAGCTCGGAGAGCACATTTGATAGCTGACTTGTTTGAGTAAGGGGAACATTTTCTCTACCCCATCTCCCACCCTAATCAATATACACTTCCCTGCACCAGGTCTTTTCTATATAGCTTCTGTCTCCTGGGTGGAGAATGATGGAGAGAGAATCTCCATGTTTTCTCCCTAACTACTTGCTGTTGCTCCTCAAGGGAGGAAGGGCTGATCCAGTTGGCCAGAGCTTAACACTGACTAAGCCCCACTCTTATGTATGGTGGATTACACGTCTCGTAATACGAGCAACAGGCTCCAGCCTATCTAGTTCAAATTCTTCTTGTCCACCCCATGCTTCATTTTTCCATATAGTAGCAAAACCAGCAAGGTCCTCTCACAAGGGGAGGCCAACCATTCTCCTCCCTGCCCTGTTCAGCCCTGACTTGGGGAGTGAGATGGACTTTGCCTCCACACAAGTGGCTGGGTTAGTTGGAATCTGTGCTGCAGGCTTAGGCACGTGCCCAAAGACACACCAGACTTTGTGAGTCCTAAAGCAGAGATTTAGGGTCAAAGATGGGAGATCACAGGTGCAAGTCATACTCTCCAGCACAATTTGCCAGAATCCCTGTTTTTTGAGGGTACATTAGACAAGGTGGGCTAAGTAGCTATGATGGAAGACCCACTAACTCAGAGAATACAGAAGGTAGCCTCTGTCATATCTTGGTCTTAGATGACTGGCTAAGGGTTGGCAGACAGCTCTGAGTCACATAGTCCTTTGAGAGCTGGTGCTGACAGTGCCTCTTGCTATCTTCAATATGCATTTCCCAGGGCTGCTCTATTCCAGCCACACAGAAAGGGAAAGAGGACAGTCCAGGGCCAGGGATGACTCTTAAGTAAATAAGCTAAAAGTTGCCCAAATCAATTCCTCCCAAACTCCAAAGGAGCCTGGGAAATGGGAGCACTGATTCTGGCAGACAGCTAGCATTCTCCACCACAGAGGAATCACTGAGCCTTTGCAGGTTGTAAGTTTAGTCCTGATTCTACAGGAACACACTAAAGTGCTTATTTGTTTGTTTGTTTGTTCATGGTCTGGGTAGTTGACTGGCAATAGTTACAAAAAGTCTCAGCCAAAATCACCTGTTACATACAAATTGGTGCAGAACTCACAGTCATGCAATTGTTTCAATTATTTAAGCAGATTCAAAAATTCATTTTGGGGTTAAAATAAATAAAGTTATTTTAATAGGACTCATGAAGCCTATCTTGGGGTAGAAGAGGGATAACCCACCACCTGTAAGTTTCCTAAATTAATACATCTTTGTCAGTTTTATTGCCCATCCTAAAGCTTATCAGTACCCCTTGAATCAACACTAAGTTTATGACCCCTCCCTGATTACGCTGTGAGGCCTTTAGTTAAGAGACACAGCCTGAAGGATATATTAGTTTCATTCATTTAGGTTCTCCAAACAATAATCCTAACTTTCTATATTTCTAACTTCTCAGCTAAGATAACTGAAAAGCAATATACCTAGGGCATATTGCCTTAGTTCTCCCAAACCCCTCTGCCAAAATAATGGGCGAGCTTTTTTAAAGTTAGGTACTTGACATCTTGAAGATTAATTTTTTAAAAATCTATTTAACATCCTTTTTTTTTTTCTTTTTTTTTTTTTGAGGAGTCTTGCTCTGTCACCCAGGCTGGAGTGCAGTGGCACAATCTTGGCTCACTGCAAGCTCTGCCTTCCGGGTTCACACCATTCTCCTGCCTCAGCCTTCGGAGTAGCTGGGACTACAGGTGCCCGCCAACACGCCCGGCTAATTTTTTGTATTTTTAGTAGAAACGGCGTTTTACAGTGTTAGCCAGGATGGTCTCGATCTCCTGACCTCATGATCCGCCCATCTCAGTCTCCCAAAGTGCTGGGATTACAGGCATGAGACACCACTCCTGGCCCATCATTTGTTTTCAAAGCTTATCCACTACGATCAAGTAGGCTTCATCCTTGGGAGGCAAGGTTGGTTCAACATATGCACATCAACAAATGTGATTCATCACATAAATAGAACTAAAGACAAAAACCACATGATTATCTCAATAGATGCAGAAAGGTTTTTAATAAAATGCAACATCCCTTCATATTAAAAACTCTCAATAAACTAGGTATGGAAGGAATATATCTCAAAATAATAAGAGCCATATATAACAAACACACAGCCAACATCACACTCAAAGGGCAAAAGGCAGAAGGCTTCCTCCTTGAAAACTGGCACAAGATAAGAATGCCCTCTCTCACCACTCTTATTCAACATAGTATTGGAAGTTCTGGTCAGAGCGATCAAAAAGAAAGAAATAAAAAGGCATTCAAATAAGAAGACAGGAAGTGAAACTATCCCTGTTTGCAGACAACATGATCCTGGATCTAGAAAACCCCATCCTCTCAACCCAAAAGCTTCTTAAGCTGATAAGCAACTTCAGCAAAGTCTCAGGATACAAAATCAAAGTGCAAAAATTGCTAGCATTCCCACATACCAACAACAGTCAAGCCAAGAGCCAAATCACAAACAAACTCTCATTCACAATTGCTACAAAAAGAATAAAATACCTAGGAATACAGCTAACAAGGGAATTGAAAGATCTCCACAAGGAGAATTACAAACCACTGCTCAAAGAAATTAAGAGATGACACAAATAAATGGAAAAACATTCCATGCTCATGGATAGGAAGAATCAATATCATTAAAAGGGCCATACTGCCCAAAGCAATTTATAGATTCAATGTTTCCACTGACATTCTTCACAGAACTGTTTTTTAAAACTGTTCTAAACTGTAGAAAAAAGTGTTTTAAAATTCATATAGAGCAAAAAAAAGAGCCTGAACAGCCAAGGCAATTCTAAGCAAAAAGAACAAAACTGGAGCCATCACACTACCCACTTCAAACTACTACAGGGCTACCGTAACCAAAACAGCATGGTACTGGCAGAAGAACAGACACATAGACTAACAGAATGGAATACAGAACCCAGAAATATGACCACACAACTACAACTATCTGATTTTCAATAAACTTGACCCCCCCCCAAAAAAAAGCAACGGGGAAAGGATTCCCTATTCAATAAATGCTGCTGGGATAACAGGCTAGCCATATGCAGAAAATTGAAACTGGACCCCTTTCTTACATCATATACAAAAATTAACTCAAGATGGATTAAAGACTTAAATGTAAAACCTAAAACTATAAAAACACTAGAAGACAACCTAGGCAATACAATTCAGGACATAGGCATGAGCAAAGATTTCATGATGAAGGTGCCAAAAGCAATTGCAACAAAAGCAAAAATTGACAAATGGGATCTAATTAAACCACCCAGCTTCTGCACAGCAAAAGAAACTATCAACAGAGTAAACAGACAGCCTACAGAATGGGAGAACATCTTTGCAAACTATGCATCTGACAAAGGTCTAATATCCAGCATCTATAAGGAACTTAAACAAATTTACAAGAAAAAAATAACCTCATTAAACAGTGGGCAAAGGACATGAACAGACCCTTCTCAAAAAGACATACATGCAGCCAACAAGCATATTTTAAAAAGCTCAACATCACTGATCATTAGAGAAATGCAAATCAAAATCACAATGAGATACCACCTCGCACCAGTTAGAATTGCTTTTACTAAAAAGTCAAAAGATAACAGATACTGGTGAGGTTGTGGAGAATAAGGAACTAAGGACAGAAATACCATTTGACCCAGCAATCCCGTTACTGAGTATATACTCAAAGGTATATTAAATTGTTCTATTGTCTATTATATATTATAAAGACACATGCACACATATGTTCACTGCAGCACTATTCACAATAGCAAAGATATGAAATCAACCTAAATGCCCATCAGTGATAGACTGGATAAAGAAAATGTGGTACATACACACCACGGAATACTATGCAGCCATAAAAAAGAATGAGACCATATCCTTGGCAGGGACATGGATGGAACTGGTGGCTATTATCTTTAGCAAACTAACGCAGGAACAGAAAACTAGTAACACCACATGTTCTCACTTATAATTGGGAGCTAAATGATGAGAATACATAGACACATACAGAAGAATAACACACACTGGGACCTATTAGAGGGAAGGGGGTAGAAGGAGGGCGAGGATCAGGAAAAATAACTAATGGATACTAGGCTTAATACCTGGGTGATGAAATAACCTGTACAACCAACCCCCATGACACAAGTTTACCTATGTAGCAAACCTGCACATCTTGCACATGTACCCCTGAACTTAAAAGTTTTTTTAAAAATCATTTTTTTAATTAAATAGTAATTGAACACATCATCCTTTAAGTTACTCATGATTTCTTATATAAGCCTCTACGTAGTAAATTTCTTCTAAAATTTTAAGTTGCAAAATTTTATAACTTCAAGTGAAGGTAATGAATCTATTATTTCTTCTTAACAAGAACCATACAAACTACTCACACCCCTCATTATCTTGATTTCTAAGATTGGCACTAAACTTAATGATCAACTGTAATAGCTAGTTCAATTCTGGTGCCTGAAATCTATGTCCCAATTTGCTTTACATTTTAATGAATTTTTACTTTGGAATAATTTCAAATTTATAGAAAAATTATAAAATAATTTGTACAGATAGTTCCTGTAAACCCTTCACTCAGTTTCTCTTAATATTAACATCTTACTTAACCTTGGTACATTTGTAAAAACTAAGAAATTAACACTGGTGCATTTGTGATAACTGAACCACAGACTTTGGATATCACTAGTTTTTCTGCTAATGTCCTTTTTCTGTTCCAGGATACCTAACTGCATTTAGCCCAGTTTGTTTTAATTGAAATACAGCATCCTAGTTGAAAATCATTCCTAAGAAATTTAATGACTAGAAACTGGAAAAACATTTATTTAAGATTCACAAGGCCGGGCGCGGTGGCTCAAGCCTGTAATCCCAGCACTTTGGGAGGCCGAGGCGGGCAGATCACGAGGTCAGGAGATCCAGACCATCCTGGCTAACACGGTGAAACCCCGTCTCTACTAAAAATACAAAAAACTAGCCGGGCGAGGTGGCGGGCGCCTGTAGTCCCTGCTACTTCGGAGGCTGAGGCAGGAGAATGGCCTAAACCCGGGAGGCGGAGCTTGCAGTGAGCTGAGATCCGGCCACTGCACTCCACTACAGCCCGGGCGACAGAGCAAGACTCCGTCTCAAAAAAAAAAAAAAAAAAAAAAAAAAAGAGATTCACAAAAGATTTTCTCTCTCAAACAAAAAAGAATTATCTACATTTTAATTTTTAAGCTATCATTTAATTTAAATACGGTTTGCTCAATGATAAGGAAATTAGATTTTTGTACTTGAAAATTTAGAGAACTTATTAGATGTGGTTCATCAGGAAGGCTTAAGAAGCACATATCTACCATGGAATAACTTTCTAAAAGAGAAAGATCCCTGTTAAGAGTTGTGGCTTTCCTGTACCCCAATCCCAGTGATAGCCATAGAGATTCCTGTTGGCTCATAGCCAAAATTTAAATACTATCTTGGCCATGCACACCTCCCCCAAAAAAAAAAAAACCCCAGAACAATAAAGTCCTTAGAAACAGAGCCTTTAGATACTTCTTTTGGAAAGAGCGCTAGAATAGAGCTTCTAAGTCTTCTAATTGCTGTTGCTGACGTAGTCTGCTGTAAAATTACAATAGTGAATAGGCAAGGACCGGAAGATTCCAAATCGTCAAACAATTTGGAGAGGTACTATAAATCATCTCTCTTAAAAAAAACATGGCTGTCAGAGCCTGGGATCCTGAATCAGAAGACATCTCTGACTGGATAACGCTGATTATAAAAATTGCTGAAAAGTTATAAATAAAACGTTAAATAATACAGTACAGTTAATTCTCCAGGTGTTGATTCCATTCTCAAGTAAAAATCTACATAAATCAAGTAACAGCACACAACTCTCCTGGGGGTAAAAATCTCTAGAAACATTGTTCACTCACATGTGCCTATGTCCTTTTACTCTATAGTCTCAATGACATTATTTCTTACTTTGTTATTTCTTTTCTCCAATCCACATCAGTAGCCCGTTCTTATGAATAATTCAGCATCTGTCTGAGCTTGGTTTGCAATATTATCTTACATAATGTTATGTAGGAAGAGGGAGAACAATGCAAAATATTTTTGAAAGGCTAGTAATGCTTAAATACAGGGAAATAATTTTTCTTTCGATCTTTCATGTTTGCAAAGTGGTTCTGCCACATCCATTGCCTCTGAACTTTCACTGAACTTTTGCTTCCAGAAAGTCTGGTTTCATAGACTCCAGGCTGTTGTAAAATTTGATATAACTGAAACTTGATAAGAGGGTCCATTGCAATCACATGCACCTACAAAGCTATCTACCATACCTGTAATTCCTGGTGAGCTTGCGTCTATTTGTAAGTTCAAACAGGCTTCAAAGGAAGCAAGTCAGATCATCTGTACACACAATGGGGGCAAGGAGAACCATGTTTGCTTTTATTTTTTTCAAACACAATTTTGAGATAACATTGTTAAAATTTCCATGGCAATTTAGGACTCAGAGCCAGGTGTTCGCATTTGAGATCTGCAGTTGAAACCTTGCTGGCTTACTTCCCACGATACATCCAACAGTATTCCCTTGGAGCTGTTGGGAAGCTCGCCACAATTGTAATGGACATCCAATCTTCCAGTTTCTAAACAGAGTTAAGGAAGACAAACTTTGAAAACACAATTAAGTCCATGTTGGAGGACTTACACTTTCAACTCTCTTGACTGTCAATGACTAAGAGTATAACTTTCCTAAATTATGAAAACCTACAGGAATCCAGGTCAAATGTTGACTTAGGGCTCTTCTCACATGTTGTTTCCTCGGCTTGGAATGCTGTTCCCTCCCCAGACACTCCACTCTTAACTTACAATGTAATTTTAATTCACCCTTAGGGTCTCAGCTTCCCTGACACCTCAGAAGAGGCTGGGTGCCCCAGTATATGCTCTTCCAGTGCATTCCATCTCGACTTCGTAGCACTATCCTTTTTTTTTTCTCTAGTGGTTGATTGATGTCTGCTTTCCCCAATAAACATAAGAAAGCTATAGGAGAGCAGAACTGTATCTTTCTTATACTGGCTAGCTAGGCTCAAGGTGGCGGTCCAATAAAGATGTAAATGGATAAATCAATGCATGTGAGTGAAAATAATAATAGCTAGCTAACATTTACGTGTTTGTTTACTACATGCCAGGCTCTGTGTGGAGTGTTTTACCTGTGAGAATGAATGAATGACCATCAAAAATGAACAATAAGAACATTAGAAGTATCTGAACGAATAGTGGATGTAATCTTACACAAGTTATGCATGAAGCCTTTTTGTTTACATAAAATTTAGGGGAACGTTTCAAGTTCAGTGTTTCATGATTTACCTAACCTCAATTGCAGACAAGGGAGAAACTCAAGTTTTATAGGTAAACTGCCAAGAGCAAAGCTTGGAAAAGGTCAACAGGCAAAATAGTAGTAATGTGTTCCTATCTAAAGCTGAAACAATAACCAGAGGAAAGAGAAGATGGGGAGCTAGGAAGCCCAAGGTAAATGTACATTTTTATTCAGATTCTCAAAGAGGTATATGACCCAAAAAGGGTTAAAAACGAATGCTGTCTATACTATTTTGTAAACTGCATTTTTTAGTCAGTACATATTGTCATCTTATCATGTTATTGAATATTTCTCTACAACATCTTTTCAAGTAGCTAGAATTTTATTGTATGCATGTGCCATTATTTATTTAACTATTCTCCTAAAGTTGAACATTTAGTTTACTTCCCATTTTTGCCAGTATCAACTTGTAACTAAATCTTTGCATACATCCTTAATTATTTGTTTTAATATAGTACAGGGGTTAAATTATAGGGCCCAGGCTGGGCGTGGTGGCTCATGCCTGTAATCCCAACACTTTCAGAGGCTGAGGTGGGTGGATCACGATATCAGGAATTTGAGACCAGCCTGGCCAACATGGTGAAACCCTGCCTCTACTAAAAATACAAAAATTAGCTGGGTTTGGTGGCGGGCACCTGTAATCCCAGCTACTCAGGAGGCTAAGGCAGGAGAATTGCTTGAACTCAGGAGGCGGAGGTTGAAGTGAGCCGAGATGATGTCATTGCACTCAAGCCTGGGTGACAGAGCAAGACTCCATCTTGAGAAAAAAAAAAAAATTATAGGGCCCAATATTTGCACTTGTATGTAGGAAAAACATGGCTTCACATAGGATATTTCATCCAGGTTTGAAATCATAACCTTCCTTTAAATCAAAGAGCACAAAGCTAACAACTTCAAAAAATTAACATTTAACAGCATTTGTATTTATTTACATTGAGTTGCTTTACCGTATCTTCAACTTGCTTCAATCAAAGCAGCAAATGTTAGTAATGCTAAATTGAAAGAAATTCTGAAGGTGCCATCTGGAAATGGCAGCACCTTTGTCCTAAGAAGCATTTTTGACTCAAAATTTAAGATACTTGTAGTGGTATTTTTTTCTGATTCTGGGGAATTTTAAAATATATTCACTTGAGTGATAATCTTAGAAAACAATCATGGACCTCTTCACTATGTTGCCAAGAAAGATCTCAAGTTTTTGAGATTAGCACAAATCTTAAAAGGTCATATCTGAGTACTTTTGGTTTCTTGTCTCCTAAAAGGCAAACCAGGCCATTTGTTGTCTTCCCTGGTAACAAGAGGAAAGAGCGTCTAAAATTAGTGTGAAGCCAGACATACTGTGAATTAATAATGACTAGAATCACTGATTCCATAAATAACAGGATTCAGGGTCAAGAAGGTCAGCTTGGCTGCACTCCTAGAGGAGTAAAAGCGCCTTGAAAGTTAATGCTAGAAATAAAAGGTAGGGAGCCACGATGTTTCTAAAGGAAACCTAAAGAAAATCTTGCTGTGCAGGATGACTTTCAGTAGTGGCCATTGTTAAAGCCAACTGCATCTCAGATAATCACAGTCAAGAAAGTAAAGCTAATGAACCTCATCCAACAACTTGGTTTAGGATTATTGTTTGTGATAGCGTACTTTCCGTAATGTTAGTCATCACCATGAAAAGCTGTTTTTAAAATGTGATCCCAGGCCGGGCAGTGTGGCTCCCGCCTGTAATCCCAGCACTTTGGGAGGCCGAGGCAGGCAGACCACCAGGTCAGAAGATCGAGACCATCCTGGCTAACACAGTGAAACCCTGTCTCTACTAAAAATACAAAAAATTAGCAGGGTGTGGTGGCATGTGCCTGTAGTCCCAGCTACTTGGTAGGCTGAGGCAGGAGAATTACTTGAACCCAAGAGGCAGAGGTTTCAGTGAGCCGAGATGGTGCCACTGCACTCCAGCCTGGGTGACAGAACGAGAATCCATCTCAAAAAAAAAAAAAAAAAAGTGATCCCACTCTCAGAAAACGCGAATAGATCCCTGGCCTATATAGCCCTCTCAACTGGCTGTGATCTTTCAAACTTACATGTTGTCAGGTGAATTTTTTTTTTTTTTTTTTTTTTTTTTTTTTGAGACAGAGTCTTGCTCTGTCACCCAGGCTGGAGCACAGTGCCACCATCTTGGCCACTGCAACCTCCACCTCTCAGGTTCAAGTGATTTTCCTGCCTCAGCCTCCTGAGTAGCTGGGATTACAGGTGCCCACCACCATGCCTGGCTAACTTTTGTATTTTTAGTGGAGATGGGGTCTCACCATGTTGGCCAGGCTGGTTCAGAACTCATGACCTCCGGTGATCCACCTGCCTTGGCCTCCCAAAGTGCTGGGATTACAGGCATGAGCCACCTCGTATTTTTTTTTTTTTTTTTTTAAGACAGGGTCTTGGTCTGTCGCCCAGGCTGGAGTGCAGTGGCACGATCTCGGCTCACTGCAACCTCCGCCTCCCAGGTTCAAGCGATTCTCCTGCCTCAGCCTCCTGAACCTCCGCCTCCCAGGTTCAAGCGATTCTCCTGCCTCAGCCTCCTGAATAGCTGGGATCACAAGCGCGCCACCACGCCCGGCTAACTTGTATTTTCAGTAGAGACAGGGTCGCACCATGTTGGCCAGGCTGGTCTCAAACTCCTGACCTCAGGTGATCTGCCCGCCTTGGCCTCCCAAAGTGCTGGGATTACAGGCCTGAGTCACTGGCCTGGCCGTCAGGTGAATTAATTTAAGAGAGAAGACAAAACCCTTAAGGCTGCATTTGGATCCCCTATAGAGCTCTGATAGTCAAGGAATCTTGAAAGAAGCCCAACAGCCAAGAACTTGTCTCAAATTGTATTCTGTTTTCTTATTTCTGATGAAACTTGGTTTCCAGAGATGAATAATAAGGTGTTCAATTGCTGTTGTTCTTCTAAAATGGTAGTTTTCTTCCCTTTAATCTGCCATTTCATGTCACTTTGTGATATCAAACAAGGATATCACATTTTGAACAACACTTAGCACAGGCCAAATACTTTATGAAATGGGCATGACTCAAACTTGACAAAGTGAAGCATAAAGACCCACGCTGCCCTTTTCCTAGAAAGCTGATGAATCCTTCACTAATTCTTTACAGTAGTTTCGCTCCTGGCCCACAGGGCTGCTCATTCTTCTCAGCACACACTATTTACGTATCTTTCACTATGGTACAGATTCTTCGAAGACCTTCCCTTTGTATCTCTAAGATAGCTAAGTATTTGAAACATCCACTCCACTTAATTAATGCAACCCAAATAGTAGAGATTAAACATCCCAGGCTTCCAGGCAAATGGAGGCTCTTTCCTCTGGTAGGTCACAGACACACACACACACACACACGCGCGTACAAATAGAAGCAAATGTACACACACGTAAAAATACCCATCGAACCCATCGACTCCAGAACTGCTCACAACAGAATCCCGGGAAGCTGCCTTGTTACTAAAAGATCCCAAAATAAAAATACAAGAAAATGGATTCAATGGAATAAGGTAAAATTTCACCTTTGGAGAGCTGGCTGTAGACAAGATAAACTTAATCCTGAATTTGGTCACAGCATGCAGTTTTTTCATGGGTTGGCACAGAAACCAAGGAAGAGCAGACCTGGGAATCACAGGAATGCTCTATCTCAGGCTCATGGATGCACTGGCTGAGAGCCCCAAACACAGGAACTTTCTATTGCCACTATCACGGTCCCACTGTGGGAAGACCCACTGTTAATTCAGGTTACAAGTTTGAAATCAAAATTTAAAAGCATGCTCCTCTAAGCTAATAGTATAGAACTGTACATGACCTTGGCCTACTCCAACCCAGTGAAACGTTACCAGCTTAGTAGAGCAGAAAGAGGTCATTTTCAAAACTGGTTGAATTATAACAGGATTTCCTGAAGGCCAAGAGGAAACCATGCTGTTTCACTGCAAGCAAAGCAGAGTGGGCCAGGATAATAAAGTATTCAGGAGTGAATCCTGGCACACAGAGAAATTAAAGAAACATGTGGCCGGGTGCTGTGGTTCACGCCTGTAATCCCAGCACTTTGGGAGGCCGAGGCGGGCGGATCACCTGAGGTCAGGAGTTTGAGACCAGCCTGACAAACATGGAGAAACCCTATCTCTACTAAAAATACAAAATTAGCCAGGCGTGGTGTTGCATGCCTGTAATCCCAGATACTTGGGAGGCTGAGGCAGGAGAATCGCTTGAACCTGGGAGGGGGACGTTGCGGTGAACTGAGATCTCGCCATTGCACTCCAGCTTGGGCAACAAGAGCGAAACTCTGTCTCAAAAAAAAAAAAAGAAACATGTAGGTGGGGATAAAAGTATTCTTAGGGGCTGGGTGGAGTCACACAGAGGTGCAAAAATAAAGGAAATATATAGAATAGTGCATCCACAGGTCAGGAATACCATGCCTCCACTTGCCCCAGGGTTCTGCACAATGCACACACTCAATAAATGTTAATTGACTGAATTAATAAGCTTCATAGTTCCAACATGCAGTCCAGTGCCTAATTAGCTAGTCCAGGCAAGCCCTCTTAATGTTATATTTGGAGAATGAGAGACATGAACTGGTTGAGTGACCTCCTCAGGTCACCCTCTTTGTCAGAGGCATAACCAAGACAGGAGTCCAGAGGCACAAGCAACCACCAGCCACCAATGAACTGGCCCACCACTGACGAGGTCAGGAGCTGAGGAGGCAGGAACACTAAGACAAATGGAATCTGAAGTCTAAATTCAGGGAATTTTCAGTTCCCTCAAATCACAAATGAGAACTTTTAAAATGAACTCAAACTCTCCTATGATCTGGCTCAAGAAATAGGAGCCTCCAAGTTCAAGTGAGAAGTTGTGTAGGAAGAACTCTAAGATGGCACAAGGAAGACTCTTCTCACCACTTTGGTGAAGTTTCATAGAGAGGGCATGAGCTCTGGAAGCAGGCAGTCCTGGCTTTGAGTCTAGCTCTGTTACTCACCAGCCATGACCTGAAGCAACTTAACCTCTTCAAGACTCAGTTTCCTCAACTCTAAAATCAAAATGATAATGATTGTCTCATAGAGTTGATGTGCAAAGTAAAGATGTGATATAAGCCCCTAACATGATGAGTGGTCCAAAATGGGCACTCAGGTGCAAACCCACAAACAAAATGCTAGTTATGACAATGATTCCACTAGGAACAGCAGAGCATCAGCCAGAGGTCGTGTAAAGTTTCCACTGACTTGATGAAAGGAAATCTAAAGTAATGAATAAACACATGAACAGGTCACTCAAACTGCAGATTACAAGGATAGTTTTTTTCAGTGTGAGAAAACTGCTGTTTGGTAGCTCACAAGCAGATTTCACTCTGGAGCAGTGCCCTCGACACAGAGCAGGCTGGGCTTTTTAAATTGTCTGCTCTCTTTCTGTCTCTCTCTCTCTCAGCTTCTGATACATGATGTTCAGCAAATACACCACATACTGGAGAATGATATATCATTTACTCTGCAGACTCCATTTTATGACAGACTCCCAAGATTGAGGGCAGATGTACTATGCACTTGAATATGCCCAAAGTTTTAAGAGTTAAGTTACTTAATGCCACATCTAATGGCATCATTTGCAACAGAGCTGGTTACCAAAAATGCATTTGGGGCTTCTCATTTTCCATCTAAAAACTACATTAAACCAGCACATTGCATTGGAATTTTATATGAGATTACAATAGTTGACAACATCCATATCTCTATATCAAAGAGAAACCATCCCTTTTTCACGAGGAACTGATTTTAGAGGGAGTTGCACTTCTGAATGAGAGATACTCCGGCGATCTGGACCTAGAATCTCTGAGACTGTAGATGTTGAATAATATTAGTGTTATAAGAACCTCAGTTATTGTTGTTGTTATTGTTGTTGTTGTTATTATTATTATTATTGAGATGGAGTCTCACTCTGTCGCTCAGGCTGGAGTGCAGTGGTACAATCTCAGCTCACTTCCACCTCCACCTCCCAGGGTCAAGCGATTCTCTTGCCTTAGCCTCCCAAGGAGCTGGGATTACAGGCGCACGTCAAGATGTCCAGCTAATCTTTGTATGCTTTTGTAGAGATGGGGTTTTGCCATGTTGGCCAGGCTGGACTTGAACTCCTGGCCTCAAGCAGCCTGCCCACCTTGGCCTCCCAAAGGGCTGGGACTCCAGGTGTGAGCCACCTTGCCTGGCCTGACCTACACTTTTCTAAGTCCATTTCTCGCTTTTCAGGTCACATCTGAGGTGTGTGTTAGTAGCATCTGACACAGTGATGACTCCCTTTCCTCTGAAACAGTTTCTTTAATTGGCTTCCGGCACAAACCCTTTCTTCATTTTCCTCCTTCTCACTGGGCATTCCTTCTTAGACTCCTTCCCTGGCCCGGCCTTTTCTCTCTGACCTCATAATCTTGGAGGGCCCCAGAGCTCAGCCCTCAGACCCCTTCTCTTTCTTATTCACCCTCTTGGTGATCTCACCCGGTTTCATAGCATTAAATATCACCAGAAGCTGCCAAATGTGCACCTCCAGCTCAGACTTCTATCCTGAACTCCAGACTACTTCTTTGTCTTTTTTGTTTGTTTGTTTGTTTGTTTTTTGAGAAGGAGTCTCACACTGTTGCCCGGACTGGAGTGCAGTGCCACAATCTCGGCTTACCGCAACCTCTGCCTCCCAGGTTCAAGTGATTCTCTTGCCTCAGCCTCTCAAATAGCTGGAATTACAGGCGACTGCCACCACGCCCAGCTAATTTTTGTATTTTTAGTAGAGACGGGGTTTTGCCATGTTGGCCAGGCTGGTCTCGAACTCCTGACCTCAAGTGTTCCACCCGCCTCAGCCTCCCAAAATGCTGGGATTACAAGCGTGAGCCACCACGCCCGTCCGAACTCCAGACCTTTATCCAGCTGCCTGCTTCATGTATCAAACTTAACAAGTCCAAACTTGGACTTCTGTTCTTTCCTTTGAAGCCAGCTCCACTCCCAGTCTGTACTCCTTCAGTCGATGGTGACTCTATTCAAAACCTTTAGAGTCTTCCTGGACTCCTCTTAACTTTTTTTTCTTTTCTCACATCCAAATCTTGTTGGCTTCCTCTTCAAAATATATCCTGCATCCAACCACTTCTCACTACCTCCACTGCTGCCACTGTGTTCCAATCCATTGTCATCTCTCTTGGATTATCACATTCACTTCCTCACGACAGTCTCACTGTCGCCCAGGCTAGAGTGCAGTGGAGCAATATTGGCTCACTGCAACCTCAGTGATCTTCTGATAGCCTTGCAGTATAAAGCAATTCTCTCTTGACCCATCATAGCTGTCCAGGTACCATTTAAAGAATAACAACAACAAAAGGTGACCATTTAGACAATTTAAGAATTACTTCCAAAAAGCAAACATATGGAGAAAAAAGCAAAACAAAATATAGGCTAGTGAGTACAATTAATTCCTACAGCCAGTTACAAATCCTTGCAACTTTCTCATTCCTTTAGGTTCATAGAAGTCAGAAGACTTCAGGTTGAGGAAAGCCAGGAATATAAAAGCCAAGGTCGGCTTTTAATTTACCTTCATCATGATCAAAACTAAACTCTTGCCCGGGAGTTTTCTCAGTAACAAAGGTGAGCAATTCCACCTTCAAAGGCATTTTTGGGTCTACTCAACAGCTTTGATTGCACTATTCCCTGTTTTCCTCAGAATTAGGTTTCACATTTGTAAATGTTGATCAATAAACTAGTCCTGCTTTCCCAGGTTTCATGCTCAATCCTGAATGTCCTTAGGGGGACACTGTGAAGTTTATAAAGGCTCTGCTTCTTTTGCCTTCCTTTAAAGGATGGTGTTCCACTAAGATTCGCCTTTCCATCTTCCACTCTCTTATCTTAATGTACATACTTTCCCTGGGTGATCTTTTCCACTTCTTCCCATATGCTCATGACTCTCAACCCTCTACCTATCTCTAGCTCGGGTCTCTCTCTTGAGCTTCAGATCCATATATCCCTGGATGTCCCATTCTCAAACACATTGTGCACATACAGAGTTCTTTTTCTCTGCCAAATGTACACCTCTTCCTCCTTTTCATTTTCCTTACTGGTGCCAAGATCCATCTAATCACTCATACCAGAAACCAGAGCATGGTGCTATAAGATCACAGAGGAAAAACCAAGGATAGTAGCAATTTGCTGCAGAGTAGGAATGCAGGGAGACATTCCAAGTGACATAATGTAACTATAGAGATGCCAAAATAAGAAAAAGCATGGTATGTGTGCTGTTAGGATAGAACAGCATAGGCCGAGGTAACGAATAAAACCCCATAATCTCAGTGGCTTTTTTTCTCATTAAAAAAAAAAAAAAAAATCTTATGCCAATTGGTCAGCGTTCCTGCAACAGAAATTCAGGACCCAGTCTGCTTCCATTTTACAACCCACTGAGCTAGAGTTTTGCACATCCTAGCATATGGACAAAAAAGAATAAGCATGAAGAACTCAGACTCCCTCTTAGTTTTCCTGAACCAGAATGCCATATCCTGCCACTTACTTTTTTGTTGTCAAAAATTTGGTCAGTGTCCCAACCTAGCTGCAAAAAGAAACTGGGAGATGTCTTCTCATCTGCCTAGGAAGGTGAAACGAGGTAGTGAACACGTAGCATTTTCCCCACTACAACATGGTTAGGAAACTGTAAGAAGACTGGCATACCTGAAAACCAATGGGAATTATGGGTTGGGGTGGGGGTGTAATAGGTATTGTGGAGAGAGGGTAGGTAGACAGTGCTAGGAAACACAAGAACGTAGGTACCATGGCCAATGTAACCAGAAGGACTGGGTGGAGTCAAGAGCCTGAGTGTCATGCTGAGAATAGCATGCCAGTTCAATGGGAGTTTAAAGATGGGAAGAGAGCAAAGACAGGGAGAGGTGGTCAGTGGAGAATCCTAGAGCTCAACCTTCTCAACCTGAGAGCCCCAAGTAAAGGACCAGCTCCTGCTCTAGGACCAGCCTGAGGTTCCAATTGCTTTAAGAATCCATGGAGTGTAGACAAGGATCTGAGACTCTGACCTAAAAACAAACTGAAAAGTTCTGTGTTCATTACCTCTGGACATTGTGTGATCCTTCCTCTAATGGCTTGGCTCCCACCACCTCTCCACTGGCGCTCCCCTCTCAGCTGCATCCCGTCTCCCTCCGCAGGCTCACCTCCCTTTTCTCTCCGGGTTCAGCCTTTCGTCTTGATTTTGGTGGGTGCGGGTTCTTGGCCCCTTCTCAGGGGGCGCTGCCTCCAGTAGTACGTGCCCCAGCTGATTTGCATTCTGGTTTACACTCAGTCATCTTCAACCAGGCCTATCCAATCAAAATAATAACATTAATAACTAGCATGTACTAAATGGTTACTATATGCCAGGCGCTATTCAAACTTGTTTTATAAAGTCGTGTGATGTATAACAATATTTCAGTCAATATACTATTGTGGTCCCATAAGAGTATAATACTGCATTTTTACTGTGTACTTTTTCTATATTTACATATGTTTAGATATATAAATACTTACCAGTGTGCTACATTTGCCTTCACTATTCAGTATCGTAACAAGGTGCACTGAGTTTGTAGCCTAGCAGGAATAGGCTATCATATATCCTAGGTGTGTAGAAGGCTACACCATCTGAGTCTGTGTAAGTCTGTGTAAGTACATACTATGATGTTCACACAACCGCATGATCGCCCAAAGACACATTTCTCAGATCTTGTTAAGCAATGCATGACTGTCACATGACTGTATATAATTATTTATTCTCAGTAAAAACCCGTGAGCTAGGTGGTATTGTTATCGCTGTTATGCAGATAAAGAAATAGATGCAAAAAAGGCTAACTCACCACACTCATGGCGCTTATAAGTGGTCAAGCTAGAATCTGAATCCAGGATGTTTGGCTTTTAACCAGACATAAGTTAAAAGCGCTATCGGTGCTACTAAGTAAAGAATGAAGGAGAGGAAAGATAGAGACAACATGGCTTCATGATCTTGAAAGAAAAAAAAAATGTAAGTAGCAGTTGTAATCACTAAGAAGGGAGAAGAAACAGTCTCCATTGTAGACAATTGCAAAGGAGGAGGCGCCAGCAGAGGATAAAAAGCCTCCAATCGTTAACACAAGGGATACTTGCTTTTTTTTTTTTGAGATGGAGTCTCCCCCAGGCTGTAGTGCAGTGGCGCGATCTCGGCTCACAGAAAGTTCCGCCTCCCGGGTTCACGCCATTCTCCGGCCTCAGCCTCCCGAGTAGCTGGGACTACAGGCGCCCGCCACCACGCCCGGCTAATTTTTTGTATTTTTAGTAGAGACGGGGTTTCACCGTGTTAGCCAGGGTGGTCTCAACCTCCTGAGCTCGTGATCCGCCCGTCTTGGCCTCCCAAAGTGCTGGGATTACCCGCGTGAGCCACCGCGCCCAGCAGGATATTTGTTTCTTAAAAGGGGGACAAACTCCTGGAAGAGGATAGATACGCCTGATTTTTTCTCAGTGGAATTTCACTTGCCCTGGCAGGTGGGTAGCAGGGAGATCTGAGGCCCCTCGAATTACAGCTCCTGGGCCCTGCCTCAGAAAAGTCCATTCGTCTCGGTAAAGCCCCTCCCACAGAATCACAATGTGGCCGCCTTGAGCTGGCTGAGGCTGGACGTGCAGTCAGCCGAGCACACAAAATGGGAACTGTGTGCCTCCGTGCAGCTGGCGCGCGTTTTCCGCTAGTCGCAGCTGCTTGGAGCCCAGCGCGCTGGGGGGGCCACGCCCCCGATGAATATTCATACCCAGTTTGGGCTCAGAGCCCGGGATTTCAAAGCCCCTGAAGAGATTTGAAGGGGCGAAGGAGCTTCCTGATAGGGAGTTAGGAAGGAGGGAGCCGGGCTTTGTCCAGGCTTGCTTTTGAGGACTACAAAGGGGAAGGGTCACATGGAAAGTCAAATCCCGGGTTGCTAATCTAGGCTAGGTCAAGTTTGCAATGAGAGCTAGCTCCTTCCTCCTTGTAATTTATCGAGTCTTTCAATGTCCTTCCACACAGACAACGTGCAGTTACTGGTGTTTCGCAGACAGGCTCTCTTTCTAGCACCGGGAAGCATGAAAACAACAGAGAGTAGGCTTTTAGCTGGGTTTTAAGTGCTTGCTTCCTAACTCTTACCCAGTTAAATGCCTGCGATGACAAGGCTCCTTCCTCTCACATGTTTCTGTGCATGGATTTTAATTTGCACACATTCTTTACCTAATCTATGATTTTTAGATATGTCAGTCTGTCATGGGCTAGAAACTTTAAAAAAAAAACCACTTTTAAAATACATATACTCTTAGGTCTAGTTGAGACACTAATAAGTATTAACCATATTTATTAGTACTCACGTTTGGCTATTATTTATATTAGTGGAGAGATTTCCCAGCACAGATCATCTGAAAGAGTAGATAGTTCCCAAATGCATTTCATTGACTTATAATACTAGGTGGGCTTTTGGGTAAGTGGATTCACTGTCTTTTGTTGTTGTTGGGGCCATAAAAGTGTTTACTTTAGAATCCACTTAACAGAAATTACTGGAACTTTATTGAGTACCTCTATTCCATTAATCCCTCCATTAAGAGAGAGACTCTGCTTTTTACCTACAAATTGGAAATGGAAGAAATAATATTGGGAAGAAACCAAAGAATAAACAGGAATATATTGTGAAAGAACTTAGCTACCTTAAATGAAGGCAAACCCCTCCCCAACTCCACTTCCATACCAAAGAACTGAACAGACATGCAGATATGAGGGTAGAACCACTGCGAGCAGCCCATGGGATCTTATGGGAAATAGGACAGGGATCAGACAAAGGACATAAACAAACATCCCCATAAACTTGGATTCTAGCAATTATAGACAGACACACTTGCCATCAATCCCCAGCAAAGTTCTAGATTGGATAGTTAAGCAAGCAGTTAGTGAGCACTTTAAAAAGGTGACTCCTAAGAACCAGTAAGAGTTCATCAGAACTGGTTAAGCCAACCTTTATTTCCTTTTTATTTATTTTTAAAAAACAAAATGCTTGACTTCATCACAATCCCAAAAACAACGAACATCTTGAGAAAAGGATGACCTATGTCCCCCAACCTTTTTTTTTTTTTTTTTTTTTCTATAATAGACTCAGTATTCAGAATTGCTAAATTGAGTATCTGGTTGCTATATTAGTCTATTCTTGCATTGCTCTAAAGAAATACCTGAGACTGGGTAATTTATCAGAAAAGTGGTTTAATTGGCTCATGGTTCCACAAGCTGTACATAGTGGCATCTGCTCCTGAGGAGGCCTCAGAAAGTTTACAATCATAGGGCAAGGCATGGGGGAGCCAGCATCTTATATAACCAGAGCAAGAGGAAGGCGAGAGGGAGGTGCTACACACTTTTAAACACCCAGACCTAATGAGAACTCTATCAGGAGAATAGCACGAAGGGGATGGTGCTAAATCATTCCTGAGAAATCCACCTCCATGATCCAACCACCTCCCAGCAGGCTCCACGTCCAACATTAGGGATTATAATTCAACAGGAGACTTGGGTGGAGACACAGATCCAAACCATATCAGTAGCCAAAAGAGAATAGACTTTAGAACCAGAGGGAACTGGGTTTTATTCCAGGCTCTGCAACTTACTATTTGTGTGAGTAGATTGGACATCTCTGAATCTCAGTTGTCACAACTGCAAAATGAGAATAGAATATCTACTTCATAGATATTAAAGAAAATACATAGGTACTCATAGGTACTCAAGAAAGGGCAATCATTATTAAGATACAATTCAAAAGGTACAAATACAAACAAACTCAGGAAAGAGAAGAGCTGAATCAAATAGTTCATATAGAAAAAATTTTTAATTTACCAAAAGCTCAATATGAAATAACAAAGTAACATGTTTCAGGTGCAAACTGAAGTTTATTAATATTAGTACATGGAAGCCAATAGTAAAAAGTCCCAATTAATTTTACTTGGTCGGATCCTATCTGAAATTCTCTGCCCCCTTTTGGGTAGCACACCTGAAAGGGAGCAAGGAAAAATTAAATAACATCTAGGATGATGTAAGACCCAGGAACAACAATATCTGAGAAATAATTGAAAGAAATGGTGTTTTTTATCTAGAAGAGGTTACAAAATGACTGTCTTCTGATATTTGAAGAGCTATGATGTAGAATAGGTATAAAATGGGTTTGTATGTCTCTAAATGGTAGAATTAGGAGACATGATTAGACATTGCTGTGAGATAGATTTTGAACTCAAACATGTAGAAGAGCTGTTCAATGTTGCAATGAATATTTCTGAAAAATAGTAAGCTCACAATTACTGAAAGAATTCCTGCAATGAGTAGAATTCAGCTGTCAAGAATAGTGTAGAAGAGATTATGGCATTGGAAAAGAGTGGCCTAGTCTTAGAGTTAGTCATACACCATATACATGCCACCACCCCCAGCAATGGGAGGCTATTACTAATCAATGACAGCTGTCTTACCTGCTGAGCTAAATCTAGCAATCCTTCTCAATACAATGCTCCAAGCCATCCCCACCAATTTATCAGAGTTGACAACCTACCCAACCCAGATGATCCCTTAGTGTCTCTAAGATCCTATAACTTAAAATTTTCCCCCAGTAGCATGTCTATAAAATATGTCTGTAAATTAACTAGAAGGAAAGTCATAGTTAAGCACAAAATATTTCCAGGTATCTGTGTGTGTTTGTGTGTTTATGTCTGTATATGTACATATATGTGTGATAATATGTACATGGCTACTCCAAAACAAGAATCTTATGGGGGAAATAACATATTGGTCACAGGAGCCCTTAAATAGTGATTCTCATTTATGACATGCCAATAGTTAATGATATTGCTTTCTCCATCACAAAAATTCAAACATTTTGCTACCCTATTCCACCCCTTATAAAATTTCAAACTTATTTTGTAAGTCGTAACTTTTGGAGCATCACAGGCAGGTTGGTAGAAAAGGAGAGAACATGAGGAATTAGCAGAAATAGTGCCAGAGTACTTGTAAACTCTCAAGAAAAGGGAGGGTTTTTATTAGTAAACAGAAGTGGCCAAAGAGAAGCCAATGAGAGATGAAATTACAATGTTCAAAGGTGTTAGCAAACTTAGATTCCAAACTAATGGGTGGGCAGCAGGAGATACTCCTGGAAGGAGTCCTGGTTGAAGACGAGTAGGTGGCAGCTCATATTTTGGCTCCCTAGCTAACAATTAAGAAGAACAAAAATTCCAGTTTAACTCCCAAGGAGAGGGAAGAGGGTGCAAAGACAATTCAGTGAAGAAAAGATAGTCTTTTCAATAAATAGTGCAGGAATAATTGGATATCAGGATGCAAAAACAAAACTCCTGAGTCCTTCCCTCTCACCACTTAGAAAATGAACATGAATCATAGATCTACATACAAAACTTATTAACTATAAAATTTAACATTTTCTTTAAAAAATTAAAGTATTTAATTTCAAAAGTGAGTCAGTTTAAAGACAAATATAAGTAAATAACAATATATACAAGTGGGATACAGATATGCAAAAATTATGAAGTTGGCACTCCCCCACTGCCCTTTAACACACTGCCTCCGAGGGCTGAGAGGTATCATAGCCCCAGTCAGGCAGGATGGTGTTTAATAAAGAACTCAGTTTCAGGAGGAATGTCTGTCAAACCAGGAAACTCTGCCAGAACTTCATCATGTGGGCATGGGAAACTGTTGGATGAGGATGCAGGGAAGCTGCCATTTGCAGCCCAGCGTTTCCCTAGACTCCCAGGATCTCAAGTTTAGGAGACAGGAACATGAATCCTAGTTGTCACTAGTCAACACGTGTGCAGCTACTTTTCAGCAGCCTGGCTTGAACATAGTGGGCTCAGCTGGGCAGGCAAAAACCTGAAAAGTAAATGTATTAGCACCTGCAACTAATTGAGATGAGTAAGGTAGGAGAAAGGTATGTGCTTCTCATCTCATGTCTTAAATTCTTGGACCTTAAATTATGATGTCAGTTACAACATCTTCCTTTATTTAAATCAAATTCCGCTCTCCAATACGTCAAGAATTCTTTTTTTTTTTTTTTTTTTTTTTTTTTTTTGAGACCGAGTCTCACTCTGTCACCCAGGTTGAGAGTGCAATGGTGTGATCTCGACTCACTGCTACCTCTGCCTCCCCGGTTCAAGCAATTCTCCCGCCTCAGCTTCCCGAGTAGCTGGGATTACAGGTGCCTGCCACCATGCCCAACTAATTTTTGTATTTTTTGCAGAGACAGGGTTTCACTATGTTGGCCAGGCTGGTCTTGAACTCCCGACCTCAAGTGATCCACTCACCTCAGCCCCCCAAAGTGCTGGGGTTACAAGTGTGAGCCACCGCACCCGGCCCAATGTCAAGAATTCTAAAAGAAGGTATGTAACAAATGTTTTAAGAGATCCCCTGACAATTGATTTTCTAAGAAAGTTACAAAATATTCCTTCCTTGTTTATCCATAAAAGTCTTAGACATATAAAGGTAATATGTAATAAAACTTAAAAGCATTGTCTATGGTATCAGGTTGTCTGGGCTCAAATTCTAGTTCTGCCTCCTAATAGCTGTGTAAGCTTGGCCTGGGTTCCTAAGCTCTCTGAACCTTAGTTTCCTCTTCTGTAAAATGAGGATTCCACTGCCCAACACACACACACAAAGGAAGTGTTTATTTCAAAGTGCATTTAGCACACAGTGAACCAGAGTTACAGAGCAGGGAGGGGAGCTGAAAATCATCTAGAATCTCTCTCTCCTCTGTTGTACTAGTAGAGCAAGGCCCAGAGACGTTGGTAACTTACCCAACATCCCATAGCTAAATTAGGGGCAGGCTTGTTTTTCAGAAATTGAAGTACTATCATTTTTCATTTCAGTTTCCTTTCCTCTCTTGGTGTTTGGTATAATTTTCTTGGTACCTCCTCTTGTTATGCCAGACTGACAACTTGCACCATATTTTACTCTATGATTTTCCACGGCTTTTCTGTGACCCCACATCCTTTAGCACTCCTACATTGTGAAAACTGAACACCATCTGTCATTTGATCAGTGCACAATGGTCCCTCAAGAGCTTGGTAAATGTCTTTTCTGTAAAGCATCCTTCTCCTTACGCATAATGCAATGTTATAATTTAACTTTCAAGATCCACTCAGGGTAGAAGGGATGATAAGACAGGTCCATACATAAACATTCTCCCCCCTGGACAGTATGACTATAAATATACCACAATGTGCCCTTCTTGAGCTAACAACACATTACCTAATGATCTTCCACTTCCAGGATTTTAAGAGCCCTTCTCCCGGAAAGAAAAGATAATGCATTGGTTTCTACATCGTTTCTTTAAATTATGGGCAGAAGCTACTACTCTAAAAAGATTATCTAGTTAGCACAAGGTAATTCAGGTGGGAAATCTCCATTGCCTTCCTGATGATTTTCCCAAAGTCTGTAAGGTAGAGTCATAAACTACAGCAGGTTTTACTAATAACAGCTAACCAGAAGGATGAGCTATTTGGAAATTAGGTCACATCTTAGGGCTTTCTGCCAAACTCACACACAGGAATAGTAACATCTTTGCCAGAATATCTTTGAACACAAAGAACAATGACAGATAATGTTGTTCTGCTGGGAATGCTGAACGGCTGGATTCCTTGTGCGTAGGGTGTCTTGGAGTAAGTTTCCTGACCAAAAGAAAGAGGTTGAGGGGGATGCTTTCAATATCTGCATTTCCAAAACCGACTTTTCTATACCAGTTTTATTACATTTTATATTTCCTGCACCTAAAATGCCTGGTATGGAGTAGGGGGTCCAAATATACAGAACAGAGGAATGAATGATTGATTTTCTTTCTCTTCTTCTGTTATTGTTATCCCATTCGCATACTCCCTCAGAGATACAAGAGCTCAGACTCTCCTTTTTGATTCTATTGCTGGTGTTTGTGGGACATTTGTTCAGGGCTCTGTGTCATCAAGTGGCCTTTGAGTGCCCAGCACTCTGGCCTTTCTACACCTGCCCTTTCTCACACCTGTCTTTTCTACCTTGACGAGGAATTCTGTCAGGGAAAAGAGTTTAAAGTCCTGCCATATGTAGCACCTGGGAGCCTGCTGAAAATGTAAAATCTGAGACCCCACCCCAGAATCAGAATCCGCATTTTAAGAGGTTCCCCAGGATGTCTTTACAGAAAAATGTCTTTTCTGTAAAGCATCCTTCTCCTTACGCATAACGCAATGTTATAATTTAACTTTCAAGATCCACTCAGGGTAGAAGGGATGATAAGACAGGTCCATACATAAACATTCTCCAAACATAAACACTCTCTGTAGGAGAGTTTGAAAAGCACTAGTTTAAGCCTGCTTTAAAGTGGATTCTCCAAACACTACTGCCTGCTGGTCTCTGAAGATGTACAGCCTAAGATTGTATCCCAGGTTGACAATGCTAAGAAAGACAAGAAGCCCACCAGACTTTGGAGGCTTGCAAATTAACAGTAGTCCTTAGATTCATGGCAAAGGACAGAGCACCTGCTTCAGGGGACAGAAGTACACTGTTGGCACAGGCAGGCAATCGAAATTCGCTTCTGTACATCTTCGCAAGACTTTGAAACTGTCCAGGGCCCCTTGTTGTTTTTCTTCTAAGTGTTTCATAAAAACTGTTGCCAAAGCATTTCAAAACTTGAAATTACAACGGATTGCCTAGTTGCCTATTAAAATAATAAAGCTCCGTGGAGGATGCAAATTCCCATTTCAGAAGAAATCCATAGAAATTGTTAATCTGTCAGTGATAAATGATTGTATGTATTGATTTTGGGGCTCTTAGCATCAGCGAGGAAAAGGCTAATCATTCCGGAATGTATGTGCACTTAGAGCATAGCCCCAGGGAACAGAGAGCTTGCCTGTTAGTCCAGAATATGTTGTAAACAAATTATAGGCAAAAAAATTCCTTTATCGTGGTAGAATTCTCTATTTCAGCTCCTCTTTAGCATTTACAAGGCAGACAATACCAGGGATGGAACAAACATTTAACAGCCATCTGCTTTGTATGCAGAATTAGACAGACAGAGTCACATGCAGTGTGACACTTTAATCTTCCTTTTAAAATACTGCCAGCAGCATTGTTCAATGAAACTCTGTCCTTCAGTGCAAACTCTAAAAATCATGCCATAACTATTCTATTGGTTATGTCGTACGAGACTGCCACACAACTGATAAAGGATGAGATAAACCACTGGAAGCATCTATATGTCCCTTTGTAGGTGGAATTTGTTCATGGGGCTTCCACTGTCCGCATGCTTCCTTCACACATCTCCACTGGTTAAAATCTTGTTTATTCTTCCTAGCTCTCTATGGAACCTTCCCAGAGCCTATAAACTAGACTTCTCTTTGCTTCCTCTGTGTTCTCCGTGTTCTCATAGCAAGTTATGTGATCTTCCAGTACACCACAGGACTCCTTCTACGTTACAGCCTAGCTGTTTGGCATGCTTTATCATTATTGCTACACTGTTTGCTTCTTTAGAGCTGCACCCTTATTAATCTGTGTGGCTTTCCATCTAGCACAATGCTTGGGATATTGCTTGCAGTCAATTAGTAGTGATTGATTTGAACAAATGAGGATTTATTGTGTTCTCATTATCTGGTATTTCATATCCTAGTTCAACTAAAGAGCAATCAATATGGAAAAGCAAATATTAGGTGAAAAGCAATGGGACTGCACTAAGGTCTTAATTCTCTTTGTTAGCAAGTCAGCAACAAAATTAGCACCTATTATGTACTTGGAAAGAGGAAATTATAAAATGAGGAAAAGGAAGTTCCAATCAGATTATGAAGTAAAAATTGGGGGGTGGGAGCAAGTACAAAGCAAAAATATGAAGCAGGCAGAGTTTCATCCATCATCTTTCTATACCATCTGTCCTCCTCCCTCTGATTTCCTGCTGTCTGCAGTTTCTTTGTTCCTTTCCCATGTCCCTGTATGTGCATCTGGTATAGCTCTTATCACGCTAACTGGTGATTAAGTCAGGAGACTAAGTTTGAGCCTAGGCCATACTTGGAGTTCAAGTATGTCTGTTTCCCAGCAATGACTCAAATATCAAAACTGCTCTTACAAAAAGGAGCTGATGCAGAATTTGAAAAGGGCTGTGATTATCAAGGATTTTGGAAGAAGAGGGGCCCAGATGCCTCTGCCTTGGGACACAGAAAACAAAATGTTGCAATGAGCAAGGGGAGAGTCATTCCCCATTTCTGTGTAGAAGATAACTAGGTCACAGTGAAATGTGGATTGAAGGACTAACCCTATTTTGACATTTGTTCATTCAACGTTCACATATGTATTGAGCAGCTAGTAAGTGTCAGGCACTCTTCTAGGCCTGATGAAGACAACACTGAAGAAAATGGATAAAACTTCTGCCCTCGTGGGGTGTGTCGCTGCTGTGTGATGACCAGGGGCCACCATCTGTAGCAGAGTATTTATGTTCTTTTAACCCCTCACTCCAAAAGAGGGGGCAGCTGACTGAACTTCAGAAGGAAATGTCTCAGTTACTCTGCTGTCCCTATTTTCTTCCTGTCTTTTGGCTCCACATTTGCTCACTGGGTTGACCTAGCCTCTTCCTTTTTAGAGCAGATCAGTTTAGAAAACAGTAAGAATTCTCTACTATAAGCTATTTGAGAGACACTGGCTGCCGGTCAGGCTGCCTCCTACAGAGATTTCTCTCCTGTAAAATGTTTTCTGGAATTTTTTGAAAAGCTTTAGACTAGTGTAATAAGTAGTATTGTTTCTTCCACCATTTAATAAAAGTTTTAAAAGTAAAAAAAAAAAAAAAAGATGAGGAAGAAGTACCAGATACCTGGAATCCTTGAGGCTTGAAAGCAGCAGCTAGGAACTGGGGAGAGCTGAACTGGAAAAGCCTCAGGGGTCAGCCTTACTCTGAAAAGGCTGGGAGGAAGCTAAGTTCCTATATATGTAAGTGAGCCAAAGCCTGTGAAATCTGGGTTATTTTTCTTATGAGGACCATATTTGTACTCATAGACTGGTGAAGCCTGGACAAATTTAGGTTCTCTTATAACTTATTTTGTTATTTTCTCCCCTATGAAAACATCAACACATTGATGATAAGGACTTTATCTTGCCAGCACCTAGAAGGGTGACTGGCATAGCTAGATGCCTAGGAATTATGTGAGAAAGGAAGGAAGAGAAAATATTCAATGATTTATAAATATTAAGATAGATCTATTTTTCAGGGCAGGTGCAGTGGCTCAGGCCTATAATCCCAGCACTTTGGGAGGCTGAGGTGGGCAGATCACCTGAGGTCAGGAGTTTGAGACCAGCCTAACAAACATGGAGAAACCCCATCTCTACTAAAAATACAAAATTAGCCGGCCGTGGTGGCGCACGCCTGTAATCCCAGCTACTCAGGAGGCTGAGGCAGGAAAATCGCTTGAACCCAGGATTGCGGTGAGCTGAGATCGCACCGCTGCACTGCAGCCTAGGCAACAAGAGGGCAACTGTCTCCTGTTGGAATCTATCCAGAGCCAAGCCTGATGATGATATGATATATCTTTATCAATATCAGATGTTAAAATAAAGTGAGGAGATTGGAGGAATACTAAAGATATTTTGAGAAATGGCAGCATTACTGGGATATGAGTCCCAGTTGTGACTTCATTTCACAAAACACATTGGATGTCTGAACTGTGGCATGTATGCTAAAATGTTTCTGGTATGTTGTGGTCACACCTCATCCTGTCAAGTGGTAGCTTGTGTTATTGATTACAAGGCCTGCAGGAACTCATTATCAGGAAAAGTTTTCACATACCCATTTTGTTGTTGTTGTTGTTCAGACAGGGTCTCACTCTGTTGCCCAGGCTGGAGTGCAGTGACACAATCATGGCTCACTGTAGCCTCCAACTCCTGTGCTCAAGTGATCCTCCTGTGTCAGCCTCCTGAAAAACTGGGACTACAGGTGTGTACCATCATGCCTAGTGAATTTTAAAAAATTTATTTTTGTAGAGATGGGATTTCACTGTGTCGTTCAGGCTGGTCTCAAACTCCCGGCCTTAAGTCGGGAGTTCCCGACTTAAGGGAACTTCCCACCTCAGCCTCCCAGAGTTCTGGGATCATAGGTGTGAGCCACCACACCTGGCCCAGATACTCGTTTTTAAAAAGAATCAATAATGCCATCCTGGCACTGAAATACTGAACTAAAGAAATGGAGAACCCAAAAGAAGAAAGATATAAAACTGATCAGCATTTTAACCAAACAATGAGTGAAATGATTAAAGTAGTACCCAAAAAGAAAATCTAAAAAGAACAGGGAAGGATGCCTTTGTTTAAAAATAACAGAAATAAACTCCAACTAGTTTAAGTAACAAAGAGAACTTGTTGCAGGAATAACAGCAGAGTGATATTTAGCTGATTCACCCCAACATGGTTATCCTACATGTTTATGGTTGGTTGGTGTTTATGCGCTACTCTTTGTTAAATATTTTGCCCATCAGCCATGAACATTGGAGTTCCTCATATACTCCAAGGGCTAGATGCAGCTGGACCCCGAAAATGCACAAGAACCGGTGTATCATATCTGCTAGTTTTGGCAACAAGTCATGAAAACTCAGACTTAAACTGGCTTACAACAGGGGTTGGCAAATGATAGCCTGTAGATTAGTTACTTGCTTTACTGGGACACATTCACATCCATTCATATATGTATTGTCTAGTACAGCTTTAGAGCAAAACAGAGGACATGACTAGTTGTGACAAAGACATTATGGCCAGCAATCTTAAAATATTTACTCTCTGGTCCTTACAGATAAAGGTTGGTGACCTCTGGCTTCTATAATAGGTCATTTACTATCTAATATATTGGATTGAGTTTCAAGGTGGGCTCAGAAAAGCCATCAAAAGTCCAGGCTTTTTAGAATTCTTGCTGCCATCTTCAGTGTTGCCCTCAAACCAGCATGGTCATGCTCATGATGGCAAGAGAGCAGACAATGGCAATCAGAACTATGCACTTCCTTATTCACGTCCAGCAGAATACTAATTTCTCCCCTAGGAATGGAATATAAATCTTCAATCAGATGATTGGGCCAATTTAGGTCACATGCCCATCACTGGATCAATACAGCTGCCAGGGCATTGCCATGCACATAGTGTCTTGGACCAGTCTGCAACCCCCTCTAGGGATGGATGGATCCAGAAAAACATCAACATTAAGAAATGAAGAGTGGGCCAGGTGCCGTGGCTCACACCTGGAATCCCAGCACTTTGGGAGGCTGAGACAGCAGATCACTTGAGGCCAGGAGTTTGAGACCAGCCTGGCCAACATGGTGAAACCTCATCTGTACTAAAAATACAAAAATTAGCCAGGTATGGTGGTGCACACTTGTAATCTCAGCTACTCGGGAGGCTGAGACAGGAGACTCGCTTGAACCTGGGAGGCAGAGACTGCAGTGAGCCGAGATCGTGCCATTGCACTCCAGCCTGGATGACAGAGCGAGACTCTGCCTCAAAAAAGAAATGAAGAGTGATTGTTAAGTGAGCAACAGTTCTCACACAACCAGGCACTGGAGGACTATGGAAGAACCTAAGAATTGTTTCTCTCTTCCATCTCTAAATCTTTGCTTCTCTCTTTGACTCTGATTCATTGTTTTTTTGTTTTTGTTTTTAATCACAACCTGGTTTCTGCTACTTCTCCCAACATATGGTGGAAAATACAGCTACCAATAGCTCAGATATTTACTATTACAGTCTTATGGCTCAAAAAAACTAAACTCTCTTTTTCTCCATCTTATTTTCAAGTTTCTGGGGAAAGATTTTGACTGGCTCAGCCAGGGTCAACATTATCCTTTAACCAAAAATGGGGTTATGTTCTTGAGTTTGGAAACTCCCACTATAACCATGTAGACAGTAGTACAGAGTCAGTTAATTCTGAAAAACAGTGTTGGCAGATAAGCCAACAGGTGTCTGCTACAGTATGTTGGTTTCTTCATGTCAGATAAAATCTATCTTTTCCATTATTCATGATTATATACATTAAGATTATTTTTCATTTTGAGAAACATAGACACAAAAGAACAGTCATTTAAACAAGTCAGTTTATCTTTCATATAAAGCTGCAGAGGTAGACGAGCTTATGACATTTCTGCCCACTCATCTGCAGTGTTGCCCTTGTCTTTATGGTCCAAGATGGCAGCCAGAGCTCCTGCTTGCATGTCCATATTGGAGGCAACAGGAGAGAGAAGTTGCCATATACTTCCATTAGTACTTTGCAAGGGAAATTGGAAAATAGCTGCTTTTTTTTTTTTTTTTTTTCTGAACAGCTACATGCCTAGCTTAAAAATCAGGGGTTCTATCACTGTGGAAGAAGAGAACACATATTAAGGGACCAATAGCAGTCTCTGCATTTTGATTATTCATTTTTAGAATACATAAGGCTCTTAAGCTAGAATAGTTTCTTATTTATTTATTTTTAATTGACAAAAATTGTGTATATTTATGGGGTACAGTGTGATTGTTTGATCTATGAATACATTATAGAAAGAGTCAATCAAGCTAATTAATATATCCATCACCTCATCAACTTATCAATTTTTTGTGGTGAGGATGCTAGAAAGCTATTCTTTTAGCAATTTTGAAATATACAATACATTGCACTGAATGGTGACCACAGTTAAAAGAGTTTCTTTTTAATACAGAAAGAAAAAGAGTAGTCATCATCAAGTAACAGAGTTTAAAAATACAATTCAAGTTTTGTACCCACATAATTGAAATCAAAATACATTAAAGTAACAGAAAAAAATATACAAAACACTGCCATTGTTTACTTATGTCATTAGTGGCCTTCAAATAAAGGCAATTTTGTGTCATAGTGAGAAGCTATCTGTCAGACAGTGACAACCAGTTCATGTCACTTTTGACAAAACTCTATGTAAATTCTGTAGGTTTGTGGTATAAAAGGAGACAGATTAACATTCCTTAAACTCAGTCTCAGTCTTAGAAACATGAAATGCTGAAAAGCTATTTTTTAAGCCCAGGAATCTTCTCCCACCCATTAAGTTATCAAAATGGAAACGTCCAAAATGACCAAGTGTATTTGCTCAACTAAAAAAAAAAAGTGTTTCAGTTCTGCTTACTGCAATGACAGCTTGTAAAGCCTTCATCAAAGGAGGCTTTACAAGTTACAAAGCAAACCTTTGTAACTTGCTTTTTCAAGTTATGATTAATGGGCCTACTCTTTTCATAGCCAGTTTCCAATGGAAAGAAGATTCAAGAAATATTCTCCATGCTACTGTGGTCTGTTCTTAGTGGTGACTACTACAAGCCTGACTCAGTCAATTTAGATTTAGAAAAAATAATAAAGCTCCAGTCTCATGCCTGTGAATGAATGGAGTGTAGAGAAAGGGATTTTTTTCAGTACCTGAAAAGTTCCAGCAAAACTAAGCCTCATTGCCGAGGGTGTGTCAACTCTTCAGGGCAACACCCTTCCTGCAGTTAGGTAGTACAAGAGCACAGACGTCAAGTATTATTTGGTGACAAGAATAGAACATTATTCTGAACAAAAAAGTATTATTCAAATTCTACCAAAGCACACAGATGCTGTGACATGGTAATTATTCTAAGAGTGATTAATTTAGAAATTACCTAACCTTTTTGGTTTCTATTTTCGATGACATTTGTAATCTAAATGAGCAACAAACCTGTGCCTCTCTGGCTTTTACATCAAACTCCAAACCTGATTTCCACTTTTATTTTAGGATCAGCAACTCATTTATTAGCGTTCAGTCTGTATCTCAGCAATATATGGCCTTTCTAGGGCCATTCTAGGGCCAGGTGATCTGCAAACAAGGAATGGAGAAGTAAAAGAAATTACTGTTATTGTTTTCCAGCAAAGCAGGAGAGTAACACGTCACCATTTGACGTGCTGCCCCTAGAGGTCTGAGCAGAAGAGGAAGTCATAGAATGGCTGATCTTTGCTGAGTGTTGGGACTTTGGCCTCTTCCTTTGAGTCAACAAAATAATCCAGCATTGGTTGTACTTAATTAAGTTTTAGATCCTCAGCAGATCCTCTTATTAATCCATTCTTTTAGCAATAATTTTTCTAGCACCTGTATCTACAGGGCTCTGTGTTAAACTATGGGTATACACAGAATCATCAGAAAGGGGCCCCATTCTCAAAGAACTTACCATCCAGTGATACTGGTATTAGTTTCAGTTATAGGAATAAGCAGCATGCATTTAGGAAATGATTGACAGGAAATATGTACAAATGATCATAGTGGTTAGATGGAATTATTGGTAATTTTTAAAACTTCCCCAAATTCCTATGATGTTATCATATTCCTATAATTACATTCCTCTAATGCTTTGAATTTAAAAATACAACAGTAATCTCAAGCCCTGGTATTGAAAATTGAGTGATAAATTTTGATTTCTCCAAATAAAACTACTTTAAGTAACATAACCTCCATTATAAATTTTAAAAGTGACTTTTTAAAAAGAGAAATCAACTATTTAATCACAACACAGATTCTATCTATCATAGCATAACACAGTTATTACAGCAAATCCACTTAAGTCTTCTGGGGGGGAGGGAAAAGGGCATGGGTGAAAACCACAGAATAAAATATCTTGGACTATTTTAGGCCTTCCAATGAGGGCAGTGAGATGAATGGCCCTTTTTAACCTCTATACAAACCATGTTGTCGCTTACTATGCACCTAGGATGTAGTGGCTAGGCTTACCAGAAAACACTCTTAAGCAGCCTCAGAAATGTTGAGTCACTTGTACATGTAGCCTACCTCATAATACTGAGAAAAGTACTTGAAATGTCTCAAAAAAGAGAAGTATTGATATAAACTTGTAACAGCTACAGTGGTCATCAGATCTGGACCAACCGTAGTCAATGGTTTTACCCACAAGCCAGCTTGTGAGTCAGAATCCCACTTATTTTCAGCTGAAAACACCGGTGAGAGGAATTCAAGGCCTCTACCCAGTGCTATGAACACCATGAGTACTCTCCAGATGGGAGCCATGAGTATTGTCCTTCAAAGATAGTATGGAATAAATGTTGAGGTGTTGTTTTGACCATGAAACCTGATCAATTCTATCCTTTAGCTACATGCCTTTCTGATGCCTTCAGAGTATAAATACCCAGATGGTTTGAGTATTTAAAAGGAGGCTTATCAAAACAAGAAGAAAAAAAAAAAAAGAAGGGTTGAAAAGAAAAGGCACTTACTGAGTTCTTCAAAAACAACAGTTGAAGTGAATAAACTGTCATAGGTGCTTTTAATACGTAAATTTGCAAAGTCATATGCTTATTTCTGTTATCAGGAAGTAAGAGAAAAAATTCCTTTTAAATTCACTGAATCAATGCAGATATGATGTATTTTGTTTTGGTTTGCTTTTTGGGGTTTTTTTTTGACACAAGTTCTTGCTGTTGCTCAGGCTGGTGTACAGTGACACAATAATAGCTCCCTCTAACCTCAAACTCCTGAGCTTAAGCAATCCTACCACCTCAGCCTCTCAAGTAGCTAAAACTACAATGATATGCCACCAAGCCCAGCTAACTTTTGTATTTTATTTTATTTTAATTTAATTTAATTTTGTTTTTTGGTAGAGATGAGGTCTCACTATGCTGCCCAGACTGGTCTCAAATTCCTGGACTCAAGCAATCCTCCTGTCTCAGGCTCCCAAAGTGCAGGGATTATAGGCATGAGCCAGCATGCTGGGCCCACAGATATGATTTTTATAGACTTTTCTCATTTTTGTCGTTCCTGTCTCTGAAGTTTTGAACTTTCATTTAGTCAAGCATATTTACTGACTTCCTACCATGTGGCAGACATTGATCTGGTGCTTAGAATACATGAGTGAACAACAACAACAAAAGATCTCTGTCTTTATAGAGGTTACATTCTAGGTAGAAGACATAAAACAAACTATAAACACAATAAGTAAGTAATTTCAATAAGATATTAGATGGGATAAATGCTATGGGAAAAGGAAATGTTAGACCAGGGTAAGGCATCAGGAGTGGAGAGGGAAGGCAAGTCCAGTTTCAGCTAGGCAGCAGGGGAGGCCTTGCTGAGAAGGTGAGAACTGAGTGAACAGGTGATGAGGATGAGGGGTGGGTCATGTGCTCTGGGGGAAAGTATCCCTGAGGGAACAGACATAGCTGGGGTATTTGAGGAACAGACATAGCTGAAGTGTTTGAGGAACAACCAGGAGACCAGTATGGCTGGCATGGAATGAGTGAAGGTAAGGTTAGCAGGCGTCGAAGCCAAAGAGGTGATGAGGAGTTGGTCATCTGGGTGGTGTAGGCCTTTGTAAGGACTTCTATTTACTCTGAATGAAACAGGGCGCCATTGTGAGTTTTCCAGCAGAGGCATGATACGATGAACCTACACATTTGAAGCATCTCTCTGACCAAATCCCACAGTGTGGCAAGGGTAGAAGTGGGGAGATGTGTGAGGAAGTGAATGTGGTCATCCGAGAGAGATGACAATGGCTTGGAACAGACTGGTAGCAGTGGAGGTAGTGAGAAGTGGTTGGATGTGGGATATATTTTGAAGAAGAAGCCAACAAGATTCGGATGTGAAAAAAAGAAAAAAAAGAAAGAGGAATCCAGAAAGACTCGAAAGGTTTTGAATAGAGTCACCATTGACTGATGGGGTGCAGACTGGGAGTGGAGCCGGCCTCAAAGGGAATAACAGAAGTCCAAGTTTGTACTTGTTAAGTTTGATACATGAAGCAAGCAGCTGGATAAAGGTTTGGAGTTCAAGAGAAAAGTCTGAGCTGGAGTTGCACATTTGTCAGCTTCTGATGATATTTAATGCTATGAAACCAAGTGAGATCACCAAGAAGGTAAGTAAGGAAGGGAACAGCACTAAGATTATGAGGTCAGAGGGAAAAGGTGGGACCAGCGAAGGAGTCTCAGAAGGAAGGGAGGAGGAGGAAAATCAAGAAAGGATGTGTGCTGGAAGACAAGTAAAGAAGCTGTTTCAGAGACAAGTCAGTCATCACTGTGTCGGATGCTACTGATACACACCTCAGATGTTGCCTGAGAAGTGAGTAATGGACTTAGAAAAGTGTAGGTCAGACTGAGCGCAATGGCTCACACCTGGAATCCCAGCCCTTTGGGAGGCCAGGGCAGGCAGATTGCTTGAGGCCAGGAGTTTGAGACCAGCCTGGCCAACATGGCGAAACCCTGTCTCTACAAAAACATACAAAAATTAGCTGGGCATGGTGGTGCATGCCTGTAATCCCAGCTTCTTGGGAAGCTGAGGCAGGAGAATCACTTGAACCCGGGAGGTGGAAGTTGCAATGAGCCGAGATCGTGCCACTGCAGTCCAGCCTGGGTGACAGAATGAGAATCTGTCTCAAAAAAAACAGAAGAAAAGTGTAAGTCATTGGTGACTTTGAAAAGACAAGTCTCAGTAGAGGATTCATGGGAGAAAAACCTGTTTGGAGAAAGATTAAGAGGAGATAAAAAGAGAGAAATTAGAGGCAGCAAATAGTGATAACCATTTAGAAAAATTCTGCTTTCAAAAGCAGATGCAAAGAAATGGGGCTGTAGCCCCATTTTTCTTAAGTGTTTTTCCTATGCATTAGCATGTAAAATTAATAATTGCTAAATGAATGTCCTATTTTTTCAGACAGGCAAACGTCTAATAAGTGTCTACTAAATACTATATAATTACTAGAAAATTACTGGAAAATTAACAATTTACAATGGAATTAATAAACTATGAATTCTCTTTTCTGTACAAGATCTTTTTAGAGATATAATATCACCTCCATTATAGAAGAAACTGTGCAGGCCAGGCACAGTGGCTCACGCCTGTAATCCCAACACTTTGGGAGGCTGAGGCGGACAGATCACTTGAGGTCAGGAGTTTGAGACCAGCTTGGCTAACATGGTGAAACCTTGTCTCTACTAAAAATACAAAAATTAGCCAGGCGTCTTGGCATGCGCCTGTAATCCCAGCAACTCGGGAGGCTGAGACAGGAGACTCGCTTGAACCTGGGAGGCAGAGACTGCAGTGAGCTGAGAATGCCACTGGACTCCAGCCTGGGTGACAGATCAAGATTTCATCTCAGAAAAAAAGAAAGAAGAAAGAAAAGAAGAGAGAGAGAGAGAGAAAGCAAGAAAGTAAGAAAGAAAGAGCAAAAGAGGCCTTCTCAAATTGATATATGTTTTAGGATCTTCACTCCCATCCTTCTCAAAATGCTACCATTTATCTCAGGAGGAGTACCTTGGGAAGCATAAGCATGCAAACTTTGCCACTTATACCCAAGACCTTGCAGTTCTTAGCATCCAATGTCTTACGTCCAACAGTACTGTACAATGGGGAAAGGTAGTGAGTTGGTATGTGGGTGCTGTGGGTGTGAGGAAGATAAAGAGAGAGGAGGAAGCATGTCTTAAAAGTCAGATATAACTCCAGTGAGTAATTTTGACTGTAATTTTAGTGTTTTGTGCTAATAACAAAGACTAACATCAAACCCAAAGGTGCACATGTATTTGTTTGTTTTTAAGACTTTTCTGTTTTGGAGATGTGACAACAGCAGGAATTTTTTGCTATTCTGCTCCCTATTCAAATTATACCTAAGCCATATCATGGTATCTAAATCACTGGTAATATTACAAAACTTGCATTTTAAAAATCTGATTTAATTTAAATAGCTCTGAAAATATCCTCCAAAAGAGATAACATTTATTGCACCCACAATCATAGTGAAGATAATCTCTAAGTAAAAAGAACATGTTCTATCTTATGCCTTTCACCGACACAGATCATTCCTCGCCTAGCTGTATAAGTAGTTTCATTGTGCAAGAATAAATGTTGAAATTATGTTTAATATACTCTGGAAAAGAATGTATTGCTAATGACATTTTTAAAACTACTAATAACTACCAATTTTCAGAATTATAATTATCCCTACGATTAAAGTACTGTGAGGAAAACTAACGTCTGTGTTAGCAACGTTCCAATTGTAATATAGCAGAATGGTTAAGAACACTAGTTTTGAGACCTGCAATGACAGTGATGGCCCAGGAAGTGCTGACGAAGGGGGAGGCGTGCTCTCCTGAGTTCATCTGGACACTGGAGAGATGGGCACTGCACAGGGTTGGGTCTAGGAAGTGGCAGAAAGACAGAACATGAGGAGGATGCAGGGCCTCCTGCTCCCACGCAGCGCCAGCTACCGTGGGGGCAACAATGCCTCCATGCAGCAGAAAAAGTAGTGCAGGGAGAGCTGCATCCTCAGGCCCTGGTGACCTGCAAGTTGGAGAAGTTCCAGGACCAGACAACCCAATGCACCTGCAACAACAAAGTCAAAGAGTTGATGGATACAGGGAGTAAGAGTGTGGATGGGCACATAAACCATATCCATGACCAAAAATATAAAGGGTTCCCTCTCATCTGCTGGGAAATAAGAATCTTTGCCCATGACCATTAGGGGTAAGAACAATAACTATTTAAAAGAATGAAATATTTTGTCTTTTAAGAAAAATTAAGGAATGAAGAAATCAAGAATTGTATTAAGTTCAAATAATATGTTAACTTGCCACTGGACATTTGGCTCCATTTCACGTTTTAATCCATAGGAATAGAAATGGAAGAAAGTGATGATAAATTTTGGGTTAGAGGCCGGGCACGGTGGCTCACGCCTGTAATTCCAGCACTTTGGGAGGCCCAGGCAGGCAGATCACTTGAGGTCTGGAGTTCGAGACCAGCCTGGACAACATGGTGAAACCCCGACCCTACTAAAAATACTAAAATTAGCTGGGCATGGTGGCAGGTGTCTGTCATCCCAGCTACTCGGGAGGCTGAGGCAGGAGACTTGCTTGAACTCAGGAAGCGGAGGTTGAAGTGAGCCAAGAGGGTGCCACTGCACTTCAGCCTGGGTGACAGAGTGAAAGTCTGTCTCAAATAAATAAATAAGTAAATTTTGAGTCAGTAGTAGTGCAAGATTTTTCTAGAGCCCAGATTTCATGCAGTAAGAGCTTGTTTCAACCGTATGGATTGCCTTATCATACCAAGCCAGAGCCCTCTGAACAAGTTGTTCTTGGTACACAGGTAGCAATGGACTAGAAAATCCCCCTCATCTGCCTGTGGTCTGATAGAATTTGAAGAGGGTAATTCTGTTTGTTGCCAAACTCCCACGTACCAGGAGGTGCCACCACACCATTTTCCACAGGCCATGAAGAAACCTACATGATGTCATTTCTAATTTGAAAAGAAAACATATTTTCGGGGTATTTTGCATGGCTTGGTTTGATTTTTATGTTTGTTATGGTTTGAACGTGTCCCATAAAGTTAATGTGCTGGAAACTTAATCCCCTACCCAACAGCATTGAGGAGTGAGACAGGCCCCCTTCCTCACCCTCTCTCCTTCTCATACTGTCATAGGATAACACGGCACACGGGCTCTTGCCAGGTGCAGGCCCCTGACTTTGTACTTCCCAGCCTCCAGAACTGAAAGAAACCTGTTCTTTATAAATTACCCAGTCTCAGGTATTCTGTTATAGCAGCACAAAATGAGCAGGGACAACATTCAAGGGACTGAAATTGATTAAGATGTGGTACTTGGAGAGAAGGGTAAGGATTAGAACTTGGACAGACTCCTGATGGAAGTGCCTTTCTTGCCACCAAGACACAGCTGTGTTTTTCTCAAGGTTCTTGCACATTACGTCTTTCAGCCTGGACCCCGTGTGGTACATGAGTGGCACACATCACACTGGGCATGGGAAGCAGAACTTTTCTCCCACCTCCATGATGGACCCTGGTGCTTCCTTCCCCTGCTCTTCTGCAGGAGAATAGTGGAAAAGGCAGTGACACTCTGCTTTGAAGGGAAAAGGGATTTTGATTATAATGTGTACCAGTGACTGGGCATAAACACTAAAAGACAGATTCTTGGCTGCTTAATTACAAAGTGTTGTAAAGTACTAGATTTGGGAAGACTTGTTTTTTTCTCAAACAGCATGGGATGAAAGCCTAAACCTGGCATTGCTTGCTTAGCCCTCTCTAGTTGCAGAGCCACCACTAAGAAGATGCCTTGGAAACAGTAAAGATAGGAAAACCATGTCCCCTTTAGTACAAAAGAGGGTCAGCACCCCTTTTTCCAAATACCACTTTTGGTCAAGCCAGGGGCCTCTAGGTCACACCACGTTCCTTCCCTGGCCTGGGCATTGTGCTGATTAGGATCTTGCTCTCTTTCTACCACCTGATTATTTGAAATGATAACATAGCCCGTATATTTGCAACTTCAAGGCTATGATATAGTTTCCTAGTGATTAAAAAATAAATAAGATTTACTCCATTCACCTACCCCTGGCCCTAATAAAGCTACAACTATGAATCAGACCAACAAATATTTGAATCTCAACCCCTTGACTTACTAGTTAGGTAGGTTTGGGCCATTTTAACCCTCCAGGGCCTTGGTCTTCTCACTGTTTTTGTTTTGTTTTGTTTTGTTTTAAAGGGAATCATTTTGCCTGTCTTCATGGGTGAGGATCAAGTTAAGTCAATGCAGGCAAACTACTAGGCAACTAGTAAACACTCAACATTTGGTGCTTATCAGAGTTCACTATGTGGATGAAGACGATACAGCTAGGAGCCCTCCTAGACAGACCCTGGAGAGGAAGAGCTGTTGCAAAGTGTGCAGGAAGCAAGGGGAACCAATGCGTGTTTTGCACCCTCGTTCCTCAGGAACTCCCAGGAACTTCCACGTCACTCCCCATGCTGCTTCCAACACCCTCGTGTATGCTGGTCACTCCAGTGGAAGTGAAAATATTTAATACTTGGAGAACTTTGCAAAGGTCTACTGTGGCTAATAATTCATCCCCCTAAGAACCTCATACCACAAGAACACAGATACATGTGCACACATGCATGCACAGACACTCATCTGGCTTAAGAGCATCAAGAGTCGAGGAGGTAGGGCAATTTCAGAACATTGTTTTCTCTAGATGTCAACTTCCATAGAGCAGTGTCAGAGGGATTCTGGGACCTGTTCCCAGGGGAATTATTTCTAATACCCTTGATAAAATGTACAAAGCTAAGGTAGGAAGTAGCAAGGTGACAGCAGTGGTTAAGTGGAAAGGTTCTCTAAGAGAAAGAACTAATGAATTGGTTCAATTGAAGCTTCTTTTATATATTTATTCCTGTCACCTTTCAATTCAGCAGCTTTTTCCAGGTGACACGGCAAAAGGGCCTGGCAGGTGCACAGCGTTAAGCCAAGGACTATCAATACTGCTCCCTAAAATATTTTCACCCCTGGTTTTGGGGATCTGCTTCTTCTTGGGGTCTTTCTCACTGCTTTCCTGGTAATAGCACCTAAAAGACCCATGAAACAAATCCCCAATTCAATGCAAATTTATAGCTGAGTAAATACGAGCATAGGCTTTGGGAACCCTCAGAATTGGAGCTTTGCTTAATACCAGCCAGGAAAATGTGGTTGTCAGTTAACCTCTCAGAGCCTCTTCGAGGCTTGGTTTGCTCATCTATTAAATGAGTCTGAATAAGCCCTACTCCTCCAGGTTGTTGCCCCTATCAAATAAGAAATGTATGCAAAGCCCCAGTGCCATGGCTGACACACAGGAAGCATTCAACAAGTGGTAGTGCATTTTCACTAAGTAAAAGGAGTAATGATTTCTTTAGTGGTTTAACACAGGAGTTTCTATCCATCCCAAATAGAGGAAGGATATTCTAATAAACCAATCACTTATGTGATTTGTGATTACACCGTAAAACTCAAGTTCCTGTGGAACTTTTAGAGTAATCAATCCAAAGCTGTCAGCAAGCTCCCTGGGCCTGATGTTCAAATCCAATGTTACTACAGCAAAGAACTAAAGGAGGGGAAGAAAAGCAACACTGTATTAAATACACCCCCCTCCCCTTTTTCCCAAAGGCTGTTTGTCCCCTTCTCTTGATAACTCTTCAGTTCCCAGAGAGCAGAGACTCTTGGGAAACAGGAAGTAGCAAAATGCCAGTGAGAAAATCCCCAGATGAAGAGCGCAATAAGTCTCCCGGCAACAGTGTGGTCAAAAGGGGGAAATTCCCCAACCAGCCCTGAAAAACAGTCCCTCAGGAAAGCTTAGTGAACGTTAATTTGGGAAATTCCCTCAGAGGCCACAGAACAGAAACGGAAAACTGCTGTGTAAGAGAAATCTGAACGGAGCAAGCCAGTTCGTGGCTGCCTGGGGTGCTCTCTGCATAAACCGTGCTGCTGCTCCTGCCTGACTTCCCCCTTTTCATCCTGATCCTGAGGGTAATCCCGAAGGGGTCCAGTTGCCAGAGCCACTTGACACCCCCCCTCCCCCCCAGGCTCCCAACCCAGGAGAATTAATGCCACAACACCCAGCCTCTTGACATGACCTGCTGCTAAAGCAGATTTGCCTCCCCGTTAGGACCTCCTGTGACACACCCTCACTCCTGTCCCCACGTTAGACTAGCAAGCCACAGTCATCATACTGTGAGTGTCCCTCACAGTCACTTGCTGCAGCAAGTCCATCAGGTTTTATTGGGTTTTCATCTAAATGTGACCTTAGGATGACATTTCTTAGTGCTGCTAAGCTCCAAGAGGCAGGGAGGAATCCTCTCCACAGAGTAGAAGAAGAAAAAAAAGCACATAAACATTGTCCCATGAAAGGCTTAGAATGGAATATCATCTGATCAGCTGAAGCAGAGAAAGCATATAAACACTGCTGGAAAGGGGCCTGGGTGAGGGGGAAGTACTGGTTGTACAGAGCCCTGATCTCCAGATGCAAGCGAGGCCCAGTTCCCTGCTGCAACCAGCTCTCCGTGAATCATTTCCATTCCCATAGAACTTCTATTTGGTGTTTTGTTTTGTTTTTTATGTGTGACTTAAAATGACCATTTCAAGAAGATGACAAAAAGGAGATTTCAGTAGAAGAGAGAGGAAAGTAGACTCCATCATGACAGCCTAAATTTGTTTTACTGTATACTTATGTAAAATAGGTATCAAATTTTGGAAAAGACATTTTAAAGGAGAAAGTACTCTGGGTTGAAAATTCTATTAAAAAATATGCTCTACTAGAGCATGTGTGACTTTTTATGTAATCAGGACCCACTGCTGTATGAGTCACAATTATAGATTCTACTTTCAAATATTTTTTGACTCCTAGAAAACAGCCCTGACAAAAACCACTTTTCTGATGTCTTCAAACAAACAGGTTCTTATTCACTTTCATTCCTGTGGCTTTGTTAAGATTCTTTTCTCCAAAAATTGTAAAGATTCTCAGCCACCTAATTTTTCCTATGCTTGAAGAAAAGCAATAAACCTCCTTTTTAGGTTTGCATATTTCCTAGCAATTAGAATACTCCTTAAATTCATTTTGTATACACAAATAATAATTACAATCATTACATTTAAGCTACTTTCAAAGTCTCCTACACTTGAAAATTCTAGATAGATTGTCAACATACTCTCAAGAAGTAGTCTTTCCATTTTTCATCTGGAAAACTAGCAGGTATTCAATTCTTAACTCCTAACAAGGAATATTTTTTATTTCGGGGAAAATTTTTCACTGGCTTTCAGCGCCACTATAGTTGTGAATGTGAAATCAATTAAATGAATATGCACGTCAGCAAAAAAAAAAAAAAAAAAAAATCTATTTAATGCAGGCACAGATGAAACAGATTCCAACATGGGGCTGAGAGTAATAAATAAACTATTTTAAAAAAAGAAAAGCGTGGAGCAACTTTGATAGAAGTAAGCTGTTTGCCTTTGCCCTGGAAAGTTTATAGTGTTTTAATCATTGTAAACATGTCAGTATACGTGGATACCGTTTCCATAGCAGCACAGCAACAGTTAGGAGTTTCTCCAAACATATCCAAAGGAAACTAAAAATAGTCTGTCTTCAATATCAAAATACATACGTATACATATTCAGACAACAGTACACAGAATGATGTGTAATGAGAAGTTCTGCAAACACCAACTTTTCACAAAAGAACATCACGGATAGTTTTAAAAACCATTGAGTTGAGTGTCTTTAGAAATGGAGTAGAAACCAGAGTCTGAGGGAAAGCCACATGGCACGTTGAATTTTAAGATCAGAGGTCCTTGACAACAACTGCCTTCAATCATTGCTTTGGCTGCTCTACCTGACACTGCTCTTGCCCTTAAAGACCTCTGTGTCCTATTCAGCTTTGGCCTGTACCGAAACTAGAGTTGAGTATATGACATGATACATACTATGATCTCCATTTATTGCAGTATTCTCTCATCTTCTTAAGTTTTCTAGACATTCATTTCTTCCTTCCTACAAAGATTGGACAGCAGTTGCATTTTGTAAAATAATGTAAAACCACAACAAAAATAATGTGAACTAAGTTCACATTTTCCCAATGAACTGACTTAAACTGACACTCAGTGACAGAAATAGTGATTTCAAAATGAAGACAGAGTGTCAAGTACATTTTTGGTCCTTCGCTGTTTGTACTTTTTATTTATATCCAAGAATTACAAGTATTTTAAAAACATCATCTAGTGGGAAATATTATTACTAGGGTATATATCATTTATCATCTAAAAAGGAACACTTGAAAGTGAAAGGGGGTGCTATTTATACTTATATTGGGAAAACAGGTGTAAACTAAGACTGTCTTAGGAAGGCCCAGACAGATGGTCACACAATGTTACACATAAGAGTGTAAGTGTCTTAAGGGCAGGAATGATGTTTTATTTATTTTTGTATCTTCAGAATCTACTGCAGTGCTTGACACCTAGAAAGAATTCAACAAATGCTTTTTAAATGAATATACTTTATCATTGGATTATGTTTTTATAAAACTTTAAAAAGTATTTCTTATACATAATACTAAGCTGAACATATTTCTTTTTTTAGGTCCATAGTCTACATGTTAGGGTAAAATAAAATCTTATGTAGCACTACAGGGTGAATCTTCTTCATCATCTGATCTTCTGCCTCAAAGTAAAGAAGATAAAAATGGCAAAGTAAAATATATCCATGAGTCATAAAAAAGATCATTCTATCAGTCTGGGATGGTTTATGAAAGTACTAAAGAAATGCTAGAATATGAATTTAGATAGGAAGCAATTTTATAATCTGGTTTCTATGGCTATGATCCTGGTTTAATTTTTTTGCCAGGAATGTTAGCCCCTAGGGAGAAATACAGAAGGAGTAGCAAATGAGCACACTGACTGGAAAGAATGCTATTTGTCTTTCACTATGTGGAGTTCAGAAGAGCACTGGCCATTGGCGAAGTCCCAGAAGTGAAGGTAGGAGATTCTTCTCTTTCTGCCCCTATCTGCCAGTTTTGCAAGGAGTGCCTTAACACGAATCATTTTTCCATTTGATGGACCTCTAGTCAGTTCTTGGTTTTGTTTTCTGTTGGTTTGTTTTGTTTTGCTTTTAGACGGAGTCTCACTTTGTTACCCAGGCTGGAGTGCAGTGGCACGATCTTGGCTCACTACCTCCGCCTCCTGTGTTCAAGCAACTATCCTGCCTCAGCCTCCCAAGAAGCTGGGATTATAGGTGCTCACCACCATGCCCAGCTAATTTTTTTTTTTTTTTTTTTGTATTTTTGTAAAGGTGAGATTTCGTCATGTTGGCTAGGCTGGTCTCAAACTCCTGACCTCAAGTGATCCACACACCTTGGCTTCCCAAAGTGCTGGGATTATAGGCATGAGCCACTGCATCCAGCCCAGTTCTTGGTTTTTAAACCACACCAGGCAGGGCGCAGTGGCTCACACCTGTAATCCCAGCTACTCGGGAGGCTGAGGTATAAGAATCCCTTGAACTTGGGACACAGAGGTTGTCCATCTCTACTAAAAATACAAAAAAATAGCTGGGCATGGTGGAGCATGCCTTTAATCCCAGCTACTTGGGAGGCTGAGGCAGGAGAATCGCTTGAACATGGGAGGTGGAGGTTGCAGTGAGCCGAGATCACGCCGCTGCACTCCAGCCTGGGTGACAGAGTGAGATTCTGTCTCAAAAACAAAACAAAACTATAAACCACACAAAAGGATTGCTGGGGAAAGTTATCATTACATTCAAGCAAAACACTTAGTGATCCTCCTATGAAAAAGTCTTGCTATCAATCTGCTATCCCTTAGTGGAGAGGCAGCAGAGTTTGGGAGATGGTATCACCTGTCCTTATCATCTCAGACTCTGCAGTCATTCTGTTTGTTTGAGTTTACAGCCAGATTATTCCACAGGACGTTGCCTAGCATATCTGGATCCCAGTTTCTTCATCTTTCAAAGGGAAAAATAATAATAGTATCCCTTCTAGGGTTATTTGTGAGGGTTAAAAGATATCCATGTAAAACACTTGAGACATGAATGTAAGCTATTATTATTGTCTAGCTCTTTATTTCTTTGGACATTTAGCAAGAGTACTACTGAAAAAAAATTTGCAATTAAAGGCAAAATGTGTACTTTCATGTTTCTAATCCAAATCAACCCAAATGTATGTAACCTAAGGCCAGAAGGAACCTGCTAGGCCATAGGCCACTTAAGGACTAGATCCTATTTTTGTCTCTCTCCCAAGAATTCAATTGTTTATTGCTCTCACACCAAGAGGACTTGGCGTTTTATTATTGTTGTTGTTGTTGTTCATTAAATTCCATCAAACTGTAGCCACTTTGTGTTCTGGGCCATACCTAGCCACTACATTTTAGGGAAAGCCAAAGGCTTGTCCCAAAAGAATGATATCTCTTCTTTAATACCTAATTTAGAAGCTAGGAACATTCCAGATAAGTGAGTTTATTTACAGAATTATGTAAGGCTTTACATTTAACGAATTTCTGGTGTCTAATGGTAGGAGCAGGGGGAATAGGCTCTTTATAAATACCAGATCATGCTGTTGTCTACAGAGTATGTGCCAGTTGGTTAAATAGAGTCAAATTCTGTTCAGTTTGATAATTACTAAATTTGCCATTCATAGAGGTTCTTTTTAATTCTGTGAATACGAAATCCACAAACTCATTAAATTATGAAATGTTTCAACCCTATTATCCTAATACAATTACCCCACAGACTACATTGCCACAGGAAGTCTTTGGGACAGCTCCTAAGGGTCAGAAAGACTCAGTAAAAGGAATTTGATTCATGTAAAAGCCACCACCGTGTGTGTGTGGTTTTTTTTCTTTTTTCTTTTTTTGACGAGGTCTTGCTCTGTCACCCAGGCTGGAGTGCAATGGCACGTTCTCGGCTCACTGCAACCTCCACCTCCCAGGTTCAAGCAATTCTCGTGCCTCAGCCTCCTGAGAAGCTGGGACTACAGGCGCACACCACCACGTCCAACTAATTTTTTTTATTTTTATTAGAGACAGGGTTTCACCAAGTTGGTCAGGCTGGTCTTGATCTGATCTCAAGTGATCCGCCCACCTCGGCCTCCCAAAGTTCTGGGATTACAAGCTTGAGCCACCATGTCCAGCCTGGTTAAAAAAAAAAGTGAACATTAATCCACCTGATATAAAGTTATGGTTAATGATTCTACAGAAAGGTATTTTTACTCATGCCCAGCATAGAGTCTCTATCCAGTAAATCTACACTGGCATTCAAAGTGACAAAGGGCAAAGGAAACAGGATCCAAGCTTGTTTAAGAATATTTGGGGATAGGAAACTTAGTCATACATCTGTTTCTTTTGAGTAACAATAGCAATAATTTACTTATCTAGTAGTATTGCCATTTATTCCTTAGCCACATCAAGGGAAATCTAATTATTTCCCACAAAATGAGAACTTCTAACGAAACTTTTCTTATTCAATTCATTTAATCAACTATAAAGGTCTAAATAGCACCTAGATTTTCTTAGCACCCTGACTTCTCCAAACCTCTCCTGAAATGTCCATGTACCATGAATGGGACAAGTGTGGCCAGGTGGAAGTATATGAGACGGAGAATAGGAGATATAGCTTCCTATCACAGTCATGGTTCTGTGACTTAGTAGCTATGAAACTGGGTGAACCTTTTGGCATTAACATGTTGTCAGAAAACAGGAAATTCACATAGCCTCAAAATGTCACCCCAGGTTGGGCGCAGTGGCTCACACCTGTAATCCCAGCACTTTGGGAGGCCAAGGCAGGTGGATCACGAGGTCAGATCGAGACCATCCTGGCTAACACAGTGAAACCCCATCTCTACTAAAAATACAAAAAATTAGCCGGGTGCGGTGGCAGGCACCTGTAGTCCCAGCTACTCGGGAGGCTGAGGCAGGAGACTGGCATGAACCCGGGAGGTGGCGCTTGCAGTGAGCCAACATGATGCCACTGCACTCCAGCCAGGGCGACAGAGAGAGACTCCATCTTAAAAAAAAAAAAAAAAAAAAAAAAAAAGTCACCCCACAGAGAACTTCTTAATTGCAAAGAAAGAAAGACATATACACAGTGGAGAAATTTGTCCTTCAAAATTAAAGTTTATTCATGTAAATGCTCCCAGTGGTGGCAAAGATACCTCCTTTAAGACTGAATTTGTGCTTAAATGTCACCATTCCCACTCCAACCCAGCCTATCTTTCTCTTCTTGTTGTTTCTCTAGCTCAGTCCCTTATCTGTTCCTTCATAGTTTATTAATTTGTTTGTTAGCTGTTGTGGTGGGGGTGGTTTTGGTCTGTCTTTCCTATTGTATCAGCTCCAAGAGAGCAGGAACTGTTTCTGTCATGCATCACTGAATCCTCAACTTCTAACACAGAGCCTGACATGCAGGGGCATTCAATGAGTACTTATTGAAAAAATGAATCAATGGATGAATGAGTAAATGAATAGATTTAATTTTTTAAAATATCCCAAGTTATTTGGAGTTAAATCTAGAAGGGAGAAAAATAAGTAATCAATCTTCTGTGTCGTGGCTAAAAATTGAAGTAAAACACTAAGTATTTAGTCCCAAGTGGTCTACAGACCCTAACCTTGGTTCTGAAGGCAACTCTAAGATAAAGAGTTCCAAAATGCTTTGCAAAATGGTGTCTTTACTAGGATAAGTTCATGTCTCCCAATATGATTCCTGGAAGAATAACACTAGTTTGAATGCATAAGCTATGCCATCTTTTTTAGTTGTGTCATTTTTAAAAGCAAACTGTATTCCTTACCTCACAGTCCTACATACCCCAAATATCTCACATAACACATAGAGAGGAATTTTCTCACTGTAAGTCTCACTTTAGAAAACTCCTGGTTGTCAGCTGACCCCATGAACAAAGCATCCTTTCAATGCTGAGAGCAACCGCAGCTGAACAGCAGATCAGATGAACCAATACCACCATGGCTGTAATGACATCCTTAGAAACGCAAGAGTCCTCACTGAAAGAACAAAGATCAATATTTAGTTTCTTGTGTCCCTACAGGCTGTTCATCAATTTTATAGCATCCTGTTCTGCCACTTCCCTCACCTCCAACTCCAATTTGCTCTTCTAGGAAAAGAGAAAGGTCAGTCTGGAAGTACATAGTAGTAATATAAATGCAAAAACATTTCCAACAAAACACAAAGTTTGAATTACAATAATTGTGCTATGTTGACACCAATATTTGGTATTTAAAAAAATAAATCTTTTGCTGTATTTTAAAACATTTCAATGCATTTTAAAAGAATAAAATCTTTGACTGTAGTTTAACACTTTTAAATGCATGTTTGGTAGTAACTAAATGGACTTTATTAACTGCCTTACAAGTGAAAGAACTGAAAGAAAGGGGCAAAAGTTATTGCCTAGTTATCTTTTTGTCTCTTTTTTTAGACAGAGTCTCGCTCTATTGCCCAGGTTGGAGTGCAGTGGCAATCTAGGCTCACTGCAACCTCCACCTCCCAAGTTCAAGCAATTTTCATGCCTCAGCCTCAAATGATTTTCGTGGCTCAGCCTCCTGAGTAGTTGTGATTACAGATACCTGACACCTCGCCTGGCTAATTTTTGTGGTTTTCTTTAGAAGAAACAGGGTTTCACCATGTTGGCCAGGCTGGTCTCGAACTCCTGACCTCAAGTATCTACCTGCCTTGGCCTCCCAAAGTGCTGGGATTATAGGAGTCAGCCACTGTGCCTGGTGGCCTAGTTCTCTTTACATCCGTTTTATCCCCTGAAGTCCGCCATACTAATCATTGCAGGGTCTGACTCTTGGCCTCAACCATTCCCAGACATCGACTTTACATTCTGCTGGCATGGTTTCAACTCCCATGATACACTAACCTCCTAATTTTCACACATTTAATTTCTTAATGAAACAAGGAAGAAATTAAGACTAGTCTCATAATAATATAGTTAACTTTCCACATAAATTGCTTCAAATAAAGTTTGGAGCTGATGGCGTGGTTTGGGAGTGTTTTTGATGATCAGCCAAAATGGGATGTGATATGATGTGCAGTGAGGAGCTAAGCCAGGTCCTTGTCACTATCCACCTTTCCTGTCTAGAAAATATCCATTAACATCACAAAGAGGCTTCCATGTTAAGTAATTGTAGAAGATTGTCACTAGGGTAAAAATGGAAGATATTTGCCAAATGGAATATGTTGAATGAAGTGACAGTGTCACTCAAGTGAAACCACAGCCAGAGTATGACGTGACAGAGCCAACCCAATTTTTAAAAGAGCTGGGTAGCACCGTGTATGACAAGACCCCCTCATCCCACATTCCTGTGGTGGAGAGCATGGAGGTGACTGAGCTGTTGGTGGCAACCTCATGCCTTCTGCAATTCAATCAGACATCACCAAGGACCTTATTATTCTCTACCTTATGAATAACTGTTTTTATGTCTTCACTATTTTTTATAAACTTATTGTTTGTGGAAATAAATTCCCTGATCATAATGAAATAAAGAAAAAAAATACGACAGACTTTTTTTCAATCTACCGGAGCATATTTTCATTTTTTTTCTTATGACAACATTTTTAAATATTTTTTTTAAATTACTCATCTCTTATTCATAACTATCCTGTTGATCAAGTGAGGGATAAGAGTAACCTGCCCAAGATCCCCAGGTATTAGCTGATTAGGGCCTCTGGGCAGTTGTATCACTTTGGTTCCATCACAAGTTTTTCTTTCTACCCCTTCCCACATCCCATCTCCAGACATTCACAAGGTATGCCATCTCCAAGTGTCCTTGAGCTCCAAAATGACCCTGCCCTTTTCTTCAGTAGTTAGTCCCTGTGAAGGGTTCAGTCTCTTGCAAAAATGACAAGTTTAAAGACTACTTCGTTGCGTCAGCCTATCTGCAACCTTCTGGTATGCTTCTCCTGTGACGTTCCATGAAGGGGGTTATGGGAAGAGTCAGGTTGTACTGGGGTTGCAGAAACCGAGGAATCTTTATAGGATCATCTCTATCTTTAGCCATCAATCCACCCACCTCTTCAGATTCTGCCAAGAACTTTCAATTGGCAGAAGTCATATAGCTCTGTGGAGCCAGAGAGTGGTCCACTACCTTAATGATGCGTTATTCAATTTGTTTGAAAATGAATTTATTGGTCTGCAGTTTTACCAGGTTGTGATTTGTCAATATTTAATAATTTTTTTGAGACAGGGTCACACTTTGTCACCCAGGCTGGAGTGCAGTAGCACAATCAGGGCTCACTGTAGCCTCAACCTCCTGGGCTCAAGTGATCCTCCCACCTCATCCTCCTGAGTACTTGGGACTACAGGTGCATGCCACCACACTTGGCTAATTTTTTTGTATTTTTTTTAGAGACAGGGTCTCGCCATGTTGCTTAGGCTGGTTTACTATGACTTTTAATTCCATTAGAGTATTTTGCATTTAATTTTACTTTAAAATAAAAATGTTTTATGGTATCTTGTTCAATGTTACCCACTCCCCAGTTTACCACACACTTAATCCTTCCAATGTGGTAGGATAACACCAAATGCTAGCCTAGATAACTATTTAAAATGTCAGTGGTTTAGCACAATCTGTTGGTCAGCTTTTGCTAAGTTACTCTCCAGTGACAAGCAATCCCTATATCAACCGCAAAGGTTTATGTTTCCCTATGGAATATGTTGGCTACATGTCAGTTGCCCCTCTGCTCCACTTGTCTTCTTTATCTGGGATCCAGCCTAAATGGCCCTTCTGTATCAGGGATCCAGGCTAAATGCTGTTCTGAGAACAGGAGAAAGAATCATCGCGGAGTCATGCAATAGCTCTTGAAGCTTCTGCTGGAATGTGGTCTACATCATGTCTGCTCACAGTACACTAGCCAAAGCACGTCAGATGGCCAAGCCCAACATCAGTGGACAGGAAGGACGCTCTTCCTCCGGAGAAGCTCACCACAGAAGACCCCTGTTGCTCTACAGGTAGCAGATACAATTTACTTAAAAATAGAATTTTGTGTCTCACTCATGTAATACTTCAATGCAAGTGTGCCTGGTTTGTAGGCACCTTTCCTCCTTGTGATTATTTAAAAACCCCGGCTAAGGCCGAGACGGGCAGATCACGAGGTCAGGAGATCGAGAGCATCCTGGCTAACACGGTGAAACCCCGTCTCTACTAAAAATACAAAAAGTCAGCCGGGCGTGGTGGCGGGCGCTTGTAGTCCCACCTACTCCGTAGGCTGAGGCTGGAGAATGGCGGGAACCCGCGAGGTGGAGCTTGCAGTGAGCCGAGATGGCGCCACTGCACTCCAGCCTGGGCGACAGAGCAAGACTCCGTCTCAAAACAAAAAACAAAAAATAAAAAACAAAACAAAAAAACAAAAAAACCCAGGCTATTTCCATCTTGTGGTTCCACCCATCTGCATCCAGCCAGCAGATGGGGAAAGAAAATGAAGATGTCCCCACCCACTTCTTAAAAGACATCTTCTGTCACATTTTATCAATGACCACCTGGATGCAAGGAGTCAGGAAGGTACGACATGCTAAAAAATGTAGCCTCCATCTTAGAAGCCACCTCCCAGCAACAACTGCGCTATGGAAAGAGGAGGGCAAAGTTTTGGTGAATCATTGGCCATTTCTGCCATGCAAAACCTCAAACTCGCTATCTGGGGTGTGCCTAGGCTTTATTTCTAGACGCATTTATACTGAAATGGAATGACCAAAAATATTCCAGATCTTGTGATTTGGGTTTTTGTTGTTGTTGTATTCTTTCATTTTTAATGTTGACTCTACTGACTCAAATAACAAGGCATAAGTGACTTAGAAAATCACCATGTCCTGGCCAGGCACAGTGGCTCACGCCTGTAATCCCAGCACTTTTGGAGGCCGAGGCTGGAGGATCACCGGAAGTCAGGAGTTTGAGACCAGCCTGACCAACATGGAGAAACCCTGTCTCTACTAAAAATACAAAATTAGCCAGGCATGGTGGTGCACGCCTGTAATCCCAGCTACTTGGGAGGCTGAGGCAGGAGAATCGCTTGAACCCAGGAGGCAGAGGTTGCGGTGAGCTGATATTGTGCCATTGCACTCCAGCCTGGGCAACAAGAGCAAAACTCCATCTCAAAAAAGAGAAGAAAAGAAAATCACCATGTCCTTTGTCTAAGGAAGTTTTCTACCCCATCTATTCTTGATAGTTCAGAAAGAAAACATTAGTAATGATTTTCACAGTTGTCTCTTAGTTTTTCCATTTCCCAATTTGGGGTTACGCAACCACTAACACCAGTGTGTTTGTCTCTAAACCCCTGAATTTGTACATGCAATCCTTTTGTTGCTTAACTGCCCAAGTGAAAAGAGCAACTGGTCATTTACAAGCACAAATTTGTGAGTAGGAAGAGGGATTTCACCAAAATTAGGAATGCAAATACATAAACTAAAATTGAAAATTGACCTCAATGATCACAAATAACTAGTTAGAAGTAGTTGCTTCTTCAGTCAACAGAAAACCTCTCTATCACCAAATCCCCCAACTACTTCCACCTACTCCCTAGCATGGGCCCTTCACTTCTGCCTTCTCTAACATCTGACGGTGGCCCAGATGCACAGGATACTGGCTGAAAGCTCATTTGCAACCATAGCCTCAGGCTCCCAGAGAACTTTGTTTTTAACTTTTTTAATAGCACAGTCACATTCTGTTTTGCATCTTAGTAGTTTGTGTACAGCTCTCTCTCTCTCCTAGATAATAATAAACCTCTTGAAATCAGAATCCATGTCATATTTGTCTATTTCCTACAACACTTACCTGGCACATAATCAAAGTTTACTATTTTTAAAATTTGAATTAGGTCAAGTTACAGCTTAATCTGGGCTCCAATCCTATACTTGAGGCCATCTTCAGATGCTGCTTCCACTAAGTAAGCTGTGGAATGCCCATGTTGCATTAGTCAGGCAAGTCAAGGTCTCTAATTCCTCTCTCATAAACCCTCCACTTCTGTCTACTTTTTCACCAAAGATGCTGATGTCATTGAATCTTGCTTGTAGAGTTTCACATGCTAGATGAGGAACTCGAGAAGGAAAGGGAAATCTGTCCTGCCCTCACCCCGGCTTCCTTTTTTCCTTACTTAGTTTCCATGTTGGTCATGCGGCAGCCTAGGAAGATGTTTTGGGGTTCTTGCTCTGAGGCTCTTGAAAACATAGGAAAGCCGTCCTAAACTTCTGGGTCTCCTTTTTGGTCTTTCCTATCTCCATTCTGATTCATAATCCAAAAAGGTCATCCTGCTCCTTTTAATTCTTCAGGAAATTGGAGCCTAAATCCAGACAGACCTTTCAGGTTTTCTGTTGTAGATTTAACACATATCAGTAATATCTGTGAAGAAACCATAATCCTGACTTTAAAACAAAGGAAGAAGGAAATGCAGGAAGTGTCCTGGTGTGGTAAAAAGAACCATCCAGCAGCCTGGGCAACCCATCTCTACAAAAAATAAAGAAAAAATTAGCCAAGCATAGTGGTGTGCGCCTGTAGTCCCAACTACTTGGGAGGCTGAGGTTGGAGGATCGCTTGAGCCCAAGAGGCAGAGGTTGCAGAGGGCTGAGATCTCACCACTGCACTCCAGCCCGAGCAACAGAGCAAGCAAGACCCTGTGAGAGAGAGAGAGAGAGAGAGAGGAAGGAAGGAAGGAAGGAAGGAAGGAAGGAAGGAAGGAAGGAAGGAAGGAAGGAAGGAAGGAAGGAAGGAAGGAAGGAAGGAATCCAGGTAGGAATCGGAAGGTCTTAGTTTTGAGCTCTGGCTCTTTTCCGTTTCACCTGGCTGACCCTAGACAAACCAGGTTGTGCCCCTCTGGGTCACTCCTCAGTATAGATGAGCAGCCTCAATTAGGATACCTCTAACATCTTTCCCAGGCCTGGAAGTAGGAGTCACTAACAAAGCCGATGCTATTGTAATAGAACCACCGTTTCCGATCTGCTAGAGATATGGTTTTCGGCCCAAGCATTTGCCATCTGCCTCTTTTGAGTCTTGGCTGGTAATCCATCAACTGTGCTAGATATAAGATCTTATCCAGTAAATTAAGTGATATTTATTCCATTTTTCCATTTAGAAGAGGCACAAAAGTACATATCCCATCCCAATGAAACAGACTTCCATTTTTTAAAAATGTGACTGGCAGCACAATACTTTCCTAGCACACCACCTGCCATTATCTCTCCAGGTGTTTACTGTGGGCAGGAGGCTGACAAGGCCTAAGCTTCCTCTTCTACTTTAGAGCTCACTAAAGGAAATAATGACGCCAAGTGAAGAAAAAGCTCTAATTTCCAGCTCTAGTTCTAGTTGGGGTAGAGAGTTCTGTTGTTTGGCAAGATGTTCTAATGGGCTTCTCACAGCAGGAGTTAGGGTATTATCTGGCAACAGGAGAAAGGAACTGAAAGTGTTCTGCATAAAAAATGTAAAAGTCTATCTCCCTTGTGGGCACAGGAATTTGGACAAATATTCCCAGTTGTATTTATAAAAAAAAAAAAAAGGTTTCTTGCCCTGAATTTAGACTATTCAGTCTCTGAGAATTATTCCGTTTTCTTTGTGCATGCTTGCATGTGTGTGTTTGTGGTGTCTGTGTGTGGAGAGGAAGGGGTGGGTAGGGAGAGGGAGGTGAAGGAGATGTTCTCATATTCACCCATCCAAAGCTTGCAGGGAGAATGAGAAACTTCTGCACATCTCAGTAGTGAAGAAATCTTAAGAGGACCTTTCCTGTAGGGTTGGAGTTTCCCACTGACTATCCTGACAAAGTCCCCGTGGGGTTATTATTGATTGAATAACTCAGACCTTGGGAAATGCTGTTGTGGTATCATGAGACTACCTGGTCAGACAAAAGGAGGGAAGCATCTGGTACCGATTTTAATGTAATATCTCCCTCTGGCAGAGTTTCACCCCTGAAGTCAGTTGGTAAGGAACTAAGAAGGAAAATGGAGAGTTGTAGATCTCTTAAGTGGCTTTATTGTTCCCCTTTTTATCACTTTCTAGGCCTGAGGGTAAAAGAATGGGATGGGGTTTTTCTGAAAAGGAGAGCTGCAGAGAAGCAGCACTAAGAAAATTGAAGAATAAGCCATTCTCAGAGGAGACAAGAGAAGCCTTGGTAACGCTGGAGCAAGGTTGAGAAGGGCAGTGTGCCTACAGAGGAACTCATGAACACTTTCCATTGTTTACTGACTTTACCTTGCTTGACTAGAAAATGCATTTGTCAGTAGGAATGTTATCATCTCCAAGGGGGCAAATATTGGTTCTCGGTGGATGAACAAAATCTTAGATATTATAATGGATTGTGGCCCTCCAAATGGCCAGAGTAAATAAGCAAATATACAGTGTATCTGTGGAGTTTAAATTTCATGAGCGGAGTAAAGGTTGGAGTGGAGTGCAATTAGGCAAAAAAAAAAAAAAAAAAAATGTCTAAAGGTCTTCTTTGGGGGAAGGGTGATAAGGAAAAAAAAAAGGTTGAGGAACAGTGTTTCAGAGCAATTATATTTAGCTTCAGTTTCACATTATTCACTCCTGCTTGTAATTCTCTCTTGTTCTCTATCCTTTCATTTGAAAACATGTAAGTTATGTGTTTGAGGGGGTGGGGGGAATTGGGCCTCCTGCACGTTAGCTCCCAGCTGGGAGCTCCCAGAGAAGCCTGGGATCCAAGTGGAGACAGGCAGTGAAGGAAGAAAGAGCCCAAGGCAGAGACGAAGGCTGTGGGTGGATCCCCAGCCACGGGGGTGATTCAGAAACTGACAGGAGGCCAGTTCCCTCTGTGGGTCTTAAACTGTGGTGCCTGGACCAGCATCAGCAGCAGCATCACTGGGAGCTTGTCAGAAATGCAAATTCTCAGGTCCCACCCCAGACCCGCTGAATCAGAAACTCTAGGAGTGGGGCCCAGCCTCCAGATGAGCCTGATCCTCCCTTAAATTTGAGAGTCATTGGTTTAGAGGTGAAACAGGTGACCAAAGGAAATGAGGAGCCACCTTTTGGGAGAAAGGAAAAAGAAAGCAGAGGTTCAGTAAACTAAAATTTCCCACTCTCTAGTTTTTTAATCATCTTTTAAAATTGTCTTTTAGACGTTAGCAATATAAATATTGCTCATTTCCACCAAGGAGGAAAACAACTCTGCCATCAAATTTGCTGAGCACAAAGTGAAAGGAAATCTGCAATCCACTGGCTAATTAAGACTCATGTAAGTAATCAAGGCAGACAAGTCAAGGACAATGAGTCTCAGGCTTATCTTGGCTGATTCGGCCAACTTCACTGATCACCTAAACCAAATAATCAGCAATCACTTTATTTTGTGTTGTGTAAACACAGTAGAAATGTTCACAAAGGATTCCTACTGTGTAACAGAAAGATTGTTACTTATTCATCTTCCTACATAGGGAAGCTAACTTATCTATTCAGGATCATACTGTCACTGATGCGCAAGATCCGAGCTCCCAGGTTCTGACCTTAAACTTTCAGATGATAGAGTTCAACTTCTTTTTCTTTTTAATTCTCTCCTTCCTTATGAACTACAGCAATTTGATGTGTAACTTTATTTTTTTTCCATTTATGAAGCATTAGCAATTATTTGCCCTGAAAACATTTTTAATAAGAAGAAAACTAAAGTTGAAAGCAAACAATTTAGTAACAACCCACTTCAGTTTGGTCCTTCTGTGCCTTAGGCCACTGCCAGGTGTAGGAACTTGCAAAACCCTAGATTAAAACCCAGATTATCCACAGTGCTTTTTGCAGAGTTAATTTCTGTCAGAGACATATTAATGATAGACTTTGGAAGAAACACCAAATAATAGTGACTTTCCAGTAACTTCAGTACTAGTCCCGCCCCTAGGTTACCCACTCTAGTGAAAATACACCAAAGATTCTTTTCCTGACCAAAACCATAACTGAGTCTCTAGAAAAATGTGTTTGCTGTGATTTGTATTTTCGATATAATAATTATGCCTTCATGCTATTTCTGGTTTATATCTAAAATGACCTTGTACCAACTGTTCTGACTGCTCTGGCAAGGAGATACCTAAGATTAGCCCTAAACAGGTTAAGCTTAGCTATCTCAATTAGCCTTAAATGTTTAACATTTAAGGTTACTCTTAGCTATCTCATAAGGGAGTAAGTCCTCACTCCCTTATGATTTAAATAATCCCCAAAAAATTTTTAAAACAGTATTGCCCTCCTTCTCTTACTGAACCAGTTAATGTATCACCTTTACAATAACTTTTGTCTGTGTTTCTCAAAAGCCTGTGCTGGCCTTGATCACATGTCAAATTTCAGGTCCTATGAGTTCTTGACCATGTAGTTATTTGGAAGTTCATACCATCTTTCTCCCTCTGGTGGGTTTTAAAATCATATCTCTTTGTAGATTTGTACAGAGAGGTCTGTTTCAAACCAGCACCCTCCCAACCCCCAGATGCAGGCTGAACTGAGATCTAATGAGAAGGCATTCCTGCAGAAGAAGGGAAATGCTCTCAAGATATGCACAGCCTCAGTGTTTTTTTTGTTTGTTTGTTTGTTTTTTGTTTTTTGTTTTTTTTGAAACTGAATGTTTTGTGAAGTTCTTTAATTGCCTTTTTATTTTTGAGCAAACCAGAGAGGGAGACCCTAAGTGTCCTATTATATTATGAAGTGAGTACATATGTAAGGAGAGTCTTTTTTTCTATTTTATTTATTTATTTATTTGAAACACTAAGTTAAATAATTCACACTTAGTGGCAGGTATAATCCTTCTTAAAGACATTTCTTAAGGATCTCCAAGTTTTCCCTGAACAAGCATATATTTTATTCAAACTATGAAGTAATACCCACTAGAGCCTCTCTGGGTATTCCAAAACATTCTCTGCATGTTCCAAAAGAGCCCTCTCTTAGTACAAACTGTAGGTAAACTAATGAAACCACATCATAAAAGCAAGCCTGAGCCACAGATACTAAGGGCTAATGTTTATTGAGCACTTACCATTTGCCAGGCACAGACCTGAATGTTTTACATGTATTCATTTGGACTTCATTAAGAATCTGATGACCTAGGTACACTTATCATCCTCATTTTACAAATGAGGAAAGTGAGGCCCAGAAAAGTTAAGTAACATGCCCAAGGTCACCCTGCTGGTGAGTGGTCAGTCCAGTTAACAAGAGCTCTCATATATGGCTTGGAAAGATCTTCCCCACCCTCCAACCCCACTCTTTTATCCCACTGCCTCCCACTCATCCTCCTTCCCACTTGCCTCTTTATGCATTTTATACTGTGGGGTTGGTTAAGCAGGAGCTCTGGTTGCCTTCAAATTCCTTTCTTTCCCTAAACCCTGTCTTAACCTACCCACAGCCCTGCCCCTGGCTGGAGTCACACAGAAAGCCTGAACATCTGATATTCATTCGTCATGCTTCCTCCCACTAGGGACTCATTTCACACTGTGCTTAGAAATGTATGCAAAAGCATTATCTTCTGCTGCTAGCAGCAGCCCCTGGGATGTACGTGTGCTCTCTGCTGATGGTTAAATTTGGGGTAACTGAGGCCTCTAACACAGAGGGAGCAACTTAATTTCTCAACCGCTTACATTAAAGATGAGACCAAGGATGAACATATTTGGATTTTTCAACCCGATGGTTCATCTATCATGCTGCCCCTCCTCCCAAGACTTTCTCTTCCTGAGGACGTCTTGGTGAGAAGTTGCCCACCCCACACCCAAGCCAAAGTGGACTGGCAGAGCCCTGCCAGAAAACCAAGCAACAAATCTATTAAAGGCAGGTGGCTACTGCTCCTTCCTCTTTCTCCTTATCTGAGATGATTAGAAGTCCAGGTACAGAGGACCTGACCCATGTGTCCTACCTTGAGGACCCTGCAGTATGAATTAGTTATCATTGTCTGCAGAATAAAAAAGAAAAGAGCCTGTCCATGAATAGCAAACAACACCCTGTCCTCCTCCCCACCCCACCAAATACTTGTGTCAAGAGCAATTGGAGGCAGCGATTGTTCTATTCAATATTTGTCTAGTTGAAACCATCTTGGGGTCTCCTTTATCTCTGCTAGAGTTCAAATCCATGGGGAGTTTTAGGAGATGCAATAATAATATTGGAGCAGGTTTGTATTTGCCGCATGCAACTTGGATCATATCAAGGTTATTATCCAAAACTTATTTGAAGAATGTTTCATATACCATCCAGGAATTTGAGAGTTTGTTAAGGGAAAGCTTTCAAATGTAAGAACAAACACAAAGCCAGACTCCTGGTATGGCTGAACTGTGGCAGAGATAATTTCCCTCTCATTTCACAGTCAACACGGGTTTATGGTGAGAGCCAGAGACAAAGATTCCTGTCCTCATGAGACTTTCCAATGGCTTATTTTGGGAGATTCTTGGATACCAGCTATTTACTTTCAAAAAGTTCAGTGGGAATTATTTTAATGTAAGAAATACTCATGACAGCCGGTTCGGGGGCAACTTTTCCAAACATGCTGTAACAAAATTGGCACTTTTAGCTAAATCACACCCTGTTTTTCAGACATTTGACTCAGATTTTTCTTTACTACAGTAAATCTGTACTTGGATCACGGAAGCTTGTAGGGACTAGCCATGCCTGTCCCACCTTAAAGACAGAGTTCCTGGCTAGATTGCATTTTCTGGAACAAATCCTTTAAATATTTTCATTCAAAGAGAACAGTAATGACAGCTTCCAATAATCAACCTGAATATTTTAGTAGAAGCTTTTCTAGACATTTGTGTTGGGATAACTAATGGAACGAATAGATTTAGGAAATGCCAGAACTCCTAATTAAGCCCTGGATACTGCCTCAGATTCTGAATGACTGGATATATTGGGCATTTTATGCCTCATCCTTCATGTAATCCAACAAACACCTATTCTATATTTATTCTAAAAAACTTTACTAAAAACTTTACTAATACTAAATTTTCTAAATACTTTCTAAAACTTTACTAATATTAAAGTTTTTACTTAAGATCTTCAGAAAATGTTCCAAATTTTATAAATTGTATACATTTTTGATGCTGCTATTTCTATAGATGTCTGCTGGAAGTTGAGTTGTGCCTTTAGGAATATTTTCCTACTACATCACTGGAATAAGTGTTACCAAAAAAGTCTCTGTACATTCTGCATGCCTTGATTAAATGTATTAATTTTCTACCAGATCACTATTCCTATAAGTGTTCAAAATAAAAATGAATATGGTCTTCAAATGTTCATTCCTCTACTATTTACTCTCCCACTTTCAAAAGCTCCCAATTACTCAAAGTTGTATATTTCTCAGATTCTATTTTAAATGATTGCAACAGCAGTGAGTGATTGAAAGACATTTTCCCTAAAGTTTTAAGTCCTTTTCTATGCAAAGTTTCAACAACAAAAAAATTTTTTTAAAATAGAGACAGGGTCTTGCCATGTTGCCCAGGCTAGTCTCAAACTCCTGAGCTCAGGCAATCCACTCTTCTCAGCCTCCCAAGTGCTGGGATTACAGATGTGAGAGCCACCCTGCTGGCCAGTTTCAAAGACATTATAATGAAAGAAAGTTAGGCAGCACAGTAGGAACAAAGAATTCCACTTCCATGTCATAAAGACTCAGGACCAAATCTTCTAGTTAGAGCCCTAGCTCTAACTAGCTGTGTGACCTTGAGCAAGTTACTTAATTTTTAGACCTCAGTTTCCTCATGAGCAAAATGAAAATATTAACACCATCCTCAAAGTTACTGTGAGGACTAATTAAAACAATACTTGTATCCTGCTTAATCCAGTGCCAGCACATAGTAAGCTCTGAATAAGTGGTGGTTAGAATTATTACCAACACATGGGAGGACCAACTTTCCATGAGAGACAGTGCTGGGAGATCTCACATATGCTACCTCATTTAATTCTTCACAATCCTGAGAAGCAAGGAAAAATTCTTCCCATTTTTATGGATTAGGAAAGTAAGGATCAGAGAGGCTGAGTAACTTACTCAAGGTCGTATAGCAAAGTGACAGGGCTGGAATTTGCAGCCAGGTCTACCTGACCCTAAAGTTTATTTTCACATGGAAGTTCATCCTTTCCAAATTTCTTTCAATATTTCATGCAAAAATATAGATTTCCATTTTCAAGTTTGTGTCCTTTAATACATAGCTACATGAAACTGCTTCTTTTATATTATCATAAATAACAAATATATCTTCTGCCATATTTAGTTCTTTCTTCATTCAATTTGAGATAAACATATTTTGCCTAAAGGTTTTATTGGCATTTGCAAGAAACTCAAAGTCTGTACTTAAATTAAGATCTATAAACAGAAGCCAGATCAAATCACAGAATAAAGAGATTCCCAGTGCTGGGTATGGATCTGTCTTGATCTAAATTTGGATTTCAATCATTGTAACCCATCTTTATACATTCCTTCCTTCATTCAATAAATATTTATTGAATGCTGTATGAGTTAGTCATGGAGCCTGCCTTCAAGGAGCTTAGGGTTCAATAGGAAAGAGAGATATACAAAAAGACCTATAATTCCAGGCAAGAAACAGTAGGTGCTAGAAGAAAAATAGGGAGAAAATGCTGGGGAGTCTCAAGGGTGGCCGTTACTTCCTACTGAGGAGCAAAGGATCAAAGAAGGCTTTGGGGGAAAATGGCCTCCTCTATTAACTGCTCCATCCAAGTGCAAACTATTCATGAATTTGTTTTAAAATGCAGCAGGTCCCCGGATAATGTCGTTTCGTTCAACATTGTTACAATGTTGATGAGAAACAAAATGGACTCCGTGCCAGGGCCCCTGTCTGTGTGGCGTTTGCGTGTTCTCCCCATGTCTGCATGGGTTTTCTCTGGGTACTCCTACTTCAGTTTCCTCCCACATCCCAAGATGTGCACATCAGGTGAACGGGTGCATCTAAATGGTCCCCATGTGAATGAGTATTGGAGTGTGTGTGAATGCACTCTGTGATGGGATGGTGTCCTGTCCAGGGCTGGTTTCCATCTCTGTGTTCCGAGGTGCTGACACAGGCTCCAACCACCTGTGACCCTGAACTGGAATATGCAGGTTGGAAAATGAATAAATGAATACAAGTTATTATAAAATAAAAATCTGAAAAGTGTTCAATAATCACACAAATGCACAGCAACAAATGATGCAGCACAAAAGCACTTAGCAAGCCCACCAGATTTGTCCTTGTTTGATTTTGAACTGTATTGGTGGGAGAAGATGCTCCTTACGATTTGTGCTTTGCAAACATTTATTCTTTGATTTAACCCACTACCTCTGTGACTACCATCACTCAGTGATTCACCAAAATTGGGTAGTTACTTTGTTTCTATTAATCTTCCTTAAATGTAGGGATGGCTCACGTTTATTTCAGTGTTTAATATTAGAAGTGTTTAGGGTCTTTATTTATAAATCTGGTGATGTTTCTGTGACCAGAAATATGCCATAGAAACTTAACTCTTTTTTAAAAATGTTATTTTTATACATTTAGGGGGTACAGGTGCAGATTTCTTACATGTATATATTGCATAGTGGTGAAGTCTGGGCTCTTAGTACATTTTCAACCCTCACACCTCTCCTACCTCTGACATTTTGGGGTCTCCAGTGTTTGTTATTCCACTCTGTGTGTTCATGTGCACCCACTGTTTAGCTTCCACATGCAAATGAGAACAGGGGGTATATGACCTTCTATTTCTGAGTTATTTCACTGAGGATAATGGCCTCCAGTTCTATCCATGTTGCTGCAAAAGACATGATTTCATTCTTTCTTTATAACTGAGTATTCCATGGTGTATATACACCTCATCTTTATCCAGTCCTCCATTGTTGATTCCGTATGTTTGCTACTGTGAATAGTGCTACAATAAACATGTGAATGCCGGTATCTTTTTGATGTAATGATTTATTCCCTTTGGGAATATACCCAGTAGTGGAATTGCTGACTGGAATGGTAATTCTATTTTTAGGGATGTAACTCTTGTTTATATATCAATTACCCTATGGCAAAATTGGTTTTCTTACACATTGTTTCTCAGTTTCCAAGAACCTATGGGTGAAGTTAAGTGAAGACTTGCTGTGTAATAAAGGGGTGAATAGGTGGGGCTGGCTGTAAATGAAATAGGACTGACCATAAGTTGATCATGTGAAAGCTAAGTGATGGCAGTACATAGAACTTCATTACACTAGTGTGTCTGCTTTAGGATATGTTTGAAATTTTGCATTATAAAAAGTTAAAATGTTGCACAAGCTAACTTACCTGTAGGACTTCCACAAGTCATTTACACGTACACATGTAAGTGGCTACAGAATGTATGATAATGGTTTGGGCCTGGAGGGACATTAGTGACCACCAGAGTGAAATGAACTGACTCTCCCTGTCTCCCCCTCCATACACACAAGCCTACTCAACAAGATCTCTTTAATGTAAAGCCACAAGTCAGAAAGGGTGAACACAGGGTAATAACCCAAGGACTTGCCTAGTAGCAATGCCTACCTCTGGGCAAGGACTGGGCACATATCCTCATGAAAACAATTCATGTATGTTTGAAAGAAAATTGAATTCAGTACAATTGATAACGTTCAGAGGCTTCAGGGGATCTGCAGACGTGGACTCATGGAGCATTGGAGTGTGTGTGAATACACTCTGTGATGGGATGGAGATTTTACACATAGGCCCAGGGAACGACATGGTATCAATCTGTCTCATGTAGGTGAGGCAAAAGCATTCAATACTGCATCGACCCAAGAGTTCTCACTGGCTCTATGTAGCACAAACCCCCAGAATATTCAGGTGTGTTATGTAGTGATTTCTATTGAATGCGATATAATTTTGTTATAGTTATTATGCATGTCACTTAATTCACATACTCTCAGGCCTACCAAGAATGGAGAAGAAAGGGTGAAGGATACAGTTCAGCCACCTGGCAGCATTCCATAAAAACTGGGCCGATTCATGAAATGTTACAGTGGGGGAGGTACTCAAAATACTTTTTGCACACTTTTGAAGATGAGAGAGTATATCTGTCTTAGATATTCTGCCCAGATATGTTACTAGCATCAGGATGTTTTGGGGAGGCAGTGCCACTCTGACTCCAACCCCAAATTAAAATTACAGCAGGCAAAATTGGAGTGTCACATGCTACTTTAATTCTGTATTGCGGTACTTCAGTGGCTCCTCATCTGAAAGTGCATAATTATTTTCAAACTATCATATATCATTTCATGGTTAAATTAGATTATCAGCTAGAACTTCCAGCGGGATTGGAATTCTACATGCAAACTAGATTTCAATCCCTATTTATGATCATTTTGGACAACTTTGTTTCCTAAACCCTCAGAGCAACTACTTCCCTGGGTAACCTTAAGGCACTGGGAAATATCCAAATGGAAGAGATCAGTGCTGTTTTTTTATGGTATGTTTGCAAAAGACATATTTTGTCTATGTCAGAAACCTAGCTATTCGGTAGGGATATATTTTTCCAAGAACATCTCAAAATATTTCTTTAAGAAAATGTAATTCATCTGACTACTTTCCTCTTAATTACACCCAGCTGTGTGGGTGTGTATGTGTGTGATGTGTGTGTGCATATATGTGTTTTCTATACCTTATTTCAATAACAGAGAAGGAAGCTCTTAAGGGCACCTCTGCCTTACACACTGTGAGTCAAAATGACTTGGAAACTCCCTGGCTGTACTGTGATCAGTTCAACTTTCCGTTTTGACAGCTTTAATAATTCTAAGCCACGATGCTCCTGATATTCTTCTTTCTACAGAGAAACAGTTGTTTTGCTTACATATGTAGTCAGTATGATAATTATCTAAAGTTGTTCCTACCAACCTTGTTTGATCTCTGTAGTGTCAACTGATAAAATCCATCCATTTGGTAGAGCCAAACATCTTTTAGATCTCAGGTCAGAGGTCATTTCCTGGTGGACAATCAGAAGACTTTAAAGAGGTTACAAAGCCTGGACTTCCTCACAGAAATCACCACACAGGATAATCTTACAACCTTCAGTTCTTCTAATTTCTACCAGCTGTGTGATTATTTGATTGGTATCCATGTATTCCATGAGACTATATAAATCCCATGAGAGTAGGGCCTTGGTCAGTTTTGCTCACCATTATATTCTCCGTGCCTGGAACAAAGAAGGCCATCAATAAATATTTGTAGAATTAATAAACAAATGTAAAAATATGTATAAATACGTCCATGAATAAGTGAGTAAATTACAGAAATTTTGCAGTTTTTATCAATAACAGTTTAGAACTGCACTGTTCAATACAGTAGCCACTAGCCATATGTGAGTATTTAAATTTACCCTTAAATTAATTAAAATTAGTAAAACTAAAAATCCACTTCCTCAGTTGCACTAGCCACATTTCAGATGCTCAATAGTCACACATTGCTGTTCACTACTATATTTGACAGTGCACAATATGCAGCATTTCCATCATTGTAGAAAATTCTACTAGCACAACTCAAGCAATTCTAAAATTCTAGCCCAAAGACAGCATTATTTTTCCAAAATGAGTCAGATCATTATTATTGGTGCCTTTGATAATATTAATTGTGCAACTTAAACCTCTTTCCTCTAAAACTATTCCCCCTTGATGACTGAGCTTAAGCCAAATATTTCACCTCTTTTTCTTTTAAAATAAATAACAAATAATTTGTCTGCTTTGATTTGTAAGGGTCTATATATAGTTTTATATGCTTTCCTGAGTACTCAAAAGAATCCTTGAAATTGGGAATATATACTTTTCTAAAAGTGCATTTTTTACACAGGCCAGGCCTCTATGCACTATCCCTTGGATAAAAATGGGAAAGATATAATGTGCTCTAGAAGCCATCATTAGTGTATGAGGAATTGGGATTTGTATTAATTTCCCTAATTATGTTAAGTGCATGATTGCAGACATTCTGGAATTGTAATTGTGTGTAAATTGATATAGTTTTCCAAATGAATAATATTCAATATGTTTGGTGAGATTCTTTAATTTCAACAATTAAGCTTTTTTTTAAATTGAAGACTCTATTTACAGTCATCTCATTCTGTAAACTGTAAACAAGTATTTTGTTTGTGAAAGCAAAAATCAGAACATTGCCAGGAGTTAGGAGAACAAAATTATAACATTTATACTTAATTTAAAGCAATAATTTGATTTAAATACCCATACAAGCAAAAGCATCTTTAATTATATAAGTTTCAGAAAAAGCATAAGAGAATGGTGAAGATATAAAGGAATGGGGCAGATGCTCAGATTCAGGTACACATACCAGGAAACTGAGCACACTAGAAGAAATTTACAAATGTAAATTCCTACGAGGTTTCTGTTATAAAGAGCAAGATTTTATGTCTCCTTTTAGCGATCTAGACTCTATAATCCCATTTATCTCCATATCTTTATAAAAAAGGAAGATTCTATTCAATAAATCTATGGATACCTTAACTACACCCAGGTGTTTTAAATTATGCCACAAATTTTTGTCAATCTTTATCATAAAATACCAAATCAAGCTTTTGCTTGTCAACATAGCTAAAACATTATGATTTATCATATAGTACCTTCAAGTTTTCATACCACATGTGTTCCAAACTCTAGGAAATCAAATATTTCCCTAATACCACACTTTAAAACTTCAAGCCCTACAAATTGATAAGTACACAATTAACCCTTTTTCAAGTGTATTTGCAGAGATTGCACCTGTGCCTACTTATGAACAAATCTTAAGTTTTCTGTTTCACTCTGTCAGTGCTTAGCCTTTATGTCTCAGGATTTTTCACTTACAAAATGTATGTAACATTTGACAAAGGTGAAATTGTATGGTTTCATCACTTGGTTTTTTGAGCAATTCAGGTCTTGCTTCCAACTACTTCTACTTTTTGTTGGCTTGAGCAAGGCTACTTTGTCAAACACTGCCTCATACCAACTGAAGGTAAACCTAGCAGTTGTCAGAATGCCACACAAGTTTATCCATAAAGAACTTTTAGGAATGAGCTGGGAAGGAAGGGGTCAGATGAGTAGAAATAGAATTGGGAAGGTTCATGCCCCTTGTCTCTGTTGATTTCCATGTGGAAATTCAGGACCAGCCAATCCCTTTGAAATCTGTCCTAGAAATCATGACTCTGCAGGAGTTGGAAGCTCACATGCTTTCTAGATTGCGGCATGTAGCATCAATAAGTGAAGGAAGGCTCAGAGAGAGATAAGGAGAGATGATTAGAAACTGTGATAAGCCCCTTCTGAAAACATTTAGATTTTCTTTTTTCTTTCTAAGTTTTAAAAGATTGCGCAAGCCCACTCTGTACAATCTGTAGAGCTGCCAATTTGGAGTTTCTGCTTTAGGAGACAACTGGAGCTTAGGGCTAGGGTAAGAGAACTACTGGCTGTAATTAATTTAAGGAACTTTTTATTCCAGTAAAAGTCACAGGCCATGCTTTAAAGAGGACTAGGAGTCTATTTGGAGCAAGTTTTTCATGTTTTAGGTTGTAAAATTGTATCCGATTATAAGCCAACTTTAACCTTTCTTCAGCTTTTCTCCATCTCTCTTCCCAACTACTTCTTTTTGTTGGCTTGAGCAAGGCTACTTTGTCAAACACTGCCTCATACCAAGTTCTTTCTGACCACTGGTCTTATTTCAAACCATACAGGGCAGATTTATAATTTGCCCAAATTTTGTGTGAAACTATAACAACAAAAAAGGAACTATAACAATAAAAAAGATCTGTTGTAAGTTTTGAAGGTGCTGTGTTTCTGAAGATAATCTTCCTACAGGAGGTATTCCTATTCTTAATGGGAACAGAGTATTTGAAATGGTGGGTTTACATTACTCCAGTGTAAACTGGCACTGTGTTTAATCCTGTGTAATTTGGAAGCAAGTAAATAATCTCTCTACCTCAGTTTCCTCATGTTTTAATGTGAATGATGATGGTCACAAGATTGCTATAAGTATCATGTGTGCTAAAGCATGTAAAAGTATATTGTGTTACCTACTAAGTGTTCAATAAATACCTATTTTATTGTTACACATCCCACAATCATTCACTAATTATCCTGAACATTGATGATACATACCAATGTATCTGATAAATTTGGCAATGGGCATTGATAAATTTGATAATTGTGCTTAGGTAGAAGAGTATAATGAGAGGAAATGGATTGAAAGCAAAGCATAAATGACAGCATTTATTGGGTGCTTACTATGTGTCAGACTGTGATTAGTGCTTTCTTTGCATGTATTAAATTTCATTTACTTTCCACAACATCCCCAAGAGCTATGAACTCTGAATAACTAAATTTTTTAAATGATTCACGTGGTGATTTTTACTCCTCCAATCAGTTAAGCTAGACCTAGGTTCTCCAGAATCCTCTCCCCCATATGATTCTGGGGTTGATTTTGCCAAAAGTAGAATTTGCAGGAGATTTGGAAGACAGAAGTAAAGCAGCAGCCATTACTCTCTGAAGATCGTCATCGTTCGATACAGCAGTGGGCGGACATAGAGGTGCCAGTGGGCTCCAGTTGTCTGCTCTCCTCCACTCTACATCCTGCCATTTTGGGGGGCCTCTGGCACCGCTGATTAATTGCAGTGCCGCCTTATACTTGAATGTGAACCTTCTGCGGCAACAGCCCCCCATAGATTTCTCCACCAGCTCCCTATTCACAGTCCTATTTCAGCAGCTGGGCATGTCTGCCTTCTCAGGTGAACTGATGGGTGGCCCCTCTGATCTTCTAGCTCCCCCTTCAGACCCTCTCCTCCCCAGTGCCTCCCATAGTAGCATCTCTGTTTCTCTGGTTGAACCCTGATTGATACACATGTTTAAGATGAAGTAGCTTACCCCAGTTTGAATGGCAGAACCGACATTGGAAGCCTTAATCAGCTTCCAGAGCCCATGCTCTTCATAATCACAAGGCAGCATTGTCTGAAGGAGAGAGGAGTAAGAAGGAGATAAGGAAGAAAGAAAAGAGAGAAAGCCCAAAGCCTATAGAGAAAGAGGAAGGAAGCAGAAAACAAAAAGGCAAAGAGGATAGAGAAGGCAGGAGGGAGAACTAGATGATAAGCAATGGGGAGTTGGAGAAAAGTGAAGAGGAATAAAAAATAAAGGGAGGTAGGATAGTACATTGCCAGCTCTACTTGCTCTGACAATGCTTTAGCACAAAGGGGGGAATTTTAAGCATGGATAATATATGCCACAGGACTGCAGAGCTCAGGTGTGGAGGAAGCAAGTTTCTTTTGGTTTTACTCTTCTATTAGGAACTAAATCTAACTTTTCATAAAAGTTTTTTTTTTTTTAACAGAAGACCTAATAATTTCTCTAAGTATTCACTCTTTTTTTTTAGCCATTTTTAATCTGTTTTTTACAACCTTACATAAGCCAGTGATAAATAACAACTTGCAAAGCACAATCTTTACTACAGATTTTACCCCCGTTGAGAAATAAAATAAAATCTGTTTTATGCAACAGAACAACGGCTAATAACTTAATTATAGATCATCATGTTCAACTGGGGTAGTTATCAATTTAACTCTATTATTCAACAAGAGAGATGTGGCAAATTTTGCACATAATTCCAAAATAGAGGTGTGAAATATCATTTTCCCATGTGACTATTTGGTTTAACCTAGATATTTACTATGTATAATATTACAGCTGCCAGGGAGACATTGAAATTAAAAACAAGATAAAATCTTGTTGAGTTTTATTTTCTACTTTGAGGCAGCTAACTTTTAAAATATCCTGCCCAGGGTACAGGAAGTGCTCCTCAGATGTCCTGATATGCATGGAGGCAAGAGGACATTATGCCTGATTTAAGGACAGATCACCTCACCCACTGTCATCCTGCATGACTGCTCATGCACTGTTCCTGACTTGCATTTTAAGCACTGGTCAGTTTGCTTTTGGCAAGAGCATGCTAGAGCAGGTTTTATGAGAGGACAGTGATAGAAGGTATGACAATCTTATCCCAAAATGCCCCTTCTCTCCTTAAGGCCTTGTCTCTCCTTGAAGCTCCAAGATGCCACAGTCCCTGACCAAGGGATCAAGCTGTAGAGGGAGAAGGGGACACCAAACTTGCTCTTACCGTGGATTACCTTCTTCCTGTCCCAAGATGGGGTTGGGTAGGGCAGGCCTGGCTCAATATATATCTTAAAAGACTCTCATCTAAATTTACTTCACTAAATGGCAGCGAGTTTTGCCCCTTAAGAGGCTACTCCAGATTCAGAATGGTATCAGAAGGCAAAAATTGGATTTTTAAATTTTTATTATAAATAATATAGTGACAAATTATGATTATTATATATGCAACATATATAACTAAATATATAGTTATAGATAATATGTACTACTATCTACAACTATAATAGTAATATATACTATTATCTATAACTATATATTTTATAATATATAAATATATTTTTATAATAAAGTGATATATGTAACATATCATTATATTATATAAATTATAACAAACAATTTTTAATTATTTATTATCACTGTGAATCAGAAGAGGCAATGTTAGTTCCCTGAGACGTCTGGGGCTGGGCCTGGAGAATCACCCTCAAGCCCACTCCCTCAGCCATCATCACATGGAACTGCCCATAGAGCACTAATACCTCCCGCCTTTGTCTTACTTCATAAACACCTTCCCACCCTCCTTTTCCTACCGGTTCTCAGTCCTCCCAGATTCTGGCCTTCTGGTTTATTTTCTTCTCTGTCACCTCGGACATGACTCAGGTTACTGCTGCTGGAGCCCATGCCTTTCACTACCCTACTCTGCCAGGAGGCTCACTCTCTGACTAGTGATGGCTGCGGGTGAGTTCTGTTAGGATTCTTTTTTTTTTTTTGTTTCAACCACAAGTATTTATTGATGGATCGAAGATACAATTTTAATGGAACAGTAAGGCACAACCTTGGATTAAAACACTTTGCTATACAGCCAAAAGGAGGGAAAAGCTATAACCTTAGGAACTTTATGCCAATCAAGAAGCCTCTAAAGTACCTATCTAATAGATCAGTATCAGACATTCTTCCCTTTTACATCACTTGATCACAAAGTGTGACTGATACTCATAAAGAATTCCTCATTTATTCATATTTGAGCCATCCAGCCAGGCTACTCCCCTGTTCTCCACCCTTTTCCACCCTTTTGCAGTGGTATTTTTGTAGCAATCCCCTTCCTAAAGAATTACCTACATATCTTCAATAGTTTTCCAAAGCAAGGAAACAAGCAAGCAAGCAATGAGTCAGAGAAAGTCAGCCAAGGGCAGATGTGTGGATAAATAGACTCATAGACACATACACTAGGATAGCAACAGCCTGATTCACTGAAGTCTACTGACTTTGGCAGAAAAGTTGCTGTGGCTTGCTCAAAGACCTGTAATGCCACCTTAGGTTGTGCTACTAGTGCCAGACCTCTTGTTTTTAAGGGATTAGCAGTGGTCTATACAAGAAGCTAGGGAGCTAATGTAACCAGGCAGCTAATGATACAATAGTCAATGCTTTGGACATGTATTAGGAGCAGACTATGGCTGCCATTATTAACATTTGCCAAGTGTAAATTTCATAAAGAATTTTGTGACTGAGCGTGGTGGCTCATGCCTGTAATCCCAGCACTTTGGGAGGCCGAGGTCAGACGATCACCTGAGATCAGTTCAAGACCAACGTGGTCAACATGGTGAAACTCCGTCTCTACTAAAAATGCAAAAATTACCCAGGAATGGTGGCCACGTCTGTAAACTCAGCTACTTGGGAGGCTGAGGTGGGAGAATTGCTTGAACCCAGGAGGCAGAGGTTGCAGTGAGCCAAGATCACGCCACTGCACTCCAGCCTGGGCGACAGAGTGAGACTCCATCTCAAAAAAAAAAAAAAAAAAAAAAAAAAAATTGTGCAAAACTTCAAGACACTAAGGAAGCAATCTTTAAATATTTTGGACTGGGGCCAGGCGCGGTGGCTCACATGAGGTTGCAGTGAGCGGAGATCACACCATTGCACTCCAGCCTGGGCGACAGAGCAAGGCTCTGTCTCAAAAAATAAATAAATAAATAAATAAATAAATTTGGACTGGGATATTAGGCACTTCCGTAACACTAATCTTTCTACTTGGAAATGTGAAGTGGAAAACATTCCAGTGCACATAACACTGAGGCATAAACCATGCTGCAAAGGTGTGAATGCATGAGGCTTTATAGGGTGCCCAGCCTCCTTGTTAATAAAAGCCATGAGAAAGTCCCTAGGCATATTGTCAGAGCAGCCATTCTGGTAGTTACAGTGTCCCCAAACTAAGCAAACCTGTAAGCATACTGCTGGTTTTTTTTTTTTTTTAACAGTCAACATTGCACTAACAAGAGGAGCCACATAGGTACAAAGTTGAGAATCAGAGGCCAGAGGTAGAGTGATGTGGGCAAGCAGCCTAGAAGACTTGACTCCATACCTCTCACCAAGGCCACCTTTCAAAAAGGGTATCTCCACTTAGCAGCCTTTGATGACAGAGCAGAGTGCAGAGGATGGTCTCATACTTTGAGAGAAATGTTGGTTACCAAAAAGCTCCTGGAGAGGCAACATCCCAGAGGCCCATTTAATAATGAAGGTAAATAAAAACTGCCAGACCCCTGAACTATCCTGCCAAGTCAGAAATACATATATAAGGCATAGCTTGTGGTGCCAAGTAGAACAGAGGAGATTTTGAGGCTTAATGAAAGGCAGAAAGACTGCCAGAGTAAGTGAACAGTATGTTGGATGACACAGAAGTAGGAAGCAAAGAACATATAAAAAGGATAAAGCATGCTGGCAGACTCGCTGGAGGGAAAGCAGGGCTACATTCTACACCTGGTGAAAGAGCTTTGCTGGCTTGTTCTTGGCATGATTGCCTCTCTCACTTTCTCAGACTGGATGGATGTGTGGCATTCAGCGGCAGAATACGGAAGATATTTATAAATGAAGAACTAGTGAATGGATACTGAACAGAAATAGATAGGGTGTACCATTCTATAATGCCCTGTTTATACACCAAAGGCAGGTTTGTGTTGACAGAACATATTTGGGGTTGTCATGCAACAGCAGTAGTACTTTGGGAGAAGGGGAATGAGGGGGTGGAGGTAGAGTTGGTGGAAGGAGGACTTTCAAGTTCCAGTTCTTAAATACTAGACCGCAAGGAACAGTTTGGTCTCCTTTAGTGAAGAAATCGGATGCTCATTTTCTGTTCTACATCCACCTTCTCCAAAACCTTAACAAATTCTGTGAAAGATATGGCACTGTCCCCATCCTGATCAGCCTCCTGAATGGTCCTGTCTGCGATGCTGCCCAGCTGCTCATCTGAGATATTTACTCCGACCATCATGCGTAGCACCTGTAACAGCTCATCACGGGAGATCTTTTCATCTTTATGCAAATCATACAGTCGAAAAGCAAAGTGCAGTTTGTTGCTTCGGCTGTTGAGAGGTTCGGGTCCATTCACATCTTTGCTCTTTTCATTATCCTCAACGGGGCGGAAATGAGCCAAAGTTCGCATGAATCCACAGAAGTTTACCTGGTCCTCTCCCTCTGGAAAGAAGGCATTGATGATCCGGTCCCCCAATGGGTTGATGGCAAGTTCTGGAATCCTCTGGAAATCTTCCCGGCTGAGAGTCCCGTTCTCCCCTTTGTCCAGGCTGGTGAACCGGCTGTAGAGGCGAGTGATTTGACTGTGGGAAAAGGCGGTCTCCTTCTTGATCTCCTCGAGCTCTTCGTCCCGCAGTAACGTGGAGGCCCGAGAACCCATCGCCGTGCCAGGAGCTCCTCCGGGAGCAGCGGCGCCAGAAGAGAGGGCGACAGGAGGGAAGGAGGCAGGGAAGGGCGGGCTAGGGGTCAAGAAGGGAGAGGGCAGTGTTTCCACTGCGGACCCAGGAGGGAACCCAGGGGTGGTGCGCTGAGGAGGGCGGCCCCGAGGACCAGCCAATCAGGCGCGAGGCAGCGCCCGGCTCAGGAGTCGACGTCAGCGTTCTAGTTCCAGCCCCGAATTCTGTTAGGATTCTTATCCTCTATCCCAAAAAGAATGAAGGCTCCTCAAGCTTTAAACCAATTTCAGAACCACTTGGGGCAGAGATGACACATGACAGCCACTTGCTACTGCTTTAGCACTGACTTCACACCATCCCCTGGCTATGAAAGGGAATCCAGATATGCAAATAACCTATAATTATTATGTGGGTAGATTACCATAGCAATGGGTCTGGGTATTTTAGCTGCCTTAGGTTATCCCCTAACGAAGCATTTTACTCTTTGTTGCAACCAACCTTCTCACTCTGGTTCCAGCCTTCTGCCATCAGCTGAGATTTTGGTTTCTGTGAGAAGCTGGGTTGAAGAGTGTGTCTTCAAGACAAGAAGTGGTTTGTCAAGGCAAGGCCTCAATCTCAAATGTATATTATCTACACATTTTCTTCTGGACCGTCAACATATTTACTGTGCTCCCCTCCTTTACCTCCTCTTCAAGTCTCTGACAGCTTTGACCTCAGATTTGCCCCACACTGTGATTCTTCCATTTGCCCTACAGTAGTCAAGATTCTTGGATGCAGACAACTGAAATGGACTTTATCTTAAGCAGATAAGCAATCTATTGGCAGACTGATAGGTAGCTCCTAGAATTGATGAGAAGCCTGAAGAACCAGCTGCAAGAAATGAGCCAGAACCAAGAGAGATTAAGAGATCAGACAGTCAAATCTACATGTCTGCTCAGGGTACATTGGACTGCTACCACTGACAACCTCTCCCCTACCTCCACAAGACATAGAAATGACACTGGAAGTCCCGTGGACACTGTTGTCACTAGACACTGGATGCTGCTGCCACTGTCACTTCTGCCAAAATGAGTTATTTCTAGGCCTCGCTTCTCCAGTCTAGAGTTATTAGTGGTCTAGATCACATGGCATGCGCTTATTGCCACAAATATGGAAATTGAGTCACTGGCCTTGCACTTTAGTGATGGAAAGTGGACCCTATAGCTACCAATTAAGAAAGGGGTTCAACAAAGACAAAATTATTATACACCTGTACTCAGACTTTCTATTTTGGCCCAATATTTAGCCCCAGAAGACTGCAGACTCCGATTTTATGTTATGGACCAGGTTTGGGCATTCCACATTCCATGAAGCTCCAACCTGTTCCCATCCTGGTTTTCAGGGTTTACTACTCCAGCTAGACGTTTATAGCTTGTAATGACTTTGTCCCAGCAGGCATAGGCATCCCAAGTTAAGACTATTTTAGTTCCTGCTTAAAATGATCAGGTCAAATTCTGCCTCCAATATACACTTAATTTATAATGAGGCATTTGAGTACTTTGCGCCATTACCTAAGGGTTGAGAAATTATTTTTTTTGTGAGTTCTAGGGTTTGAATAAAAATATTTATTAAAGGCCTATTATGTATAGACATATTATAATTGTTACTATAATGTCATAAGTATTATCACTCATTTTTACAAATGAGGAAACTGAGGCTCAGTGAGGTTAAGTGATTTGCCCACAAAACTAGTAAAGCCAAAATTTAGATTATATTCTGATTCCTCAGCCTGTATTTTCCCGACTGTACCATGCTGCCTCACCAGAAAAACAAAGAGTTCTATAGTTACATTATTCCATATGCAGGTAGAGCTAAAATTATCCCTACCAATTTTGCTTCAGATTTTAGATGTGTGCTTACTGTTTCTTGCCTGACGATTTACTTTCTATACTTGCCTGACAGAGAAGGTAGCAGATGCACTGTGTGAGCAGAAGAAAAACAAAATGTGTCCTCATGCCAAAGTCAAAATTAACTCTAACAAGACAGAAAAGTTGAAGGCAGTTTGCTTTGTGATAGCATTTACTTTAAATTGTTCATGTTTCTACAACATTTTACAAATCATAGCTGCTATTGGGAATCTACCTTTAAAAAATTGTTTAATGAAAAGGTTTGCACATTTTTTCAGAGTAACAGTTTAACACTTCTTATTTTCTTACGCTTTTTCTTTCCCTACTTGACTCTGTGATCCATGGAGACCATATATCTTATTCATCTTTTTATCCCTAGTACCTGACAAAATGTAGGAACTCAGAATTTAATGATTTAGTGAAGGGAGGAAGGAATAACAAGCAAATTGTTATCAAGGCAATAATAGTATAAAGGAGGTCGGGCAGTCAAGGCTAAGATTTTTTCTCTCCCAACCACAGAGTTCTTTCTAGTCCTCTATCAATCTCCTTAATAGGACAGGAGTCTCTTTCCTGAAGTGTAAAGGGTACTTAAAAGGAGGTAGGTTCAAATTCAGCTAACACCCACTGGGCATCTGCTGTGTGTCAGGAGCTTTTCATCTACAATATCTTAGGTGAAACATCTAATAAGCTCATAGCTATTATTATCTCCACTTTTCAGATGAAAACCCTTGGGCTCAGAGAGGTTAAATGCTTTGCCCAAGGTTACACAGCTAATTAAGGGCAGGGTTGGAAGTCAAACCTGGTCTCAGTGAAAGCTCAGCCCTCATTCTGCTCCTGCACTGCTCCGTCCCCATAGTGCATCAACCCATGTACAGTCATATGTTGTTTAACAACCCGAATACCTTCTGAGAAATACATCGTCAGGCAATTTTGTCATTGTGTGAACATCATAGAGTGTGCTTACACAAAACTAGATGGTATAGCTTACTATGCACCTAGGCCATATGGGATAGCCTATTGCTCCTAGGCTACAAACCTGTACAGCATGCTACAGCCTACTGAATACTGGAGGCAATTGTAATACCATGGTAAGTATTTGTGTATCTAAACATAAAAATGATACAGTAAAAATATGATATTATAATCTTATGGGACCACCATCATATATGCAGCCTGTTGTTGACCAAAATACTGTTATGTGGTGTATAACTGTATCATATTTCAGTAGAATTTTTGACACATATTTTTCACAGCTTAGCAGCCCTGCAATAGAGATGAGTTTTATAAATAATAGTCTCTTAAAGTATATGAATTATGGTCATGGTTTCCCAAAACATATTAAGTCCACCATCCCTATTCTGTACCACTACCTCTAACCAAGAGTTAGTGTTGGAGACCACCATCCTGTTTGTACTGTTAAAAGGAATCAGGAATGACCTGTTATAATTTAAAGACTGTTAGGAAGATATCTCTGATTTTAAAAAATCTATCTATCTATCTATCTATCTATCTATCTATCTATCTATCTATATATATTTTTGTTTTCAGATAACTCCCGAAACCTGTAACTCAGTGTATAGTCACTTAATTGGCTTATTTGCTGTTAACCCCCTAATGGAGATAACTTCAGAGGCAGCAACAGTTTTGACTGAGAGTTAGATGCAGATCAATCGGGGCACTGAAGCCATTTGAGAGGACAATGGAGTACTTTGGAAAATATAAAAGGTGCCTCAAAAGAAGGTTAAACAAGAAAGGATGGGGTTGAGGAGTGGAGTTTAAAATGGTAGTAAGCATTTTAAGAAGGTAAATAAATAAATATACACCAAACACAGACTACCTTACATTAAAAAAAAGTATTCATAAAGAGACAATAGCCACTAGGATGGTGACATTAAGAATAAAGGGAAGCTCTAATTTCACATTTATGAGTTAACCAAATGCCAAGGTAAAGTGAAATAGTCCATAAATTGTATTTTAACATCAAAACAATGTTAAGTCACTGATTATTACATTGTTCTAAGAAAAAATTATTGCCTGTTGTATGTGTTATCAACCAAAAACATTTCTCAAAGTTGACTATTTAGTTCATGACCAAGAAGTATCCAAAAGGCAAGAAATCTGCATTTGACCTAGGGTCCAGTTCCTGTCTCATCTAGGAAGACTTCTCAGTTCAACAAAAATTTTGTCCCAACCCAGAAGCCACTGGCCAATTTCCAGGTCAATACCGAGACATTTGTATAACCAGTTCTAGACCCAGCAGTCACAGTGACAGAATGATAGCCTCTCTTTCGCTGACCTGAAAAGTCTGTATCCCAGTTTACTGAACAGGCCAATATGGTGCCTACCATAGTGACAGCTCCTGTCTAACAGGACTCCAACCCACAGCTCCTGTTAGGAGGAAGAGGCCCCAAGATTTCCTCAAGGATACATGGCCATGTTTTGTATTTCAGGACCCAACTCCATGGATGTTGCTAATTGGACCAGAGGAAGGTACCTGAAAGTACATTTTAGGCTCCCCAGTAGCCTATGAAGTAGTCTGGTTCAAGAGCACTTTCTGATTCAGTATCCAAATTGTACTTACTGGGTTGTATCTATTTGCAAGATATGTAAAATTTAATGATGCAAAAAAAGACAACTGGCAATTGGAAGTAGAAGCAGAAGTAGACACAGAAAGGAGATGATCTAAAGGGAGAAGATAAGTTACTTTAGTGGTGGAGCAGTAAATCAACAATAATCCTAAATAACCTTCCAGCTCTATTTTCTGAGACAGCTGGCTGTGTTTCCTGTTTTTCCTGAGATATATGATTTATTCAGATTTTCCTGAGTTCTCCTGAACCCAATGCATGAGTTCGAAGTGCCTAATTTTGTGGTGGTAATAAGTAACATGAATATTTCAGAGTTTAACACAACAAAAGGTTATTTCCTTTTTGCAGAAAAATCTGCCCCAAGTCTGGGACAGTGTCTAGGATTTATATCCTTCAATGTCACAGACCGTTTCTAGCTGGGAACTGATCACTGGCTCTTAAAAACTTCTTCCTACATGTGATATATTACTTCTACTCCCAACCAATTGCCTGGAGCTCATCATAGGGTTCACCCAATTGCAAAGGAACTAAGAAATGTGATTTTCCAAGTACTGAGAAGAAGAAAACTGGATATATGGGTGAATCAGTGGGATACCTTGCTACCATCCCTTTAACCCTTCATTGTGACCTTATGTTAATCATTTTAGCTCCTCCTACACATCAGTGAAACCCGTCAGGTAGTATTACATTCATGTGATTTACTTGCCTTTGATTCACTCTGAGGCACACCTAGACACACACCTCTTGCCACTAGCAAATTTGATGCCTCATGATAAATAAAATTTATAGCAAGCAGGGACTTGCATTGTTGAGTAGATGATTTCAGCTGGTTTTTTTTTTTTTCCTTCTAAAATAAGAATAGTAGCAGAGAATGATGGATTTCTGCCATGTGGGGGAAAAGAAAGATTATGAGAGCTATTGAGATCATCTCAGTAGGACCAAACTACTATAATTTATTTCTTTGCAAGTTATTATAGTTGGGTAAATTCAATCCAAAAAGAAGAAAAAGAGGAAGGAAGCTAAAATTTACCGAGTATCTACTATATGCCATCACTTCACACAGGTATTATCTCATTTATTTACCACCGAGCAGTATCTGTGGGCTAGATAGTGCTGCTTTTCAGGTAATTAAACTGAGACATGAAGAAGTTATATGATTTGGCCAAAATCACACAGTTAGTACATGGTGCTCCAAGAATTCAACCCAGGTTTCTAAATCCAGACCTCCAAATCCATGCTTCTCATAATTTCATGAAGCATGAAAAGCAACAAACCTAAAATACACCCTAGGAGAGATGACCCAGATTTTCTGGGGCTATTCCAAAAAGAAATAATGTTCAGGAAGGGCTGAGCTGATTTTAGGAAAGCCCCCAAAGCTTTTGAAGATAGAAATCTCTCATGCATTCATTTATGCTTTCATTTATTCAAACAAATTTAATGAGTCAGGGTAAAAAGGAAATAAGGATAAAAAGACAAGATTGAAATCCCTGTTCTCTAGTTTGCTCACTATATTTAGGCATAGACCAATAAGTAAACAGACAGACAATTATTATACGGGTGGGGGGTAAGAGCTGTGAGAAGAGAAACAGACAGACAATTATGATGGGGTGGGGGTTAAGAGCTGTGATAAGAGTAGGCAAGTGGTATTAAGAGTCCTAACCCGGCCGGGCGCGGTGGCTCAAGCCTGTAATCCCAGCACTTTGGGAGGCCGAGACGGGTGGATCACGAGGTCAGGAGATCGAGCCCATCCTGGCCTACACGGTGAAACCCCGTCTCTACTAAAAAATACAAAAAACTAGCCGGGCGAGGTGGTGGGCGCCTGTAGTCCCAGCTACACGGGAGGCTGAGGCAGGAGAATGGCGTAAACCCAGGAGGCGGAGCTTGCAGTGAGCCGAGATCACACCACTGCACTCCAGCCTGGGTGACAGAGCGAGACTCCGTCTCAAAAGAAAAAAAAAAGAGTCCTAACCCAGTGCTGCTCTTCAGTTCCCTGGGAAAAAGACTCAGAGATATGTTTGTGTGCAGGAGGCTTGCTTTCAGAATTAGCACCTATAGGGGGAAGTGAAAACAGCTGAACTGGGCAAAAGGAGAAGTGGGATTATGATGTAGTTGCCACAAAGTCCTCAGCCTTTCTATGGGAGAATTATGGAGCTACAATGGCCTACAGAGTTGTCCCCACTGGAGCAATGGGACCAGGCTTATAAAAGTATAAATTTCTGAATCAACTAATCATTGTAGTCTTTCCTGGGCTGGCTCTAGGAAGGAAAGCATGACCTTAAGCTCTCTTCAAACAAGGGCAATCTCTAGAACTAAGTGTTGCCAAGATCTATCCATTACCAACACTCCCAGCAGTTAGTGATATCTGTGCTTCAGTCCCGAGGAGATAGAGAAATGCAAGCAGCACACCATGGCATCCATATACCCACCTCCAGGGAAGATTTCCTGGAGAAGACGGCCTTGGAGCTGAGTCCTAAAGAACTGGTAGGAGTTGTCCAGGAGAATGCCACATACAAAGCTATGGTGGGTCTGAAGAGAGTGTGTCCAGGGAGGTTTATCACGTGTGTGGAAACACATACTGCATAAAGGAAAGTAGCAAATGCTGAGGTTGAAAAGATGAGTAGAGGCCAGGTCCTGCAGAACCATGGCATGTTCTGCTAAGAGATTTGGATTTTTTCCTGATGGCAAAGGGGAGGCATTTGAAAACTATTCAGAAAGTGACATAATTGGATTTGCTTTGTAGAAAGATCATTCTGGCAGCAAGTGGGGATTTCGTTCGATGGGGATAAAACTGAAGGAAGAGAAGCAGACTCATCAGGAGGCTGTGACGTGGTAATCCCAGAAAAAAAGAATAATACTTGAGCTGACAAGTAGCAGTAATGGTGAGAATGGATGGATAGAAGAACACAGATTCCAGGGATATTAAGTGGGTAAAACCGAGAAAACTTAAGAAATCAACTGCATGTTATGGGTAGGAAAACTTAGACTTAAGAATGACTCAGGTTGGTTCCAACTATTTGTTGATACAAATCTGGAGGGAAAGACGGTAAGTTCAGTTTTGAACACCTTGTCTGTGGAACTTTAATGTAAAGATCTCCGGCAACCCTTTTTCTAAAGCTCAGGAGAGAAATAAGAGTTGGATAAAAAGTCAGAGTCAATACAGGTGGAAGCCACGGGAATACATGAGATCACTGAAGGAACATATACTTTTGAGTGTACAGAGACATAGGAGAAAAACAATGTTTAAGGTAGACAGGAGTCCACAAAAGTGCTAGAAATGTACAAAAAAATTGCTAGAAATGTAGGTAGAAAATCAAAAGAGGAAAATAAGAAGTGAAAAGAAGAGAGAGTATCAAAAAGTACCAAGTGCAGTTAAATGCCACTAAAAGAAAAAGGAAGACAATCTTCCAGAATATTGAGGAAGTAGAGGGTCATGAGTGACCTTGGCAAGGAATGTTTCAATGACATGGAGAAGACGGGTCATAATAGAGAACACAGAAAACACAGATGAACCTTGAAGACATTCTGCTAAGTGAAATAAGCCAGTCACGAAACGACAAACTATACGATTCCACTTACAAGAGGCACTGAAACTTTTCAAACTCATAGAGACAGAAAGTAGAATGGTGGCTGCCAGAGGTTAGGTAGAGGCAGAATAGAAAGTTATTGTTTAATGAGTAGAGGGTTTCCATTTGGGAAGATGAAAAAGTTCTGGAAATGGATTGTGGTGATGGTTGCAAAATAGTGTGAATGTACTTAACGCCACATAACTGTACACTTAAAAACAGTTACAATGGAAAGTTTTATGTATATTTTAGTACAATAAGAGAGAGATACTAAAGAAATGAAAGAGAGATAAGAAAATGCAAGGACTGAATGTAGCCCCCTCTCAAGAAACTTGAATAAGAAGAGAAGGAGAAACAGACTAATAGCTAGAGAAGGGGGTAGGGTCGAGGGGTGCATTTTTGGGAGACAGCCAGTGGAGAGGGAGATATTAAAGGTACAGCAAAGAGAGATGCAGTACTGTGGGCTGAGCAAGACGAAATGATGTTGAAACAGGGCCTTGAGAGCTGCCTCTGAATCCCTTTCTAGTGAACACTGAGGGAGGTAGGATGACATAATAGAAGCATGATCGTAAACACTGGCAAAAGGTCTTGCTCTGCCTAGATGAACTTAAATTGGGAATATTTGGGAAACCACTAATGCTCTCTTTAAGTTTAAAAACAATATCCAGTTCATTGTGACTTTTAAACCCCGATAATGGCCCACACAAGTCATTTAAAGATCAAATTGATCACATAATGTAGTGCTTCATGTACAATGAATACAATGAACAATATTATCATTGCTTCCATTGCAATAGGTAAGTTTTTATTTTCCAATTACATGTTAGATGATGTTTTATTCAAGAAAAGGAAAAGAGATTTATGAATTTTGAAGCTCACTATCAAATTTCAAGAGAGGAATACTGTGTAAACATGGCTTTTTTTTTTTTTTTTTTTTGAGACGGAGTCTCGCTCTGTGGCCCGGGCTGGAGTGCAGTGGCCGGATCTCAGCTCACTGCAAGCTCCGCCTCCCGGGTTCACGCCATTCTCCTGCCTCAGCCTCCCGAGTAGCTGGGACTACAGGCTCCCGCCACCTCGCCCGGCTAGTTTTTTTTTTTTTTTTTTTTTGTATTTTTTAGTAGAGACAGGGTTTCACCATGTTAGCCAGGATGGTCTCGATCTCCTGACCTTGTGATCCGCTCGCCTCGGCCTCCCAAAGTGCTGGGATTACAGGCTTGAGCCACCGCGCCCGGCCTTTTTTTTTTTTTTAATGGAGTCTCACTGTGTCTCCCAGGCTGGAGTGCAATGGCACGATCTCAGCTCGCTGCAACCTCCGCCTCCCAGGTTCAAGCGATTCTCCTGCCTCAGCTTCCTGAGTAACTGGGACTACAGGCGCCTGCCACCACACCCGGCTAATTTTTGTATTTTTAGCAGAGACGGGGTTTCTCCATGTTGACCAGGATGGTGTGGATCTCCTGACCTCGTGATCTGCTGACCTCTGCCTCCCAAAGTGCTGGGATTACAGGCATGAGCCACTGTACCTGGACAAAACGTGGCATTCTTAAATATCTTTCTAATTAAATTTGAATTTGCTGTGTGTTATTTTCATGGTATATTATTTAAAATACCTACAAGAAAAATATATACAAATCATGGAATCCTTTGAGTCAAAGAAAAAAATAGTTAAACAAAAGAGTAAATTATTTTTTCCAGAGTGAGAAAAGTGGGAAGGAGTTTCTTTAGAAGTGCCACATCTAATTCACATATTTTAGGTCTGTCTAAATGGTCCCTGCAAATTATCATCACACATATGAAAAATAATGCTCAAATACTGCACTGTATTTTCTTCTGTCTAGACATAAAAGTTTAGAAATTACAAATATAGGAATCCTTAACATATCTATTCATGAACATGCACATACACTCAAAGTGCCTGTGGAAGATTTGGCTGTTGGTTATGGTTAAATGAATTTGCATAATTTCTTAGTTATATAAAGATACAAGACCAGGAAATCAGATACAAACAGAAATGCTCTCGATTTCAGAGCTCTTACATGAATTGAGTGTTGGGTTTTCTGTGGCAACCTTTAGAATCCCATCTCAGATACATGTATGATCTCATCATTAAAAGAAACCTTCAGAGTCATAATATGAGTCCATAATAATGATACTAATATACACATAATCTGCACAACTATATACATTAATCCCAGAGAACAAATTTTAAAATCCTGATTTTATATATAAGAAGTATGTCACAACCGCCACAAAATGTATGCAACCCAAGTATTACACAAAAGCAAGTATGTTTTAGGAGCTACCTATACTGTACCCAAAGAATAGGCATTAGGATATTAGGGATATGCCACTTTAAAAATGAAAGATGGCATTGTCCTCTGAGGTCTAAAACATATGAACCAATTAAAAGTTGTAAGAACAAAAAGAAAGGAAATTAAAAGACTCGTCTTTTCTAAAAGGATGTCAAACAAGTGAAGATAAGGTCTCCTTTCAACATTCTCTTTAATAAGCAAGAAATAGGGATGTCCTGTATTTACACCATTACTGCTAAAATGCTTCCTTTTCTTTAAAGGAGTAGAAAACAAAACATTATGTTATTTTAACGAGTCTACTATCTGAACTTCATCAAGGTGTGCAAAGTAATATTCTAGGCCAATTACTTAATTGTTGCTTTGACAAGCCCTGTCATACTGATTCAATTTTTAAATAATTATTTTCTTTTTCTTTCTTTCTTTTTTTTTTTTTTTTTTTTTTTTTGAGACAGGACCTCATTCTGTCACCCAGGCTGGTGTGCAGTGGCATGATCTCAGCTCACTCCATCCTTCACCTCCTGAGCTCCAGCAATCCTCCCACCGTAGCCTTCCAAGTAGCTGGGACTACAAGCACATGCCACCACACCAAGCTCACTTTTGTTTCATTTATTTATTTATTCATTTATTGTAGAGATGAGGTTTTGCCAAGTTGCCCAGGCTGGTCTCGAACTCCTAGGCTCAACCACTCTGCCTGCCTCAGCCTCCCAAAGTGCTGGGGTTACAGGTACAAGCCACCATGCCTGGCCTAAATAATTTCTTAGAAAATATAAATATAGGCTGTGTGCAGTGACCTACGCCTGCAATCTCAGCACTTTGGGAGGCCGAGGTGGGTGAATCATCTGAGATCAGTAGTTCGAGATCAGCCTGGCCAACATGGTGAAACCCCATCTCTACTATAAATACAAAAATTAGCTGGTTGCGGTGGCACATGCTTGTAATCCCAGCTACACAGGAGGCTGAGGCTGGAGAATAGCTTGAACACAGGAAGCAGAGGTTGCAGTGAGCCGAGATTGCACCACTGCACTCCAGACTGGGTGACAGAGTGAGACTGTTAAAAGAAAGAAAGAAAAAGAAAGAGAAAGAGAGAGAGAAAGAAGGAAGGAAGGAGGAAGGAAGGAAGGAAGGAGACGGAAGGAAGGAAGGAAGGAGAAGGAAGGAAGGAAGGAGGAAGAAGGAAGGAAGGAGAGAAGGGAAGAGAGAAGGGAAGAAGTGAAAGAAAGAAAGAAACGAGAAAAAGTCCAGCAAGAAAAAGAGAAATCAAGCGAAAAAGGACAATAAAGAAAGAAACTTGAAAGTCCCTCTCCCCCCCCACCCCTACCCGCCCCGAATCCTGACATAAACGATCACGGCGCAGTACCAAGTCGTAAGACAGCCAGACAACTAACGAACGCGCTGAAATCCTCAAAGAAAGGAACTAATGAACAGAAAGAAAGACACAGAGACCTGAATGCAAGATGAATTTTTTGAAGTAAATATAAAGTAAGAAAAGTCGGGAGGAAGGAAGGAGTATAGTAAATGTTTTTAAAAGGAGAAGTATATTCTACATTGTGAAATACTGTCCTAGTAATAGGTGATAAACTTTTTTAATTTACAAATTAATCAGCATATATGTGCTATATGAAGTCTTACGTTGGAAGAAAGAATTTTCAAAGTAGTTCTGGCACAATGAAGCTTCAAAAATAGGTCTCTCTGTGGTTTTATAAACCCCGACCATATCTCATAAAATTTCTGAAGCCAATCAGAAGCCCTATCCAAAGTCAGTTACTCTTTGTTACTTAAATATTCTAAATTTTTTGGAAGCCACCTTTGGAAACTCTCTGATAATACATTTGGAATCAAAGTAAAAGTAAGATTTTCCTAAAATTGTCAGACTGTTACCCCCCGTGGTGTCCAAACATTTTGAAATAAAAATGAAAGTGAACGGTTTAATATGGTTTCAAAACGCAATATTAAAATTTGAACTGTCTTGAAAAATCTAGAAGTAGTAGTTGTAGCTATGTATCCTCCATCCATCCACCAGAAAAGTGCCTAGGAAGAAAATAATGTTTTTCTTTCTCTTGTACTTTAAACTACACTCACTTCTTTGATTTTTTATTAAAAAACTTCCCAAAATTAGCAAATAGGCTTGGTCAAAACTAAGCCTATTGCCTAAATACATTTTTGTAATCAACATAAAATGCCACTTTCCAGTGCACATATATTCAGATCTAAATTAAGTAATTATCTCCAACACAAAGTTTTCTTGCAATACAATTAAAATGTTAAAACTATTCAGTATCAAATGGTATTTTGTTTGTTTGAATGTTGTCTGTCTATGATCATTAACCAATTGAAAAATTCTTACTATTTTTAAATTGTTAAAACTTTTTGGCCATACACAGTGGCTCACACCTGTAATCTCAACACTTTGGGATACTGAGGCAGGTGGATCACCTGAGGTCAGGAGTTCAGGACCAGTCTGGCCAATGTGGTGAAATCCCATCTCTACTAAAAATATAAAAATTAGCCAGGCGTGATGGCTCCCACCTGTATCCCCAGCTACTGGAGAGGCTGAGGTGAGAGATTGCTTGAACCGAGGAGGTGGAGGTTGCAGTGAGCCAATATCAGTCCACTGTACTCCAGCCTGGGGGACAGAATGAGACTCCGTTTCAAAAAGAAAAAAAAAAAATTTTTTTCATTAAAAATATGTCAAATTCCTAAGCAAGACATAGGACTTTAAAGTCAATGGAAGTCAATACAAGTAACTGTGCAATCAATGAAAACATGATTTTCTTGTATTTCTAGGAAAACTTTCCAAAAATTTTTTTTAATTCCAGCACTCTGGGAGGCCGAGGTGGGTGGATGACAAGGTCAGGAGATCAAGACCATCCTGGCTAACATGGTGAGACCCCATCTCTACTAAAAATATTTTAAAAATTAGCCAGGAGTGGTGGCACATGTCTGTAATCCCAGGTACTCGGGAGGCTGAGGCAGGATAATCACTTGAACCTGGGAGGCAGAGGTTGCAATGAGCCAAGATCGCACCACTGCACTCCAGCCTGGGTGACAGAGCGAGACTCCAACTCAAAAAGAAAAAAAAAAATCTAAAGAATTAATAATTAATATTTGAGTTATCTGAAAGCTACCAGATAAGAAATAATTGACTAATTTTTAAATATAGAAACCAAGGTCGGGTGCTGTGACTCACACCAGTAATCCTAGCACTTTAGGAGGCGGAGGTGGGCAGATCACGAGGTCAGGAGATCGAGACCATTCTGGCCAACATGGTGAAACCCCGTCTCTACGAAAAATACAAAAATTAGCTGGGTGTGGTGGTGCGTGCCTGTATGCCAGCTACTCGGGAGGCTGAGGCAGGAGAATCGCTTGAACCAGGAAGTTGGAAGTTGCAGTGAGCGGAGATGGTGCCCCTGCACTCCAGCCTGGTGACAGAGTGAGACTCCGTCCCAAAAAAAAAATATATATATGTGTGTGTATATATATATGTGTGTGTGTGTATATATATAAATCAAATATGTTATTCCCCAATTGCAATGAATGTAGTTTATCTTTTTGTTCTTTTATAGCTTAGAGGACAGAATGTATATCATGATTATCATTATGGGACCGATCATCAATACAGTAATATAGATGGGGAAAGTGTAGGAAACGGAGTTAAACATGCATTAAAGATGTAAAATATACATTGTTCTTTTAAGTCAATGATTTGTTTACTTGGCTGAATACCTGAATTTTAAGTTTAGAGGTTTTCTGAAGAACATCTCATGTCCTTTTTTTCTCACCAAAGTATACTGCAGGGGAAAATCCAATTATTTCACCATTCTAATAGTTTGAATTCCTGACAAATTATAATTTCTTATAATTTGTAGAAACATTTAAAAATACTATACGATTCATCATTAACACATAATCTAAGTTGGTACTAAAGGGTTGGGACTACCGTTGTTTTATTTTTTATTTTTTCTAGGAAAACATGAAACGAGGAGGGACTATTTTTTATTGGGCCCTTATTTATTTTATTAAATAAAGGTTATTTGGCCCTTTGGTTTTCAGTGGGCCCTTCACGTATTTTATTAAATAAAGGTTAACACAAAATAGCATAAACCTTTATTTAATATGTCTGTTTGTACTATTTCCCTGTATTGAAAACTTTATTTGGTATCACTAGAAAATAGATATTCCACATAGAAGAATTTTCTAGGTATTTGAAACTCATTCCTTTAAAACCACAAATTAGTTTTATTTTAACCATATCTATTTTTAGACTTTAAAAATATACCATATATTACCCTGTTTTCTTAAACAGACACTAATCAACAGAATGCAGTTGTTTCTCAATTACTAGAGTCTTAATTTTACACATTCATTACAGTGCCATTTTTATATTCAACCATTTATGCATTCAACAAAGCCCTCAATGACTAGCATAGTATGTTCAGGACTGTTTCCTTCTGTACAGAGTGGCCCGGACTGAAATGTTTTTTAAGCGCCTGTGCTGGTAGTTTTTTGTTACAGCAGTGAGGTATAGTGAGAAAAAATTAAGCTTTGGTGTCAAACAGACCTGGATTCAAACTCCACGTCCACTGTTTACTAATTGTGCAATTTGGGGAAATGTATTTGACTTTTTAAAGCCTCAATTTCTTCATCTAAACAATGATGATGGTAACTTGCAGAATGGTTGTAAAGGGTAAACAGGATAATAACTGTAAAGAGTCCAGCCGGGCGCGGTGGCTCAAGCCTGTAATCCCAACACTTTGGGAGGCCGAGACGGGCGGATCACGAGGTCAGGAGATCCAGACCATCCTGGCTAACACGGTGAAACCCCGTCTCTACTAAAAAATACAAAAAACTAGCCGGGCGAGGTGGCGGGCGCCTATAGTCCCAGCTACTCAGGAGGCTGAGGCGGGAGAATGGCGTGAACCCGGGAGGCGGAGCTTGCAGTGAGCTGAGATCCGGCCACTGCGCTCCAGCCTGGGCGACAGAGCAAGACTTCGTCTCAAAAAAAAAAAAAAAAAAAAAGAGTCCAGTACTCCCCAATCTTCAGCTCCCATCCCTATTGTTCTGCTTGTCACAGTTCTCGCTCCTGCCAGTTCACAGTTCTCTTTTTTTTTTTTTTTGAGACGGTGTCTCACTCTATCGCCCAGGAGGGAGTGCAGTGGCGCAATCTCGGCTCACTGCCTGCCAGGTTCAAGCAATTCTCCTGCCTCAGCCTCCCGAGTAGCTGGGACTACAGGCGTCACCATTCTGGCCAGGCTGGTCTCGAACTCCTGACCTTGTGATCCACCTGCCTTGGCCTCCCAAAGTGTTGTGATTGTAGGCGTGAGCCACTGCGCCCAGCCATGGTTCTCGTACTGTTCCCTGTTGCTTCTCGACTGTGAAAACAGGAACCTCCGCTGCTCTGTTCATTGCTGTGTCCATAGCCCCTGCTGTTTGTCAGTAGTACCTGAAAGTGTAGACACCAGTAGAAAACTTGTGTTTGAATCCTGACTCTACTACTTTCTACTGTATGATCTTGGCCAAATTAATCAACCTCTCTCCACCTCAGTTTTCTCATTTCTAAAATGTGGCGAGTCATAATACTTACCTCAGAGGATTAAATTAGTTGCTTGTGGAATTATCCCTCACACGTAGTTAACACACAATAGATGTTAGAATCTATAATGAATGGAAAATTTTTGTTGTTTCTAATCTTCTATGGCCTGAGGAATGAAATAATCAGGTTTATTTAAATGAATTTAAACATAATAAATTTTTCTATTAATCACGTTTCTGAGCTTCAGTATATAGCTTTTTAAACCTTTTCTTTCCTTTTTTTTTTTTTAAAGCAGCTCAGAGGTTTTACTTTGACTTCTGGATTAGTGAGTCCTATTGTGATCGCTGGATAAAGATCTCAAGGTATTTGGGATTTTTACCACATAGAACTGCGAGATAGCCTTTTTTTCTTTCTTTTCCTTTTTGTTTTGTTTTGTTTTGAGACAGTTTCCCTCTGTTGCCCAAGTGGGAGTACAGTGGCGTGATCATGGCTCACTGCAGCCTTGACCTCCCAGGCTCCAGCAATCCCCCCACCTCAGACTCCCAACTAGCTGGCACTATGGGCATTTGCCACCACACCCAGTTAATTTTTTTTTTCTTTTTTTTAGAGGCAGAGTCTCACCACATTGCCCAGGCTGATCTGGAACTCCTAGGCTCAAACAATCCTCCCACCTTGGCCTCCCAAAGTGCTGGGATTACAGGCGTGAGCCACCATTCCTGGCTGCTTTTCCTTTTTTCTTACTATATGATTGGACTCCATTTTTTTCTGTTCCACTTATAAAGATAGATTTGCAGTTTTATTCTAAGCCAACCAATTTGCCTGTGTTCCCATGTACAAATGTTTGCCTTTTATTCACGGATAGCCAACTATATCAATAGCCAAGTCCACAGTTCACCATGTTATCAGTAAAGCCGTGATATTTATAAATCTTAACACCTAACTCATTTTATAATCCAATAAAATGTCAAATATTTACATTATATATTCCATTTCCTTGTGTCAATTATCACCTATTTATCTTCAACTACTGGCCTAGTCTAATCCTCTAGCTGAATAATCTGTTGGAATTTGGAAATGGAGACTAAAAGATGAGGGTAAATAGCTATTGTTGAGTAATGAATAGCAACAACTTGTTTAGGATAGCAAAATTATTTCATAAATGTTATATATTCATGGTTCTAATTGAACAATGAAATCTAGAAATTGAATAAATAAATGTTTTAACTGAACCTCAAATTACAAAAGGGCTTATTTTCTTATTTTGTATCAGTTTAACTGCTCTATATCTATAGAACAAGGTTTCTACAGTTCCTTTTTATGCTTATTTATCAAGACATAATATGACTACTGATTCCAACATTAGTAGAATTCTAATGGCATTTTTTTCTCTCTGTTGTGTCAAAAGTCACACATAAGCATATGTATCTGTGCTGTCATTCTCTTCTGGATCTCTGCTGTCATGTCTCGCTGGACATTTTTATTTACCCAAGCAATCTAAGGGACTGCTTGAACCACACATTTGTTAGGGCTGGTTGGCCAGGATTTAGGTGTAGCATGCTAGAGACTAAAAATTATAAAACTTTCCCACACAATGGAAGACAGCTTGGGGGTGAGGGAATTCTTGGCAGTATCAGACCTTCCCAGAAGGCATTTGGCATTTGCTCAGTGATTGCAACATAGCAGACACTTTTCCAAGGGGAAAGGTGAGATGCAATAATGACTGCCAGCTAAACACCATTCCCAAATCTTAACATTACACACAATCACTAATCTGGCCCTTTCTTACCTCTCAAAGCTGTACATGGGGACCTGTCTTCAGAGTAATTTGACATGTTCTGATTTTATTATTAAGTATCAACTAACAATGGTCTGCGACCCCTAGCCCAGTCTAATACTCCAGTTGAATAATCTGTAGGAATTTGGAAATGGAGAATAAAAGATGAGGGTAGGTAGTTACTGTTAAGGAATAAATAGCAACAAATTGCTCAAGATAGTAAAATAAATGTCACAAATGGTAATATATGATTGTAATAGAAGAATGAAATTTAGAAATTGAATAAACAAAACTTCAAGCTAAACCTGAAATTATGAAAGGGCTTAGTTTTTCTTATTTTATATCAATCCTACTACTTTTATGAACAAAACAAGTTTTTCACTGAATTCTGTTTTATTCTTATCAATCAGTAAAACTTCTTCTGAATGACAGGGCTTTCTTGGATGTCTAGTCTTCTAAGATAAAAAAACTACTTCTCACAAATTTCCTAAATATTAAGTCTGATCAGTGAGAAACTAAAATATAGGTATACATCATAGTGATGATAATCTGATTAGCCAAGTTGCTTTCTTTAAAAATGTATACTGGTGGGTTTTTCAATACCTTTTCTCCCTCCATATCAAGGGACTTTTTAAACTGTCTTTGTACAGTCTTTGAAATTCTTATATCCAGATAGAAACCAGTGAGTGCAAGCAAAATATCCAATAAACAAAGGAAGACCCAGGCTATGGCTTAGGGCATGCTGTTATAAAAGTGTCTTAGGAGTGTAAGAGCGTCTTAGGAGTGGGGATGATAGGAGAGCTTTATAGGAATTATGGTTTGAGGTTGGGAAGGAGACTGGAATCTGTCAGCATAGAGATGTAAGTATTGTGGTCAAGGATCCTAAGATAGTGCTAGAATAGCTCTATGACTTGACTTCAAGAAGTATCTTAGGTTGGATATCTGAGCTACAGGGAAATTTTAAGGGTGAGAGTGGAACAAAAGTCAGGTGACTTATTTTCTGTTGTCATCGTCAAAGAGAATAGTATTAAAGGTTAGAGATTGGAAAAGGTAATTGTGATGCTAATATTTGGAGAATATGACTTTCATCTTATGCATTTCTTATAGTATCCCTGATAATGTTCTTCAGTCCATCTCTTGCTTAGTAAGTCAAATACAGAGCAAAAATACATAACTACAATTTATAAAGATCTTGGGGGGCATAAAATCTATTTTCAAATGTAAATCATGGATAATTAGGTTTTTTAATACAAATTTGATGTTGATAAATTAATTCTTCAGATTCTTAATAAATTGTTCTCTAAGGTACACAACCAGGTTGAGACAATTTCCTTTACCCATATTCTGGAATTACTTGGTCTGTTCTTACTAGGGCTTCCCATGCATATACCTTCAAGTCCCGGTCAGGACTATTTTCCCTTTTATTGGTGAGGCAAAGTTATTTCTGTTTGTGCCCCACCTCTACCTCTCAGCTCCCGGGTAAAACTGATTCTTGCAGTCACCTGACATCTGCATTAGGCATGTCTCTCATTTTCCATTCATTGAAATACCTTAGAATTGCATCCTTTATCTTTATTGAGTATAAAACTATCAGTCTCCTCTTTCTTTCAAATCAGGTTTTTAAACACTTTTATATTTCTCTTTCTAGAACACATGTCATTCCTACCTCTATATATTTTTTTCTCACTTTGGCAGGAATCTTTGTTAGTAAAAATGTTAGCATATCTAAAACCCAATTTATTTATATTTTCTCATCTCACAATGAGTTATGGTTACCCTTACATCCACACATATTTTGGGGCAGGATACCCCATCAAGCTCAAGTCCCCTGGAATCTAGTCCCAGCAAGTTTTCTGAAGGTAGGAAGCTTATTCTTCTTTTTAGTTTCCAAAGTTCAAGACAATAGAAATAGATGATAACCTTGTTTTATAACTATACATATGTACAGATGCTTCTTGACTTACAATGGGGTTATATCCTGATAAACCCATTGTAATTTGAAAATGTAGGTCAAAAATGCATTTAATACACCTAACGTACTAAACATCATAGCTTAGGCTAGCCTACTTTAATTGTGCCCAGAACACTTACATTAGCCTACAGTGGGGCAAAATCATCTAACACAAAGTCTGTTTTGTAATGAAGTGTTGACTATCTCATGTGATTTATTGAATACTATACTGAAAGTAAAAAACAGAATAGTTGTATGAGTACTCACCATTAACACACACAGCTGAAAGAACACTGGGCCTCAAGAATGTTTGAAGTATTGAACTAAAATTAGTTGCTGGATGAAGAGGATGCTACATCAACAGGGTCATCAATTTCTCTCTCTTCTAATGAGGCTGGAGAATCATTGGTAGAAGGCACTGGGGCAGAGACACCTGTTGACATTAAATTCAAAGAACGGTCTCTACTGAATGTGTATAGCTTTCACACCACCATAACGTTAAAAAATCATGTGTTAAGCCATCATAAGTCAGGGACCATCTGTACACATGCTGATACACATATGTACAGTTGCTGCTCATCATTAATGAATTCAGTATTCGTGAATTTGCCTGATCGCTAAAAGGTATTCATAACCTCAAAATCCATACTGGTGTGGTCTTTCATGAACACTCACACAGTGGCCAAGTATTGAGTCACCTGATGCATATGTTCTCAGACGAGGTCGTGCTCTCTACCCACTTGTTTCAGCTCTCATACTATAAATAAACATTTTTTTTTTCAGTCTAGTGCCATATTTTTTGCTTTTTCTTGGTGATTTCACTGTTCAAAATGACCCTCAAGCATAGTGATAAAGTGCTGCCTAAGGTCCCTAATCCCAAAAAGGCTGCGATGTGCTTTATAGAGAAAATACATGTGTTAAATAAGCTCAACAGAATAAATATATTGTAGTAGTGATAGCAATGAAAAGAAACAAACTAATCCAACAACATGAATAAATCTCACAGATATTACAGTGAGAAGAAGCTGAATGTAAAAGAGTATAAAGTTGTGGAACAGTCACTAATCTAAGGTTAAACAAAATCAAAACACTGGTTGCCTCTGAAAGAGTAAGAGACACAAGACAACCTTCTGGAGAGATGAAAATGTCCTGTGTTCATGATAGCGTTGTGGGTTACACTGGTATATCCATTTGTCAAAGCTGTACAACTAATACATGTTACCTCAAAAGAACTGTTAAAAATAACATTTGAGTTGGGGAGTAGGTGAAAGTATAGATGATATAAGAGTTATAGACAACTGATCATTGTTGAAGCTAGATATAGAGTACATATATTATTCTGTTTGCCTTGTATATGTTTGAAAGCTTCCACAATGCAAAGGTTTTTTAAAAAGGAGAGACATAAGAGATACATCAACCAATGTCATGCATATTCTTTATTTGGATCTCAATTTTTAAAAACCGGGTATTTGAGAATATTGAGAAAATATTTGGGGTTTTTACTTTTAGGTGTGATGGAGTTATTGTGCTTATGCTTTTAAAAAAAGATATCCCCCTTTTTAGAATCACATATGGAAATACAAAATAAATTTTAGGGCATCTGGGATTTGTATCAAAATAAACCAGTGGGTGTGGTGGAGGTAGAGATAAAACAAGATTGACAAAGAATTGAAACTATTGCAGTTGGATGATGAGTACATGGGGTTCATTAGATTATTCTTTCTCCTTCTGTGTGTTTTGAAAGTTTCTATAACAAAAAGATTTTTAAATTGTGCATTAAAAAAAAAAAACTCCCATCAACTGAAAATCTCCAGGCTGGCTAAGTCTAGCCAAATGGATGGAACTGCACTTATGCTAATACTACATGATACTGATTTTATCTGAGAAGAGACAAGACGCAGGGCAGGAGCCTGAGCTGGTAACACTAGAAGGGGGCATGGGGTGACTCAGGACTGGAGGCTGGAGCCTGGGTGCTTTGTACGTTGATGCAGTGGGGTGGAGTCGTGAAGAAATATCCCCGAGAGGTAACTGTGGAGGCTGGAGGAGCAGGAGGAGACACAGGATAATTAAGGCAAAGCATGAAACTGCTTGGGGGGGATTATGTGACAAAATATTAAAAGCAGTACCACTCGGGAAACCTAGTTCTGAGGAATCAGTCTCCAAAAAGGCAGAACTCAAATAGGAAAGTTTAATTAGCAAAATCCAGGATTCCTGTACTCAGGTCTATAAAGAGATTTAAAACAAAAACTGAGGTGTTTAGGGCATAACTTGCTACTTTAGTTTCTAAAGTAACTTGGAGAACTAGAGGAAACTTACAAGAAAGGATTGGGTTATGTGGGCACCCAGCTGGAGGGACGAAATAGGGAGAATTAAACTGAGCTTTATGAGTTTATATTCTTTTAATGAGTTTATTATTCTTTTAATTTACCAAATTTAAATACAGTTGTTACCCTAAGCTATCTCCTGACCCTGTTCCAGATCTCCAGGATTCTCTAACAATGTAATAAGATTCTACGTTACAAATCTGGAGATGGGGATGCCTAACCAACAGTATGTTTCTTTTCTACTTAAACACAAATAAAGTAGAATTTTAGAAAGTCAGATGTGTTCTTACAAGTATCCCTGAAATACTTTTAGAAAAAGAGTAATGTAGGTAGTTATGGCAAAGTGTCTGAAATAATTTTCAAAAATGAATGGAAAATAGGTTCCTACATCGTGGCAGACTGAGCTAATGGAACCCACCTTTTCTGATACGAATATGTAGAAATGTTAGGTAAATATAACCACTAAAACAACAGTGAAATACATAACCAAGCTTGAGAGAAAGAAAAATTCCTGTTGTCAGAAAAAAAAAAAAAAAAAAAAAAGCTGGGGATGGTATAGTGGGGGATAGGCAGAGACTCAAAGTCAGAAGGCTGAATATATGCCCTGGCAGCTAGTAGCCGGGGTTTTAATGCCCACATAGGGACAGGATATGTGCTCTTGCATCTGCAGTGCAGGGGCTACCACTGGGATTTCTGCTAATTCCAGGACATAAAGTCCTATAAAAGTTATATGGTCGGTGAAAAGGAGCCAGAAAATTTAGTCTATCAGACTGGACAAGTACCAAGCAGTTTGTTGTCTGCCCTGAGCTCTAGAAGAAAAAATATTCTCCTGGGAGAAATCTAAACCCAAAGTTGCATAACTGATGAGTGTAGGGTCTAAATTCCCATTGCCTTTGTGGTAAGAGAATCCCAAGTTGAGAAACTTACATAAAAACTAGTCCAGGTAGGAGAAAATATTACATATATATATATACACACACACACACACACACACACACACGCATACACATACACATATTTGATGAATGATGACTGGTAACTAATATATATAAAGAACACCCGCAAATCAATAAGAAATAAAAGAAAGACTATATAACTTTAAAATGGGCAAAATTTAACTTAAACAGCCTCTTCGAAGACAGGATTTCCAAATGGCCAATATTCTTATAAAAAGTTACTCAGTTGCATGCACCATCAAGGAAATGTAAATTAAACTACAATGTTGGGGATGGGCACAGTAGCTCATCCCTACATTTTGGAAGGCCAAGGTGGGAGGATCGGTTGAGCCCAGGAGTTTGAGACCAGGCTGGGTAACATAGGGAGACCTTGTCTTCACAAAAAATTAAAAACTCTTATCTATGCATAGTAGCACAAGCCTGTGGTCCCAGCTACTCAGGAGGCTGAAGTGAGAGGATTGCTTGAGCTTGGGAAGCCACTTCACTCCAGCCTGGGCACAGAGCAGGACGCTGTTTCCAAAAAATAAATAAATAAAACTAAAATGAGACACTGCATACTTACTAAAATGAAGCCAACAGAAAATAAAATGTTGGTAAGACTGTAAATGCATGAATATAAATAAGTATTGACTGCAAAAAGCGATCAAAAGTTGCTTCTACTCTATACTAATGAATAACTATAATATATAATGCCCAGCTACATGACCAGAAACCTCCACATGATCCTTCCTTTCTCTTTCTTTCACCTCTTACACCCAATCAACATATCAAGCCCTATTCATTTTGTCTCTTGAAACATCATTGGTATCTCCCCCTTCTTTTGATTTCCCACAGTTACTTGGTTTGTCCATCATCTCTCACCTGTATTACTGCATATTCTCTTAGCTAGTCACTCTGTCAAATACTAGTATGATTTTATATCTCTCCTCTGCTTAAAATCTTTCAACAGTTTTTCATTGCCAGACTCTTTGCCATGACATGGCATATAAGACTTTTATGATCTGGTCTCAGAAACTTCCTGACCTGGCCCATGTCACACCCTGTGATCTGGCCATACTGAACTGCTTGTAGTTCTTTAAATGGGCTGTTACTTCGTTCTTCCCATGTCTTTTTTAACATCGCAAGCTCTGCTGAAATGTCTTTGTTCAGCTTGTGAGCACCTACTCATTTTTTAGGATTCAGCTCAGTTGCCACCTCCTCTGTGAAATGTTTTTCTGACTTTATTCTCATGTAAAATTGATTATTCCCTTCTCTGCATTTCCCCTTTCCTAAACATCAAAAGGCTTAGGACCAGCTGGGCGTGGTGGCTCACGCCTGTAATCCCAGCACTTTGGGAGGCTGAGGCAGGTGGATCACGAGGTCAGGAGTTTGAGACCAGACCGGCCAACATGGTGAAACTCCATCTCTACCAAACATACAAAAATTAGCTGGGCTCAGAGCCGGGCGCCTGTAATTCCAGCTACTTGGGAGGCTGAGGCAGGAGAATTACTTGAACCCGGGAGGAGGAGTTTGCAGTGAGTGAGATTGCGCTCCTGCACTCCAGCCTGGGTGACAGAGCAAGACTCCATCTCGGGAGAAAAATAAAAAATAAAAAAAAAGCTTAGGACCAAGACTAATTAATCTTTGTATCCATAGTCTGGCACCATAGTCTGTGCTCAGTAAGTATTCCATGAAAGAATACATGAAATTTGAGATATAAAAATTTAAGTAATTAGTCTATCAGCAAATATATCTATTTTAGGGATGAAAACACAATCTAAATCTTCTCTTATGGGTTTTCCACTTCTCTCAATTCACAGTATTATTTAAAATCCAAAATAACTGCTTGTGTATATGTTGATTGTACTAATAATGAGAATTCATAGGCTGCATTCTTTGGTGTACAAGCAGACTCCTTTAAAACATTGAAATTTTAACTGGCTTGTCTTTGACATTTTCTAAATATATCTAAAATGTCAGAGCCAGCATTTGGGGCCTACAAATCTTTTGAGTGAAAGCCCAGGCCTTCAAATTATGTGCCATTCACGGGTTTAAAATAGGAACATGTTCTATGTTGACTATGAGCTATTTGGAGACTTTGAGGACATTAGGAAAGAATAATTTTATTTTTGGGAGAAATATTGGAGGTAAGAATTCTGAGACATAGCCTACTTATAATCTGAATATCACACACACACACACACACACACACACACACACACACAACGTTATCACTCTCAAATCCCAAGAATGTCAGTAAGAGTCCAATAGGCAGTCTAGGGTTAGTATAAACTATGAGAAATTTGGACTAAACATGGGAAGATATGTTCATTTGAAGTGGATGAAATATTTGCAGTGAAAGGAGAAAAATAAGTTTGCAGCAGTTTCTTCAAGTTATAAGAAAAGACGTGTATCTAATTTCCTCTTCCTCATTTACTAGCAAATTATATTTATTTCATGTTGTTTTAGAAATGACATCAATATTGTGATTTTTCCTTATGTTCATATCCCAAACACTGTTTTCATGTTTGTTTGAGGAAAGAGTAGAAACACAGTTTTAGTTGATTTTGATATAGTCAGATGGTACAGGAAACTTGAAGTTTACTGAGCAATGTCCACAGATCAAAAACTTTTTAGAATTTAAGAGATCCAAAAAACCTTAGTCTCCCAGGATTCACTTTCTTACTGAAATGACTAGATATCTGAATATACCAAATTGGAAACTGCAGATAAGCAACAAAAGGATAGCCCCTCTGGTGAAAGAATTTTAGGTGTTTAACTAGATATGTAGACTGAGCATATGGTAATTGGAGGTGCACTCATTTTCCATGACTCAACTGTCCTGAATTCAAAAGACTGTAGATTCTGAAGAAATGTACGGAAAGTATGGTGGAGGTAAAGTCACAGTTTCACAAAGGAATCTACAGATTTTGATATATGTGAATGTCACCATGATTTTCTATACCTGACTTTGGAGAACAAACCCGAACGTATGTCTAACCTGTGGGCCATCTACCTTATTACCGTGGTTTGGTTTCAAAGTACTACATATTGACTGAGAATCTGCTGCATTCCAAGGCTGGGCTAAGCACTTTACATGTGTTTTCTCCTTCAAGAAAAACTAATTAAACTAATAGTAAATGATATCCATACGAAAGATGCTATATGCCTGGAATTTTAGTGACAAATATAGGAACCGCAGAACTATGTTGAAATTGCTGGCCACACGTGTATTACTTGATTCTGAGAAATATGCTCTATTTCACGAAACTTCTATAGGCTTGTGAGTCTGATTAGATTCAGCTATACATAACACAGTATAAAATAGCAATGTCCTTATACAAGATAGAAGTTTGTTTCTTGGCTGGGTATGGTGGCTCACGCCTGTAATCCCAGAACTTTGGGAGGCTAAAGTGGGAGGATTGCTTGGGTCCAGGAGTTCAAGACCGGCCTGGGCAATATAGCAAGACCCTGTCTCTATTTTTTTAATATAAAAAAATTTAAAAAATAAAACAAGCTTGTTTCTCACTTAAAAGAAGTCAGGAGGTAGAGTCCAGAGCTGATATGTCAGCTCCATGGTCATTAGGGACACAGATTTCTTCCATATTTCTGCTTCTCCATTCAAGCTTTTTATTTTTAAGATTTCATGTTATCTCCACTATTCACTTATTAGCTATATCTGTTTTTTTGCATTTTTAATGACTGCTCTAAGGTTTAGATTATGCATTTTTAACTCACCACAATTTACCTTCAAATAATAGTATAATACTTCGTGTGTAATATAACACCTTTCTGTACAATTCCACTTCCTCCTTCCATCCTTTAAGCTATTGTTATCAAACTTTACATGTTTAAAGACTTCAGCTAGAATTTTGTCCCTTATATATAAATGCTGACAGAAATCTTTAATTATGAACCTGATAATACAGTCTTGTCATTTTTATTTTAAAGTCAGTTATCTTTTTTAAAAAAAATTCAGTCAGGGGGAGAAGTTTTTTATAATTACTCATATATCTACCATTTCTAGCACTCTTCATTCTTTAATATAAATCCAAGTTTCCAAGAAGCGGCTTTAACATTTCTTGCAGTGCAGTTCTGCTGGTGACATCCTCACAGCTTTTGTTGTCTTAAACTTCATTTTTGAAAGATTATTTTCTCTAACTATAGGATTCTCTGTGTCACGGTGTTTTGTTTGCTTGTTTTGAGACAAGGTCTTGCTCTGTCACCTAGGCTGGAGTGCAGTGGCGCGTTCACAGCTCACTGCAACCTCGACCTTCTGGGCTCAAGCAATCCTCCCACTTCAGCCTCTGGAGTAGCTAGGACTACTGGCTTACGCCACCACGCCCAGCTAATTTTTGTATTTTTTTGTAGAGACGGAGTTTTGCCATGTTGGCCAGGCTGGTCTCGAACTCCTGAGCTCAAGGGATCCACCCGCCTCGGCCTCCCAAAGTTCAGGGATGGTAGGCATGAGCCACCATGCCAGGCAGGTTTTTTTTTTCAGCACTTTGGAAATGCCTCTTCATGGTCTTCTGACTTGCACAGCTTCTGATTAGAAGTCTACTGATGTTTTGTGTTTATTCCTCTATCCATAATCTGCCTTTTTTCTCTGGCTGCTTTTAATATTTTCTTATTGTTGGTTTTCAACAATTTAACAGTGAAGGTTTTACAGTGGTTTTTGGGAGTATGTGTTTACTCTGCTTAGGGGTCATTGAGCTTCTTGAATCTGTGGGTTTATAATTTTCATCAAACATGAAAATATTTTCAGCTATATTACTTCAAATAATGTTTCTGTCACCCCTCTGACCCATCTCTCATCTGGAACTCCAATAACACAAATATTAGAGCACTTGGTATTATCCCATAGATCACTGAGACTTTGTTTTGGGGGTTATTTTTTCATTTTTTTTTCTTTGTGTGCTTTCTTTTGGCTAGATTCTACTGCTATGTCTTCAAGTACACTAATCTTTTCTTCTGAGTGTCTAATTTGCTCTGTGCCTAATCTGCCTCTGAGTCTTAATCCCATCCAGTGAAATTATTTCAGAAGTTGTCATTTTAATTTCTAGAAATTCCATTTTTTATATCTTTGATTTCTCTCTTTCAGCATACTGAGCATACTTATCATAATTGTTTTAACACTGTTGACTGCTAATTCTATGATCTCTGTCATTTGCGGCTTTATGTTGACTGACTCTCCTCCTGGTGGTAGATTACTTTCCTGCCTCTTTGTATGTCCTAGTTGTCTTGCTACTTCCCAGGCATTTTCATGATCTTCCTGCCTACACCTTAAGTGCTGATGTTCTCTAAGCACTGTTCTCTATTATTGACTCCACTTTTTCTGCTGTGCATACTCTCCATGGGTGATCTCATCCGTTGCCATAATTTCAACAGCCATTTATATGATGGTATATTCCAAGTATATCTTCTGCTGCCCATATCTGTCTCCAGGGCACAAGAGTCATGTACATAACTGACCACTAGACCATAAGCACACAATCCAAAAATCTGGGATCCATCCTTGGCTACTTCCTTGTAGTAGACACTGTGGTCCACTTCTCAGGCTCCATGCTTCTTTTTCTGGGTAATCAGCTCAATTTTCACTGGGATATTTGCACCTCGTCACCACAGCTTTGGTAGAAGTTGACTTCTGTGGCTCTAAGGGTACGCACTTGTCTTCATCCTAAGATAATTATCCTTGTGCCATTTCCTGGCAGCCATTTTTGGTTTATGTAGGTACATGTGACTAAATCGTTGAGGTTTCTGGGAAAGGAGTTTTCTTTCCTTTACAAAAGAGCTTCCAAAAGTGATTCTTTTTCTTATTTCTTCTTGGCCCTAAATAGCAAAACTTAAAACTATACGAGTTGTTCAACGTTCTTAAAGAAAAGAATTTTCAACTCAGAAAAAAAAAAAAAAAAAAAAAAAAAAAACTATACGAGTTGTTGGCAACCATCATTTGACAATAAAGCTAATACTAAAGAAGAAAAAGCAATTAAAATGAGGCAAAAAAGTGCCTTTAATGAAATCTCTGAGTTGTTGAATCAGTCCTCCCTACAGCCTGGCTTTTTCCTGAACTTTCTAGCTAGATGGTTCACTGAATCTCCATTATTGGTTAAGCCAGTTAGAGCTGGGTTTTCTGCTGCTTTCAACCACAAGCATGATAATTCATAACTTTCCTTTTCCCTTCACCCCACACATAGGCAATTAGTCACTATGTTCTATATTCTATCTCCTGAATAGTGTCTGATTACCCTCAATTTTCTCTTCTGCCACTGCCTTGCCTTAGCTCAGTCTCTCATGGTTTTTTCCCCTGTAATACTGTAACAGGTCCCATACATGCCACACTCCATAGAATGATCTTTCTAAAATGCATATCTTATCAAAATTTCGTCTGCTTACAATCCTTGTGTGGCTTCCCATTGTTTCCACGAAAAGGTCCATGTTTCTTAGCATATTGTGCAAGATTCTTCATTACCTAAGCCGTCTCCCCTTACCTTTTTCAGTGTCTCCTCTTGCCACTCCAACTCCATTCTACTGCCAGCAATGCAACTATTTGCTGAACCAAAATACATTTGGGTCTCACACCTCTAGGTCTTTGCACTTGCTGCTCTTCCCAACACCACCCCCAATGCTCTCACCCACCTCTCTTCTCCTCCTCCCCTACCAAAATACGCAAACATGCTAATTCCTAGTTATCTTAAGTGATCTTTGAAGCATTTCCTGATTTTGCCCACATCTAGGGGTAGCTGTGCACTTTCCTATTGTAGTATTTCTCATATTAAGTCTATTTACCTGTCTCCTCCTTTGCATAGTAAGCACTTTGAAAATAAGAATGTTTCTTTTACATTTTTGAATCTCTATTTCTGGGGCTCAATACAGTGCCTAGCACAAGTAGACACTCAACAAGCATTTTTTGAATGAGTATATAATTATGTAGTCTGTAGATATAAGGATTTCTGATCTTGAGACTCTCTGTTTGAAAACCTGCTCCAAAAGTTCGTCTGATTCCTAAGCATTAATCTTTTTCTTCCAGGGTGTGGGGTTCTACCTAGGTGGAGAAGGAAAACAAAAGAGCTCAGAACGCGTTGCCTTTAGCTCTCTGGAGAGCCAGTAATGTGTCCTGCCTTTCTCCACCCTCCTCCCTACCACCTATCCACACCTGGGTGCCCAAGATGGGTGTAGACTTAGCTGACCAGCCCAACAACATACTCATACCTTGGTTCAGACTTCTCTTATTACCAAACTAAAGTTGGCCAATACACATAAACAATTTTCAACTTGTCTTTTGAAAGTATACTTTATGAAATCTGTATATCTTAAAAATTGTAGGCCTTAAAATGAACGAACCCGGATTCTTTTATAGTAATCAAGTAAAATATAGGGATCTTAATCCTGTACTTTGCTAATCTTAAAGTTAGATGTGATTAACTGAGCAAAGTAATTAATTACGGGATTTTGATAGTGGCGATATTCGTAAGTTTTATAACCTAATTGTTGAATTACTGGAAACAACTACATTTCAACAAGCCTTAGGTAAAGAAAATTGAATTTAGACAGAGAAGACTCAATTGAGGGAAATGAGGGACAGTGGTATTCGTGATTTAGGGTTTGTGGAAGATAAACTAGGCAGCAGGGAAGACCGAAATATCGGGAAGAAGTCAGGTCTCACTGGACACTTATGACTGGTGAGGCTAGGAGTTCGGGGTGGAGCGAAGTAGGAAGGACCGGCTAAGGGGTGGATCCCCAACAACACCAGAATACAAGACCGCCCTTGTTCAGCCAACAGCGGCACTGAACACGTTCGCTAAGTGTGTCGGTGACCATGGTAACGGTGGGAGGGGGGGCGGTCCAAACCTCGCCCTCGAGCATGCTCAGTGCAGAGCGAGCCTGGTCGGGTGCTGGGCAACAATGAATCCCTTTTTTCTTCAGCCGGAGAACTACAATTCCCAAGAGCCTTCTCGGCGCGACGACACCGCCATCCGCTGGGGCCCTGCCCCGTCCCCTCCCTCAGGCCCCGCCCTCCGGTTAGACCCCTCCCCTCCCTGCGAGTGTATGTCAGTGAACCAGAGGCAGTGTGAGGCGGAGGGACCGTCGGGGGGCGCCGCCGCCTCCACCAGCAGCAGCAGCGGCGGCAGCAGCAGCAGCAGCAGCAGCAGGAGCGCCAGCCCCGCGGCGCGGTCGAATTGGTCCCCAGCCCTCCGGGAGTGCACCACAAAGCAGCCCCAACGCCTCTCCCTGCTTCCGCGGCTCCTCAGCGCTCGACTCCGTGGTCAACTTCCCCTCGCTGGGCTCGGCTGGCTGGCGCGGAGGGCAGCGGCGGAACGGCGGGCTGTCTGCTCGTGCTCCCCGCGCACAACACTTCAGCCTCTCGCCTCGGGTCTCAGGGGCCGCGCTGGGATCCCGGCCACCAGCAATTGTCCGGTAAGTGTGGCCGCGGGGCGCCGCGGGAAGGATGGCGGCGGGGCCGCCGAGGGGCGCGGGGAGGGCGGGCGCGCAACTTCCTCGGCTGCTTCCCCGTCGGCCAGCCAGCCGGCTCTCCCCGCCCGCCTGCGCGCCACCGCGGCGGCGGGGAGCGGAGTTTGCGGCGCCTCCATCCCGCGCCCTGGCAGGAGGAAGCGCCTTTGTCAGGAACCGGCCCTGTGCGGCCTCCCCCTCCGCCCGGGAGCGGGGCGTGCGGCGGCCAACTCCGAGCCCCGCGCCTGGCTGGCCGCGCGCTCGGGCTGCGAGAGGGGAGCTCTGCGGGTGGCGGGTAGGAGAGGGAAATGGGAGAAACAAAAGGGGCGGTGGGTTTCCCTTTTGTTTGTGCGGATCTGATAACTTCTTTTCCTCCCTTACATAACGCAGACTTTCAAGTTAGTAATTCTTTTTATTGTTATGATTGTTGTCATCATCTCTGCCTGTCTTTCACATTTCCTTTCATCTTCGGATCTCAGAGCATTTTAAACACGCTAATTAATTTCACCCCTGGGTCCCCTAGGAAACAAGTTAATACGCCCGTTTCCCCAAGTGGGTAAACTGAGGTCGTGAAAAGCTCTCTGATGGATACGCTTGATCTTTTACCGCGCCTGGTATCTGAGGATATGAAAGCGTTTATGAGGAAGAACCCGTTCTCCAATGCCCTGTGGAAAAGTTAAAGATGCTCATTTTACTTACAGGTTAACTGAAGTCCAAAAGATGTCTAGGTAATTCTTACGTAGTTCAAACCATAATTCTTCTTACATAGTGTTTGAATCTTAAAACCTTTAAAGACTCACTGAAAAATGCTTCGAGTAAGGAAATTAATGTAAATCATAAACTCACGTCACCATCTACTTTTATTTTTGTACGTGTAGGTCTCTTAGAGGCAAGAGAGCAAGAATGGGACAGAGGGCATAGGTTTTTAAAAAATGTACATTTAACAGATTTTAATCACTACACACAAGGAAATGTGCCTTGGTTTTAATAGCACCAACAATATTCCTGTCGTTTAGTCATCAAACAGTGTATCAACAAATATTATTGAGAACTTTATTCGTAAGATGCTGGTTGTGCTAAAAACTGAAGCTTTATACTTTATAGATAAGAAAAGGTCATCTGTTTCGGTTCACAGGCTCTTTGCTTTTTCTTACTCTGCAAAATGTTACTTTGTTTTCATTGCACATGATCTTTTGTTTCAGAAATCGCATTGTCCTTTACTGTGTTGAATATGTATTACTCTCACACTTAAGGAGAAATGAATTTTTTATTCAGTTTGCTTAATAGGGTGAATTTAAAATTTTTTAATTGTGGAAAAGGTTCACTTTATTCAGTTCTGTTTCAGTTTACGATGCATCTTCTTTATAGCCAACAGAAAATATTTTCTGAGTGATCAGATTTACATGTCTCAAAACATTGTTCTTATTGTGCAAATACAGTATATGAATTCCTTTATTTATATCAGCAACCTCTTCTGGAGAAAAATCTTTAACTCTGAGGACCTTATTTATTTTGTGAGTTTTTATTTCTTCGGTACCAAACTGGAAAGTACCAAAAATTTAATTCAAGCATCACTTCTACTAGCTCTTTCCTCAGGTAAATAATGATCAGAACTGTAGTAACAGTGAATAGTTTCACTTACTCTAAATTCTCTTAAATTTAATTTTGTATTGTGTGGTTGTCCTTACATTTTAGATTTTGGTGGTTGCATCAGAAAATGAAAGTGAGATGTTCGTTATTTTATTTTTTTTCCAGAGCCTTCTAACCTGTTCCCTTTCTATAGTATGTTAGAAGAGATCTTGAGTTTAAAATAAATAATTGGAAAGTAGAACAGTTATATGTATGGAAAGTTGCATGTAGTGAAGTGGTTATAATGTCTCATCTAGTGAATTTACAGGTTTTAAAGAGGAAACTATCACCTAGCTTTTTATTAGCATGGTAGAAGTGCTGTAATGTAGTAGTAGTGGTATTTATTTACTTCTAAAAAGCAAGCTGGAAATTTGCCTCAGTGGAGTTTGTAGGGGGAGAGAATCCATCCTTTACTTAAGATTGACATTTAAATGTTCTTGCAGTTGGTTATGTTGAACTTTTTCTGTGGTATTTTCAAGCTAGATTTACCAGGGACATTTGTACTTTAAGGAAGCTACTAACACTGTCTTGGCTCAGTCACTGGAGTCCCCAGGCAGAAGTTAGTGTTGACTGGCGAAGTCTGGCTTTGCAGGTTTTATAATTTCTTTGAGACCCCTTAAAGGAAATGACTGAAAAGTACGGGGTAGGAAGCTAGTCTAGTACTGCCAAATGCCATCGAGGCAAGTTTCAAAGAGGAAGCCAAAGGATGTTTCCATTTGATTTAGCTTCAGACTCTTCTGGGTTGTCAGAATGTCACTTTTGTATTTTAAGAGTTCTATCATTTCAGAATATGATTCGTTATGGTTTTCTAGTAGGTCAGGTGATAAGGACTGTAGATAGTCATTATGCTTCATGGACAACTAATGTTTTTAGGCAGAAGCTTCTATAGCTGATAAAGATTTTAAGCCAAAGACTTAGAATTGAAAACTAACATATACGTGTACATTTTACTATAATACACCAATGTAGACCTATCCTAGTATTTATTAGGTTAGAAAGGCTTTTGTGGATGATTTTATTATACAAATATATTTAACTGTATATATTAAAATTTCTTAATGATTAATATATGATGGCACTGAGGTGGCTTTAGGAGCTCCTTTGGGGGGGAAAAAAGTCCTGTTATTCCAAAAGTTACATTTATGTCTTTGAGGAGAGTAAAGCAGATTTAAAAGCCAGTGAAAAAAGGAAGAAAATCAACGAAGTGAAAAAAACCTGATGAAGATGTTTTTAAATAATACAATATAAAGTTTCCTGGCAGCTTTCATATATAAGGGACAAAATTCTAGTTGAAGTCTATAAACAGTGAATTCCACTTAGCACTTTCTGTTTATAGATTTCTAGCCATCTTTTCCAGATTCCCTCTGAATATATTACACAAGCAAAGTAAATAGAAGTCATTCTTTCAAGGGATTTGGGTTCTTGGAGTTTTTTTACACTTGTGGTAGTGGGGGAGGGGAGTGCTTATTATATTTTCTTAGTTTAAGTGTGACCTGTGCCATAGAATATTTCCCTAGACTAATGTGTGGGAACCTCAAGACAAGAAATATTGGCCATTGAAATATCTGGATATGATTTCAAGTTCTGCCACTAGCCTTTTTTTTTTTTTTTTTTTTCAAATTGTCTTGAATAGATCACTTCTATTTTTCCTTCAAAGGTTGAAAATAACTGCCTAACATACTATGTTTAGTAGGTCCTAAATACTTTTTGTTGTTTAATGAATTTACAGGTAATAAAGAGAAAGCACAGCGTTTCTTGAATGGATGTCAGGGAATTTCTAATTTTTTTCTTTTTTGATAGAAAAAAGTAATCAAAACATAAACATCTCATTGGAGTCTTTCAATTAGCATAGTTACCTTCAGAAATAAGCCTAGAAAAAGAGAGCTTCATCTGGTAGTTTAACAGAAATGAACTGTAAATGACTCCGAGAAGAATTGACAATTTTTTCAGAATGTTGTACCAGATGTTTTAGATTCTTTTTGCCACATAAACTCCGCTTCAGATAATTGAGGTTCTACATAGTACTCTAGTATCACCCCTGTAATACATTTACACCTCAAAATACCAGTTGCAGAAAAATAGAATGTGTTGCTGATGCCTATAAATGGGAAAATCCTGACATCTGTCTTCATCCTCCAGTTAATCTTGACTGTTCATGTAGTTTTTTAAAAAATTAATTCAACATACATGTAATTTACTTCCTTTTCAGAAAATTTGTTGCTAATTTTTATTTTATGAGTCTCTTGGGATGTTGCTAATTCTAAAAATATGTAATACCCCCGGTTTCCCACCATCTTCTACAGTTTCTTTTTCTATTATTTTTTTGGCTAGAGTTTTCTTTTTCCCCTAAACTGTCTAAAATAAGCTAAGAAATGTTCAAATGTAGTTGACAAGAAACACAGTAATTTATCATGCTAAAATTTCAACATACAAAGTGCAATGAAATCTGTTTTAGAGACAGTACACTTTTGAAGGGGGTAAAGCAGGTACAGCAAATAAATTTCTTTTGGGGTACCAAATCTGATTGTTTAGTGGTGGCTGCCTAGAGTGCCATGTTTAGAAAACTGGGAGTCCTTGTTCAAACTTAGCAGAAAAGAGTACTGTGATTAGCAATTTCTGCTGTTGGTGAGCAGTGGACTTTTGGCATGGATGCCAAATACATTCAATATTTATTGATGCCTTTTACATGTCACAGGTCTAGACGCTGATACCTCACAGACTAAAATCTCTGCCTTCATGGTGTTTACATTCTAATAACAAGACACAAACCATAAAATAAGTAAAATACATTGCGTTTTAAGAAAAATGGCTGGGCGCAATGGGTCACACCTGTAATCCTAGCACTTTGAGAGGCTGAGGTGGGAAGATCCCTCTTGTCCAGGAGTTCAAGATCAGCCTGGGCAACATGGTGAGACTCTGTCTCTACAAATAAATTTTTTAAAAAATGAACTGTACACTGTCCCAACTACTCAGGAAGCTGAGGTGGGAAGATCACTTAAACCTGGGAGGTTGAGGCTGCCTTGAACTGTGATTGCACCACTGCACTCCAGCCTAGGCAACAGAGCGAGACCCTGCCTCAAAAAAATAAAAATTAAAAAAATAAAAGAAAAATGATCTGGTTTCTTCAAAAAATTAATAGCAAGAAATAAGAGAGGGAGGGAAAACTATAAGATTAAAAGAGACTTAAGAGGCTTATCCACCAAATGCAATGTATGAACCTTAGTTATATCCCGCTTTGAGCAAACTTAACTGTAAAAAGACGTTTATTCAAAATTGGGGAGATTTAGACTCTGGATATTTAATGAAAAGGATTTGTCCATTTTTTTCAGGTGTGAGAATGTATTTTTTTTTAAGTGTTCTTTTAGAGATATATAATAAAGTGTTTACAAGTTAAAATGTGATGTGTGGGTTTTTACTTCAAAATATTGAAAGGGAGAGGAACATAGATGAAACAAGATTGGCCATATATTGAAAATTGCTGAAGGTAGATGCTCTATGGATACATGAGGTTTCTTACTTCCTCTTTAGTTTTGTGTATGTTTGAAATTTCCCCTAATAAACAGTTTTACACACAAACAGGAAAATAAAGCAGGGAAGGGGAAGGGAGAATACATGGGATATGAGTATGTGGTTGGAAGGGGGATGCAGTTTCTTGTTTTTTGTTTCTGAGATGGAGTTTTGCTCTTGTCGCCCAGGCTGGAGTGCAGTGGTGTGATTTCAGCTCACTGCAACCTCTGTTTCCTGGATTCAAGTGATTCTCCTACCTCAGCCTCCTGAGTAGCTGGGATTACAGGCGTACGCCACCACACCCAGCAGAGTTTTGTATTTTTAGTAGAGACGGGGTTTCACCATGTTGACCAGACTGGTCTCAAACTCCTGACCTCAGCTGATCACGCACCTCAGCCTCCCAAAGTGCTGGGATTACAGGCGTGAGCCACCATTCCCGGCCAAGATGCAGTTTTAAAGGGTAGTCAGAAAAGACTTCATTGAGAAGATGATAAATAGTTGAGAAAGTGAGTAATGACCTGAAGGAGGTAGCAGAGCAAGGCTTGCACGTCACTTTTTGGAGCAAGACATTATACACAGAGGGAATAGTAAGTACAGTAGCCCTGAGATGGCAGCATGCCTACAACTGCAAGAAACTACAAGAAGACAAGGGTGAGCCAGGCATAGTGACTTGCACGTGTAGTCCAAGCTACTGAAGAGGCTGAGGTGGGAGGATCACTTGAGCCCAGGAGTTCCAGACCAGCCTGAGCAACATAACCTGATCCTGTCTAAAAAAAAAAAACGGCCGGGCACAGTGACTCACGCCTGTAATCCCAGCACTTTGGGAGGCCGAGGCAGGCAGATCACGAGGTCAGGAGATCGAGACCATCCTGGCTAACACAGTGAAACCCCATCTCTACCAAAAATACAAAAAATTAGCCAGGTGTGGTGGTGGGCGCCTGTAGTCTCAGCTACTCTGGAGACTGAGGCAGGATAATGGCATGAACCCGGGAGGCAGAGCTTGCAGTGAGCCGAGATCGTGCCACTGCACTCCAACCTGGGCGATGAGCGAGACTCCATCTCAAACAACAACAACAACAACAAAAAACTAGTGTAACTAGATCACTAGATCAGGGTGAGCATGAATACATAAAATCAGCATCAGCATGGGAAAGGAAGGGTAGAGAAGACTTACATTGTGTAGGGCTGGTTGTCCATCTTGCTTTAAAGTAAAAAAAAATTTTTTTTTTTTTTGAGACGGAGCCTCGCTCTGTCGCCCAGGCTGGAGTGCAGTGGCCGGATCTCAGCTCACTGCAAGCTCCGCCTCCCGGGTTTACGCCATTCTCCTGCCTCAGCCTCCCGAGTAGCTGGGACTATAGGCGCCCGCCACCTCGCCCGGCTAGTTTTTTGTATTTTTTTTTTTTAGTAGAGACGGGGTTTCACCGTGTTAGCCGGGATGGTCCCGATCTCCTGACCTCGTGATCCGCCCATCTTGGCCTCCCAAAGTGCTGGGATTACAGGCTTGAGCCACCGCGCCCGGCCTAAAGTAAAAATATTTTATACGCTTATCTAAAATAAGTCTTCTACTTTAGAATGGTTACCGTGGAAGCTGCACACTTAACAATACTAGCATTACTCAAGACTTTTAGAAATTTTTGTTGTTGTTGTCTAAGCCAACTTAAGAGCCACACGTGAAAATAGCTCATTACTTTGTATTTGCTCCTTGTTTTTAAGGAAAAATGGGGTGATTGGCCATGTGATATTGCATGTTATTTATCAGATAATGACTCACAGAGGATCTTGACAGAAAGAAAATGGGAAGTAACTTGAGGTTATTTCTAAAGATCAGATCCAGTCTGAGAAGGCAGTTATTGTTTGTAAAAGTCAGATCCACCCGTAGACCAAAAAGGAGTTTTAATAATGTTGTGGACAATTGTAGCATCATTTGGAATAAGGGTATATAACTTCTGAGAATGACTAGTATGGAAGGCACCATACTCATTTGGATATTTAAGATCTCACAAAATGCACACACACACATATACACACATACAAGATCATATACCATTCTTAATACTAAGTATTCAAAACAGTCATTTCAGGTAAGTTTTATTTCTGCATTCAAGACTAAAGGGATGGTATTTAAAACACAGTGAAATTGTTTAACTCTTGTCGCTATGGCATATACTTGGGAAACTAAAAGACTAACACATGTTAGTGTTAAGAGATGAATCTGGCTCTTAAGTCTTATATTCATGCTTCATTTCTCAGATTAGTAGTTGTTTTGAGAACATTCTGATTTACCATAAAGAACCATTTTTAATCTTTATTAATAAAGGCATAGAAAAAATTGGATCTCATTTAAATATTTAAATACCCCCAAAAACCTCAATAAATATGAATTGTAAAAATCTACTCTCGGGACAATATACATGTAGGATTACTACTTTTGAACAATTACTATACTAGTTCATTCTTTAGAAGTACAGTTTTTCCAACCTGAGAAACTAAACATTTCAGTGATTTTTACTCTCCTCATAATATTGAGTCAAGAAAGCCATTCTTTTTCTTGTTATTTATGTCCAGTGGTGGGGGAGCACAACGTTTTCATTTGTTTTTTTTTGTTTTGTTTTGTTTTGTTTTGTTTTGTTTTTGAGACAAGAGTCTTGCTCTGTCACCAGGCTGGAGTGCAGTGGCACAATCTCGGCTCACTGCAACTTCCACCTCCCGAGTTCAAGCGATTCCCGTGCCTCAGCCTCCCAAGTAGCTGGAATTATAGGCGCGCACCACTACGCCCAGCTAATTTTTTGTATTTTAGTAGAGGTGGGGTTTCACCATGTTGGCCAGGATGGGCTCGATGTCCTGACCTCGTGATCCACCGCCTCGGCCTCCCAGAGTGCTGGAATTACAGGCGTGAGCCACTGCGCCCATCCTCATTTGTATTTTTAACCAATCATATTTAAAATTTAATGCCATGAAGTAGAATTTATGAACTTTTACTATGTAGTAAATTACATTTCACTTAGTGACCACTGGGCTTAGTGACCACTAAGAATACAAGTATATAACTGTATAACAAGTATATAACAAGTATATAACTGTATAAGGAATACTTTAACAAAACTTCCTATTTTAAACATTTTTCAGTAAATTGTTAGGAATCTAGTTCTTTAATTCAGAGTTTTTGTTCCTGTAGTGTATGTAGATGTATATATGCATGTGTATGTATAGATAGACAGCCAGACTCTCTTACTGTATACTGCACATACTATCAGGACTGAGCTGCTGGACTAGATTATTTAATGTATTTTAAACACTAGTCTGTTAACATGGAACAACTGAGCCCATATTTAATTCCTGGGCTTTCCATTAACTCTGAAAGTCCTTTAAAACCTTTGATTAATCTAAAAAAAAAACAAGTGGCAGTGGTTTTGCATAACGATCTTTGAGGTTCTGTGATGATGACCATACTGAAGTGTGACTTATTTTAGAAATAGCTTTCATTCAGGCTGTTGATTTACTGGTAGGATCATGAATCTGTTTTTCATTTCCATTTTTGTGGAATAAATGAGTAACTTATGATGGAAGAGAAAGAGAGGGAAGTGAGGAAGAGAGGGAAGGAAAGGAAAAAATTGGATCTCACAAAATAGTTAATATGACTATGGATAATTCTCTTAAGTTGGATGTGCTTAGGTGTTTGTGACCTAATGAGCTGAGGCTCAAATGTGTAAATTAAGTAGAGAATAGAAGTAATAATACAACTTTCATTTGAAGAGAAGTTGCTTTGCTAAAGGACATCTTACATTTCATGTTGACTTAAACCTTATGACCATGATAAAATCTATACTTAATTTTGGAAATAGTAATGAGTAATAATAATTGAGAAATTATTTGAAAATTCAATCTATTACTTAAGCTTTGTAGATTTTTGCAGCAACAGGTTCAAGGTTATTCTTCTCAGCTTGTGCATTGCAAGATACTTCTCATTTCCTGCCTGTCTCACTTTCATCTATTCATTACTCTGCCAATAGCTCTCTTTATCATCCTTTGCCAGCTTTAGTCATGCCTGTTGCTCTTCAGCAGCGTTTTCTATGTTTGTCTGCCATCTTTATACTTATAAAGTAGACTTGGAATGAATCAGGGATATAAAGTAGAAACCTGTGGATGGCAAGTACAATACTTTTCCTATTTGTGCCATATTTAATCTTTTTAAACTTTCCTTGTCTATTTCTGTTGTGTGCCGTTGTGAAGATCTCTCATCAGACACTAAGAGATAACTACGTGAACTGTAGGATGCAATACTTTTTAAACTCAGTAATGTAGGAAACAGTAGGAAACAGTGAGTTTAAACTCATACTCATTGAGTTAATCCTGCATCCATCCAGAACCTACATACCTAAATTAGCAAAGTTTGATAGTAATAGTGGAATTTCAAAAGCTATTTTCAGCTCTTGATGTTTGTTGTCTTTTCCAAAAATGTCAAACAATTGGGGACTTCATCATTACTGTAATAATAATCGTATATGACCTTAGAGGGAAACTGTACTTCTGTTGAGCTTCTATTTGACAGTCAAGAGGAAAAGATAAAAAGATAAGTAATGTGGTAAAGAAAGTTATAACTTCTTCCTTCCACAAGAATGAAGTATGAAGTGACCGGCCCTGATATTTTTCTAGTAACTCATTGTAGTGTTCAGCATATCATTTGGCTTAATCTTTAGAAGGCACAGTTTAATTTTATTTTTTAACAATAAGTGAAAACAATTGAAAGTGCTTTGTTGATTCTTCAAAACCTTAATGTTGAATTCCTGGTTCTTGGCAGTTACTATCCATAGTACTTCATGTTCCTCTGGGTTTATTTCAGATTTAATGAACTGCATGTACTGGAAGCACTAAAAGCTGATTGGCTTTAATTTTAGACTACAGTTAACATGATGGATTTTTCTTTGAATTGTTTCTCACTGTCATTCTTTAAATTTACCATTAAAGGATCAAAACATCCAAATTACAGAACTAGTTAAGTTCATCATTCAAGAGAAAATGTGTTAAATATGTATCTTTTGTAAAGTAGTGGCTGCTTGTAATTAGAAACCAGTCCTATAGACATACCTTATGTATCAAAAAGCTTTTTAAATATACTTACTGCTTTACTGTTATTTTCATTTAATATAGGATGATTCAGTCTCTGAGCTAGCCCTGTCCGTTCCTCAAAGGAACTAGGATGAATTTTGAGCAGGGACTCTTAAACTGTTTAACATTGAGCAGATCTGTAACTTCATTGAGAGCAGACATTTTTAAAAATTCATCACTGACATTTATTCAACAAAAAGAAGATCAGATTTTGCTAAAGCCTTTTGGTTGTGTCTCTTTTAGAAATAATGTTATTTATTTGCATATAGTTCAGCTCTTAAGGACCAGTCTTTTAAGGCTTTAGCCAGAATTTGTCTCCTAAAGCTGACTTTAAAATGGCTTCCAAAAGGATTTGCTGAGTTTCAGAACTGAGTAGGCTGCTAATGATTCAGTAGGCCCCCTCATTTTCCTCCTACTCCTTAAATTGAAGGCTCCTTCATACCATCTAGGTACCCTGAGTCATCATGGATAAACTCTAAAGAAGAATTGTCATATGGAAAAACTCTCCATGAAGGGAGAATGTCAGCAGTCTGAGTCAGAGATCATTCATTGATCACAATGATACAATCTATAGGTTGTGGGCTTCATTTTAAATCTTTTAATGTACTTCCATGTATGTCCTTATTATAGGATTGTAAATCCTATAATGCCCATAAAACCATCTGAGGTGTTTATTTCCTTTTCATTTCTAATTGGTTTGGTTTTTATTATCTATTACATTAAAAGGATTTTATATTTTTTATTGAATAAATAGGAGAGGCAATATGATACAGGATAAAAACCACTGTATTAGAAGTTAGGGGACCTGGAGTTCTGGTTCGTCTTCTCAATATGTGACTTTATATATTTCATTTAACCTCTTTGAACCTGAGTTTCCTTATCTTTATAAGATCAGTAACTCCAGAACTCACACCCTCTTTGGAACCAACCCATGGCAGATACAGCTGCTAGCTGTATCTTTATCTGTATCCCAAACCAGCTTCAGATAACTTTTTGATACAGCACTGTCAGAAACTATATATATAATTGCCATTCTGATGAAATCTCTTTATCATCTCAGTTATATTGGGTCTCTTCCAGCTCCAGGATTCTATGACTTTAAATAATTTGCCTATGGAAAGTCTCTGTCTTCTATACTGTCTTTTCAAGTTGAGTGCTCAGTGAAGTTAAGTGAAACTTACTGTATGAGCTTAAGAATTCTTTGTAGTCAGGGATAGCATGTTTATGTTTCATTTAGTGATGTTAAAAACAAATGATTGAAGAAAACTCACGAGGGTACTTAAAATTCCAAATGAAATGGTAACAAATAAAAATTTTTAGTGCTAATTTGATGGAAACTCATTTTAAGTTCTAAATGTTTGTGGCACAGACCTCAGGTTAGTGAAATTTGAAGTGATATATTTGTCTGGAGGGCACATAATGAAGACATAGGAATCCTAGCCTGAGAAGTAAAGAGGCCTGAGTTCTAGCTTTGCAAACTGTTTTTTTAACCTGGTTAGTGTCTTCATCTATTGTAATGGTATCAGGCCAGTGTTTTTCATTAATGTATTATATAAATTACCTAAGGATCATATTATAATGCATATACTAATTCAGTAAGTATGGCTGGGGCTTGAGATTCTTCATTTTTAGCAGGCTTCTGGGTGTGCTGCTGCTATAGGCCATGGACCACACTTCACTTATAAAAGTACTAGGCCATTTCCAAGGCTCCTTCTGGTTTAAAGGGTCTTTAAATTATAAGTCCACTTCTTTTTCTCCAGCTCTTTTGTATCACTATTAAACTTGTACTTTTTGAAGCCACATATTCCTAGACTCATTCCCTATTTTCTCAGTCTGAGAGCTCCATTAGTTTTGTTGTTTTTCCCTTTCCAGAATGAACTTGACGTAGGTGGTCATTCAAGTTAAAGCTAAGGTAGTATAATAGAAAGAGGCTTTAATAAGAAGAAAACTTTATTCAGATGCCTCCCCAACTAATTGGTAGCTCTGTTGCCTTGGACAGTTGACTCAGTTTACTTAATCTCAAAGTTCTGAGTACAAGCCTCACCAGGACTTACTAAATTCCTTATCCAAAATTCTTGGGGCAAAAAAGTGTTTTGGATTTCAGATTTTTTCAGATTGTGGAATATTTGCATCATACTTGGAAGAGCATTTCCTTTGAGAATCGTGTTAGCACTTGAAAAGTTTCAGGTGTAGGCCGGGCGCGGTGGCTCAAGCCTGTAATCCCAGCACTTTGGGAGGCCGAGACGGGCGGATCACGAGGTCAGGAGATCGAGACCATCCTGGCTAACATGGTGAAACCCCGTCTCTACTAAAAATACAAAAAAACTAGCCGGGCGAGGTGGCGGGCGCCTGTAGTCCCAGCTACTCAGGAGGCTGAGGCAGGAGAATGGCGTGAACCCGGGAGGCGGAGCTTGCAGTGAGCCGAGATTGAGCCACTGCACTCCAGTCTGGGCGACAGAGCGAGACTCCGCCTCAAAAAAAAAAAAAAAGAAAAGTTTCAGGTGTTGTAGCATTTTGGATTTCAGATTTTTAGATTAGGGATGCTCAATCTGTGTCTTTCTGGTAAGGTGGTTGAAAGGAATAGAGATAATATATAAAGTTGTCAGCACAATGTCAAGCAATAAAGTAGGTACTCCAGAATTGGAAGCTATTTTTTTTATTCCTGCTGGCATCCTGACTTGGTCTAGTAGAAAGACAAAAAGGAGTGGGAAAGATCTGTCCCCAATTCAGGGCCTTTCTCTGTGTGCCAACTTAAATTTTCAACTGCTTATTAGACATATTAACTAAAATTCTTCAAACTTTCCATAGTGAAAAAGACCTCTGTTTTCTTTCCATATCTGTTCTGCCTCCTTCAAATACTGGTAGAGATTACTGTTTCTGCCTGGGCACAGTGGCTCACACCTGTAATCCCAGCACTTTGGGAGGCCGAGGAGGGTGGATTATTTGAGGTCAGAAGTTTGAGACCAGCCTGGCCAACATGGTGAAACCCCGTCTCTACTAAAAATACAAACATTAGTTGAGCGTGATGGTGTGTGCCTGTAATCCCAGCTACTTGGGAGGCTGAGGCAAGAGAATTACTTGAACCCAGGAGATGGAGGTTGCAGTGAGCCAAGATGGTACCACTGCACTCCAGTCTGGGTAATAGAGTGAGACTCCGTCTCAATGTAAAAAAAAAAACAAAAAGGAGAGAGATTACTGTTTCAATCACTACATGCCGGTTAGGATCCTGTCATTTCTGCCTTTGGCCTTCCATATCCATGGGGTCTGCATCTGAGGATTGAACCAACCATGGGTCAAAAATTGGAAAACAAATACAATAAAAAATACCACTATAACAATAAAATAATACAAATAAAAAGTACAGTATAACTATTTTCATAGCACTTACATTTTATTAGGTATTATAAGTCAGGGGTCCCCATCCCCAGGGCATTGACCTCTACCTGTCTGTGGCGTATTAGGAACCAGGCTGCACAGAGGAGGCGAGTGGTGGATGAGCAAGCATTACTGCCTGAGCTCCACCTCCTGTTAGATCAGCAGGGCATTAGATCTCACAGGAGCATGAACCCTGTTGGGAAATGCACATGCGAGGGATCTAGGTTGGGCGCTCCTTATGAGAATCTAACTAATGCCTGGTGATCTAAGGTGGAACAGTTTCATCCTGAAATCATTCCCCCACAACCACTCACTCCTAACCCCCATCGGTGGAAAAATTGTCTTCCATGAAACTGGTCCCTGGTGCCATAAAGATTGGGACTGCTGTTATAAGTAATCTAGAGATAATTTAAAGTATACCAGAGGATGTATGCAAATACTATGCCATTTTATATAAGGGATTTGAGCATCTGCAGATTTGGGTATTGGAGAAAAGTCTTGGAAATCTGCAGATTTGGGTATTGGAGAAAAGTCTGCAGATACCAAGGGATAACTGTATATTTGTTTCTAACAACTCTCCCCATGGATGCCTCAAAAGTACCTCCCATTCCCATGCCCCAGGTCAAAGAAGTCTTCAAAGTGATTTATTACCCTTAATAGAAATTAATTTCCATCATTGTCCCTTTCCCAAAAAAATTCTCTTTAGCAGAAAATAGTTTCTGTACTGAAGTAATCATTTCTAAATAATTGATAATAGAAATATTCAGGTAATTCAGTAGGAATTTACTGTCAGAAAAACTCTAACAGGAAACCTTTATTGACCTACTACTGTGTACTAGACATTTGTTTAATGTCCCATAACAATCCTTTGAGGTAGATAATATTATATTAAAAGGTAATAGGGTATAATGATTGCAAGTATTAACCAGAATTTCTGAGGTTTCAATCCCAGATGTCAGCCCTTACTAGTTGTTTGACCACAGGCAATTTACTGAACTGGTCTAAGCCTCAGTTTCCTCCTATATGAAATAGATGATAATATAACTTATCTCCTAAGAACATTTTTAGGAATTAAATAATTTTTAAAAAGCTCTTTGAAAAATGCCTGTCATTTATTATAATAAGCACTGCATATGTGTTAGTTACTGTTATTTATTATCTTAGTCTTACAGGTTAGGAAACTGAGACTCAGTGAAGTTGGTCCAAGTTTCACAGTTATTAAAAGACAGTGCCAGCAGTTGGACATAGACAGTCTGACTCCAGAACTCCCTTAACCATTCTGTTTTACTTCATCTCAAGTAATAATAATTTATCTTATCCTCTTGCATACAGCCTCCATATTAATGGTCTCATTGTGATCATAGGAGTAATAAAATTCATTCTAGCAGTCACATGTGGTACTTAAAATGTAGAATTTCTAAAATATGCAGGTAAAAGCTCACTTTAATACGGTCTGATAAATATAAGAATATATATTTAGTTCTATTTTATTTCATGTTTGCTTTTCTCCATTTCTTGTTAACAGTCACCAAAATCCCTAGAAAGTGGAAGTACTAATTTTACATTACTTTATAGTGACTTCAGTTGTTGTGATTTACTTGGTCTGTTAAATCTTCTTTTGCTAAACATTTTCAGAATGACTGGCGCTCATTACCATGTTGTAACTACATAGTGTTCTTAAAATCAAGAATTTTTATGAATATGATTAACTGGTACCTCTTTTGAAATTATGTAGTGATTTGCCTGTTTTTAGTTTTTCTGTGAATTTTAATTTTTATCAGCTGCTTTTTGAATAGAAACTTTGATTTTAGTATTTTGATGTCTTTGTATTAGATGCTGTGTATAGTTGAATCTGCTTAATTTTACAAGCTTTAGACTGTGACACTCATTTAGGCCTTCAGTAAAAATAAAAAGCACATCTGATTACTATTTAAAGTTTCTATAGATGATTTGCTCTCTCCCCCACCTCATTCCCCATTACTTACTAATTTCTTTTTTCCATTGTTAATGTTTTATTCATTTGTGGCAAAAGAATTTCCTTTGTATTAAGACTGTATAAAGACAAAAGATACAAATATCTAATAGTCTTTGAGAAGAGGGCAGATTTGAAAAACCACAATCATCTATGAAGAAAAGTCTGTTTTTACCTTGGTTTTGAAACTGGATTCTGTGACCCAGTGTATTTACTTTTGGGGAAACAAACATACTTGAAATAGTTGTTGTGTCAGTTAAGACACTCTATTGTGACAGAAACAACTCAAACAGACCTGAAAGGGAAAAGGGAAATGTATTGATTTGTGTACATTGGTTCAGGATAGGTGTGGCTTAAAGAATGGCTCCATCCAAGGCTCTCATGATGTCATCAAGACTTAATTTCTGTACATTTCTTAGTGCTGCTTTCTTGGTGTTGGCTTTCTGATCCATCTGTACATGAGCATAAGATAGCTTCAGTTCCCTTAGCTCCTAAATCCACCCAGTGTCATGTGTAGCTGGAAAGAGTGACCATCTTTCTTAAAAGTCCCAGCAAAAGTCTCAGTGCATTTCATTGGCTCTGACTGGCCCACTCCCTTGTGGCCAGGAGACTGTGAAGCTCTGATTTTCGAGACTGAGCCATATGTCCAACCATCAAGTTTGAGGGTATAGTCAGCTCCAGATATATATAAACTGAGAATAAAAGAGGAGTTTCCTCCAAAAAGGAAATGAAGATACCGTTACATGAGAGAAAGGAGGAATATTTGTTGGGCAGCAGGAAACAGATGCCCATAATGCTTGATAGTGCCTTTTCTATTTTAAGGGGTAGCACTCAACTAGGAAAGACACGTTCATGTTTTTATTTCTTTTTTTTTTCTTCTTATTTAGTATTTAGTACTAATTTGGGATTTATATGAATTTCCTTCTACATTGCTGTTTTAAAGCTATATATATATATATATGAGAATTACTAGAACTTTCTGACCCTGAGAACTTTAAGAATGTATCAAAATTTAAAAATTTGGCACTACTTTAACAAGTTTAATATAACATCTTATTATTAATTTTCCTGTTAGCGTTAGTAATGAAATTTGTTGATAGCTAGTTTGTTAATGTCTTAAGCAGACCGTGCTTTTGGGCCAAGAAATTCATAAAGAACCATGAAAACGAAGGTTCTCTCCTAGATACTCAGGGCCTCAAGGAGAGAGAGGAGTAAAGGGTTATGAAGGACACTAACAGGGTCTTTACATGTTGATTTCTAGAACTGATTTTAGTCTGAAAATGAAAACCCAGTTCTTACCAAAAAGGAATATAAGTTGCCCATTGTGTTTTACTCTTCCTTTTTAATATCCAAAGTATGAAATGAAATAAAAAATAATATATTATGGCCTCTAATATCATTTATGTAGCTTCTTCTATTTCCTCTATTACTGTGTATATGAATAAGCACATCTATTCCCCAAAGGCTTTAACATTCTGTAGTCTCTAGGAAATTTTATTTTTTTCTTCTAAATTTCTTGAATAATTTTTATAGAAATATTTATGCCTTTTTATGCACCAAATTAAAATGAAGACCTCATAAGATCTAATTTAGCAAACTATTTTTAATGTCTTTTCCTTTATTTCTTCAATATTAAGTGCTGCAAAAGGAGCAAGACAGTTTCTCCCTTGGAGGAGTGTTCAGCTTTATTAGAAGATAGCACAAGGTCATATGTAACTATAATAGAAAACTGAGTAAGGCCCATAAAGGAATTGCAGATAAACTATGGGAGCTCAAATAAGATTATACCCAGTTTAGGGTATAAGGAAAAACTTTCAGACTGGGAAAAGAACATCAAATGGACCTTGAAATATTAGAATTTTTTACAAATGAATAGTGATAACGTTAACAATACTTGTTTGCTGAGTATTTATTACATATTTAGTTTCATTTTTGTCAAAAATGTCTGAGTGTGAGCGTAGCATAGTGGCATGTGCCTGTAGTCCAGTGGCAAAAACGGGAGTAACCCAGGAGTTTCAGACTAGCCCGGGCAATATAGCCAGACCCTATCTCAAAAGAAATTCTTGTTTTGATATATGTGATAGAGAGAGGAATAACCATGTCACTTTAAATTGCGGGAGGGAAGTTGGGAAGAATCTGGAATTTTGGTGAATTCAAAAGACACATGATTAGAAATTTCAAAATCAAAAGTCACTTTGCTTATTGGGACACATCAAGTGAGAAGCTTTCTACTACAGCCACCACAATAATTTTTTGTAGTATATACTAGAGTTGAGAATAATTTCTAACAAAAATTACGTTGTGTCTCTGGAGGGGTAATCAGTGATTTGCATGAAAACTTAATAGTACGTGCATTGCCTTAAAAAGTGTTACTTTAATCTTCTGTCGTTTAAGTAATTCCTGTGACTTTATGTGGATCAGCAATACAAGCAATTGTAGACTATATTCTATTATACATATTCTAGAATCAGCAATGTATGTATTTGTCTGGTGTTTACATAAGTCTTAGTGTGTTTTATAAACAATAGGATGGTTTGTTTAAAGTGGGCTTTTGAAGATACAGTGTAACTTTAAATGAATGGTCTTAGAAAACTTAATAGTCTAAATATGTACTGAAGAACATTTCATAATCACAGAAAAGGAATAATATATTTCATGAATTATTAAGAATTTGTCTTTAAATAAAGTCCTCTTTTTGAAAAGGTATTAAGAGGAATTAGACAAAACTTGTTTGAATATGGTTGTAATTGCAGTTTGAGTTATATATAAAAGAGCCCAGTTAGTTTAAACAAATAGAATATCTGGGTTTATGGTATTCTGAGCCTCGTATTTTTTCATTGAATGTCAGGGGTATATTAAAATGCCTCCATTTATGTTTCTGTACAAAAGATTATTCTGACAGTAAGTTTAAGTGATTTTCACAACTTATTGCTGTCTAAAAATTTCTCTTGACTTCACATTTTGTTCTGAATATCTTGGTTTCTTTCTTCCACCCACACAATGTTGAAGGCAAGGGAAGCAAGAGTTGCAAAGTAATACAGTGAATTTGAGAACCCTGGCTTTTTTTCAAAACAAAATAAACCTTTATTATAAGATTGCTTTTTGTTGATACTAAAAAAGGGTGGCACTTTGGCAAATGTTCGGTAAGTGTATGAATAGCCTAATTGATTTAGCTGGAATGAATAAGAAGCTTTGCTATTTGTCCTTGTAGATAGTTGGCTCAGTAAACATTGTGATGGTGATAGACCAAATTTTCCATGGTGAAAGGTAAAACAAAACAGCAACAAAAAACCCACCAAACTTAATAGGTCCAAATGTCAGCAATTTTATGTCTATGTCAAGGTCTTCAGAGAAGAAGCAATATGTTGATTAGGATCTCATTTGAATTTCTGTTGTGAAAAAAATAATCTTGTTAACTTACATAAAACCCAAGAGTTTTGACAAATGTTACTATGTGAAAATATTAATAGAGGAGATCCTTGCTGAGAATTTAAAGCTGCATGAAATTCATAGATATGTGTAGAAATTTAAACTTAGTGTCATATACTCCACAGTAAACTCCGGTAAAGGCAGGTGGCATAATTAGGACAAAGATAACAGTAGAAGCAAAATAAGAATTTTTTAAAAACCTAGTGGTTGTCACATTAGTCTGACTCAGTCTGTAACTCTGGTGAGTAATGTAAAATTTTAGGGATTTTCAAGGTACTATAAGAAAGAAAAGAATTTACTTTGGGGTGGGATGTGGGGAGAAAGAAATGTTTGTGGCAATTAAAATGTATATAGTATATTTAAGAAGTACATTTGCAATTCTAATCACTTAGTTCAAAAGCAGATAACTATATCATGTGTAATATTATTTACTTTTAATACTATTATTATTACATGATTAAAAATAGAAAATCTTGGAAAATTCTAGAGGGTAAAAGTGTTATTTCTAACTCTATTAGCTCCTTTTAAGATAGGAACATTTCTTATTAGTCTCCTAGCACAGAATCTGAACCATAGTAGGCACTCCATAAATGTTTACTGAACTAACCTGAATTTTAGAAATATCAGGGTGTAAAGCAGAATTATTTTTCCAGGCTTTAAAACTATACCACTCCTCCTTCCGCTTGTACACACCTTTGAATCTCAGTTTTGATACAAATAGGTTCTCAGTTTTGGGTGTGAAGAAAACTGGTTGATAAATTTTTTAATCTACTAAATGTTGGCCTGAGCTGAAATTGCCTGAAAGGGAACTTGATTTAGCAGAATTCCTTCTTTTCAGAAAGAAGGACTTAGACTAAATTATGAATGGGAGGGAGTCTGTTTTCATCTGAGATGGCTGATTGGAAAAAGAGTAGATAACTAAGGTGGAGAGCTGATTTGAAAAAAGGAAAAGATAGTCCTGTCTAGTGACCAGTCCTAACAGTGTGGTTAAAGGGGAGCTAAATTTCAACTTTCAGGGGTCAGTTGAGACAACCACCTAGATTTTCCAAGTTCGTTCCAATTTCGAGTACAGTAATCCTTTGACAACAAAGAAAAGAACTAGAGTTAGCAAAATTGCAGTTATCACAGTCAAGGTCTTTGTTGGTAATAGAGGGCTGGGGAAAAGGTAAAACAGCATTAAATGAATATATTTTTAACATAACAAAAGTTCCCAGAAGATACCTACTTCAAATTCAAGTCATATTCATCAATGTTAAAAACTTTACTCTTCTTACTCTTCTCCCTGATAGTGTGAGGAAAAAGAAAATAAACTTAAAAAATAAGAAAACCTCACTCAACATTGTTTGAAAAACGTAACTGTGATGTTATGATCTACTAAAGCATGGTAGCCCGACACGTTTCATGCAGAATCATACCTGTCTGAAATTTTAAATGTTTTGTAGAGACAAGGACTCACTTTGTTGGCCAGGTTGGTCTCAAACTCCTGTGCTCAAGTGATCCTCCTGCCTAGGCCTCCCAAAGTGCTGGGATTACAGGTATGAGCCACCTTACTCGGCCTCAAATAAACTCTTAATGGCTTGGAATTTAATAGGTCTTGTGCCTTCGTTCTCCTTTATTTTGTTGTTGTTTAATAAATATCAGCAAAAGTGTTATATAACAACCTGGACTTTTGCAAATTAATATGCGTTAAGGGAATGTTTTTTCTGGTTTTGGTAGTCTATCCATCTTTCTAAGAGTATAAAGAGATTTTCCTTTACAGACGTAAAGAGGAGTTAATAATTGTCATACTTTTTGTTTACACCAAACTGAATTTTTTCAAGTAAGGTTTTATATTTTGTTGTACAGATATTAAAAATCATAATTGAATAATTTTTTCGAGTTTGTTTCAATCCACCTTCCCCTTCTCTCCCCCATCTCTAAGTAAACTCATACTTGCTCTAATTTGTCCTTGTTCTCAATATCTAAAAATAGGAAGACCATATCTAACATCTACAGAGATTCCTTCTGATTAATTCTGTCCGGGCTAGTTTTACATAGTTTAATAAGCATCCTCCAGCTTTATATACAGTTTCTTCTTTAACATAATTGCATTCCAGACATTTTCATGCAACCCATTTTACTTGAGGAAAGAGCCACATTACTGATCTGTTCTTGATCCATTTACCCAGAGAAAAAAGAAGGGTGCAAACTCATCTCTGTGTGGTGATTCCAAGGATCTCCTGTCTTCCTTTGGGAAAGAGCCTTTCTCCTGGGAGAAATTAAACCCAATATATGCAAATACTGAGGGAGCCCACATGAGCCTCCTGTATTGATCAACATAGATTTTCACAAATAAACAATAAAAAAGTACAAAGACAAATGAGAATCAGTAACTAGAAAGACAGCCAGGCTGTGGGTGTCTTTTGTGGCTTCCAATTTATAGCTTTCCTCATCTGTCTTGTCTTAATATATATGGCACATCTTTCTCTCTCCACCTTTAGATTGACCTCTCATCTATCAGTTAATCTGTTCTGAAAGGTAACTCTATTTGAGATGACTTCCCAAGAGTTGCAAAAGTGAATTTTATGTGGGTTACACAGCCTATGTTTTGGGTCACGCTATTTCAATATTCCACTCAAATTTGTCAAAAAAAAGTAAGTTACCATAATGTAATAATAAACAGACTAAAAATTTAAATTTGTCATAGTACATTATTTTTGTCCTAAACATTGTTTCCAGATTTCTGCCACTGGTTGGTTGGTTGATTTATTTATTCATGCAGTATGGAATGGTAGAAAGAACACGCTTAAATGTAGATCTCAGCTCTAGCCACTTAGTTTCTAAATGACCTTGAACAAATTATTTAGTCTAATTTCCTCATTTGTCATAGGAAAATTGTAAAGATTAACATGTGACAGTTCCTAGTACCTACTGTATACATGGGTGTTTTCTTCTCCTTTCTGAAACCTAAGTTTAAAGGGTTTTCATTAACTCTAGGATAAAGTTCAGTCTCTATCCTGATTCTTAAGGCCCACTATTACAGGCACTTCTTTACCTTTCCAGATGCATCTCACTCAGCTATTAAACATTGATTCAGCACTTCCTGACAGTCACTGAGCTTACAAAGCCATGGTTCATGATTTCTACAGACTTACTTTTCATTTGTTTCCTAAGCAAACTCCATTGAACCTGACTTCCTCTTTCCTGAGAACACAATATACTTTCTCCCCCTTGTCTTTTTTATCTTCACGTGATTGTTTCTTCCACCTAAACTGGTTTTCTTTCCACTTATCAAAGTGTGGTCTGTCTCTCAAGGTCCAAATCAAATACCTCTCCTTCTGTGAAGCTTCCTCTTGTTCTTCTTCCTCCTAAGTAGTAACACTTTGAAGTCTTACGGTATTTATAGTCTTTTGCGTTATATCTTTTCTATACTGATTGGATTTACACCCTTTTTTAGTAAACATAAGTAAACAAATGTTTGGTATAGGGAGCCATACCTTTTGCATTAGTTTGAATACTCCCATAACTTCTGACCTTATACTGAATGCTCAGTAATATTTGTTGGCTTAGTAATTGTATTGTTGGTGACTCTAGATGCACTAAATTAAAAGTAGGGAGACCCACTGGGCGTGGTGGCTCACACCTGTAATTCCAGCACTTTGGGAGGCCAAGGCAGGCAGATCACAAGGTCAAGAGATCGTGACCATCCTGGCCAACATGGTGAAACCCCGTCTCTACTAAACATAAAAAATTGGCTGGACGTGGTGGCGCATGCCTGTAGTCCCAGCTACTTTGGAGGCTGAGGCAGGAGAATCACTTGAACCTGGGAGGTGGAGGTTGCAGTGATCCGAGATTCCGCGACTGTACTCCAGCCTGGCAATAGAGTGAGACTCCATCTCAAAAAAAAAAAAAAAAAAAAAAAAAAAAATGGGGAGACCACAGCCCTTGGTTTAAAAACTGCTCCAACATCAAAGCTAATTAAACTGCAAAGAAAGCTCACAATGGTTATTAATAGAAGAAATCATTAATGAGCATTTTATGGAGAGTATAGGTTTAATATCCCTTAACCAGATCCTTGGGACCATACGTGTTTTGGATTTTGGAATATTTGCATATATATTATGAGATATCTTGGGGATGGGACCCATAAAATTCATTTATGTTTCATATACACCTTATATAAATAGCTTGAAGACAGTTTTATACAATATTTTTATTAATTTTGTGCATGAAAGTTTGTGTTAAGTACTTACATGTGGAATTTTCCACTTATGATGTCATGTGTTGCTCAAAAATTTCAGATTTTGGAGCATTTTGCAGTTTCAGATTAGGGTTGTTCAACCTGTACTAACCTAGGTACTTCTATGGTGGAGGGATATCATCGTCTGGTAACCTAGACGTATTAGTTATTAGAAAATTTTGACTTTTAGCTATTTAACCAAATAGGACTGTTAGCTAACTAGAGGGACAGGCTAGGTAATTAATTAAAACATTAGATATTTATATTAAATGCCAGGCATTGTATTAAATACCAGATCTGTTGGTTTGGTAATGTCTTTGTCCTCAGAGGAATCAAGTGAAACTATATTGGTCATGGGATTATATTGAGCAGTGCGTTTGAATATTCAGCTTTCTTTGATGCTGTTGCTGTGGTATAATACAAAAATCTATTTGGTCTTTCTACCATGTGGTATTCCTGGCACAGAGTTCCTATAATGCTTAGAATTTTTTGAGTGATAGGATGTCTTTTATTATTTATAACAACCCCCTTTCTGATCATAATAGAAAGGTAGCTTAGGGTGGGACCCTGAGATGGCCTCAGGATGGGGCTGGTCACCAGAAGGACCAAGAAATTAAGAGGGTTGGGACTTTTGTCCTCACCCAGTGACCTCTGGGAAAGGGACAGAGGCCTGGAGATTGAGTTTTTCAATTGGTGAACACATCAAGTTGCTGGGAGGGTGGCATTCCTGGAGAGGGCATGGAAGCTTCACTGCCCTACCCTACCCACCCTCCCCCCACATACATTGCCCTTGCCCTGTGCATCTCTTCCATTTGGCTGTTCCTGGGTTGCGTTCTTTGTAATAAACCAGTAAACATAAAAGAAGTGTTTTCTTGTTCTTCTGTGAGCTGTACCAGTAAATTATGGAACCTGAGGAGGGGGTTGTGGGAACCCTCAATTTATAGCTAGTTGGTTAGAAGTCAGGTGGTTTGGGACTTTGATTGCCATCTGAACTTAGGGGAGTCTTGTGGCATGAGCTTTTTAAGTTGTGAGATCTGACACTAACTCCAGGTAGATAATAATGTCAGAATTGAGTTGATTTGTTGGATGCCCAGTCAGTGTCAGAATTGGAGAGTTGGTGGTTGATGTCAGAGAGAACAGTCATTGAACATGATGCAAGATTATCAGCAAAAACTTAAAAAAGCACATGTTTATGATTAAAGCTAGTCTGAAACAGATTATGAGATTTAAAATTCCAAACTTAAAGTGTCAGTTTCATAATTTCTGGTACAAAAGCAGTTCATTTGGGAAAGTTTTCAGTTTTGCTTGTAAAAACTTATCTTGTAGAATGTTCAAATGATTAGTTTCCCTCAGTTTCTCTGGCCAAGAAGTAGAAGTTAACAGTATTTAGAATTTTTAAAATTTATGTAGGTTGTAAAGTTGCATAAGATCAGTAATATATTTGAATTTCAGAGGTATGTGCTAGCATCCAGTGAACCTTGAGTCTATATCAGGGTTTTGTTTTTAATGTGCTAGAGCTTTATTTGCTTATTTCTTGTAACCACTTTATTGAGGTATAATTTTCATACCATTCATGTAAAACACTTAAAGGGTACACTTTAGTGGTTTATAGTATAGTCTCAGAGTTGTGCAGCACAATCAATTTTAGAACATTTTTCATCACCCAAAAAACAGATCTCATAGCCTTTAGCTATCATTCCCCAATTTCCTATTCTGTCCCCTTCCTTTCCCCTCCCAGGCAACCACTAATCTACTTTCTTTCTGTCTCTGGATTTGCCTGTTCTGCACATTTCATATAAATGGAATCATACAATATGTGATCCTTTGTGACTGACTTCTTTGACTTAGCAGAATGTTTTCCAGATTCATCCATGTTGTAGTATATATCAGTAGTTCATTCCCTTTTACTGCAAAATAATATTCCATTGTTTGGATATACCACATTTTGTTTATCCAACCATTAATGGGCATTTGGGTTGTTTCTACTTTGGGGCTATTATGAATAATGCTGCTATGAACATTAATGCACAGTCTGTGGCCATAGGTCTTCATTTCTCCTGGGTATATACCTAGGAATTGAATTCCTGAGTCACATGATAACTTAATGTTTAATCTGGAGGAACTGCCAGACTGTTTTCCAAAGTAACAACACCATTTTACTTTCCCACTAGCCGTGATTGAGGACTCCAGCTTTTCCACATCCTTACCAATATTTGTCATTATCTGACTTTTTGTTAATAGCCATGGGTTTGAAGTGGTCATTGTGGGTTTGATTTGTATTTCCCTCATGGCTAATGAGCATCTTTTTATGTACATATTGGCTATTTGTATATCTTCTTTGGAGAAATAAGTGGATCCTTTACCAATTTTTAATTTCATTTATATTTTGTCGAGCTATGAGACCTCTTTAGATATTCTAGATATAAGTACCTTATCAGATATATGATTTGCAAATAATTTTTCTCATTATGTGGGTTACCTATGGCAATACTTTTGATAGCTAGTTTTCTTTTGTTTGTTTAAGGAGACTGCCAGGTAAACAAAGCCCACAAAGCCAGAGTATGAACAGCCAATTTAGGGAGGCAGTGCTCTATCTGGTGAGCAAAAAGAAACAAATCTTCATGGTATGCCTGTCGTTAAATTTGTATCTAATTTTCGGCTTTTTCTTTGTGGTATACAATTATAACAACATATAGAAAAGAGTGGAGCTAAAGTTGAACACTTGGCCATCTCCTGTAATAATACACAGTACAAGGTAGGAGTTACTTACTGGCTGACTGCTCTGTTCTGTAGTGCTTGTGGTATTGCCTCCAAAATTAATGAAACAGACTCTAACATAGGAGTCCCAAGATCAGTTAGCTAGCTGCACTACTTAGCCCTATGACTGTCATTAAATAACTTACCCTCTCTGAATACAGATTTTTCTCATCTATTATAAAATGAAATTGGAAGGAAAACTGAACAAATTGCACAGTATATTCTTTAAGGTTCTTTCCAGCTTTAAAATGTAATTATATAATGCAGTCACACCGTGATTATTTTTCTTCTTAAACCTTGTTGAAAAACCTTAGGCCTAATGTACATTTTCGCAAAAGGATTGGAGTTAGATGGATTTGACAAGTAAAAAACTGGGCATGTGTCGATATTCAGTACAAATGTACTGTAGAATAGCAAATGCCATCTGCATGAATTTGCACTATGGGGTGGAGGAACGTGACCTAAGAGTCACCTGTGGAGTGGAACTAAAGGAAGAAATAATTTATGCACCTGCTGAGGGTGTGGCTAGAGGTAAAGGGACTGTGAGGAATGAGTCCTTGATTGCCTTCTTGGAAGTATTAAGAGATCATTAAAGAAGAAGGACGTTCTCAGAGGTCATTGTATCCCAGGGTGAAACAAACCTAATAAGAAAAGAAACCTCTGAAAAGGCCTAGAAATTGTGAGGTAAGTACACTTTGTTTTGTTTGTTTTTTTTTCTGGAGTTTTTTTTTTTAAGTTTCAGAGTACCAAAGTTTATCATTTTCCTGAGCTCAACTGAGATAATTGCTAGAGGTTCAGACATTGTAGAGGAAAATAAGGAAGTTTAAAACTTTTATAAGCCAAGCAGGATGTGGAAGAGTAGGGTAAAGGTCATTGAGATTCAGGTTCATTTGCCAAAGTTTGGTAACTTTGATTCCAACCAAGAACACTACTTCAGGTTTTGGTTATGTTTTGTTTTTGTATTCAATTGGCCTCCATGATGTTATTAATTAAACATCATTGTAAATAAAGCGTATATGAGAAGCAAAAAGAAAGTTCTCTTTTAAAAAAATGTAGTTTTGAAAAGAAAAGTTTGGAAATTTAATTCCAACCCTTTTTTCTTTGATTATCCCATTATAAAAGTAGCTCATTATAATACTTTTTTTTTTTTTTTTTTTTTTTGAGATAGAGTTTTACTCTTATTGCCCAGGCTGGAGTGCCATGGCGCAATCTCAGCTCACCGCAACCTCTGCCTCCCATGTTCAAGCTATTCTGCTTTAGCCTCCTGAGTAGCTGGAATTACAGGCATGTGCCACCACGCCTGGCTAATTTTGTATTTTTAGTAGAGACAGGGTTTCTCCATGTTGGCCAGGCTAGTCTCGAACTCCTGACCTCAGGTGATCCACCCGCCTTGGCCTCCCAAAGTGCTGGGATTACAGGCGCGGGCCATGGCACCTGGTCAGCTCATTATGATACTTAGAAAATACGGAGATTTTATCTTTAATGTCTTCTTAGAACTTTTTAAGAAAAAAATATATTTCCTCAAGAGATTATTTGATATAAACACAGATCTTTAAAGACACAAGGAATTTTTATACTCTCAGTGCTCTGTTTTTAATCATCAAGATAGTAATGATGATATAAGAACTATTGATATCTTGGTTTCCCTAGGGTTAAACAGGAGATATGCTTCCAAAGTTAAGAGAGTTGGTATGTTGGTTCAAAGACTGACAGGACCTCAGGTTTTGTTATGGAATCAAGTATAAGGCATTGAGAGTCAGCTACAACTACATTCTATTTAGTATGAGTATTAAATCTGTCGTGTCCGGCTTCTTGAGCAATCTCATCAGCCCAGAATCACATGACAAGGCAGGATCATCAAATAACAAACCCTAGAATATGCCCCGATCATTTTTGGAGTTTCCTGGACTGAACAGGTATCAACATTGGATATAAGCAGCCTATCTGTGCAGATTTATTTCTCTGTAACCTAAGTGGGCCTGCTGCCAGCACAAGGAGCAAAAGAAACATTAAACAGATTTACAGAACTGCTTCAGGGGATGTGACAGCTACAGAATGCTGGGAAGCAACAGAAGTAAACTTGTAGCTGTGTGATAGAGGGTAGTTCATTTTGTGCCAAGGCATTAAGTTACTAGGTACTGTTATAGTGATGTTCTCTTACAAATGATAGCCCTACTGTGAACCAGAACTGTTGTCCTGTGGACACATTGTAAGAAGGCTTTGCAGATAAACTTAGGGCCACCAAAAGTATTTTTATACTACTTTTTTAAAAAAAGATACAATGTATTTATAGGTGGGACTTTGAATGATTCCAATTAAGGTCACCAAGGACACTTACTGAGTCTCCAGTCAGGTTTTATTAGCAATGTATTATTCAGTATAGCATAATTGAATTAGGCTAAAATTGTCTAGATAGCCATTTACTTAGGTGGCTCAGAACTGTGGGTATCAATACTAATTTTAGGGCTCTGCTGTAATAACTAGTAACTTTTTACAAAAGGGTTGAACACTTGAGGGCTGCTAAAGAACTTTAATAAAAGAATGTCAAGCATCTAGACTCAAGTTGAACTTTAATGGGTGGAGATTATCAGTGATTTACATGGGCAAATTATTGAACAAGTATGAAAAGCGTTTACTATTGTGACTTAATTTTAGTATTCTTTTAAAATAATCCTAAATGTAATTAATCAGGTTCGCCTTTGGCTGTTTGGAGGATTAGACAAGCTCTGTGTGTAACCATTCACCATAAGAAAACACAGTTCTTTTCCTGAGACAGCATGTGGCGAAATTTGGAGTGGCAGGCAGTACTTTCTAGAATGGAATTTACAAGTGGGATAATCTGAGAATAGCACATGTCAGTAAGTTGGTGCTTTCCATAGCAATTTGATTAAGCTTATCCAATCCCAGCTTATCTCTGGGTACTGCTATAGTTTCTCCATATTCATGAGCATCAAATGTATCTAATTTATTTTAAAGTTGTAAAGAATAAAGCTGGAAATAAACAAGTGTGATCAATTGAAAATGTGATTGAATGTTCACCTGTTTTTATGCCTGAGATAATATAGTATTTTGTAACCAGACCACAAAAATCAGTTTCACTTAATAGTGCTAAAGGGGCTACCTTCTTTACATGTGAATTGTATTGATTTTTGTGTTTTTTTAAATGTAGTGTCACTTAACGAATTGAGTACTATACTAAATCTATAAAAATAGGTTTACTAATATGAAAAGGCGCTTCAGTATTATAGTTATACTTCTGACATTTATAGAATATATAGTTAATTCAGGCTGCTTTTTAAGAAATGGAATATCAATACTCTTTCTGGAAGTACCTTACTCTGTAACTTGATATTAAGCCTGTGTTAATAATTGCTCTGTGCTTCCTCTTCTATTTCTTCCCTTTTGGGCCACAGACTTCCTTAGGGAGGAGGTGAGGGAGAAGTGAAGTGTCACTTCGGTCAGTGGAATCTAGAATTTTGTAGTGTTTACCTATTTTGCGTAACGTAGGCCCACCCACACACATTATGAGGTGCTTAAGTGAAAAACCGTGAGCAGACAGCCAGCTATTCAGTGTGTGGTTCCAACTGTAACTGGCAGATGCTTTAATGCTATCTGGATTTTATTTTTCCGTGAGAAGGTTGTCTTTATAGCTTGTGGTGATAACGATGAAATAGAGATAGGTGTTCTGTGGCTTCATTTTAAGTATCACATTGTCAATGCTTCAGGTTAAAAGTAAGCTTGCAAAAGGAATGATTTGAAGCATAATTCATCAGCTCTTTTCTATTTAACTTTTCACATTTATTTTTTCATATTCAGTTTTAGGAAGTATGTTGTATGGATTAAATTTCCTTCCATCTTAGGGAAGGAGTTAAGTAAATCTCAAGCTCCAAGGCTTTTGTGTTCTTAGAGAATATTTACACTATGAATCTCATCTCTCATCAGTCTTAAAGAAAGCCTAAGAAATATCACTACAGGTGTCTATTGCCTGTTGATTATTGGTCAACAGAGAACTGAAAGCTGTTCATTTTTAATATTTTTGCAATCCAAGCTACAGTACTTAGGGTTTAAAAAAAAAACAAAAACATGTTTTAGAACTTAATGTTGTTCATTGTTACAAGTTTGAGAATTATGTTGTTTCGTAGCCAGAATGGTGATGCTGTCATTGTACTTTAATTAGCTGTAGACAACTTATTCAGAAGCATAGTTTTTCAGCCATAAATCTTTTCCCAAAATCTTCTCAAAAAAGAGATCTGGACCTTTGGGACAACTACAATTTAATATTTAAATATTATAAGGTGGGAAAAATTATGAAGAATTTGTTAAAAATATTGACAGTCATGCTTTATAGAGATTTTAAGTAATGTTTCTACCTGAATATTCTGTTTGTTCTTCCTCTGATGTGGTTGGAAGAGATTTAGTAATTTTAGGTCTAATGATTGATGAGGGGGACTCTTTCCACTAAAAAATGAATACTTATTAGTTTCCCAGCAGTGTTCTTTTTTGAAACATTTTATTTTCACCAGAAGAAAAAGTATAATTGAAAATGTTTTTCTTTCTATAGGAAATTCATGAACAGCTTAATCTGATTTCTAGAAAAGAGATGTGCTGCTCAGTAATGTATGATTGTTTTGGATCCAGTTTTCTAATCTGTTTGTGAGGAGGCAGTATTCATTCTCTTGTGTAGGTATAAAATGGATGTTAAGTTAGTGACAAGAGAAAAGTTGTAATTTTGGAAAGAAAGTTGATCATAATAATTTACCTAATTGGGGTATTTTTAATGTGCTAGCATAACAATAATCAAGAGTGGATAAAGAGGGAATTCATAGAAATATCCCAGCTGTATGTATTTATTGTTTTGCTAATGAAAAGGGCTAAATAGGAATACCATATTGAGTGATGTAAAATATTCACTCTGTTTAAACAAACAAAGGGGCTGGGCACGGTGGCTCATACCTGTAATCCCAGCACTTTGGGAGGCCAAGGTAGGCAGATCACAAGGTCAGGAGATTGAGACCATCCTGGCTAACACAGTGAAACCCCTTCTATACTAAAAATACAAAAAATTAGCTGGGTGTGGTGGCACGTACCTGTAGACCCAGCTACTCAGGAGGCTAAGGCAGGAGAATCACTTGAACCCTGGAGGCAGAGGTTGCAGTGAGCCGAGATCGTGCCACTCCACTCCAGCCTGGGCGACAGAGCGACACTCCGTCCCAAAAAAAAATTATTGGGAAAACATTGTGATTTGGTTAAGGAAAGATTAGATGCTACTTTTGAAAACTTTTCGTGACCCAAAGAGAAAATTAGAACTCTTATAAGATGAAACTTTTGTTCATTAGAGTAGTAATAATTGTCATCTTTTAATAATGATTTCTCTCTTAGTAGTCGACTTTACTACAGTATTGGAGACTTATTTGTAATTTGAATTTTCAACTACATTTTTCTGTTTTCATTCCTTTTGAATGAAGCTTATAATGGAATTTTGAAACTAAGACTTAAAGTTAGCTTCTCTAAAAGAGCAGAGAATATATGCTCTATTTAGATGTTTGATTTAGATGTAGTTCCCCCCCATGGAGAATCAAACGTTCATACAGCATTCAACCTTGAAACTAAGTGCAATGTTTTTTGAGGTCTTTGATTGTATTTCCAGGTCTATTATATATTAAGAGTGGTTAAAAAAAAAATAGAACTTTCTGCATGGTATCAAAAGTTATCTACAAAGAACAGATTATAAACTTTTTTTAAGATACTGAGAAATATGAATCTCTAAGAAAATAATTAAATATTAAGTGATGGGGCAGCATCACCATAAATCAACCAAGTATTTATTAAGACCAACTTCGTATGCCCAACTAAATACGTAGTAGGTATTTAATAAATGCTTTTTTCTTTTTTTTTTTGAGAATAATTTTAAGATACCCAAAAGTCTTTGACTTGTAGTCATTCGAAATTTTGCTGAGGCACAAGTTGAGTCCTGTGCTATGAGGTTGGTTTATTAAAAAAAAGGAAAAAAAAGAGTGTATTTAGTGAGTGAAGCAAACTGAATTTCATTCAGTCCTCAAAACAAATCCTATGAGGTGTGGGAAGCATTGTCATCATTTTATAGGATGAGAAAATCATGTGCTACAGAGCTGGTTTGTAAATCTGAGAATTTGTGAAGGACCCTCCTGATTATCTCAGTTGGCCCTAAGTACAGTCATGGCTTAGTCCTTCATGAGTGTCTCTTGTAGTTTAAAGAAAACACAATCGTAATGAAATAATTAGTGATAATTCAATAAAATCACTTTCTGGCTTTTCAAGATTTATATTTTTCTTAAAGCTTTTTAAATGAAATGTGTAAAAATTACCCAGGGCTGCTGCTTGTTCTTTATTCTTCCTCCTCCAAGCCCTCATTCCTTTTCCCTTCATAAACTCTTAAGAGTACGATTGATGTGGGTAGGTGGCAGAACTGAAATAAGTTCAAATCTTCTTAAAGATTTTGGTATATAGTATTAACTCAGAAGCTGTAATATAATTGCATATATAAAGTGTTTTCTAATAAAACCACCAGGAGCATTCAGTAGTAAAACTGCCCTTTATATGTCACAAGTGTTTTTTGTTTTTATTTTTAAGAAAACACCGTGAAGTATTGTTCTGCCAAATTCTTGCCAGTGTGTGGCTAGGTCACTTTGGTTAGGTATCACTCAGTCCAGTGAGTGGTCACACTTGTGTAGTACCAGCTGTCCCTGACAGTTTCACATCAGAAAAAGGACATGAGACCTAGCAAGCACTATGACTTGGGAGGGCCAGTACAACATGGAACTCTCACACCTTTAAGTTGGGAGAAGGCTGACTGCACTCCAGTCTGGGCAACAGAGTGAGATTCTGTCTCAAAAAAAAAAAAAAAAAAAAAAAAAAAAAGTACATACCTTAGTTAAAAATACTTGATTGCTTAAAAAAAAAAAAAAAAAGGCTTCACAATCATCTGAGCTTTCAGCAAATTGTGATCTTTGCTGGCTGCCAACTGATCAGGGTGGTGGTTGCCAAAGGTTGGGATGCCCATGGCAGTTTCTTAAAATAAGACAACAATGAAGTTTCCCACATTGATTTCTTCCTTTCACAAAAGATTCTCTGTAGCATGCAGTGCTGTTTCATAGCATTTTACCCACAGTAGAACTTCTTTCAAAATTGGAATCAATCCTCTCAAACCCTGCTACCGCTTTATCAACTAAGTTTATGTAATATTCTAAATCCTTTGTTGTCATTTCAAAATTGTTCACAGCATCTTCATCAGGAATAGATTACATATAAGGAAGCACTCATCTCCTTGTACATTTCCATTAGAGTTTTTGGATGACTAGGTGCATTGTCAATGAGCAGTAGTATTTTAAAAGGAATGTTCTCCTGAGCAGTAGTCTCAACAGTGTGCTTAAAATATTTAGTAAACCATGTTGTAAACAGATGTGCTGTCTTCCAGGTTTTGTTGTTTCCTTTATAGAGGACAGGCAGAGTAGATTTAGCATCATTCTTAGGGACCTAGGACTTTCAGAATGGTAAATAAGCATTGGCTTCAACTTAAAGTCACCAGCTACATTAACTCATAACAAGAAAGTTAGCCTGTCCTTTGGAAGTTTGAAACCAGGAATTGACTTCTCTCTAGCTGTGAAATGCTATCTGCCATCCTAGATGGCATCTTCTTCAATAGAAGGAAGGCTATTTTGTCAACATTGAAAATATCTTATTTAGTGTAGCCATCTTTATCAATGACCCTAGCTAGTAGATCTTCTGAATAACTTGCTTCAGCTTCTCCATCAGCACTTGCTCCTTCACCTTGCACTTTTGTGTTGTGGAAATGTGACTTCTTTCCTTAAACTTCATGAACCAACCTTTGCTAGCTTCATCTCTTCTTCTGCAGCTTTCTCACCTCTCTCAGCCTTCATAGAATGGAAGAGAGTTAGGGCCTTGCGCTGGATTAAGCTTTGGCTTAAGGGAATGTTGTGGCTGGTTTGATCTTCTATCCAGACCACTCAAACTTTCCCCATATCAGTTATAAGCCTGTTTCATTTCCTTATCGTTCATGTGTTCACTGGAGTAGCACTTTTAATTTCCTTCAAGAACTTTTCCTTTGCATTCACAGCTTGGCTAACTGGCAGAAGAGGCCTAGCTTTCAGCCTGTCTCAACTTTGAATGTGCCTTCCTCAGTAAGCATCATTTCTAGCTTTTGATTTAAGGGGAGAGACTTGCAACTCTTCCTTTCACTTAAACAGTTAGAGGCCACTGTAGGATTATTAAATTGGCATAATTTCAATATTGTGTCTCAGGAAATAGGGAGGTTTAAGGAGAGTGAGCGAGATGGGAGAAAGTCAATAGAGCAGTCAGAACCCACTCAGCATTTATCAATTAAGTTTACCACCTTATATGGACACAATTCAGGACACCCCCAGTTACAACAGTAACATCAAAGATCACTGATCATAGACCAAGACCACCATAACAGATACAATAATAATAATAATGAAAAAAGTTTGAAATACTGTGCGAATTACCAGAATGTGACACAGACATGAAGTGAGCACATGCTGTCAGAAGATTGGCACCAATAGTCTTGCCAATGCAGGGTTGCCACAAACTTTGAATTTGTAAAAAACACTGTATCTGTGAAACACAATAAAATAAAGCAAAGTGCAATAAAACCAGATGTGCCTGTACTTTAAAACTCAATTGTTTCAGCAATTCCAGAGTGCTGATTTGTAACCTTAGTTTTGTTATCTGTAAAATGTGGGTTATAATAGTTCCTATCTCATAAAGTTGTCCCAGAGATTAAATCACTTAATACATGTAAAGTGCTTAGAACAGTGCTTGGCACAGAGACAGAATTCAGTGTTTGCCGTTATGAAAAGGGACTACCAGTGTGGGATGCTGACTTTAGAAAATGATAGGATTTCCCACGAATATCCTTTTATCCCATGTTTTTGTTCCAAATAACTGTCAAATCCCACTGAATTTGCTGCTTTTTGCAGATTTTTATTTGCGACTTTAATGGTTAAACCTAGAGGACTTTCTAATCTTGCTTTCTGAGGAGCATTTTATCATTTTAGGAACTTTGGTAATCTAAAATTGTTGAATACAAGCTAAGAATGGGCAGGCAAACTGTTTGGGTTCTTAGTTGTGTCTTTAAAAATATATTTTCTAGGTGTGGGGAATTAAGTGATTATTTGTGGGTAAGGTTGCAAGTCGATGTAAACAGCTCTCCTTCCACAATCAGGGAGCACTTGACCCTGTCTGTTCCTAAGCTGTCTGGACTCACTTCTAATGTGTATGTTTTTCTTCCTGGTGGTACCAGGAATTTACCTTTGTGAAATACCCTGATTTTCCCCCCTTGGGTGGTTCCTTTCTGTCCTCATTTTAAAAATAAGCACACAAAGTCCACTTTATTTACTGAAATATCTGTTGTTGGCCACTACCAGGAAATGGTTGACAAATACAGTGAACATTGAGGAAGTGACAAAGGTTCAGATAGTCTCAAAAAGCACTAGTCATAGTTGAATAGTTGTTACTAATCTATGCTGAAGTATAACTTTTTTAGGGTTTACTTTACACGTGAATACGTTCTAGTCCTCTAAATGGTCCTGTAATAGGGTCTTTTAGTCTGTTTAGGAATTAGCCCCATTCTACCTTGACTGGGGTGTGGAGTAATGACATCAGAAAACCTGGAACACTTTATCTCTGGTAGCTTCCGTTTCTCCATTTATAAAATGGGGACAAATGATTGTACTTTATAGTTGTAATAGAAATTAAATGGGTTAATGTATGTTGAGTTAACATGTGGATCTCAGTCCTAGCTCTGCCAGAGTTCTTTGACCTTCAAACAGTCACTTGGCTTTTCTGACCTACTCAGTTCCCTTATCTGGAAAATAGAGTTAAGGCTTTCCTACCCAATTCACAGGGTTATTATGAGGGTCAAATAAAATAATCTTTTGTGAAAGCATTTTGCTAATTACCATTCTATGCAAGTGCAAGATAGACCTTACCCCAAGGTTGATTCAAATTGACACCCTCTTTTGACCTAAAAGAGTTCTCCCATGCTTGCCAAAACCTGCTTTTAATTTTTCTAAATATGGGTCCCTTAGTCCAGAAGATACTTATCTAGCCTCCAAATATTTGCCTTTCTCTAAACAGCAGGCTACCCAGCACTAGCCTTATAGCTACTTCCTTGGCCACTCCAGCTCCAGCTCTAGTCGCTTTCCTCCACCATCTGAGAGAGGCAGCCACAATATTAAAATATTTTAAATGCATGGAAACATTAATAATTAATTGCCATCAAGGCAAGATTCTCATTCTCACTCTCAGCCCCTTATCAATTCTAGTAAAATACTGAAACTACACCCACCTTCAAAGCCATGGCCTTTACTAACACAAGTCTTAGTATAAAATAACCTTTTATTATCAGTATCAGTATAATGTTAGTAAGCAAACATTAAGTACCTTACTATGTGCCAAGGAGTATGCCAGAAAAAGGGGAAATTTCCATCCCAAGAACAAAGTATGTTGTCTTCAAGATTGGAGCAGTGGTTCTCACAAGGTGGAGGAGCGAGTAGTGGGGAGATAGGAAGTTGAGACATTTTTAAAGTCACAACTAGAATGTTCTACCAGCATCTAGGTAGAACAGAAAGGCCAGAGATACTGCTGAACCCCCTACAGTGCACAGGCCAGTACCCCACAATATAAAAATGTCAGTAAAGCCTAAGTTGAGAAACCCCAGTTTAAAGGAACACATACTGTCCCTAGGAAAGATGTTAATTGCTTTTCCATCTGGATGAAAATAAGTTATCCCTGTAGGTGATAGACTACCAGCATGTTATTTGGCTTCTCTAAGAGAGGAGACTGGGAATTTGCACAGGTGGTGTCCTGTATCTTGGGAAGGGGAACATAGACTTCACTTCCTCCACCGCTGTATTGAGAAGCTAAAAGACACTAGCAGAAAGTAGTAACCTCCAACTACTACTGCACACCATTATTTTTCCTTTTATGTAAAAATGCTGTGTGTTACTCCTGCTGGTTGTGAAAGAAGGAAGAAGGTGATTAAATTTTCACTCTTATCAAGAAACTGCTGTGAATTAAACTCCAGTCATCAGCTGAATTGGTTTCATAAAATGGTTCCACCACAAACATACTAAAGCAGTTCTTTCTGTTTTGAGTCATGTTTTTGAAATCAGCCACAAGGAAACTCTAGTATAGATGGAAATCTGTTTTATCTGAGATAATATATGCAGTCCACATTGTTTTTCATCATAAAGAAATGTTATAACATTTTCATGTTTTAAAACATTTTCCTTTCCTTTTTTTCTCAGTACCCCATTATGCCTACCCACTTGCCCACCAAAATAGAAGTGCTCAGAAGATTGTGTAAACAATCTGCATAAGATTTGTTTTGTCCCTTGCTTAGTATTTGTTTTGCTTTTTTTTTTTTTTTTTAGGGCAGGAATTTTGTACTTGTGTTTAGTAGGTAGTAAGCAGAAGGCTGTGTGTGATGTAAATAATGAAAGAAAACATTTGTTATGTTAAGGGACAAAGATTGATTTCTCAGTTTTTCTTCTTATAGGTGAAAGTGCAAGATATTATAGAAAGTCTTTCCTTTGGGAAAACTTGATATGAAAATAATTGTATTTCACTGGCACTTAAAGAAGAAATGAGTAGAATGTTTAACAGTCAAATTAATAATACTATTCCTAATAACTATATATTTTATGACTAATTTTTCATGTTCTCCCCACCCACAAAGAAAATAACACTATTCCAAAATATATTTATTTAAAAAAAATTTTTAACTCTGGAAGTTTAGTTTCTGCTAATGAGAGCAACATGCTTTCAAGTATCAAGCAGAGTTTCAAAGTAATAGACGAAATAGACAGTTTTGTTAGGAAGATTTTCTCTAGCATTTCTTCTAGTCTTGAGTAGAATTAATGGTGCTATTTCATGTTCTTGGTGCTAGATAACATTGGGATAGGGCTGAATACATGAGGTCAAACTAACTTAATTGAAGACCAACAAATGGAGCCAGTAATTGAAATATTTGGATGTTTTTTATCTACATACTCATTTAAAGTTCTCAAGTACATGACTTCAAGATTTTTTTTTTTTTTTTTTTTTTTTTTTTTGAGACAGAGTTTCTCTCCATCACCCAGGCTGGAGGATCAGAGCTCACTGCAGCCTCAAATTCCTGGGCACAAGTGATCCTCCCACCTCAGCTTTCTGACTAGCTGGCGATATAGGTGCATGCCATTACATTTGGCTAATTTTTTCTGTTTTTACTTTTTTTTTTTTTCTTTTGTAGAGACGGGAGTCTTACTATGTTGTGCAGGCTGGTCTCGAACTCCTGGCTTCAAGTGATCCTCTCACCTTGGCCTCCTAAAGTGCTGGGATTACGGGCATGAGCCACCATGCCCAGCCTAGGAATTCATTTTGAAGAAATCTTTTACTCAGATTTTAAAATATAGAGAGAATGTATAAAGAGAGTGAGTAGGAAAGCACTGTCTAGGTACTGGACTTTGTTAAAGACTATAAACCTTTGGAAAGATCATGAATCTTTCTTCAGAGAACACGTAAAAAAAAGGGTTCCAGGAGGAATAGCTGTCACAGCACATTTTATTTGCAGTTTAATAATGCCAGTTGTATATTGATTGATTATATGCCATTTTTAAATTTTAAAAACTTTATCTTGGGTCATTTATGTATATAAATAACTGGTACTACAAAAGTGTTTTATTTTGGATTTTAGATTATCAAATACAGAAGTAGAAGCCAAGATTGAATGTGTTCCTGTGATTGAAACTTCGATGTCACTGAGAAAATAACCCCAGATAAGACCTTCTAACGGATCTAAGCAGAGTAAGAATGTGTCTGATTGGAAATACATTGCTTTTCTTGGCTAATATGACCAAGGGCTCTAGAAAGTATATGGAGGGTGCCATGCCAGCCCTCCTCTTGTTTTTTAGTTTCTTGTCTAAGCAAAAAAAAATTGTTCCTTTTGCTATAGAGGCAATAGAACTAAATCTATAGTGTTATGCACGTTACTTGTAAATTCTTATGTCAGGACCAGATGGTCGCTTATATTTTTTCCAGCTCCCAAATTCCCTTTATTCTACTTTAGTCCCTTCGTTTTCAGAGATGAGGAAACAGATTGCTTTGTTCAGAGACAGCAAGAACTAGAACACAGGCTAATACTTGCTAGCCATGCGATATACTAATGTCAGCCAAATACAGGCATTTACACTTTCAGATGTTTGCCATATCTGTGCACTTACTAATTCTATTTAATACAATTTAAATTGACTCCTTTAAATAAGTAAGCTTATTTTAAAGGAAATTTTTGCTACTATAAATAGAAAACCATCATATCCTTTAAATAGTAACTCTAAATAGGAATTCAAATCAAAACAAAGCAACGTTATTAAAATTTAATTTAAAATTAATTTAAATTTAATTGTTATTAAATTTTTAATTATTGCTGTTCTTGGTCAGAAATGTGTCAAAGCATTGGTTTCATGTTTGATGGCAGTCCCTTAATTGTCTAAACAGAAAAAGCACAGCTAATGCCTCTAGTTAAGCTTCTGTATAACTTTTTAAAATGAAATGCTTCTTAGAGGGGAAATGAGAGGGCATGAATACATGTTTATATTACTTGTTTAAATCATACTAAAGTATGATTTCATGTATGTCAGAAGATCTTATTATATGGAACCAAAATTGTTCTTTGGTTGATGTAATTGTTCTTGAAACTTCAGTTTTTACATTGAAGGTTTTAGTTAGCTTAGCATAAGTTTATTTTTCTAAATAAGGAATTTGATTGCCTCACAACTCAAATGTATCACAATTATGGTGAAATAGCAATATACTGGTTTCTGTAACCTTTTAAATACTTAGATGAATTAAAATCTCTTCAGCAAAAGCAAAGATATCTAGGGAGACGAGAGGTGTTTTTAGTGTATTTGAATGATGGAAATGTTCTTAAAATATTTCTGAAGCATTTTTTTTAAATAATTTAATTTTTTGAATTATTGATGACGGAAGTTGTGTGTTAGTGTGGATGACTGGTCTAAATGTGTATGTCATTTCCAAGGGATTAGTAGGGGTCAGAATGATTTGTTTTATTCATTGACTTTTCCTTTGACGTATTCTTATTCATTGGGCTACATACATTCCCTGTTGCCTTCTCACCAGAAGTACCACTGCACAGGCTGTATTTCACTGTACTGTAGAAAAAGACAAGTAGACCTTTTTCATTCATGAGATTCCTATGAAACCTGTTGGTGGAGGTATAAAATGAGGAGACTTTTGTGGGCTAGCTAGTAGGAGTTTTGCTGTGAAACCTTTGTAACAGGTCTGTCAGGAACTAGGGAGAGAAATAAATACAGGAAATACTTGATCCCATTAAACTGAGGATGAAATAGACATGATAACATTTTGGGGATCATTTATTGTAGTGATTTTTCTGGCTTATCAGAAGTGTTAGTTTTTTGTTTGTCATACTTGTGTCAAATTTTCATATATATATATATATATATATATATATATATATATATATATATATATATATATATTTTTTTTTTTTTTTTTGAAATGGAGTCTTGCTCTGTCACCCAGGCTGGAGTGCAGTGGTGCGATCTGGGCTCACTGCAGCCTCTGCCTCCCAGGTTCAAGTGATCCTCCTGCCTCAGCCTCCCGAGTAGCTGGGACTACAGGCACGCACCACCATGCCCTGCTAATTTTTGTCTTCTTAGTGGAGATGGGGTTTCACCATGTTGGTCAGGCTGGTCTTCAACTCCTGACCTCAAGTGCTCTTCCCACCTTAGCCTTTCTGAACTATTTTCTTTACGTACATTTAGAACCACATCTAACTGTATTATAGTTTTCACTTTCACCATCAGACAAAATTTAGAAAATTCAAGACAAGGAAAGTTTATTGTATTTACTCATATTTTTGCTACCATGTTTTTACATCTTCTCTGATATTTTAAGGTTCTTTTATTTATTTTCTGTTTAGTTAATTTCCTCTAGCCATTCTTTGTAGTGGGTCTGCTGGTAACAAATTCTCTCAATTTTTCCTCTTCAGAGAATGTCTTGACTTCCCTTTCATTTTTGTGAGCACCTGAAAAATATTATGCCACTATCTTCTGGGTTCTATGGTTTCTGGTGAGAACTCCACTGTCAATCTAATTGTTTTTCTCCTATAAATGCAGTGTTCTCTCTCTCTGCTTCCAGGATATTTTCTTTTCTTTTTTTTTTTTTCTTGAGACGGAGTCTCACTCTGTCGCCCAGGCTGGAGTACAGTGGCACAGTTTTGGCTCACTGCAACCTCCTTCTCCCGGGTTCAAGCGGTTACTCCCGCTTTAACCTTCCAAGTAGCTGGGACTACAAGGCACACCACGACACCTGGCTCATTTTTGTATTTTTAGTAGAGACAGGGTTTCACCATGTTGCCCAGGGTGGTCTCGAACTCCTGACCTCAAGTGATCCACCCGCCTCAGCCTCCCAGAGTGCTGGAATTACAGGCGTGAGCCACTGCACCCAGGCTCTTTGAGTGCTTTTTCAGCTTGACTCTTTCTTCTCTCTTTTTGACATGTGTGTCCAGTGACACACAGGTTAGATTTTGCTATAGTCTCATGGGTCCATAAGGCTTTGTTTTTTGTTTCATTTTGTTTTTCCTATTTTCTCTCTATTGTTCAGATCAAGTAATTTCCACTGCTCAGTTTTATCATAGTTGCATTTAAATCTTTGTCAGGTAATGCTGTCATCTAAGTTTCAGCACCTGTTGATTATCTTTTGCATTGTTTTTGTTTTTGTTTCTGTTTTTGTTTTGAGACGGAGTCTCGCTCTATTTGCCCAGGCAGGAGTGCAGTGGCATGATCTCAGTTCACTGCAACCTCCGCCTCCCAGGTTCAAGTGATTCTCCTGCCTCAGCCTCCTGAGTAGCTGGGATTATAGGCATGTGCCACCACGCCCAGCTAATTTTGTATTTTTATATTTTATTTATTTTTTATTTGTTTTTGTTTCATAAAATTTATTTTTATTGTCTTCATTTCAACAAAATCACTATGTTGATAAAATCAGAATTTCTACTTTTTATTTTTTTATACTTTAAGTTTTAGGGTACCTGTGCACAACATGCAGGTTTGTTACATATGTATACGTGCCATGTTGGTGTGCTGCATCCATTAACTCGTCATTTACATTAGGTATATCTCCTAATGCTATCCCTCCCCCGCCACCACCACAATAGGACCCAGTGTGTGATGATCCCCTTCCTGTGTCCAAGTGATCTCATTGTTCAGTTCCCACCTATGAGTGAGAACATGTGGTATTTGGTTGTCTGTTCTTGCGATAGTTTGCTGAGAATGATCATTTCCAGCTTCATCCATGTCCCTACAAAGGACACAAACTCATCCTTTTTTATGGCTGCATGGTATTCCATGGTGTATATGTGCCACATTTTCTTAATCCAGTCTGTCACTGATGGACATTTGGGTTGATTCCAAGTCTTTGCTATTGTGAATAGTGCCGCAATAAACATACGTGTGCATGTGTCTTTATAGCAGCATGACTTATAATCCTTTGGGTATATCCCCAGTAATGGGATGGCTGGGTCAAATGGTATTTATAGTTCTGGATCCTTGAGGAATTGCCACACTGTTTTCCACAATGGTTGAACTAGTTTACAGTCCCACCAACAGTGTAAAAGTGTTCCTATTTCTCCACATCCTCTCCAGCACCTGTTGTTTCCTGATTTTTTAATGATTGCCATTCTAACTGGTGTGAGATGGTATCTCATTGTGGTTTTGATTTGCATTTCTCTGATGGCGAGTGATGATGAGCATTTTTTCATGTGTCTGTTGGCTGTATGAATGTCTTCTTTTGAGAAGTGTCTGTTCATATCCTTTGCCCACTTTTTGATGGGGTCGGTTTTTTCTTATAAATTTGAATTCTTTATAGGTTCTGGATATTAGCCCTTTGTTAGATGAGTAGATTGAAAAAATTTTTTCCCATTCTGTAGGTTGCCTGTTCACTCTGATGGTAGATTCTTTTGCTGTGCAGAAGCTCTTTAGTTTAATTAGATCCCATTTGTCAATTTTGACTTTTGTTGCTGTTGCTTGTGGTGTTTTAGACATGAAGTCCTTGCCCATGCCTATGTCCTGAATGGTATTACCTAGGTTTTCTTCTAGGGTTTTTATGGTTTTAGGTCTAACATTTAAGTCTCTAATCCATCGTGAATTAATTTTCGTATAAGGAGTAAGGAAAGGATCCAGTTTCAGCTTTCTACAGATGGCGAGCCAATTTTCCCAGCACCATTTATTAAATAGGGAATCCTTTCCCCATTTCTTGTTTTTGTCAGGTTTGTCAAAGATCAGATGGCTGTAGATACGTGGTATCATTTCTGATGGCTCTGTTCTGTTACATTGGTCTATATCTCTGTTTTGGTACCAGTACCATGCTGTTTTGGTTACTGCAGCCTTGTAGTATAGTTTGAAGTCAGGTAGCGTGATGCTTCCAGCTTTGTTCTTTTGGCTTAGGATTGTCTTGGCAATGCGGGGTCTTTTTTGGTTCCATATGAACTTTAAAGCAGTTTTTTCCAATTCTGTGAAGAAAGTCATTGGTAGCTTAATGGAGATGGCATTGAATCTATAAATTACCTTGGGCAGTATGGCCATTTTCACAATATTGATTCTTCCTATCCATGAGCATGTTATGTTCTTCCATTTGTTTGTGTCTTCTTTTATTTCACTGAGCAGTGGTTTGTAGTTCTCCTTGAAGAGGTCCTTTACATCCCTTGTAAGTTGGATTCCTAGGTATTTTATTCTCTTTGAAGCTCTTGTGAATGGGAGTTCTTTCATGATTTGGCTCTCTGTCTGTTATTGGTGTATAAGAATGCTTGTGATTTTTGCACATTGATTTTGTATCCTGAGACTTTGCTGAAGTTGCTTATCAGCTTAAGGAGATTTTGGGCTGAGACGATGGGGTTTTCTAAATATACAATCATGTCATCTGCAAACAGGGACAGTTTGACTTCTTCTTTTCCTAACTGAATACCCTTTATTTCTTTCTCTTGCCTGATTGCCCTAGCAGAACTTCCAACACTATGTTGAATAGGAGTGGTGAGAGAGGGCATCCCTGTCTTGTGCCATTTCAAAGGGAATGCTTGCAGTTTTTTGCCCATTCAGTATGATATTGGCTGTGGGTTTGTCATCAATAGCTCTTATTATTTTGAGATACGTTCCTTCAATACCGAATTTATTGAGAGTTTTTAGCATGAAGGGCTGTTGAATTTTGTTAAAGGCCTTTTCTACATCTATTGAGATAATCATGTGGTTTTTGTCTTTGGTTCTGTTTATATGCTGGATTACGTTTATTGATTTGCATATGTTGAACGAGCCTTGCATCCCAGGGATGAAGCCCACTTAATCATGGTGGATAAGCTTTTTGTTGTGCTGCTGGCTTCGGTTTGCCGGTATTTTATTGAGGATTTTTGCATCGATGTTCATCAGGGATATTGGTCTAAAATTCTCTTTTTTTGTTGTAACTCTGTCAGGCTTTGGTATCGGGATGATGTTGGCCTTGTAAAATGAGTTAGAGAGGATTCTCTCTTTTTCTATTGATTGGAATAGTTTCAGAAGGAATGATACCAACTCCTCCTTATACCTCTGGTAGGATTCGGCTGTGAATTCGTCTGGTCCTGGACGTTTTTTGGTTGGTAGGCTATTACTTATTGCCTCAGTTTCAGAGCCTGCTTTTGGTCTATTTAGGGATTCAACTTCTTCCTGGATTAGTCTTGGAAGAGTGTAAGTGTCCAGGAAATTATCTGTTTCTTCTAGGTTTTCTAGTTTGTTTGCGTAGAGGTGTTTATAGTATTCTCTGATGGTAGTTTGTATTTCTGTGGGGTCGGTGGTGATATCCCCTTTATCATTTTTTATTGCATCTATTTGATTCTTCTCTCTTTTCTTCTTTATTAGTCTTGGTAGCGGTCTATCAATTTTGTTGATCTTTTCAAAACACCAGCTCCTAGATTCATTGATTTTTTGGAGGGTTTTTTGTGTCTCTATCTCCTTCAGTTCTGCTCTGATCTTAGTTATTTCTTGTCTTCTGCTAGCTTTTGAATGTGTTTGCTCTTGCTTCTCTAGTTCTTTTAATTGTAATGTTAGGGTGTCAATTTTAGATATTTCCTGCTTTCTCTTGTGGGCATTTAGTGCTATAAATTTCCCTCTACACACTGCTTTAAATGTGTCCCAGAGATTCTGGTATGTTGTATCTTTGTTCTCATTGGTTTCAAAGAACATCTTTATTTCTGCCTTCATTTCGTTATGTACCCAGTAGTCATTCAGGAGCAGGTTGTTCAGTTTCCATGTAGTTGAGCGGTTTTGATTGAGTTTCTTAATCCTGAGTTCTAGTTTGATTGCACTGTGGTCTGAGAGACAGTTTGTTATAATTTCTGTTCTTTTTTATTTGCTGAGGAGTGCTTTACTTCCAACTATGTGGTCAATTTTGGAATAAGTGCGATGTGGTGCTGAGAAGACTGTATATTCTGTTGATTTGGGGTGGAGAGTTCTGTAGATGTCTATTAGGTCCGCTTGGTGCAGAGTTGAGTTCAATTCCTGGATATCCTTGTTAACTTTCTGTCTCCTTGATCTGTCTCATGTTGACAGTGGGGTGTTAAAGTCTCCCATTATTATTGTATGGGAGTCTAAGTCTCTTTGTAAGTCTCTAAGGACTTTCTTTATGAATCTGGGTGTTCCTGTATTGGGTGCATATATATTTAGGATAGTTAGTTCTTCCTGATGAATTGATCCCTTTACCATTATGTAATGGCCTTCTTTGCCTCTTTGCATCTTTGATGGTTTAAAGTCTGTTTTATCAGAGACTAGGATTGCAACCCCTGCTTTTTTTGTTTTCCATTTGCTTGGTAGATCTTCCTCCATCCCTTTATTTTGAGCCTGTGTGTGTCTCTGCATGTGAAATGGGTCTCCTGAATACAGCAAACTGATAGGTCTTGATTATCCAATTTGCCAGTCTGTGTCTTTTAATTGGACCATTTAGTCCATTTACATTTAAGGTTAATATTGTTATATGTGAACTTGATCCTGTCATTATGATATTAGCTGGTTATTTTGCTCGCTAGTTGATGCCGTTTCTTCCTAGCATGGATAGACTTTACATTTCGACATGTTTTTGCAATGGCTAGTACCTGTTGTTCCTTTCCATGTTTAGTGCTTCCTTCAGGATCTCTTGTAGGGCAGGCCTGGTGGTGACAAAATCTCTCAGCATTTGCTTGTCTGTAAAGGATTTTATTTCTCCTTCACTTATGAAACTTAGTTTGACTGGATATGAAATTCTGGGTTGAAAATTCTTTTCTTTAAGAATGTTGAATATTGGTCCCCACTCTCTTCTGGCTTGGAGAGTTTCTGCCGAGAGATCTGCTGTTAGTCTCATGGGCTTCCCTTTGTGTGTAACCGGACCTTTCTCTCTGGCTGCCCTTAACATTTTTTCCTTCGTTTCAGCTTTGGTGAATCTGACATTTACGTGTCTTGGAGTTGCTCTTCTCGAGGAGTATCTTTGTGACATACTCTTTATTTCCTGAATTTGAATGTTGGCCTGCCTTACTAGGTTGGGGAAGTTCTCCTGGATGATATTCTGCAGAGTGTTTTCCAGCTTGGTTCCATTTTCCCCATCACTTTCAGGCACTCCAATCAGATGTAGATTTGGTCTTTTCACATAATCCCATACTTCTTGGAGGCTTTGTTCATTTCTTTTTACTCTTTTTACTGTACACTTCTCTTCTCGCTTCATTTCATTCATTTGATCTTCAGTTGCTGATACTCTTTCTTCCAGTTGATTGAGTCGGTTACTGAAGCTTGTGCATTTGTCACGTAGTTCTCGTGTTATGGTTTTCATCTCTGTCACTTTTAAGGACTTCTCTACTTTGGTTATTCTAGTTAGCCATTCGTCAAATCTTTTTTCAAGGTTTTTAGTTGCTTTGCGCTGGTTACGTAGTTCCTCCTTTAGCTCTGAGAAGTTTGATCGACTGAAGCCTTCTTCTCTCAACTCGTCAAAGTCATTCTCCATCCAGCTTTGTTTCATTGCTGGCGATGAGCTGCGTTCCTTTGGAGGGGGAGATGTGCTCTGACTTTTTGAATTTCCAGCTTTTCTGCACTGCTTTTCTCCCATCTTTGTGGTTTTATCTGCCTTTGGTCTTTGATGATGGTGACGTACTGATGGGGTTTTGGTGTGGGTGTCCTTTCTGTTTGTTAGTTTTCCTTCTAACAGTCAGGACCCTCAGCTGCAGGTCTGTTGGAGTTTGCTTGAGGTCCACTTCAGACCCTGTTTGCCTGGGTATCAGCAGCGGAGGCTGCAGAATATAGAATATTGCTGAACCACGAGTGTTGCTGTCTGATTCTTGCTCTGGAAGCTTCGTCTCAGGGGTGTACCCCGCTGTGTGAGGTGTGAGGTGTCGGTCTGCACCTAGTGGGGGATGTCTCCCAGTTAGGCTACTCAGGGGTTAGGGACCCACTTGAGCAGGCAGTCTGTCCGTTCTCAGATCTCAGCCTCCATGCTGGGAGATCCAATGCTCTCTTCAAAGCTGTCAGACAGGGGCATTTACCTCTGCCGAGGTTTCTGCTGCTTTTTGTTTAGCTATGCCCTGTCCCCAGTGGAGGAGTCTACAGAGGCAGGCCGGCCTCCTTGAGCTGTGATGGACTCTACCCAATTCGAGCTTCCCAGCAGCTTTGTTTACCTACTTAAACCTCAGCAATGGTGGCGCCCCTCCCCCAGCCTGGCTGCCACCTTGCAGTTAGATCTCAGACTGCTGTGCTAGCAATAAGGGAGGCTCCATGGGCGTGGGACCCTCTGGGCCAGGTGTGGGATATAATCTCCTGGTGTGCCATCTCCTAAGACCCTTGGTAATGCACAGTATTAGGGTGGGAGTTATCCGATTTTCCAGGTGTTGTGTGTCTCAATTTCCCTTAGCTATGAAAAGGAATTCCCTTCCCCCTTGCGCTTCCCAGGTGAGGCAATGCCTCGCCCTGCTTCAGCTCTTGCTGGTCAGGCTGCACCCGCAGACCAGTGCCAAGTGTCCAACACGCCCCAGTGAGATGAACCCGGTACCTCAGTTGAAAATGTGGAAATCACCTGTCTTCTGTGTCGCTCACGCTGGGAGCTGGAGGCTGGAGCTATTCCTATTTGGCCCTCTTGGGCGCGCCTCCCCCTAATTTTGTGTTTTTAGTAGAGACAAGGTTTCTAAATGTTGGTCAGGCTGGTCTCAAACTCCCAACCTCAAGTGATCCGTCTGCCTCGACCTCCCAAAGTGCTGGGATTACAGGCGTGAACCACTGCGCCCAGCCTATGTTTTGTATTGTTTTAAATATTGTTCTTGCTAGGATGAGTGATTTTCTGTTAAAACTAGATATTTTCATATTATGTTCCTAGACTCTGGATATTATCTAAACCTTCTGTTTCCACTGGCTTTTATTGACATTGCTTTGGCAAGGTCATAGGGGGTGCCTCATTACTTCCAGGTGGATGTATAAGTCAAGGGTCCCTACTCAACCTCTACTGACGCATCAGGAAGAGGATCCTTCTTGTTTTTGGTGGGTGGGGGGTAGAAGTCTAGCTGACACCACTGGGATAGGTGTTGGGGCATGCCCGGTCTAGCTTGGTCTAGAAGTCTAGCTTGACACCACTGGCTCCCTACTTGGCCTACTTTGACATTGCCCCAGTAGGGCATTGGAGCTCCTCACTATGGTTTATGAGCTGGAAGTCAAGGCTCCTCACTTAGCTTTTGTTGGTGTGGGTGGTGGTGGTGGGGCAAAACTTTTTACTGGGTTTGGCTGGAGTGGAGCAGTTACTGTCAAAAGTTTTCCGTCTTGCCAGGCTGTCCCTTTCTTGTTTCTTTGGCTAGGGAGAGCAAGCTTTTGTTGTGGCTTTGTTTGTGCCAGTTGGCATTTCCAGGTTGCTGCCTTCTTTAGCTCCGAGTCTGGGATATATCAGGCAAAAGTATTATCTGCTGTATGCTTCTGTAAGTGGAAGTCTTCAAATTTGCCTTTTTGACTTATTTAAACAGTTTTGTAAAATGTATAATCATTATTGGGCAAAGTGTCCCATAAAATGTATATACCATGTGATGCTTTGCATAATATTGTGTTCAAGAGGACCGCTGGAAAATAACATCTTTATTTAAACTGAAATGAATTGTTCACATTATTAATGAAAACTTTTCCCCTCTAGGAAATAATGCAAAAGGTGTCCCAAGGCTCCTGACCAGTGAACAAAGATTTGAGAAAGACAGCCAAGCTCATGTTTTCTCCTGATCAAGAAAATCATCCATCTAAAGCACCAGTAAAATATGGTGAACTCATTGTCTTAGGGTAAGGTTTCTCCATTTGATAAGACACACAGTTTAATAATATATGCTAACTTTGGCATCTAGGCTATAAGTACTTTTTTTTGGAATTGGTAGTGTTACCAAATCAAGAAACTCTTTTAATTCTCATATTCATGCTATTGTTTAAAACCACTCAAATATGACATAAACTTTTTCTCACCCTTACCCGCAAAGAGGGCAAAGTTTCTTAAAGATGAAATGGAAAGTCTGGGCGTGGTGGCTAACGCCTGTAATCCCAGCACTTTGGGAGGCCAAGGCAGGCAGATTACCTGAGGCCAGTACCAGCCTGGCCAACATGGTGAAACCCCATCTCTACGCAAAACACAAAAATTATCCGGGCGTGGTGGCGCATGCCTGTAATCCCAGCTACCTGGGAGGCTGAGGCAGGGGAATTGCTTGAACCCTGGAGGCAGAGGTTGCAGTAAGCTGAGATTGCGCCACTGTACTCCAGCCTGAGCAACAGAGTGAGACTCTGTCTCAGGAAAAAAAAAAAAACAGATAAAAATGAAATGAAATGAAAAGTGTATTTGTCCACTGTCACAGTCATTCCATTTGTCTTCCCTATCCCATGTTTTGTCTCAGCTGACTTTACCAAAAATTCCCTTTCCCTTGCCTGCTTTAAATCATTTCATGTAGGTTAGTCTTCATTTATTCTTTTGCCCATCTAAGGTAGTTATTGGTTTGCGCTGTACATTTTGGTTAAAGGAGTTGTATATATGTATGGTGACAGTATAATGCCTCTGAAGCCCAGGACCTAGCTACTTGTTAGTTCCTAAAGTAATTTCATCCATGTAACTCACAGAAATAGAACCTGAAGATTGAGGAATAGATGATTCTGTTATTCCAAATTATTTCAATTTGTTCCACTTAAACTTGTCGTAACTATCAAAGTGGAGACACAGTATTAGCCTTTCTTAACTAGAGATCTCAGAAACTACAAAATTGCTCATTTTAGGCCGGGTGCAGTGGTTCATACCTGTAATCCCAGCACTTTGGGAGGCCAAGGTGGGTGGATCACCTGAGGTCAGGAGTTCGAGACCAGCCTGGCCAACATGGTGAAACCCCATCTTTACTAAAAATACAACAATTAACTGGGCGTGGTAGTGCATTTCTGTAATCCCAGCTACTTGGGAGGCTGAGGCAGGAGAATCACTTGAACCCAGGAAAAGGACGTTGCAGTGAGCCGAGCACTCCAACCTGGGCAACAAAGCGAGACTCCGTCTCGAAAAAAATAAGAAAAAAGAAAATTGCTAATTTTATTTTCCCCCTGCTGTTGCTCTGCTTTTGCCTAAAAAGCAACTCGAGATATTGCAGTATGTTTGAGAGTCAAGTTAAAGTGAGAATGTGTTGTTTCAGATGAGAGAGTTAGAGAAACTGGGGAAATCATACAGAGTTACTGAGCTTGACTAGATGTTAGGAATCTTAGAATCCAGTGCTTGTTCCAGCACTGCTAGCTGTGTGACCTTGGGCACGTCACTGACCTATCCTGGGCTTTAGTTTCCTCCTCTGTAAAAATGACAATTAGACAAGATCTTCTAAGGCCCTTTGAGACTTAAAATTCTTTTCTCAGAAACAAAACTTTAAAAGATGATAAATTTAACATAGTAATTTCAGTATTAGAACTTCAAATCACATAGATTTTAATGGTATCAGTGACAAACAGCTCTTAACTACCAAAAACTTTTCCAGATTAAATTCTTCTAGCAGGAAATTTGAGAGTCATTTGAAGAATAGTTTAAAATTTAGCTTATGGTTTTAAACTGCCAGTCTTAGCCTATAGGTTCCTCAGTTAATCATTAGCAACAGTAATTGTCTCTGTGTCTGGTACTTGGTGTCCTAAAATGCAAATACTTTTTCTTCTCAACCCTCTAGAAGTGAAGCTAGACAAGGTTTCATGCTATTGCTACTTAGAAAAGAGCTTTGAACTACAGGAACGCAATGTGGGACTAAAGAGTGAGATCCAGAAGTGGGATGAGTCATGCAACTCAGGGGACAGTAGTTAAGGGGCAGTGAGGAATTGACAGTAGGGCTGGTGGCAACATAAAGCCTAGAATAGCTAAAATAATTATTAGCTAAGGGGCTGTACTTTGGACTTACAGCAAGGCTAGCAACATTCCCAAGGGCTTTCTCCAATACAAAGTGTTTTATTTTTTTGTAAAGGGTCAGTGTAGTTTCTATATATGGCAGGCATTGAGTAAACTCTCTTCTCAGCTTTAAAACATTCTTCCTTGCTAGCCACAATTACAGGCCATTTTATAATCACTCCTCCTCCAGCCTCAAAACTGTCCCTATTCCCTGCTTCATTTCCCCCTAGATTGACATATGGTAGATCATCAAACCAAAGATTTATCGGGGTGGGGGCAGGGGAGGTGGACAGTGAATGAGGAAAGATTATTATTAAGCTACTGCTTATGCCTCAATGAAGCAGTAAAGAATGACATAACCACATGACAGACATACTTAAATTCAAATTCTGGCTTTGCCTGTGTCACTTCAGAATATAATTCTTCTGAGTCTGTTTCCTAACGTGTAAAAATGGGGACAGTGATTTCAATCTGGTAGAATTTTTGCAAGGGTAGATTTAGTGAGGTAATGTGTGTGGGATAACATTCAGTAGTGCCTGGTATATAGTAAACACCCAAATATTTTTATTTTGTTTTTAACTTTTTTCCATTGGTTTAGTACTTGCTTACCTTTAGGATGTACGTGTGTGTGTGTGTATGTGTACATGTTATGGAGAAATGTTCATAAGATCTGAAAAACAAAAGTATGTTTACTACTTAGCAAACATGTCTATTGGACAGGTTCTGCTAATATAATGAGAGTGCATTTGTACATTCAGGTAGCTAAGACTTAACAAGTCTAAAAATTCCTTACTTCAAAAGTTCAGCTGTTTAAAGTGTTTGGTTCACAAATAAAGGAGATTGTGTTTTAAACAATACATACTATACTTTTTAAAGGTTGTATTAGCACATGCAAACAATTCACCTTAAAAAAACAGAATGAGTCATAAGGAGTCAGACATGCCATTAATCAGCTCTTAATTATCTTCCATAAAAGAGGGAAGGAAAAAAATTAAAGATAACTTGAATCTGTGTATAATCCAAAAGGTTCTCTGTGACTTGGAATGAAGCCAGAAAAAGAATCTCATTTTGTTTCACACACTGGCACCTGGTATGAAGATCAACAGTTGCTCAAAGGAATTTTAAATAATTATAATGTGTTAATAGATAATTAATTGGGAATTGATTCTGCAAGGCAAAGTCAAACATTTGTTTTATAATTGTGCAGTTCTTGCAAGAGATCACCTATACTTTTTTTCCCCCATCAGGTATAATGGGTCTCTCCCAAATGGCGATAGAGGAAGGAGGAAAAGTAGATTTGCTTTGTTTAAAAGACCTAAGGCAAATGGGGTGAAGCCCAGCACTGTGCATATTGCTTGTACTCCTCAGGCTGCAAAGGTAAAAAAAAAAAAAAAAAGCTACATAAATTAACTTGGAGAAATTGAAAGACTTTTATGTGTTGTTTATATTCTCTAGCATTCCCCTCACATTTCTATTTCAGAAATTTCCTTTTGTTTGGATTGGAGAAGAGACTTTGGAGACATGGTATTTGAAAAGCCGCCATATGGAAGGGGAATTGGACTTAAAAAAAAAAAAAAAAAAAAAAAGACAAACCAGGATCAGTGGGTGGAAATTAGAAGGAAATATTCTCTTTCCTTATTAAAAGAGGTGGGGTGGGGGACAGGGCTTTATCTAGTACCTGGAATTAGGCAGCTGTCTGCCCTGAGAAATGGAAAATTCCCACTCTGTTACTAGAGGAGCCTCCCTGGGCTGGATGAAGAATGTGATGTGTAATATGTGTATTCAGGTATTAGAAGCATGTTTGGGTAAGGTAATTTTTAAACTAAGAGTCTTTACCTAAGATTCTGTGTGTTGGTTGTATTCATTTTTGGTTTATAACTTCGTATATTTTAGCATAGTACCTTGCACAAAGTAGACCTCAATAATTATTAAATTGAATCAAAGTTATGAAAGCAATGTCCAACTGCATCTACAATATAACTTCCCCACCCCCAGCCTATTTCATGCTTCTAGCCACATCGTCTTCTTCTAACAAAATTTCCAGAAGCTGGACCACCATTTCAGGATACTTGGGCTTTTCCTAGAGCGACAGACAAGGAGGGGGAATTTCACATCTTTATATTTTCTGTGAATTTGTCTGCTTCCAATTTTATAACACAGACTTTATGTTATAAAGAATTTGATATTGTAATGAGCAAATAAGAAAAATTACAAAGAGTTCTTTGACTCCTGGAAGTACCTGTATCTTTAGCTAAGTAGCCCTAGAATGTACATTAATATTATACCATCTGAAGCATATCTTTATAAGTTAAATAAACAAGAGACAGAAAAATTGGCATATGATGTGGTTTTAGGTCACAGCTTCAGTGTCTGAAGGTAACTGGCTTCTCAGCTTTGTTTTATATCCAGTTTGATTTGTGAAAGAATCCTTAGGCCTTGACTAGGACTCCTCTGTTACTATTTGGGAACCAGTTAGTGCAGAAACGGGACAGTTTCTTTTTGCTCCGTTGGAGAGAAGGAATATGCTAAGCAGGTGGTGGAAGTAAACCTCAGATTGATTCAATCTGAAGAGCTTCTTACAGTATCTCCCCCAGGAGTGCTCTTGACATTTTGGGTGTGCCACTTTTTCATTGTTTAGGACTTTCCCACATACTACAGGACATTTAAGGGTCCTTCACCCACAAAATGCCATTTGAGCCTGCAAATCCTTGTAACAGCCAAAAAATGCACAAAATATTTTCAGATGCCCCTTAGACAGCTAATACTACCTCTGGTTGAAAAGCACTATCAGGGAAAATATTTCTAATCCCTACCTCTATAATACCATATTCTGTACTTTTCTTCCTGTTTTACTCTGCCATGCCCTCATGTTTTCATTCTTATCTCCTTTTCATCTTTCATCTTTACTAGGCAATAAGAATCTTAGGGATCACAGATTGACCCTTGGCTGGATGCAGTAGCTCACACCTGTAATCCCAGCACTTGAGAGGCCAAGGTGGGCGGATAACTGGAGCTCAGGAGTTCGAGACCAGCCTGGGCAACATGGTGAAACTCCATCTTCACCAAACACACAAAAAATTAGCCAAGCATGGTGGCATGCCCTGAAGTCCCAGCTCCTTGGCAGGCTGAAGTGGGAGGACCACTTGAGCTGGGGAGGCAGAGGCTGCAGTGAGCTGAGATCATGCCACCGCACTGTAGCCTGAGTGACAGCGTGGGACCCTGACTCAATTTAAAAAAAAAAAAAAAAAAACAGAAAAAAGATTGACTCTTTCCTCTTTAAATTTTGGAGGAATGTATTTGTGAGGTCATGATGAAAATTAAGCATTTAGTCTGGCAGTCATCTGGGATGAGTAGGTAAAACCCTGAGTTCTAGACCAGTGAGAACCAAACTTAACTAGACATAGTTTTTTTTTTTTTTTTTTTGAGACAGAGTCTCGCTCTGTCACCCGGGCTGGAGTGCAGTGGCCGGATCTCAGCTCACTGCAAGCTCCACCTCCCGGGTTTACGCCATTCTCCTGCCTCAGCCTCCCGAGTAGCTGGGACTACAGGCGCCCGCCACCTCACCCGGCTAGTTTTTTTTTTTTTTTGTATTTTTTAGTAGAGACAGGGTTTCACCGTGTTAGCCAGGATGGTCTCGATCTTCTGACCTTGTGATCCGCCCGTCTCGGCCTCCCAAAGTGCTGGGATTACAGGCTTGAGCCACCGCGCCCGGCCTAGACATAGTTTTTATTCTCAGTCTAAGAGTAGGTTTAATAACTAACAAACAAAGATTACAATCTCAAAGCACAAAAAAACCAATGTTTTAAAATCTCTTTAGCCACTAAGAATTAATTTTCAAAATACTGAGTAATTATTTCATTGAAAAGTCAGCTGTTGAACCAGTGGCACATGCCTGTTAGTCCCAGCTCCTTGGGAGGCAGAGGCAGGAAGATCACTTGAGCACAGGGTAAAGCTGTAGTGTGCCGTTTTCCTGCCTGTAAATAGCCACTGCACTTCAGCCTCTGCAACATAGCGAAACCTGGTCTCTTAAAACGTGTGTGTGTGTGTGTGTGTGTGTGTGTGTGTAAAACCTGTAAAACAGGTTATATAGTATGTATGAATTATATAGTATTATGTATTAAAAGTATTATATAGTATTTATGAATACCTAAATGTGTAGAAAGAAATATGTAAAACATGCATGTAAATGATCTACACTGCATTCTTGAGGTTGAATACCTCTGTAGAGAAAAGGGAATTGGGAGGGACATGTAGGCAGCCTCGGTCGTATCTGTAGTTTAATTCCTTAAAAAAATCAGAAGCAGGCCAGGCACAGTGGCTCACGCCTGTAGTCCCAGCACTTTGGGAGGCCGAGGCGGGCGGATCATGAGGTCAGGAGTTCAAGACCAGCATGGCCAACATGGCAAAACTCCATCTCTACTAAAAATACAAAAATTAGCCGGGCATGGTGGCATGCACCTTTAATCCCAGCTACTCAGGAGGCTGAGGCAGGAGAATCACTTGAACCTGGGAGGCGGAGGTTTCAGTGAGTTGAGTTAGCGCCACTGCACTCCAGCCTAGGCAACAGAGCGAGACTCTGTCGCAAAAAAAAAAAAAAAAAAAAAAATCAGAAGCAAAAGTGGCAGTATTAAGCTTTGATAAAGCTGAGTCGTTAGTATAGTCTCTGTGTTTGGAAATAGGGTATTTCTGTATTCTGTTTGTAGATATTTGGAAATTTGACAATCTTAAAGCTGTTGTTTTAAGGCTTTATCTATTACAGATTAGCCGCAAATTGAAACCAAGTAAAAGCTTATGATGCCAAACTTCTAATTAAGAAGGACTTTTTCATTCAGCTTCTTTGCTGTATATAATTAATCTCTTCTGTCTTTGTGTCTGTTTTCTTTTTATGCAGCCCATTTCTACTTCCTTTGTGTGATGACTAGATTTTTCCCCTTCTTTGATATTATCTTCAACTCATATACATAGAAAACACTTGAAAACAAAACTGAAAAGTTCTTTTTAGCAATGTTTTTAGTTTGAGAGAAAGTCAGAAATACAGTCATAAGCATTACATCCCTTTCCTTTGGTAATGTTTAATCATTCTATGAATGTTTCTTTTGTTTTTTGAAGAATTTTTTCTTTTATCTCCTGGGACCAAATCCCAAATGCATTTTTCTGTATCTTACCCAGCATATGGCAAACATTTGTCATCTGTAGAGTCACAAAATGGTTAGAAAACCAGTTAACTTGGCTTATGAGTGAACTTTATAGCTCTCTGAATGACTTCAAAAATAAAATTCCTCTTATTTTGCAAGATTTTGCATTTTCTTCTTATCAGAGCAGTACTGTTGTTTTCTGTTTTTTTTTTTTTTTTGAGACGGAGTCTCGCTCTGTCGCCCGGGCTGGAGTGCAGTGGCCGGATCTCAGCTCACTGCAAGCTCCGCCTCCCGGGTTTACGCCATTCTCCTGCCTCAGCCTCCCGAGTAGCTGGGACTACAGGCGCCCGCCACCTCGCCCGGCTAGTTTTTTGTATTTTTTAGTAGAGACGGGGTTTCACCATGTTAGCCAGGATGGTCTCGATCTTCTGACCTCGTGATCCGCCCGTCTCGGCCTCCCAAAGCGCTGGGATTACAGGCTTGAGCCACCGCGCCCGGCCTGTTTTCTGTTTTTATGTGGGATTTGGTTTTGATTGTTTTATAATTTATAATACTTAATAAGGGAGTGTAGTGGTTTGATAAAAGAAAATTATGGGCCAGGCACGGTGGCTCATGCCTGTAATCCTAGCACTTTGGGAGGCTGAGGCGGGTGGATTGCCTTAGCTCAGGAGTTCAAGACCAGCCTGGGCAACATGGTGAAATGCCGTCTCTACTAAAAATACAAAAAAAATTAGGCAGGATGGCAGCATGCACCTGTAGTCCCAGCTGCTTGGGAGGCTGAGGCAGGAGAATCGCTTGAACCCGGGAGGCAGAGGTTGCAGTGAACCGAGATCGCACCACTGCACTCCAGCCTAAGCAACAGAACAAGACTCCATCTTTAAAAAAAAAAAAAAAAGAAAGAAAATTATGTTTTTACTCTGTAACTGCTTCTAAATATTCTTCAATACCCCATTCAACCCAAGAAACTACTGTCACAACTGACAGGAGTTATGAGCCTCTCTAAATTTCAGGGGGAAAATATATAAGTATGTCATGTATTTGATAAATAGTTTTCCCTTTTTTTAATGAAAAGATTATCTGATTGGATTGACCTGCCTACTAATTTTTGCTGTTAACTTTTTCATTCTTAGGCAATAAGCAACAAGGACCAGCATAGCATATCATATACTTTATCTCGGGCCCAGACTGTGGTGGTTGAATATACTCATGACAGCAACACCGATATGTTTCAGGTATTATAACATCTAAAATTTTTTTTCTTAAAAAACAAAAAAGTTAAAAATCTATTGGTGTGTTTTGCTGAGATCAGATAAAGGATTATCATATATTTATATTGTATTTTATTAAAATATAGATTGATTGCTAACCCTCATAAATAGAAGTCAGTCTAGCACAGTTGAGATAGGCTCCGGAATAAGAATTACTGGTAAATATTACATAGCCATTATATACTTCAGTTTCCTTCTCTGTAAAGTGCAGATAATAGACTCTCCCCTATGACTGTTAAGAGGCTTAAATGATCTAGTACACGTACTCAGCACTGTGCCAGGTACTTAGTAAAGACACTTAGTGAATAGTAGCTATTATCCAAAAAAGAAAACAATAAATATTCTGCACACATTTGTGACTTTTTCTACCACTACCTCCCACCTTCCTCTCTAGGCAATAAACAATCCAGGCACTTGCTAACTATTTTATTATCTATGTGAAATCAGACCTTTTTCTCAGCACATATTTGGTCAATGCTACTCATGCAATAAAAGTATTTTTCTCTTACTTTTTGTACCAATCCAGTGCTGATATTTTTGTAAACTGGTAGATTTTAGGACAGTCAATTCCAAAGATGTAAATAGAATCCTTGATCTTCTCCCTTAATATTGAGCTCTCCAAAGCTTAGGCTTTTTAAAAACAAACTTAAGTAGAACATAAATTATCTGATAATGTTGCTTTTATAATTATCGTCACATGGACTTTTCCATTTTTCTTTATTTTACAAGGCAAATAAAAGTGAAAAGGCCTGGAAATATATTTAATTTCAGTCAATAGTGAAATATTTCTTTGAAGTCACTTCCTCTGCTCAACCCTTTTAATGAGATGAGATACTGAATTTCTTTTCTCTAGTTAATATTAGAATGTGGGCATTTGTGTTTTCCTCTCTTTTACCAAAAATAAATTACATCTTTAATGAAGATTAATGTTTAGATCCAAGAAAAACCTAACACAAAGCTTTAGGATGATTTTTCACATTTTGTTTCACTGACAAGCAGTGAAAATGAATGAGCTTAGCTTTTTTAAAAATCGAGTTGCTACTAGGCCTGTAGTCCCAGTTACTCAGGAGGCTGAGGTGGGAGGATAGCTTGAGGCCAGCCTGGGCAACATAGTGAGACTTTGTCTCTTTAATAAAATATAGATAAATGGGTGTGTGTGTGTGTGTGTGTGTCTGTGTGTGTGTGTGTATCTCCAAGATATTTGGTCACAGGCTAGAATTTTAGCTTCAGAAAGTACCTTATATTTATTTGTTTACCCCTTATCTTTTGTAGATGAAGTTAACTGAAGTCTTGTGAGTTAATGATGATAAAGTTACTTGGGGGCAAAACTGAAATTAAACCAGGCATCCTGAATTCTGAAACAATGTCTTCACCGTCTAATGAAGGCCCTTAAATAAGTTTTAACATTTTGAGTTTTGTCTTTTTCATAAAGTAGAGAATTTTTCCCAGTATCATAAACTGATTATGTCCTTTCTACAGGTATTATACCTTTGGAAAATCCAAACATTTCTGCATCAAAAAGACTGTGATGTATCAGAAACTACCTTGATAAACTAGCCAGTCTTTGAGGAATTGTATTAGAAACATTCTAGGATTGTCTACCCTGTAAACTGAACAGGAACATTTGTTGTTCAAGTCATCAGATGTTCCAGCTCCAACTCTATGTATTGTTTGGCACTATGAAGTAAGGGAGACATTACAAGCTGATTACATGCCTAGGTGCTGTACTGACCCTCTAAATTTTAAGCACATTGATTGTGTTGAAGAAAGATGGAGAAGAGACTTTATACTGGTGTCTTTTCATGTAGATCTTTTTATCAGGTTAAGTACAATTTTTGCCAGCAACCAGTAGAAAAAAGCATCTGGCAAAAGAGATGGCAAAGAGGAAGTACACAGTGTGGTAAAAGATTGATGAATGAGCTACTTGTAGCTAGTATACACAAATAGCAGGAAATTTGGCTGGATTGGTAGATGGGAGGCAAATCTTGAGTCAGTTTCTAACTATTATCAGAAATAATAAACTACAAATTTTGGATAAGCTATAAGGAACCATTGAGTTTTCTCATGAGGGTGAGGGAGAGTAACAAAAGAGCTGTATTTTTAATGCTAATAATAGCAGTTAGAAAGGGGAAGAATTAGTAACAATCAGATTTTGGCATCTGATCACATTCATGGTGTTTTTTTTCCCTTTATAGATACTTAAGTTTCTTCCTTCTCATTGTCATTACAAATATTGCTTCAGTGTCTTAAATAGTCTCTTCCAAGACCAAGTTGAAATGTTAGCTCTCTGGAACAGTCTCTTTCCAAATAAGTGCTACTTCTGTTGATTCTGAGTATTAGTTCAATCCTTGGCCTATATCTTTTAGCCTTTAAAGAGCCTTTGTGTTTGGGGAAATATTTTTAGTTTCAAAGATCTGAGGCCATTTAAGATATGTTTATTTTTAAGAATAAAGAAAAGGAATATCCAATCTTGTATTTGTTAACTAGTTTCCCTCTAAAACTATCCAATCTAAATATAAAGACTTTATTTATACTTGACAATTGGACAAAAACACTAAAGAGGTTTATCTGAAAGTGTGCTGATATGAGGAACTTAAGGCTAAAATATGTAACGAGTAAGAGTCTTTATCTTTGTAGAGGGTCAGTATTTTTTCTCAGTACCCACATTCTTCAATTTTATGATACTACTTTATAACAGATACATTCATGAACTGATAATTTCCAAATGTTTCCTTTAAAGTCCTGTGACACTTGTGACTATTGTCATCTACCCATTGATTTCCTTTTTTCTTTTCAGCTTTGAAAATGCAATTAACTTATTAACTAGCTAGTACCTCTGAAGATGTTTTGAAATCTCTGACACCTCACCCATCCAGAACTCTTATCTGGGAGCCTTGTCTCTCTGAAATATCCCCAAGAACCAGGAAGAGTATATATATAAAATAAATGCCACAAAGTTGATGCAGTGAAATTCCTTTTCTATGCTCCCTAGAGAATCCCTTAGGCTCTCACCAGAACCTTTTGAAATACTTTTCTCTGAAGTAGGTTATTTGATTTCTCAAACCATAACAGAGTAAGAGTAGCCAGTTAAAAGAGGGGCTTGTTTCTGGATACAGGCTTGACCAAAAACAAGGAGTGATAGCTGACAACCTGGCAGAAAAGAAACAGGAAAATATATGAAGTATACATAAGACCTCAAAGCAAGGCTATGTAAGCCCTTGACATAAGGATCAGCAGTCTTGTATACCTCTTATAGCACCTGAAGACAGCACTGCATTTCAGCTTAATTAATGGTAATTAATTAAGTAAATGGTATTTATAGTGTAATGTTCTGCAGTCATCCTTAAATATTTACTTATATATGTTCACTATATTCTGTTAAATAAATAGAATATCTCTTTAAATATCTCTAAAGAGAAGAAGTCTACATGATACACATATTTCCATCCAAAAGGGTTAAAATTAAAATCTGCAGCCATCTAGAAATTTCAGCCGTTCCTGAACTCTTCATTTCCTGAGGGTTTCGTATATTGTTGTAAGTTCTCATTTAATTCCACGCCCTACGTGATTACTTCATCAGAGACAGTCTGATTAGTTTTCAAGAGAATAGATGCCCCCAACGTTAAGTATGGTAAGCTTCAACTTTAGAAATTTCAGAGGCCTAATGTTTTCTCCTTATTGTGCCTTTCTTGAATGAATTTTCCACTGTGTTCTTTGATGGGTTTATAGATATTTTTTTTCCCTCAGATTGGCCGGTCAACTGAAAGCCCCATTGATTTTGTAGTAACTGACACAGTTCCTGGAAGTCAAAGTAATTCTGATACACAGTCAGTACAAAGTACTATATCAAGATTTGCCTGTAGAATCATATGTGAACGGAATCCTCCCTTTACAGCACGGATTTATGCCGCAGGATTTGACTCATCAAAAAACATCTTTCTTGGGGTAAAAAGCTTTTTTTCTAAATGATGCTTTCTTTTATACTAGCTTTCATTCCAAATTACAAGTAATTGGAAGCTCACTTCTATTATTTCTACTAGGAGAAGGCTGCCAAATGGAAGACATCAGATGGGCAGATGGATGGTTTGACCACTAATGGTGTTCTTGTGATGCATCCACGCAATGGGTTCACAGAAGACTCCAAGCCTGGAATATGGAGAGAAATATCGGTGTGTGGAAATGTATTTAGCCTGCGTGAAACCAGATCAGCTCAGCAGAGAGGAAAAATGGTAAATACTGAATGGTATTTTCTTAATTAGCTACAATAAACACATAGGATGAGTTGAACTGAATGCATTACATACATTCCAGAAAACTCTTAAATCTATTGCCAATACAGAATACTAAGGCTATCAAACACTGACTACCAAATTCTATATTAGAGGTCAGTATGTTAATATTTCATTTAGTAACCAGGCACGGTGGCTCACACCTGTAATCCCAGCACTTTGGGAGGCCAAGGCAGACAGATCACCTGAGGTCAGGAGTTTGAAACCAGCCTGACCCACATGGAGAAACCCTGTCTCTACTAAAAATGCAAAATAAGCCGGACATGGTGGCGCATGCCTGTAATCCCAGCTACTCAGGAGGCTGAGGCAGGAGAATCACTTGAACCCAGGAGGTGGAGGTTGTGGTGAGCCGAGATCACGCCATTGCACTCCAGCCTGGCAATAAGAGCAAAACTCTGTCTCAAAAAAAAAAAAAAAAAAAAATTGGTAAACTCTGAAAGTTTGTTCTTCTGTCATATCATGTTAATATCCTTTAAAACCTAAGCTTTCTTAAACTAAACAGCACTCTGATCTTTTCAGCCATCTGTATATCTTTGACCATATTTACCTCATTAAAAATATTAGACTTATTGATTAGCCAGGTGTTTTAATCATAAGTTGTCTTTACCATAAGGCTAAAAAGAAATATGTTAATGTTTGATATTTTATCCTTGATTTTCAAACTTACATTTTTGATAACTACTGTCCATTTCTTGAATATTTAGTGAAAATCCTAGGAAATCTCATTTCTTGAGTAAGGAGTACTTAAAACCAAAACGCTTATGTAAAAATCCCAAACAGAGTGGTGAATATGTTTTCAACTCTTGTCTTCTCTAGGTGGAAATTGAAACCAATCAGTTACAAGATGGCTCGTTAATTGACCTCTGTGGTGCAACATTGCTATGGCGTACTGCAGAAGGCCTTTCCCACACTCCTACCGTGAAGCATTTGGAGGCTTTAAGACAGGAAATCAATGCAGCACGACCTCAGTGCCCTGTAGGGTTCAACACACTAGCATTTCCTAGTATGAAGAGGAAAGATGTTGTAGATGAAAAACAACCATGGGTATATCTAAACTGCGGCCATGTACATGGCTATCATAACTGGGGAAACAAAGAAGAACGTGATGGAAAAGATCGTGAATGTCCTATGTGTAGGTCTGTCGGTCCCTATGTTCCTCTGTGGCTTGGATGTGAAGCTGGATTTTATGTGGACGCCGGCCCTCCAACCCATGCGTTTAGCCCGTGTGGGCATGTGTGTTCAGAAAAGACAACTGCCTATTGGTCCCAGATCCCGCTTCCTCATGGTACTCATACTTTTCATGCAGCCTGTCCCTTTTGTGCACATCAGTTGGCTGGTGAACAAGGCTACATCAGACTTATTTTTCAAGGACCTCTAGACTAACAGACCATTGTCCTCCAGGACTACATTATAAATTTATAAGCTAAGTGAGTTGGGTTTTCGAACCTGTTGTCCACGTCACAGTTTTTCTGCTCTGGTCATTTGCATTAAGATGAAGAATTTTTTAAAACATTTATAATAAATAGCAGTTTCTGAGCAAAAATCTGGGAAACTCAAGCAAAGGAATTACTGAAAGTATCAGTATTCTGAATTCTGAGTTTTGAAAATATATTTTGAGGAGAAAAAGACATAGTCTAATTTGATGCCTTCCTTTTAGTGTTTTTGAATCACCCATCCTCAGTGCTGAAATTGTTTTGTATAACTGAGGGTACTGTTGGTTCAAACTATGTTAGTTTACAGTTTGTTGCAAACGTTGTAAAATACAGCAACATGTATATTAACTTTTTTCTATTTTACGTTAGAATGTTCGTGATAGAATAGCATGGTCACGATGGTGTCACACCCTTGGTGTGAATGGTAGCTTAGTGAGCACACCTAGCTCAAGGATTTGCAAAGTTAGGAAGAAGGACAAGAGAACCACCCCAATCTAAATATGGAATTTGGTAAATTAGAATACTTTGTAATTTGTAAGACCAAATTCATATTAATTACCATTGTGTGAAAGGTGTTTGTTTTTAACCACATTAAAGATAATCAGGAAAGATTTTTTCTTAATGTTTCTCTTGAGCGTAGTACTATAACAAAAACTTAATGCTAAGAAACATTTTATATGCTCCTTTGAATATGCAATTTAATCTAGATTATCTATTTTTCTCCCATGATAACTAATCTGTTTTTAGTATCAGCAGCATTTGGCAAGTTTATTTTTTTGGATATAAACTGTGGTTCATCTGTTCACTGTTCCTAGAAAAAAATCATTCCCATAAGAAAAAGTATAAATTAGCAAGAAAGGAGAGTGACTTGATTTGCTTTTGGAAAAAGATGCTTAATTAATTATTCTGTATTTGGCCTTATTCAGGCATAAGGAAATCTAGAGATCTAAAGGGTTGAATGACAATAGTGCCCCCCTTTCTAGCAGACCAGCCTTAACTCTGGGTTTGAATCCTAAGGAGATTGCCACAGTGAGACTTAAGTAAATGTTTGGTTGGTAGATGAGCACCAATGACTGCAGCGTGGAGTGATGCACTGCATGGTCTGTTTATTCTCTAATTCCAATATGTCTTTTGCTTCCAAAAGCAAGAAGGAGTTTCTTCTCTCCCTTCCTTCCCACCCTTTTTTCAAAGGCACCACAAGTATAGACAGTTGCACTACATCAAATCTGTTTTTGACACTTGTAGAAACCAGTACACTTTTAGATTAGACAGTATCTTTTTTTAATATTTTGATTTGTTTTCCTTTAGTTTGAAAAGTTGTGTAATACTTAATTGACTGTAGCAAAGTTTTATATATGTTAGCATAGCTTTAATTTATCCTCTTACAAAACTGTTCTGAATTTTCTTTTGGTTTTTAAAAAACAAAACTTGTTGCTTAGAAGCCATGAACTATTTTATTTTACTTCAACTGTCAAAACTTCCTTGTTTTTAAAAATGATCATTTGGGTTCACTCAGGAAATGCATGTCAGGAACTTGTATTATAAGTTTATTAGTTGTGATGTATCAGTAACTGCTGTTACCCCTTTTTCAAAGAAATATAATTGATTTTGAAGTTTTCTAGATTGTCACATGCTTTGTGACTAATGCAAGAAAGCAAGTCTTGTGTTGTATTTGTTCTAGTCATTTCTATTCAGGCTATATATTGTAGCTTAATTTTTATTTGCCATTAATTTATTTAAACTAAGTAAATACTTTTCAAAATAGATATTTGAATTTGTCTCTGTGAGTTCATTTTTGCATAATCGAGAATGATTAATGAGAAGTGAAAACTGTGGACAACTCTATTCCACACTCCAAAAATACTCAGTTGAAACAGATGAAGAGTTTGCATTTAATGTAACACTTTAAAGTCTCTGGTTCTTTTTGAAAAGCATCTCTTATTAATAAAGAAACTTTGTTAGTGGTTGAATAATTGAGGACTTGTCTAAGTTAAGCCTTGCTAGGGAGTTGGCACCTGTAAGTTGCATGTTAGACTATTTAAATAGTGCCTTCATAACCATAAAAGTTTCACGCCCTTCCTAAAGTTGCCTGCATTTTCTTCTAACAGGTAAAGACAATTTCTTCTAACAGGAAAAAACCTGGCTCATTTTCTATCACATTCAAGTTTTGAAAACTCAGGCAATGTAAATGATCAGTTGGGTGTTTGCTGTTCAAGCATTTTGAATACTGGATCTGTTATTTTGCCATGGCCTAATAGCACACTTTTACTTGTAAGTACTCAGTTGTGTTAAGGGAATGTCAGTATTCTGGCCAAGGAGGAGAAAAAGTTGTATTTAGGTCTCCCCAAGAAATCACTCTCAAGAAAGATAATCTTTATGGCTTAACTCTTTTATCAAAGTAATCTTCATATTTAAATACTACTTAATTTGTTCAAGGAATTAAATTTCCCTTTATCTAACATGGTAGGGTAATGAAGCAAGACATGAAGGGCAGCCATTCGGACATCGGAGTTCTTTTGCTAGGTTATCCTCTTGCAGCCTTCTTTACTCTCTTCCCTCATGTAAAAGTCTTCCAGTACATGTAAAGCAGGGTAGGAATAAATGAAGTATGTAATTACTTCTTTTTTTTTTTTTTTTTTGAGACGGAGTCTCGCTATGTCGCCAGGCTGGAGTGCAGTGGCGCCATCTCGGCTCACTGCAACCTCTGCCTCCCGGGTTCAAGCCATTCTCCTGCCTGAGCCTCCCAAGTTGCTGGGACTACAGGCGCCACCATGCTCAGCTAATTTTTGTATTTTTAGTACAGACGAGGATTCACCATGTTGTCCAGGATGCTCTCAATTTCCTGACCTTGTGATCCACCCACCTTGGTCTCCCAAAGTGCTGGGATTACTTCTAACATTTGAGTGTCCCACTTCACTCTTCCCTTCTGACCCAGACTGAGGGCACCGGTGAAAGTCCACTTGTTATGTCTCTAAGGTTATAAGATCAACATAATTCTAATACTTTGGCCCTTCATTGCAGTGGATCGTCTTGTGCTACCACTTTTTTTTTTTTTTTGTTTAAGACAGGGTCTTGTTCTCTTGCCCAGGCTGGACTGCAATGGTGCGATCACAGCTCACCACAGCCTCAACCTCCCAGGCTCAAGCAATTCTTCCACCTCTACCTCCTGAGTAGCTGGGACTACAGATACACACCACCATTCCTGGCTAATTTTTTTCATCTTCAGTAGAGACGTGGTCTCACTAGATTTCCCAGGCTGGTCTTAAACTCCTGCTCTTAAGCAATCCTCCTGCCTCAGCCTCCCAAAGAGCTGGGATTACAGGTGTGAGCCACCACACCCTGCTGTGCTACCGCACTTTAGAGACCACTGGTTAATAAACCTATGTTCCATTCTATTCTCTTTTTTTCTCTAAGCACCTATAGCAAATCAGAACAGCAAAACTCTACATCACTGAACTCTGTTACTCTATGTCACCCTCACTTTCAGAATTACTCTTATATAAGTATTCTTTAATGTTTTGTCCTCAATTTTTTTCTACTCTTTCTTATTTTTTTTATTTTTTTTGAGATGGAATTTCATTCTGTCGCCCAGGCTGGAGTGCAGTGGTGTCATCTCGGCTCCCTGCAACCTCCACCTCCTGGGTTCAAGCAGTTCTTCCTGCCTCAGCCTCCCCAAGTAGCTAGGATTACAGGTGACCACCACCACACCTGGCTAATTTTTGTATTTTTGGTAGAGACGGGGTTTTGCCATGTTGGTCAGGCTGGTCTTAAACTCCTGGACTAAAGTGATCCGCCCACCTCAGCCTCCTAAAGTGCTGCAATTACAAGCGTGAGCCACTACGCCTTGCCTCTCCTTTCTTAAAACAGATTTTTGTATACCTACTGTGCACAAAGCCCTGTCCTAAACTAGGTGATACAGCAGGGAAAAAAAAAGATCCCTGCCTTCATCATGTTTGTATTTTAGTGGACAAGATAGAAATGAGCAAGAAAAAGTAAATATGTATATATGTACAATATGATAGATAGTGAACTGTGCTGAGGGGGCAAATAAAGTAGAAAGAGGAGATGCAGATGCAAAATGTCATATGCTGGGGCAGGAGGAGTAGTGTTTGTAATATCAAACAGGAAGGCCAGGGAAAGCCCCACTGGGATGGTGGTATTTGAATAAAGCTCTAAAAGAGCTGAAGAGAGAAGGGAGTGGCCACTTAGAGGGGCATTTAGGCAGAGAGCTCTACAAGGCCCTTAAAAGGGCCCTGAAATAGCATGTCTGGGATATTTCTACAATAGCAAAGAAGCATGTGATGCCAAGTGGTATGAATCAAGGAAGAATAGCAGGTAAGGTTAAAGAAGTAAAATTACAGAATTTAAGTGAGAGATAGGGATGACAATAGATTTTGGAGAGCCCCCTGGGATTTATGGCTTTAATTCTGAATGAGATTGGGACACGAGGGTTTTGAGCAGGTGAGTGACTTGATGTGACATATTTTAATAGGATCTGAGTACACTGAAGGTAGGATCAGGGAAAGCATTGCAGTAATCCTGGAGATAAACCATGGTTTGGATAAAGTGGTGGCAGTGGAGGTGGTTTGAAAAGTGATCAGATTCTGAATGTGTTTTAAAGGCAGACCTGACAGCATTTGCTAGCAGATCAGCTACAGGGTTTGAAAGACAAAAGAGGGATCAAGGATGACTCAACAACTAGAAGGATGGAACTGCCATTTGTTGAAGTAGAGATTATAGGAAGAACCTTTTAGGGGATGAGGCGCACTGATGGAGGAATCAGGAACGCAGTCCTGAGTATTAGACTGAGTCAGCTGTTAGACAAGACATTTGCCAAAGGAAGGACATCTCCACTATTAACTACTATCAAAGTTCTCAACCATTATGATCAGTGTTCTCTATATACCCCACGCTAGCTTAGAAACTGATTAATGCTGAGTTTCCTTTCATTGAAGAGAGTTGGGACACCTCTCATGTTTCTGTCTTTGCTTTGGCTTCCTTCTAAGGAAATGAAGTTTTGTTTTCAACTATAATCCTTTCATTTAGTCAAAGTATTCTGATAAAGTTTTTCTTCCTCCTCACCATATACACCTTTTTCCTTGGTTCTTGCCTTTAAAAAAAAAAAAAAAAAAAAAAAAGTCTTCAATTTTCTTGAATATTAATATTTTGCTGCTTCAAATCTTTTTTGGCAGTGGCAGAGCACAGGTTGTGCTTTGCTTTTAAAGTTTTTGAAAAAATATTTGAGTGCTTATGGAAAACAGAATTCTTAAACCTGAATATAAGTCCAGATTTTAGTGTCCAATTTCCCTGAAGAAAATAGGCCTGTATTTGATAATTATCAACAAAAAACAATAATAAGGTCAAAAGTTTTCCTAATAATCACCATAAAATACCATGTCCATACATTGTGTTAGATGATGCAATAGGAATGCTGGGTTCTTTAGGTTAACATTAAATTGTCAGCTCAGCTATGTGTGTGAATAGTAAGCCACAGCATACAAGCATTCCTCACAGCTAACGTGCGTGTTTGCTGTGTGTCAAGCACTATTCTAAATGCGCCCTCCTAGGAATATTACTGCTATTTTAAAAATCAAAACATCCCTGTGAGGAAGGAACTGTTACATCCATTTTACAATGGAAACCAGCCATAGCAAAGTAACTTGCCCAAGATTCACGTGTCTTTTAAATGGGGAACTTGGAATTTGAACTTTGGAAGTCTCACCCAATTTGTGTGTACACATGGCTCCGGACACACAACCGCCACATTTTGCTGCTTCCCCATTTCAATGATGGAACACACTGAAGGAATTCTTTTGCGAGTTGGTAAATAAGTATGATTTCTGGCACATGATACATGTTCAAAAACTATTTCTTGGATGATTGGAGAAAACTGAGAACTCTGGTCCTTTAAGCTACTTAATACTGAGTAGAAGCATTAACAAAAATAGAAGAATAAAGGTTATGTACAAGCTCTTTATTTGATCAGAAAATATGCTTTCATCGGCTGAAAAATAGGAAGGAAAAAGGTGAAGATACTAGAAAAAGTGGCACTAACTGGAATGTTGACAAGGCAACAAGAAGAAAATCGATGGTGCCAGGATAGAACAAAAGGATTACCCTGGAAAAAAGAGAAGAAATATCAATGATAGCCAAAAAGGATGTCATCCAGACATTCAAATTTTTAAGAACCTATTTTGATGAGGAAAGGCACAACAAGCAGCCAATATTTAAAGGGAAAATTAAGATTTCCTGGAGTTGTATTATATCGTATTACTGCATAACTATTAATAAAAATTATAAAATATAAACTAGAGAGGATATTGGACATCAAGTTACAGATGAGGAAATGAAGGCCAAGATGAACTGATTACTGATTGACAGATCTGGTATTAGAACTTCCATGCCTATGTCTATCCTCGTACTTTGATTAGCATAAACTTGAGTCACCAAGACTCAGTTATATTTCCATGTTTTGTTTGTTGAAGCAGAGGTAAGAACATTGCATTTTAAGTTTTTGTTTTTAAATTATAAGTGTCTGCAGAGTAAAACTATCAACTCTTGTTGTCATATAAACAATTATTCCCCCAAATGTAAGGAATGATCTGCTTCAGATTTCATTTAACTAAAGGCTGCCTAGTTTGGAAATGAAAGACAAAATCAGGGAAAGAGAATCAAGAGTTGTGCAGTAGACTCACTTACAGTCCTTTGGTACGCTATGTAAATTATTATAAATCATTCAGCTAATATATGAGTGCTCATTCAGGGACAAGGATCTTACTTTACTCTTCTATTTGTCTTGGAGTTAGGACAGTTGTTTTACATACCATACCTCTGCAGTAATGCAATGCATTCAGATACTGTTCACTTTCAGTTGACTTCTTTGTCAAATGACCTTTGGGAAATCAGTTATTTGAAATGGAGATGGTAATGTCTCATTAAAATGTTAAAATTACTATACTATCAAGCAATTCAAAAAATCTCAATTCACAAAGTAGTTGAACAATAGTAACCTGAACCATAGTGACCATAAAGTTGTCTAAATTTGGGGCCTGGTGCGGTGACTCACGCCTGTAATCCCAGCACTTTGGGAGGCCAAGACAGGGGTGGGGGGGGTCACCTAAGGTCAGGAGTTCAAGACCAGCCTGGCCAACATGGTGATACCATCTCAAAAAAATACAAAAGTTAGCAAGGCATGGTGGCGGGCGCCTGCAATCCCAGCTACTTGGGAGGCTGAGGCAGGAGAATTGCTTGAACCCGGGAGGCGGAGGTTGCAGTGAGCCAAGATCACGCCACTGCACTCCAGCCTGGGTGAAGAGAGCAACTCCGTCTCAAAACAAAAAACCAAAAAAACTTGTCAAAATCTGGAATCGTGAGGGGCAGGAGGTGAATTGGACCAGGTATATAGGGACAAGAGAATGACAGGTTCACACAGGCTGTCTGATATCTACAGCTAGGAGCTCCCAAAGTAGTATGGGCTCAGGTGGCAGCTGCGGAGGGGTAGTGGGAGGAATCCCCCACTGTGAGTCTTCCAAAGTTGTTTTGCATAGGGATTGGGGAAGGGAGAACAAGCAGTTTTTTGGAGATTGGTCTCTCTCCCCAAGCCCCATCTCCCTCTTTTTCTCTGTCTCCCTCTCCTCTCTCATAAACACACCCACCAAAGAAACCCTCCAAATTTTGGAATAAGTATAGCTTCTCAAGGTGACCAGATTGAAAGAAACAGTGTTCACTTGAGTGTGTGAATTCTAACATGTTTCTTAGTGTCATTTCTGTATTAGTCATACTGCATGAATGCAAATGTTGATTCTATTTTTCATTGATTTTATTCAAAGAACTCAACTGTGACAGGAATCCCTGAATCAAGTATACTATGCAAAGTTGGTATCTTGTTGCAGAGCTAATATAACTATGAAGTGATACTTGTCATGATGAAATTAAAGTCAAAGATACGACTCTTGGGATGTAAACTTTTGCAGAGAAGCATTAAAAGAATGTTTTTCTGCTTTGGTATATGCTATGGGATTTTTAAAGTTTGAGAGTTAACAATCAAGAGTTTCTTTGCAGCTGCTTTTATGGTTTCATTATTGCTACTGACTTCAAATATAGCCATATTTATTTACCAAAGTGTTTTAATTCTTCTTTAAATACAAAAGGACCATTGAAAATGTTGTCTGGGTGGAATTTCACAAATACAAGGAATTCTTCAGATAAGGCATGGGTCCAAGCCTTAATCCAGTCTGGCCTCAGATACCAGTCCTTAAATGTTCCTTTATCAAAGTAGGTAACAATGGGCAGTTATTCGTTGTAAATAAACTAGGGACTGAGTGAGGGGAGTTAGAAATATCAAGAGAAGCAGTTTGTCCTTCGGAGAGGATTTGGTTGTACTGAAGCCAGCATTTCCTATTTTTTTTATAACATACTTTTATTTTTAACTCCTTGGCTCTGTGGTCATGAATCTCATTACCTGGCCATTCTATGGGAACAAAGTAATTCAACCCTTTGGCATCAATGAATTAATACTTCTTCTACCCTATTTTAGTTCCTTGGGTCTTTGGTGCTGGCCCTATGTATGGAATTAGACTTGTAACAGCAGATGGTCTCAGACTAACAAATTTACAGCCTGTTTATTTTGGGAGCTCAGTAGGCTCTTTGAAATAAAACAAAATTGGAGCTTTTTTTTTTTTTTTTTTTTTTTTTTGAGACAAAGTTTTGCTCTTGTTGCCTGGGCTGGAGTGCAGTGGCGCAATCTCAGCTCACCACAATCTCCGCCTCCCAGGTTCAAATGATTCTCCTGCCTCAGCCTCCCAAGTAGCTGGGATTACAGGCATGCACCACCATGCCCGGCTAATTTTTATCTTCTTAGTGGAGATGGGGTTTCACCATGTTGGTCAGGCTGGTCTTCAACTCCTGACCTCAGGTGATCCACCTGCCTTGGCCTCCCAAAGTACTGGGATTACAGGCGTGAGCCACTGCACCCAGCTGGAGCATCTTAAATGAATCCTAAAGTTATCTTCAGTCTAAGGAGCTTTTTAATCATTCAATGGCTAATGGAAAGGATAATCCAAATTATTTGTAGCTGAAACACTTTTGAAAGGGTATATAGTTTGGAGGACAGAGTACAGAGCAATGATCCAACATATCAAATTCTCTAACAACGAATTCCAAGGAATTTGTTCCTATTAGCTTGTATTGGAATGTAATTCTGTGTTGATCTGTGACGCTAGTTCAAACATCTTTTTGATCTGCAAAAATGTTTTGTCATAATGGGAATTAAAATAGAAAGCTGATCTTCACCTTTTCATTTATTCCTTCATTATGATGAGTTAAGCCTGCTGACCAACGAAATGTCTTACAAAATGGGAGGAACATGAGCAAAATAATTGACATACCAAGGAGAAATACACACTTTTACTCTGAGAATATTACATTAATTTGACTTTGTCATTATTGTTGTTATGACTGACATTTTGGACTACTGATTAACCTGGATTTCCAGATATCCTTGGCCTGATTTGTAAGTACATCTGTAACCACAGGACCGAGTGTCTGCTAGAGAGGGTCTGCAATAAGAAGCTCATACCTCATTGAGTGAAAATACTTCAAAAACATCTATTTTGTTACTTTGTTTCTTTAAAGTTTCCCTTTATGTGGAAAGGTGGAAAGGCTTTATTTAGAGAACTAGGTATAATTAAACAAAAGGGAATCTTAGGTAGTGACACTATTTTCCTGGCTGGAAAAAACACATTGACTCTTGAGGTTCTTTATGTGCTTCTGTTTGCATGGTTCATTTCCAGCTAACACAGCATTTCTGAAATGCCAGCATTTGCGTTTTGTTTTCTGGTGTTGTGTCTAAGCAAACTAATATGGGTGCCAAGAAGATAATGCTGTGTTTTTAATGGAATGCCAGATCATCAGTTCTTTTTGAAGTGGGGTTTGAAGTAGTTATTATGTTAATAAATATAAAATGTGATCCCCTTTGTTGACCAATTATTTTCTCCTGAAGAAAAACTATCCTATGACCAGCAATCTTGCAGACATATATTGGGACTAATATATACTGGAATGAGTGGATAAAAGAGTACGAATAATGCAATACATCATTATCAATCTGATTAGAAAAACAGCTCAGAGCAAAATTATCTGATAATTTAAGATACCAGAATTCTTTTTTTTTTTTTTTGTATTTGTATTGGAATTTAATTATATGTTGACCCAAGACACCTTTCCATTAGCTGTTACCAAAATCTCTTTTTTGATATTTTAAATTAGTAGTGTGATTGGTACTTGTATGATTGGAAGTTAAACTATCAGATGTTATTCTGCTTCCTAAAGGCTAGGGGGGCTTTGTCAATAAAGTAAGGGTCTCCTCTTAAATGGAGGTCTTTCCAAGAGAATAAAATACTTCCAGGAGACCTGAGGAGATTATGAAAAATAAGATGTCTTGCATACAGTCAGCCTGCAGTTAAATATTCATTGAATATTTGAGCAGATTAGAACTGGAGCCTTCATCCTGCATGTGTTGAAGAACTATTTTTAATTTTCTAGCAACCTTAAGATCACTGGATAGGAGAGGAACTCCACTCTTGAGTGGAGAAGGAAAGTAGGAAGAGTCTGGACTGACAGTTGTGATAAGCCTTTTTCTCTCTCCTTGTCCTGTGGGACTCCTGGGGAAACCTCAAACATGGAGGCCTATTGACAACTTAAATTGGAAAGCAAGAGCTGATTTTAATTTGATCTTTTTTTCTGCTTGAGTATCACAATTTACAATGCTCTGTTAAAATTAGTGATTTTTTAAAAGAACATTAAAGATGTCTAGAGGGGAATTCTTTCTTTTCACTCACCATGAGAGTGGTTATTACACAGAATATCTCTTAATTGCCTGACTACACAGACATGTTTATCCACTAGGAAAGTGAAGCACGTATTAAAAACTGAATACCTACTTTGGGTTCATTTATTCAGTAAAAATATGTTGAGCTGAGAGGCTCTGGAAATACAAAGATGAATAAAATGGACATGGTCCCTACCCTTACAATGCTGCAGTCTTGCAGAAGGTAAATAAGCAATTACAATATGGTGTAAGTGCTATAGCAGAAGGAAAGATCTTTGGAGAACAATTTGGAAGTTCCTCAAAAAACTAAAAATAGAACAACCAGACGATCCAGTAATCCCACTGCTGGGTATATACCCAAAAGAAAGGAAATCAGTATACTGAAGGGATATCTGCACTCCCACGTTTATTGCAGCACTGTTCACAATATCCAAGATCTGGAAACAATCTACATGTCCACCAACAGATTAATGGATAAAGAAAATGTGGTACCCATACACAATGGAGTACTAATCTGCCACAAAAAAAGAATGAGCTCCTTTCATTTGCAACAACATGGATGGAACTGGAGGTCATTATGTTAAGTGAAATAAGCCAGGCACAGAAAGACAAAGTTTGCATGTTCTCACTTATTTGTGGGAGCTAAACATTAAAACAGCTGAACTCATGGAAATAGTAGAAGCATGGTTACCAGAGGCTGGGAAGGATAGTGGGGATATGGGGGAGAAGTGAGGAGGATGGTTAATGTGTACAAAAAATAGAAAGAATGAATAAGACCTAGTATTTGCTAGCACAACATGGTGACTATAGTAAAAAATAATTGTACATGTAAAAATAACTAAAAGAGCAAAATTGGATTGTAACACAAAGAATAAATGCTTGAGATGATGGATACTCCATTTACCCTGATGCGATTATTACGTATTAACATGCCTGTATCAAAGTATATCATGTACCCCATAAATCCATACACCTTTTGTGTACCCACAAAAATTAAAAATTAATTTTAAAAAAGAGGAAGAAGACCTTTGGGAGCACATAAAAGGGGTACTGAACCAGACTCTGGAAATCAGAGAAGATGCTGTAGAAGGAAATGATAGGAATCAGGGACTTGAAGGAAAAGGGAGATAGCTAAAGATGGGGGCAGAGTAGCAGGTGGGGAAAGTGGGAAGAGGATTCCCAGCAGAAGGAATGGCTCAGTTTTTGCAGTGACTCAGCACCAATAGAGAGTAGTGCATACTTGAGAAAATGGAATTGAATGTGGGTAAATGGAGAGTAAAAGGAGGTGAGTGGCAAGAAGAGGCCAAAGACACAGGCAGAAGACACATCGACAGGCTTTTGTAAGCCAAGTCTAGATATTGAGCTTTATCCTATGGGCCATAAGGAATCACAGAATGGTGTGATTAAATCTCAGTGCTTCAGGCAGGCGTGGTGGCTCACATCTGTAATCCCAGCACTTTGGGAAGCCAAGGCGGGTGGATCACCTAAGGTCAGGAGTTCAAGACCAGCCTGGCCAAGATGGTGAAACCCTGTCTCTACTAAAAATACAAAAATTATCCAGGCGTGGTGGTGGGCACCTGTAATCCCAGCTACTCAGGAGTCTGAGGTAGGAGAATCACTTGAACCTGGGAGATGGAGGTTGCAGTGAGCGGAGATCATGCCACTGCACTCCAGCCTGGGTGACAAAAGTGAAACTGTCTCAAATAAATAAATTTCCACATTTGAAAGATCACTGTGGCTGTACTGTGGAGAATGGGTGTGGAAGACTGGAGGCAGAGAGAGAGAAAGTTATAGAATAGCCCAAGTGAGAGATGATGGGGAACTGGAATAAGGGAAGTAGCAGTAGGAATGGAGAGAGATGAATGAGTCTGAAACATATATAACGTATGTAAAAATAAACTTGGCAGGGCTTTATGATTGATTAGATGAAAGTGGAGCCATGACTGGCTTGGGCAATTAGATGGATGGTAGTTTTGATATAGGAGTTAAAAAGAAAGTGGAGGCAGAGAGTGAGGGTAAGAAAGTCCTCGATAAGGTTTTGCTTTTAATGAAAAGCAGCCCCCACATCATTTTCTTTTCTAACAGAGTGCAGCCTGTGAAATAAAGCTGCAGACATACAAAGGCAAACTGGAAGCTTGCACGGGTGAATGCCGGCAGCTGTGCCAGTAGGGAAAGGCTACCTGTGGGTCGGCATGTTCAACATGGTGGCTCCATCTTCCCTTTTCCCTGCCGACCACATGTACAGTAAGGAGCAGATAACATGGCGTCGGCCAAGTAGAAAATTCGTTTGCATAATAAGAGGATTAGGGTGGGGTGATTAGGATTAGACTGAGATTAACATTTAAGGGGTAGGATGAAAGAAAAGAAACCCATAACAAAGACCAAGGGTAAGAGCTGTCAGAAAAAAAAAGAGATAGAAAACCAGAAGAGATCAATGGCACAGAAGCCAAGAGACAAGAATCATTTAAGGAGAGATGGTTTGCGATGTCACATTACTGAGGAGCAAAGTAAACTGAGGACTGAGAAATGTCCAGTAGATTTAGCTACAAGGGAAGTTGGCAACCTTGACAGCATTTTCATGGAGTGGCGGAAGCTGAAGCCATACTTCAGAGGTTTTGAGAAGATCCTTAAGGATGAAGAAGTGGACCCAGAAAAGTCAAGTAGTTTGGCTATGGTCGGGAAGAAAAGGAGAGAGAGAGGGCTCAGTGCAGCTTCCACCTCCTGGGTTCAAGTGATTTTCCCCCAAGTAGCTGGGACTACAGGCGCGTGCCACCACGCCCAGCTAATTTTTTGTATTTTTTAGTAGAGACGGGTTTTCACCACGTTAGCCAGGATGGTCTCGATCTCCTGACCTCATGATCTGCCCACCTCGGCGTCCCAAAAAGCTGGGATTACAGCCATGAGCCACCGCGCCCGGCCTGAAAGGGTAAGTTCTTATCTAATGGCTTCTTATATCTTCCCTCTGAAATAAGCAGAGGTCAACTGCTGAGAAGTGGGAGAAGGAGGAGTGAAAAGTTTGAGGAACATAAATGCCTGAAGTGGCTACCAGAGAGAATTGGAGAGACTGCTATGCAGCACTGAAGGCCCAGTTGAGGTTGGTGAACATACCTGATATTGGAATTGATCTGCTTAGTCATATGATTTGATCATCAGCATTCAGAACTCCCCATATTGGGGTGTGAGACAGTTAGATTGGCCCAATATTATCATATTAGTTGTGTTTGGCTACAAATGACAGAAAAGTCCAAGTAAGAATTGCTTAAACAGGAAAGAGGTTAATTGCTCCCTTATATAAAATTCCAGGTAGATGAATAAGGCTAGAATGGAGGTCTATGATGTCAGGAATCCAGATTCTTTCTAGCTCCTTTCTTTGCCATCCTTGGTGTTTGGCTTCCATGTTGTGGTTCAGTACAATGTCTCCAGCTCTATTCATTTTGTTTGCATTCAGCCAACAGGAGGAAGTATCAGAAGAGGGGCATATATGAAACTGTCTTTGCAAAAATTATAACAGTGAGAAAATATGACAGTGAAAGAGATCTGACCTAACCCAACTCCATCTTGCCTTTAACCTCCAAGCTGCCCTTGTTCATTCTTGGGCACAGACCAAACTAACTTTGGGAGAAATTTACTTTATAGTTTAACTTTGAAATAAAGATGATAATGAAACCATCTTTGCAAAAATTATAACAGTGAAAAAATTAATGACAGTAAAAGAGATCTAATCTAACCAATCCCCATTTTTCCTTTAATCTGCAAACTGCCCTTAATCACTCCTGGGTTTGGGCCAACCTAACTTTGGGAGACATTTAGTTTATAGCTTAAATGATAATAGCCCCTCCCCAAATCTAAACTGTGAGCTAATAAAAGACCACCAGGGGGGCCGGGCGCGGTGGCTCAAGCCTGTAATCCCAGCACTTTGGGAGGCCAAGACGGGCGGATCACAAGGTCAGGAGATCGAGACCATCCTGGTTAACATAGTGAAACCCCGTCTCTACTAAAAAATACAAAAAACTAGCCAGGTGAGGTGGCGGGCGCCTGTAGTCCCAGCTACTCGGGAGGCTGAGGCAGGAGAATGGCGTGAACCCGGGAGGCGGAGCTTGCAGTGAGCCGAGATCTGGCCACTACACTCCAGCCTGGGTGACAGAGCGAGACTCCGTCTCAAAAAAAATAAAAATAAAAAAATAAAAGACCACCAGGTTAGGAGGATAAGAGGAGCATCAATTCTGCTAAGCTGTCTATGTAAACAATTTCCAGCCATTATTCCGGAGGTCACAAGATTTACAACTTCCTCAATTATTCCTGCAGAAAACATCATTATTGTAGAACCTAAGATTGGCCTTTTGAGATGTCTTTTCAGGTTTGCATTTCTGACCACAATGGCTCCATGCAGACCCATCAAGCAGTCTTGTGGTCTCACCTGAAAGCAAACTATTTTCCACATCCCTATGATTGCACTCCCATCTAATCAGCAGCACCCCTTCCCTGGCCCTCCAAAGTATCCTTGAAAAATTCTAGCCTTGGAATTTTCAGGGAGGCTGATTTGAATAATAATAAAACTCTGGTCTCCTGTTCAGCCACCACTGTGAATTAAACTCTTTCTCTGTTGCAATTCCCCTGTCTTATAATTGGCTCTATCTGGGCAGTGTGCAAGATGAATCTATCAGGTGGTTACATATGCCACTTCTACTTAAATCCATTGACTATAGCTTAGTCCCATGGCACATCTAGCCACAAGGGAAGCTGATAAATGTAGTCTTTATCATGAATGACCATGTGCCCAGTTAAATTTATGAGGTCCTATTTTTCAAGGGCGAGAGAAGGAGAGCCCCTGGGAGACACTAAGAGTCTGTCAACCTAAAGAAAGAAACTGAGGCAAAATTAATATAGGCTGAGAGTTTGGCCCAAAGTTGAGGACTGCAGCCTGGGAAATGCTAGGAAGTGCTCCAGAGGAAAAGGAGAGGCTCAAGGTCTTAAAGAAAAAACGATGAATCAGGAGAGGGGGCAATTACAAAAGTTTTTGGTCAGGAATTCTCATTGGTTTACAGAAATAACACTGATATGTGATTGGCTATACATTGTTGTGCAATAGGGTATAAGTTACAGTGTCCAGTATATGGCATTACAAGATTAATTTATAGCTATTGCTGGAAACACTCCATCTAGAGCCCATACAGCAGGCAACTATGAAATGATTACTAAACTCAAGGGCACAGTGGAGGGAGGAGATGGGATGTGACCATCATATTTCAATGCCTCTCTGGTCCTGATCATTTAAAGGAGGCTTGCATTCCTCAGATTAAGTTTCTTTTCTTTATCATTTCCCCCTTTTGATCAAAAATCTTTCTTCTTGAAAGCATTGATGATCAAAGTCTGAGTGTCAAAGTGTTCCTCATCACTGGGAAGACTCATTCCCGTATAGTCCTGTCTTAATCAGAGGTAAGGAGGACACATCTCAGGGAAGAAATCTTAAGAGCACCCAAAAGCTGAATTGTGATGGAATCACAGACTGGCAAGAGACCTCAGTCAAATCACTGATTTATATAGCTGTTATCACTTGTCGAATGATCTGTAGTCTTTGGAATGCCATGATTTTAATTTTCTCAGAAGCAAAACAATGAGAGATATATAGCATTAATAATTTGAATACTAGAAATATAATGCACAGAAGGATTATAATCAAAAAGAGAATTTGGATGACAGAACAATAACAAAAAGAAACTATTCCATTAGGGAGCCACCTAAAAACATCAAGAAGAAAATTAAATCCAGGTGTTTTTTTAAGAGTCTTGTTGTAGCCAGAAAATAATTCCAAATTCAATCCAAATATAGGTAAACAATAAAAAGTCAAAAACAATGGTCAGGGCTAAAATCTGACAGTAGGCATACTACTAAAATAACATTTTTCTCTCTCCACTTCCCCCATTGTATCAAAGATAAATCATAGTAAGACCAATTTACTTGTAAAATAAGTTTTAGTCTTACTATACTTTGCCTGATTATTTACATAAAGTGCAGCAAGAATACTGATTGGCCATATAGTCTCCTTTTAAATTAGTTTTGCTGGAACATTTTCATAAAGAATTTCAGATTACACTTTTAAAAGCCTCTTGAGGCTACGAAGCCAAGCCAAGAAATCAGGTGAGTTCCTCTCTTCTCAAAGTCTCGAAATATCTTGAAGTTCCTGGGCCTGTCAGAAAGTGACATTCTTTACTCACCACAAGGTCAGGAATCTTGTAAGAAAACTGTGTAGACAAGGTACCGAGTCAGTCTTTTTCTAAGTCTGTTGGCTTTCTAACATCAATTTCAATCCCTCAAAGACTGGTGATAATCTAAAATACATTATTCCAGTCAACGCCTTGGTAAAATTACCAGTGTCTCCAACTGTGCCCTGTTACAAAGAAAACCCAAATTCTTACTGAACTTATGCAAATTACTATATTGCTAAAAAACAAGGATACTCATGTACTCATGAATAGTTTCTGAATTCTGGAGAAGACAGGTAGAGAGAAAGGTAAATGTCTCAATTTGTTCATAAAAGTATACTTTACCTGGCTGGGCATGGTGGCTCACACCTGTAATCCCAGCACTTTGGGAGGCCAAAGTCAGCGGACCACCTGAGGTCAGGAGTTCGAGACCAGCCGGAACACATGCTGAAACCCCATTTCTACTAAAAATACAAATATTAGCCAGGCCTTGTGGTAAGCTAATCCCAGCTACTCGGGAGGCTGAGGCAGAAGAATCGCTTGAACCTGGGAGGCAGAGGTTGCAGTGAGCCAAGATTGTGCCACTGCACTCCAGCCTGGGTGATACAGCAAGACCCCATGTCAAAAAAAAAAAAAGTATACTTGACCCAATTGCTGTTGGGCATAAATAACTCAAAAGCTATTATATCTTGACTCTGGAAAACAAAACACAAAAAGAATCAGCAGTTTTTTTTTTTTTGACATGGAGTCTCGCTCTCTCTCCCAGGCTGGAGTGCAGTGGCATGATCTTGGCTCACTGCAAACTCCGCCTCCTGGGTTCAAGTGATTCTCCTGCCTCAGCCTCCCGAGTAGATGAGATTACTGGAGCGTGCCACCACGCCTGTTTAATTTTTTGTATTTTTAGTAGAGACAGAGTTTCACCATGTTAGCCAGGACGGTCTAAATCTCCTGGCCTTGTGATCCACCCGCCTCAGCATCCCACCTCGCCTGGGCTTTTTTTTTTTTTTTTTTGAGACGAGGTTTTGTTCTTGTCGCCTAAGATGGGGTGCAGTGGCTCGATCTCGGCTCACTGTAACCTCTGCCTCCCAGGTTCAGGCGATTCTCCTTGCCTCAGCCTCCCCAGTAGCTGGGATTTCAGGCGCCTGCCACCATGCCCAGATAATTTTTGAATTTTTCATAGAGATAGAGTTTTACCATGTTGGCCAGGCTAGTTTCAAACTACTGACCTCAGGTGATCCCCCTGCCTCGGCCTCCCAAAGTGCTGGGATTACAGGCAAGAGCCACCGTGTCCAGACATAATCAGCAATGTTTTACACAAGAAGACATGAAAATAATTTCACTACTCCATCAATTCAGTCCCATGAAATTAAGTCTTGTTCTGCTTAATGTTAGGTTAGCAATCTTCATGAACCTGTCAGGTTTAGAGTTCTGGAAGTTTTTTTGTTTTTTGTTTTTTGAGACGGAGTCTCGCTATTGTCGCCCAGGCTGGAGTGCAATGGCATGATCTCGGCTCACTGCAACCTCCGCCTCCCGGGTTTAAGCAATTCTCCTGCCTCAGCTTACCAAGTAGCTGGGATTACAGGTGCCCACCACCACACCCGGCTAGTTTTTGTATTTTTAGTAGAGACGGGGGTTTCACCATGTTGGCCAGGCTTGTCTGGAACTCCTGACCTCCAGTGATCCACCCTCCTCGGCCTCCTAAAGTGTTGGATAACAGGCGTGAGCCACCGCGTCCGGCGAGTTCTGGAAGTTTTTACTTAGTCCAATGGTATGACTTCCAAAATTATCAGATACCTGTATTTAAGAGTACTTGTCATGGTCCTTTCCATGAATTTCCTTAAGAAAGCAGCAAATTTTTGACTGTTGCTGATTGTAAAATGCTTTTGAGAAGAATTAAAGTAAACCAATAACTGCTCGTGAATGACAAGACAGTTAAAGCCAAAGTTAAAGCCAAAGTTGACAAGAAATTTGGTTATTTCTGTGGCAACAATTTAACATAATATTCAGAATTATGACTGATAACATATACCAATACATATTTTTTGGGGGGAAATTTCATACAATTTTGGAACACTTATTAATAATACATTTACATAAATATAATTCAAAGAAAATTAAATACTATTGGCTGGGCATAGTGGCTCATGCCTGTAATCCCAGCACTGTGGGAGGCCAAGGAAGGCAGATCATGAGGTCAGAAGTTCGAGACCAGCCTGGCCAACATGGTGAAACCCCATCTCTACTAAAAATACAAAAATTAGCCAGGCGTGGTGGTGGGTGCCTGTAATCCCAGCTACTCGGGAGGCTGAGGCAGGAGAATCACTTGAAACCAGAAGGCGGAGATTGCAGTGAGCTGAGATCACCCCACTGTACTCCAGCCTGGGCAACAAGAGTGAAACTCCATCTCAAAGAAAAAAAAAAATACTATTTGTTGTTTGACAATGCTTCCCATATGATTTTAAAATACCAAATAAGCTTAGTGTGTTTCTCTTGGACTTCCAAGTGTCCTTTGTTCAGTGTCCAAAAGTTAGTTGGAAGCCAAAAATACTTAATTTAGAATTTGAACTTTGATTTTGGGAAGTATGTCAAATATCAAAGGTTTAAAACAGTTGATATGAAAATAAGAAAGGTTTAAAATACTTGATCAAAATAGGATCACAGGTCACTGTACAAGTCATTCATTTAGCCAAAGTGATAATCCAAAGATTTCAAAAAACAACGACCTCTATTCTTTGATAGAAAAGGAGACTCAGTTTTTCAAATGATCAAAAGACCTACTAAAGACAGTATGAGACAAACAGAATTTGTCTCTCTCCCTCTTTCCAACTCCTTTTTTTTTTTTGCAGTTTACTTAAAAGGCAAACAAAAAATCTTTTACCATCTGTTATTAATACTATGTAAAATCTAGTTTAAAAGAGAAAACTAAATTCTACCTTTGCATCAATGTATTAAAGTTGAAGCTAATTTTAATAAAATCTTGTAAACAAGCTGGACACAGTGCCTGCCCCCTACCCAGCCCCACCTAATGCTCACATTTTAGGAGGCTGAGGTGGGTGGATCACTTGAGCCCAGGTGTTTGAGACCAGCCTGGGAAACATGGTGAAACCCCATCTCTGCAAAATATGGAAAAATTAACTGGGTGTGGTGGTGCACACCTGGGATCCCAGCTACTCAAGAGGCTGAGGTGACAGGATTACCTGAGTCCATTGAGGTTGAGGCTGCAGTGAGCCATGGTCGCACCACTGCACTCCAGCAGGCAACAGAGACCCTGTCTCCAAAACAAACAAACAAACCTTGTAAATAGATCCATCCAATCTCAATCAGCTTTGACCATACAAGATAATAATATCTCCATAAAACTTTTACAACCTCTTCAACTTTTCCATTCTCTTTCTTTTCCCAATTTTCTATATCTATTCAGTTTATCTATCTCATTCTTTCCTTCTTTTATTCCTCCAATTTAATACAACATATAAGTAACCTCTTAACTAGGCAAAATCACTTTTCCTTAACAAAAACTATATCCTCATGTCTTTTTCTTTTTCTTTTTTTTTTTTTGAGATGAAGTCTCACTCTTGCCCCCCAGGCTGGAGTGCAATGGCACAATCTCAGCTCACTGCAACCTTAGCCTCCCAGGTTCAAGCGATTCTCCTGCCTCAGCCTCCTGAGTAGCTGGGATTACAGGCGCCTACCATCACACCCAGCTAATTTTTGTATTTTTAGTAGAGACGGGGTTTCACCATGTTGACCAGGCTGGTCTCGAACTCCTGACCTCAGGTAATCTGACTGCCTCAGCCTCCCAAAGTGCTGGGATTACAGGTATGAGCCACCGCTCCCAGTCTCATGTCTTTCTTATAATCTTCCTTATTAAAAACACCTCTTACTTTTCTGCTATATTCTGTATGTAGAATTGTTTTCCTTTAGTTTTAGTTACCATATGTTAGTCAGCATTTTAACTCTTTGTATTTATGGTGAAAATCTAAAAAGTAAGCAATTTTTAACTGTCAGTCAAGCACCAACTTGAATTTATGAATATTTGGCTGTGTCGCCCAGGCTGGAGTGCAGGGGTGCAATTTCAGCTCACTGCAACCTCTGCCTCCTGGGTTCAAGCAATTCTCCTGCCTCAGCCTCCCGAGTAGCTGGGACTGCAGGTGCGTGCCACTATGCCCAGCTAATTTTTTGTATTTTAGTAGAGACGGGGTTTCACTGTGTTGCCCAGGAGCTTGAACTCCTGAGCTCAGGCAATCTACCCTCCTCAGCCTCCCAAAGTGCTAGGATTACAGGTGTGAGCCATCCCGCCAAGCCTGAGACATAGGCTTTCTAATCGAACAATTTTTTAATATGGAACAGAACATTTTTAGTATATCTAAATACCTTTTGTTTTCTGAAGTAAGTTAAAAGCATGTAAGTTTAAACTCATGATTAGTAATTAAAATCTTAGCATTATATCTTATTTGCAGATGATTTAGATTATCATCTGCAATTAATACCTATTATTTAGTTTAGCAAAATCCTTTTTTTTTTTTTTTTTTTTTTAAGATGGAGTCTCACTCTCTTGCCCAGGCTGGAGTACAATGGAGCAGCCTCAGCTCACTGCAACCTCCGCCTCCCCAGTTCAAGCAATTCTCCTGCCTCAGCCTCCTGAGTAGCTGGGATTACAGGTGCGCACCACCACACCCAGCTAATTTTTGTATTTTTAGTAGAGATGGGGTTTCACCATGTTGGTCACGCTGGTCTCAAACCCCTGACCTCGTGGTCTGCCCACCACCGCCTCCCGAAGTGCTGGGATTACAGGCATAAGCCACCACGCCTGGCCTAGTTTAGAAAAATTCTAAGGCTATAGCCCAAAAAGATTTGAAAACCCCTTTAAGTAAACATTTTATAAAACATAATAATTATTAAAAGTTCATTTATGCCGGGCGCGGTGGCTCAAGCCTGTAATCCCAGCACTTTGGGAGGCCGAGACGGGCGGATCACGAGGTCAGGAGATCGAGACCATCCTGGCTAACACGGTGAAACCCCGTCTCTACTAAAAATACAAAAAACTAGCCAGGCAAGGTGGCGGGCGCCTGTAGTCCCAGCTACTCCAGAGGCTGAGGCAGGAGAATGGCGTAAAACCTGGGAGGCGGAGCTTGCAGTGAGCTGAGATCCGGCCACTGCACTCCAGCCTGGGCGACAGAGCGAGACTCCGCCTCAAAAAAAAAAAAAAAAAAAGTTCATTTATAAATGTCTACCTCATTTACATCTATTTTATTTATTTATTTTTAACAATAATGTTTGGAAAATTTTACAAGACACTGGACGAATCTATCCATCATCTCAAGTTAAATTTTCTATTCACCATTTTTATGATTGGGCAAGAATCTTAAATACGTATCTATTTTGTTGATAACTCAGAAGACATAGTTGTTTTTATTAAACCAACACTGTTAAACTAACCTTATTTACCAAAAGAGTTACTCAAGTCAGTGTGAACTTTGGAAAGCATTTATTTGGGCTAATTCATGAGTGCTCATTTATGTATAAGTGCATTTGGTATCATGTAAACAATATACAAACACATGGATGTGCACAGGTATACATGAAATAAAGACAAAGGGCCAGGTGCAGTGGCTCACATCTCCAGTCCCAGAATTTGGGAGGCCAAGGTGGGAGGACCGCTTGAGCCCAGGAGATGAAGGTTACAGTGAGCTGAGATCTCACCACTGCACTTTAGCCTGGGTGACAGAGAAGGACTCGGTATAAAAAATTTAAAAAGGCCGGGTGCGGTGGCTCACGCCTGTAATCCCGGCACTTTGGGAAGCCGAGGTGGGTGGATCACAAGATCAAGAGATCGAGACCATACTGGCTGACACGGTGAAACCCCGTCTCTACTAAAAACACAAAAAATTAGCCAGGCGTGGTAGCGGGCGCCTGTAGTCCCAGCTACTTGGGAGGCTGAGGCAGGAGAATGGTGTGAACCCGGGAGGCGGAGCTTGCAGTGAGCCGAGATTGCTCCACTGTACTCCAGCCTGGGCAACAGAGTGAGACTCCATCTCAAAAAAACAAAACAAAACAAAAAAGTTTTAAAAACTTTATATAGATTTTTTTTTTTTTTTTGACGGAATCTCACTCTGTCACCAGGCTGGAGTGCAGTGGTGAGATCTCAGCTCACTGCAAGCTCTGCCTCCCAGGTTCAAGCAATTCTCCTGCCTTAGCCTCCCGAGTAGCTGGGACTACAGGCGTGCGCCACAAAACCTGGCTAATTTTTGTGTTTTTAGTAGAGATGGGGTTTCACCATGTTGGCCAGGATGCTCTCGATCTCCTGACCTCATGATCCGCCCACCTTGGCCTCCCAAAGTGCTGAAATTACAGGCGTGAGCCACTGCACCCAGATTTTTTTTTTTTTTTTTTTTTTTGAGATGGAGTCTTGTTCTTGTCGCCCAGGCTGGAGTGCAGTGGCGCGATCTTGGCTCACTGCAACCTCCATTTCCTGAGTTCAAGCAATTCTCCTGCCTCTGCCTCCTGAGTAGCTGGGATTATAGGCGCCCAACACGGCACTCAGCTTATTTTTGTACTTTTAGTAGAGACAAGGTTTCACCATGTTGACCAGGCTGGTCTCGAACTCCTGACCTCAGGTGATCTGCCCCCACCCTCCTTGGCCTCCCAAAGTATTGGGATTATAGTCATGAGCCACCACGCCTGGCCTATCGCTTTGATTTTTAAAAGGTTTAAAAGTGTCTTCTTTCTCAAGTCAGTGCCACTATAGGATTTATCTGGGTAGGTAGAACAGAATGGGGCTAGGAAATAAATGACATTGTCAAGAGGTTAGTTAAAAGTAATACATAATAGCCTGAGTAGGGATCTAAGTAAAGATAGAAGGGAGTCAACAAAGATTAGGAAAGAGCCTGAGTAGTCTAGTCATTTTTGTTTAGGTGTCCCTCATGCCCCAATACGGCTTATGTACCTAACAGAAAACAACCTCCTGTTTCAGAAGTGTGCCCTGATAGTTTAAGTCAGTGTTTCTTCATAGGGGCACTACTGGCATTTTGGGCAGGCCAGTTTTTCATTCCACATAACTGTCCTGTGCATTCCAGGAACTTTGAGGCTCCTAGTCTCCCCCTCCCCCATCCCTCCTCCAGTAAATGCCAGTGGCACTGCCAGTCATAGCAACATTTCCAAATACTCTGAAGGAGGCAGTGCTGCTCCCAGTCAAGAACCTCTGATCTAAATTAATCATCATGATCTCAACTCCCTTGTCACTGTAATTGGCTCAAAAATGGATCACTTAGTTCAGAGCTAAGCAAATCAGCACATGGCATTCCCCTAGTCACCATGATTGGTTCAGGTCGTTGTAATTAATGAAAGGCCAGGATTTTTGTTTGATGGTTAAAGACTCACTCCTCAGTTTGTCTGGACTTAATGCAGAAGCATGCAGGCTCAGTGGCTACTGACCTCCAGCCTGTATAACCACGAGGGGAGCCAATCCCAGAATGAAGCTCACGTTAAGGGTAGTAGAGTGGAGAAAGAGAAGAAACAAGGCCCTTGGTGTGTCTGTCTGGCAGCTAACCCAAGGCCTTTGCCTCTGCTGAATTCTCAGTTACTTGAGTCAGTAAATCCCATTAATGTTTAAACCAGTCAGACTTGAGTTTCCTGTAGCCTGCAAATGAAAACATACTACTTAAAAGAGGGAAGCAGAGGGAGGTTGAGTCAAGGGAGTGAAATACAGGGAAGGATATAAATGACAGTAAGGGATACAACAGATGAATGAAGAGGCTTATGTCTTGGGTAGAAACTGAGGAATACAGGGACAATAGATATGCTGAGTTTGGCTGGATGCAAGATTTTACAAAAATTAGTCTGGTCTCTTAGACTGGGGGTTGGAGTAATCAGAACAGTTCTAGCATTGTGTTGTGCTAACCCAGTGAGGTTTGTATTACTCCAGTGTATAGCAGAAGAAACTTGAGACCCACCCAAGTACCTAAAGCTAGTAGCTGGCAGAGGTAGTCCCTAGCAAATTTGATTCCAGCACCTAAGATCTTTCCACTGCTTCCCCATTGCTATGTGATGCCAATGGGGTAGAAATAACCAGGGTGAGAACAAAAAACCCTTATTTATCCTTCCCACACCTCAGTCCAGGATGAAAGGCAAGACCAAATGGGTCAGTGGAATTGTTTTCCCCTGTGAAAGGCGTGGGCCACCAATAGGGTCGGTGGTGCAGTGTTTGGAGTACTAATCGCAAATGGGCCATGGGCTGGCTGGAGAGGCAAGACAGACAGCTTACCCAACACCTACACAAACGAAGAGAATAACCACAAGGTACAATGAGGAGAAGCGGCTCAGAGATTCTGGTGAGATGAAAACTATTTAAGGGTAATTGCCAAACACTGAATATCACATTCTGTGCATCTGCATTTTTCTCATTTCAGAAACTTATTTTTCCCATTTTAATTTATTTTTGAATAGTTAATGCATACATATGGAAAAAATGCAAAAGGTACAGAAAACGTTCCATGGGAAATAGGTGTTTCTTCCTTCTCTGTCCCTCGGTTTTCTTCCCTGGAGGTAACCACTGTTGACTGACTCCATCTTCCCCCTCCCTCTCCTTCCTCCCCCTCTCTCCATTAGAGGCAGGGGTATGTCAAGCTGAGTTCTCTTTATTTGATAACAATACAGACCTTACTAATGCAGCAGGGTTTAAATGTACCCACTAAAAAATAGATTTACAAAAAGAAGTAACTTCATTGTCAATAATGATTTCTTGCTGGAAACCCCCCATTCCTGGCGTAGGTGGGAACACTTGGTCTTGCCAATTAAAGGTAACGCAGTCTCTTTAGGCTTAAAACAGTTTCCCTTGGAAAATCAGTCAATCGTTCAAGGTTTCTTCCTGATCCAACAGTTCTCCTCTCCCACTTGTTTCTTAAGATGTCATTCGGGTCTTGAAAAACTGGCAGAGCAAGTCTATCTGCCATCCTACAGGCTCTCCTGGCCTCCCTTGATGAGGAAATTATCTCCGGCTTTTGGGCCTAGAACCATTTCCACTGCTGACAACCACAGCCCTTGCTGCCATGGCTCCCAGTGGCAAGGACCATAAGCCTCACACCTTTTTGGCCCAAGGGCCAGGCCTCTTCCAGCCCATTCATCCCGTTTTAGCCTTTGTCGTTCTGCCACTGGATCTCCTAAAGATCATGCACGACCCCAAAGAACAGAAATCACTATCTCAAGCCTGTTGTGCCTAATCATAGCATTTCCACTTCTCTGTAGTTACTCCGGTTCCAAACAGAAAGCAGGGTACATGCCTCCTCTGCTTTACTGCACCCTTCACTCATCTGGGGCAACCCTGTGCTCATACTCTCTGGATGTCCCAACTTCCTGCTTGCTGCCTTTTTTTTTTTTTTTTTTTTTTTTGAGACAGAGTCTCGCTTGTTGCCCAGGCTGGAGTGCAGTGATGCGATCTCGGCTCACTGCAACCTCTGCCACCCAGATTCAAGCGATTCACCTGCCTCAGCCCCCTGAGTAGCTGTGATTACAGGCACCCGCTACCACGCCCAGCTAATTTTTTGTATTTTTAGTACAGACGGGGTTTCACCATGTTAGCCAGGATGGTCTCGATCTCCTGACCTCATGATTCGCCCGCCTCGGCCTCCCCAAGTGCTGGGATTACAGGCATGAGCCACCCACTGCGCCCAGCCTCTGCCTGCTGCTTTTATCTTCGCTTCCAGTCATGAGAAAGTGGCTCTGACATCATATCCTGTGTTCTTCTCGGCTGTATCTATGATCTGTTCAGGGGCACTTTTCCAAGTTCTGCCTCACTAGTGTATACAAATACATTTTTTTCTTCCAACAAAGTCTGGTTTTGCCACTCAAAAGCACTTGATTTCAAACTATTGTCTTCCTATGAATTAATCCTATTTTGAAATTCTAAGCTAAGAGATGACTTATCGGATCTTGGCTGGGTTTTTTTTCTCCCTGTGACTCAATGCATGCCATTGACTCAAGGGCAGAGGAAGCCACAGAGACAAAGACTTACTGGGCAGGCAAATACACTGATTTAACGTCTCACAAAGGTTATCTCCATTACATCAGCATAAGCTTCCCAGAGCCAGCTAAAAGGAAACCAGCGTCAGTGTGGCAAATGCCACTGAGTTTTCACATTGTAACGGGGTGCACCCGCTGCATGGGGAAAATTTCACGGTCCTGAAAGTGAACATGATCAAAATTGAACTACTGATTCCATAACTCTCCAGCCAATTATTGAGGTGCAAACTTGAGTCATTCTGGATTCCTCTCTTTTCTTCACACCTCATGTTTAATCCATCTGCAATCAGAGCATCTAATGGGAAAGAGGAGCCTTTTTCTAATTTTCACAAAGGCACCGTATGAGCCGGTAGTGGTCTGTTGCTGAAACCCTAGGCCAAGCTGCCAGTGTCTGTCACCTGGACTTCTGCCATAGGCTCCTCCCAGGTCTCCCCACTTCTGTGTTTGACCTCCTATAATCCATTCTCCACAAAGCAGCCAGATTAAATACAAATGAGATCACACCCCTTCCCAGCTTCCTTGCTTTAAATCCTCCTCCAGCTTGTCATCACTCTGATATGGCTCTGCTGCTTTCATCCTGGCTCTTGTTCAGCCTTATCTCTTTCCAAGCTTTCCCTCTAACTACTTCCCTCTAGCCACACTGCCCATCTTGTTGCCCTCAAGTACACAGTACACAAGGATCGTTTCTACCCCAGGTCCTTTGCACTTACTGTTTCTTTGCTAGCAGAGTTCTTCCCCAGATTCTCACACTGCTGCCCCCTTCCCAGCCTTCAGGTCTCAACTCAGATGTCACGGAGCAGCCACTCCACACCCCAGGTACCATCTACCATAGTACTCCGCTTTATTTTCTTCATAGTCCTTAGTTCTTGAAATTGTATTATTTATTCGTTTGTTTACATGTTTATTGCATATCCCCCTTCTCTTAGAATGCAACTGCCTTAAACAGGGACTTGCTTTGTCTTTTTTCAGCACTGTGTTTCTAGCATTAAACAGTTGCCTGGCACATCGTAAACACTCAGTAAATATTTGTGAACTGAAACCAACTAATGTCAACCAGGGGAGGGAAGGAGGAAGACAGTATTTTTTTAACTCCACAAGCACCAGTGGATACCATTTTATTTCTTTGCTAGGGAATATTAATTTCTAGGTCAGGAAATCATTCAGATTAATGTGGCTTTCTCGTGAGATACTTAGCTGCAAAACAGAACTAACATCTATATTTATGTCACAGAAAAGCAGTTTTTTCAAATAATCAAGTCGGTCAAAATATCAATTGTTAGCCTTATTTGCCGGGTACAAAATTTGACTGGTTTGCACGTGTGTTAGTGTGTGCTTAACCCGCGGCAGATCGCCTGCTATTTTAGGGTCCCTGATTGCTAAAAGTTTACTTGATTTCTTTCATTTGAAGTGTGGCTGAGGAGGCAGGCCTGATCAGAGGCAAGTGGTAAAAAGAGAAACAATGTGAAAGATCTTTTTGGGTGTGTTATAAAATAACCACCAACAATCTTTAGGTATTTCTTGGACTTTCGAGACTGAAAACTAAGCTCTCTTTGATAGGTGCTTTAAAATTTTGAATGACTGATAACATTGGAAAGTCCTGAACAGCTGTACAAACACTGAAGCAAGGACTTTAACATTCTGCCCTGGGTACTGGGCGTGGTGGCTTATACCTGTAATCCCAGCACTTTTGGAAGGCAAGACAGGAAGATTGCTTAAGCCCAGGAGTTCAAGACCAACCTGAGCAACATACAAAAAATTAGCTAGGTGTGATGGCGCACATTTGTAGTCCCAGCTCTCTGGGAGGCTGAGGTGGGAGGATTGCTTGAGCCCAGGAAGTTGAGGCTGCAGTGAACTGAGATCATAGCATCACTGCATTCCAGCCTAGGTGACAGAGTGAGGCCCTGTCTCAAAAAAAAAAAAAAAAAAAAAAAAATCTGCTCTGAGTTACATGTTTTGAATAAAGGTGCAGAAAAATTAAGCCTTATCTTGATCAGAATAAACAAGATCAAACATCCTTCTCCATCCCTGGTTCATAGTGTCCACAATTTCTACCATTAGAGCTCTATATTTTTATCCTGGAGTCCTTTTTTAAAATGCGTCTATTCCTGGCAATATGTTAGACCAATTCATGAAGACACTGAAACCACTTAGATCCATGTTCCTCCCTATGAGCCCTGAAAGAGGAAGGAAGAGATGCATCAGGGGAGGCTAGATGTACCAACTCTGACTATGCTGAACCTAGAATGGATCCAGTACAGTACAGTATAGTACAGTAGTTGTTGAGCCTTTGAATAATGATATTGTAAAGCAAATTATAAGTTTTGCGATGTAAGTTACTTAATCTAAGAAAATAGATTTTTTGGCTGGGTGCAGTGGCTCATGCCTGTAATCCCAGCACTTTGGGAGGCCGAGGCGGGTGGATTACGAGGTCAGGAGTTCAAGACCAGCCTGGTTAACATGTTGAAATCTTGTCTCTACTAAAAATACTATATATATATATATATATTAGCCAGGTGTGGTGGCACATACCTGTAGTCCCAGCTACTTGGGAGGCTGAGGTTGCAGTGAGCTGCGATCACACCACTGCACTCCAGCCTGGCTGACAGAACACCACTCTGTCTAAAAAAAAAAAAAAAGAAAATGGATTTTTTCAAGTTCAAATGTTGCTATGCAATATAAAATTTGATGGATTTTTTTCTAGTGAGGGTCCCAACAGGCAACAGATGACACACTTGAATTAGGATAATTTGAGGAGAGTTTATTATTTTTTTAATTTTTTTTCGAGACAGAGTCTTGCCCGGTCACCCAGGCTGGAGTGCAGTGGGGGAGATTTTATTTTTAAAGGGACTATTTACAGGAGAGCTGGTGGGGTGTAATGGAAACATAAGGCTAGTCTAGAAACCAGTGGTTAGAAGCCTCAGAATGGCTTATGCCCGTAGGCCCTAAGGGAGTAATGATCAGAACCTGGAAAGGGAGTAGCATTTGGAGGAGACCACCTTGAGAGGAGCAGTGACCTTTACTCAAGGGACACATACAGCCAGAGTCAACCTCTCTAGGAAAAAGCCAAGGGAATAAAAACTTTGATCTTGCACTTCTTCCTTTTCTGCCAGAGCTCCCCATTAGCCAAAACCAACTGGAAGCCAAAGGGAAATGGAGCATATACACATGGGTCAGGCAGAGGGGGAGGTAGAAAGGGTCGAGAGGAATCTGGAGGAGCATAATGACACCCCCATTCACTCCACAAGAAGCACTGAGGAAGAGCCATCCACATCTCTTCCTTTCCCACTGTATGCTTTCAAGCTTTCAGAGTAAAGCAGTCTTGGGCTGGAAGAGTGGAGAGGATGTGTCCTTAAAATCAGATTTGGAGTGTTGATTAATATCTTACCAGATTTGGAGTGTTTATATATATATATATACACACACACACACATATATATATACACACATACACACACACACACACACACACACACACACACACACACACACACACATATATATATATATATATATTTTTTAGTTGGAGTCTTACTCTGTTGCCCAGGCTGGGGTGCAGTGGCGTGATCTTGGCTCACTGCAACCTCCACCTCCCAGGTTCAAGCGATTCTCCTGCCTCAGCCTCCTGAGTAGCTGGGATTACAGGCATGTGCCTCCACGCCCAGCTAATTTTTGTATTTTTAGTAGAGACGGGATTTCACCATGTTGGTCAGGTTGGTCTCGAACTCCTGACCTTGTGATCCACCCACCTTGGCCTCCCAAAGTGATGGGATTACAGGCATGAGCCACCACACTCGGCCTGATTAATATCTTACACTGGACATCCTAATCTCTGCATCAAGACTGTGTTTGTAACTGAAAGTGATAATCTATAGTGATAGCAATCATTATAAGCCAGAAAATGTAAGGACTTACCAGAATTTTCATACTAGAACATATCTATAGACAAATAGATATGTAGACGTCTAGATAGATAGATGGATAGACTTTATATATGTAAAGGGACAATAGGGACAAAAATAAAGTTGCTTTTTTTCTTTTTAAATTGAGACAGGGTTTTGCTCTGTCACCCAGGCTGGAGTACAGTGGCATGATCTCAGCTCACTTGGCTCACAGCCTTGACCTCTGGGCTCAAGTGATCCTCCCACCTCCGCTTCCTGAGTAGATGGGACTATGGGCATACGCCACCACACCTGCTAAGTTTTGCATTTTTTTATAGAGACAAGGTTTCACCATGTTACCCAGGCTAGTCTCAAACTCCTAGGCTCAAGTGATCCACCCACTTTGGCCTCCCAAAGTGCTACAATTACAGGTGTGAACCACTGTGCCCAGCTTAAAGCTTTTTTATTACATCAGAGAATTGTGCTTATTCAACATAATGTTTTCCAATTTCTCACTTTACAGACAATGAAACTGAATCTGAGAGAGCTTGATTCACATACCCCATCTCAGCAAGCCACTTCACACCAAAATCCAAACTAGAAGCATAAATTGAGGCATTTACAGGACATGCCACTGTGGGCTTACAAAAGAAGTTAGCACTGTTACAAATTTCAAACAAGGTCTAAGGCAAAATTTTAAACAAGGTCTATGAGCTATCTTTGCTGTATCGCTTGGCAGCAGACATTACCCTTAGGTAGTGTGGTATCAGGTAGTTGGAGATGTCTCAATGGCCAAGCTAGGCTTCCTTGTTACAGTGACTTATACCTCTCCTCTGAGGTTTAGACCTTAGTTCTGTGATTCAGAAATTCAATTTCATTTTTTCACCCAAGAATAATCAGGTTCTGATGAATTGATGTACTTGTCAACCTCACAAACAGAGTTACTGGTAAATAAAAATGTGCATTCAATTATGCTGAGAAATGTTACTGTCAAAGAAATAAGACTGGTATCAGCTAGTCAGCATATTCTCTGGCTGAATTGTTTGGAGGGAGAATATAGATAAATCAGACATTCATTTTCATTCTCAAGAAAATAACTCCAAGTGTAAATCCCACTGTCAGTGGGTCAAAGGCATAAACTTCACACATAAATGACAACATATAATAACAATTTACTTTACTAAGCATATGTCCGGTTTTTTTGTTTTTGTTTTTTTGTTTGTTTGTTTTTTGAGACGGAGTCTCGCTCTGTCGCCCAGAATGGAGTGCAGTGGCGCAATCTCGGCTCACTGCAAGCTCCGCCTCCTGGGTTAACACCATTCTCCTGCCTCAGCCTCCCGAGTAGCTGGAACCACAAGTGCCTGCCACCACGCCCGGCTAATTTTTTTCGTATTTTTAGTAGAGACGGGGTTTCACTGTGTTAGCCAGGATGGTCTTGCTCTCCTGACCTCATGATCCGCCCGCCTCAGCCTCCCAGGTTCAAGTGATTCTCCTGCCTCAGCCTCCTTAGTAGCTGGGACTGCAGGCATGTGCCACCATGCCCAGCTAATTTTGTGTTTTTAGTAGAGACAGGGCTTCTCCATTTTGGTCAGGCTTGTTTCGAACTCCCGACCTCAGGTGATCTGCCTGCCTCAGCCTCCCAAAGTTCTGGGATTACAGGCGTGAGCCACAGCGCCCAGCCATGCCCTGAATTTTTACAAATTCCTTGGTGTTTTGATGTGCATCCTCCATAGTGTGGTAAAACCTTAGCATCATAAAACTTTGGTTAGACAGAAATTAATTAGAACACTTCATTTAAAATAATTTTTTCTGATGCATCAACTTCTTTCCTCTCAGCTCCAAATCTACCCTGCACTGCTCTGCTCTGTGATGCTGGAGCTAGGCCCTGTAAACATTTCTCCTTTGCAGCTGGCAGAATGTTAAGCTTTGTCTGCAGGGCTGGGGGGCCACTGCAAGAGGAAAGTGCTTCTCTCTTCTTTGTTCCCATGTGATTTTCCTTCTCTTGGGGTAACCTGACAGCCAGTGGGTGCAGGAATCCCAAAAGTGCTCAATTGCCCAGGGAGTCTCACAGGCAACCCAGAAGGTGGTTTCTTGCTTCCCGACACTGACTTGCAGAACCTGGGTGGACTTCTTTACCATCCAGGAGGTGATAGCTACATCCGAGTGAAGTGACTCCAGTGAAGTCAGCCTTGGAGAGAGGGCTCTTCCAAATTTGTTCCTTCCTTGGGTACTCAGCATTCGCCCTGGGGCAAGCATTCTCAGTGGGGGTGAAAATTGGTTCTTTGCGGGGGTGGGGAGTATGTGTGAAATAATCTTAGGTTATTCCTCCAAAGGGCCACAGTACACACACAGATATACAGTATACCTATAGAATTAAGGTTTCATGGGGATGAGGGGACAGGTGGTGATAAGGGGCAAAAAATATCTAAAAATGTCTCCTTAGAGGGGCAAATTTTTTTTATATAGGTTGAGAAACTCTGGTCTAGAAAGTAGCAGCAGCTCTTTATATCCGCCATTCTTGCATTCTTAAGAGTTATGTTTACCCCTTAGTAGTTAATCCCATTTCTAGTTAATATACTTTAAATTTCCCCTATTGGACTTATTGTGTGATTGTTTTCTGGCTAGACCTTGACTGATACAGTGCACTTGACTTTTATGGAAAAAAGGCAAATAATTGTCTGGAGCCGTGAGGCCCGGAAATTGCCGCGGCCTCTGTTGCTTAAGCTCCGCATTGCGGAGACAAGATGGCGCACTTCCTGGTTCTTCATCATCAACTTTTCCCCTGCGCGCGAACTATTCCCGCCGGCGCCTAGATAACTTCCCGCGCCCGGGAAAGACTAAGTCTACTGAGCATGCGCCTGGTGACATCTCTCATTATTCTCCTCCCTGCCTGCTCTGCCGCATTCCTCTTCCCTGCCAGCCTATATAAGGCATTGCACCGCCGCCATTAAACGAGACTTGATCAGGATACTGTCTTGTCTCCATTTCTTGTGTCTCTTGCCTCTCTAAATCCCCACACCCTCCTCCAAGGTCTGTGTTAACGATCCCGCTGGACGGGACAAATAATAATTGAAAATATGCTAAAATCAAAGGCTTGAGTTTTTAAAATTCTAGGACATTGTCTTTTTTTTTTTTTTTTTTTTTTTGAGATGGAGTGGCGCTCTGCTGCCCAGGCTGGAGTGCAGTGGTGTGATCTTGGCTCACTGCAACCTCTGCCTCCTGGGTTCAAGCAATTCTCCTGCCTCAGCCTCTCGAGTAGCTGGGACTACAGGCACTTTCCACCACACCCAGCTATTTTTGTATTTTTATAGTAGAGACAGGGTTTCACCATGTTGGCCAGGATGGTCTCGATCTCTTGACCTCGTGATCTGCCCACCTCAGCCTCCCAAAGTGCTAGGATTACGGGTGTGAGCCACCACACTTAGCCCTCTAGGACATTTTTTATAGCCTGTAGAGCTGAATCCCCAGCTACTTACATCCCCAGCTACTTACATCTTGCACAGTGGGAATATATGTTTGGAATGATGACATTGGGACCACGACAGATGAAGGATGGCCAAAGATAGGTTGCTAGTCTGTACTAGCCTTTCACTAGTACAATGCATTCTATATAGATACGGAACACATTTTTCATTTATAACTATTTTATTAAGTGCTTATAAATGCCAAGCTGCATAATAACAATAATCATCATCATCATCATCATCATCATCCTAACATTTATTGGGCACTTACTATGTGCCAGCACTAATCTAAGCTCTATCACTCTGGTAACACAGCTGCAAATGAATAGGAAAAAGCTGAAAATATAAGCCAGGAAGCCAGTTAGGAGGTTGCTGTAAAAGTCCAGGCATGAGATGACAGTGGCTTGGACTAGGGTGATAGCACGGAGATAGCATGCTGTTGGCTTAGTAAGGCCCAGAGCAGAAAGAGCTCTCCACCCTCTTTAGCTACAAAACAGTCTGTAGCAGAGGCGTCATTCAATCCACTTACCAGAGAAACAAGGCTAGAGAAAGAAACATAATTTATTTGTTAAGTTCCTACAACATGGCCAGTACTGTGTTACACAATGTTAGGGGTAGCCAACAATAATCATATATTTATGAGTACCTTATGACCTGTTATACAGCTATAAAATGATAAGGTGAATAGAAGAATATATAGAATATATTTGAGATTTTGGAATGGGAAAGAATTTTGTAAATCAGACCTAAAAAGCACAAGACATGAAATTTTGACTGCACTAAAATTACAGATTTCTGTTCAGTGAAGCCCATCATAAACAAACTTACACAGACAGAGGATAGACAGAAAGAAAACATTTGGAAGATATTTCACACCAATAAGGAATTCAAACCCAGAATATACAATAGTCCTCCTTATCTGCAGGGGATACATTCCAAACCTCGCCAAGTATATGCCTGAAACTGGATAGCACCAAACCTTATATATACTATGTTTCTTTCTTTTACATACATACCTATGATAAAGTTTAATTTATAAATTAAGCACAGTAAGAGATTAACAACAATAACCAATAATACATTACAACAATTATAATAATATAATAGCATTACTACTCTTGCAGTTTGTGGTCATTATTAAATAAAATAAGAGTGACTTGAACACAGCATGGAGATACCACAAATTATTCTGAGAACTGGGAGGTCTACTAAGTGACTAAGGGGTGGGCAGCGGGTGGATATGTGCTGCACAAAGGAATGATACAGGCCTTGGGCAGGATGGAGCGAGATGACACAAGTTTTCATCACACTAGTCAAAATGGCATGCAGTTTAAAACTTATGAATTGTTTATTTCTGGAATTTTCCACTTAATATTTTTGGACTAAAGACGGTGGGTAACAAAATTCAGAAAGCAAAACCTCAGATAAGTGGGGACAACTATATAAAGAACTCCTATAAATCAGATAAAGTACCCAAGAGAGACATTGACAAAAAGTATGAATAGCCAACTCTCAGAAGTGGAAACCCAAATGCCTAAGAAGGATTGAAGAGAAGTTCAGTGTCACTAGTTAACAGAAGAATGGAAATTAAAACTATTTGAGATACCCAAATAGTGATACTTACATTATACCCAATAGATTTATAAAAATTAGAAAGTTGGGAAATCTTGATAATCTTGGCAAAAGTGTGCGAAACAGAAACCCTCATGTGCTGCTGCCGGGAGCATACACAGATGTAGGTATCCTAGAGTGCACTGTGGCAGTATCTCATTGTATGTGTGTGTGTGTGTGCTCACGCACGTGCATGCTCATTGACAACCTATGATCCAAGAATCCCTTTCCACACAGGTTCATGAAGAAATACACACAAAGATGTCTGTCACAGGATTGTTTGTGGACAAGAGAGTTCGGGGCAGTCTGGGAGTCCATCACTAGGGCCACAGGTATTTTAAGAGGATCAGATGATCATGACATGATCATGACACATAATATGGAACCTTATGCAGCAGTTAGAAGAAATGCACTAGCTGTGCATAAAGCAACATGAATAGAGCTGTAAAACAGTATTGCATCAAAAAGAAAGAAACAGAATGAGAGCCATTGAACAGTACAGATTTAACACATATATTCATAGAGCAGCATTATAGAAAAAACAACCTGGAGATACACTCATGTCCGAACACTTATTAAATACATCAGAGTGACTGCCAATGCTGGCAATCAAGGAGGAAAACAATGAAGTAAAATAAAACAAGGAAAGGGCTCTCATGGATGATCACGTACAGTGATCTGAGGAGGGCAATTAACGCAGATCTTTGCACTTTAAGTCCAAAAGAAGAAAAAAGGAAAGATCTAAATCCCGTCTTCCTTTCTTGAAGCTTTTTCATCCCATAAATGAGATGCGACATCTGATTTTTGAGATAATCCATGTAAACGTCTGTGCAACTAGCAACTCAAGGATCATCCATCTAGCTGGTTCTTCCCGGTCTCTGGGGACACTTGAGCAAAGCACACATCCATGAGAAGCCAGAGGGTAGAAATAAAACAGAGTAAAGGATACCCTTGTAAACTCAATTCCATAAACCAAAGCCTAAATACGGCCTTATTTAAGAAACTAGAAGTGCAGTGTAAGACCAAGAATGAAGAGATTGCAGTGTCAGATCAGTGACCCTAGCGTGGTTAATTCCATCAAACAAAACAGGGAGTTCTCTAACAATGAAGCACAGAAAAGAGAAAACAAACAGGTAGCTCCGCGTCATCTGCAAAGACAATGTAGTTGGTAAAGGCAGATTATTTGGCATAATCAGGCAATATAAAATGTATATATGTACGTATATATATACAATTTTTAAAGTGAGTCAATCTTAGGATTTTGTTCGCTTCAAATTGGTTTCAGCCAAACAGGAAACACAAAAGAGCCTGGTTTGATTCCAGAACTCCTCCTTTTTAAGGCTGCCAGGTCTGTCCTTTTGCAGGGAATGAGAGTGAACAAGGCTGAATATTTCTCTGTGTTTCTGAGAAGGGCTTGTCTGACCCAAGTCCTTGCAGCTGCATGCACCACCTGTGGCATGAGTCTGTTGCCCTTTTTCAGTTTGTTCTTTCTTGTCTCCAACTGTCTGCCTAGACAGATGACTGCGGGGAATTCACATGTTTTTCGTTCTCCTTAGCTTCAATATTATAGCCACCCCACTTAAATTACACTCCCAGGTAAGCAGGAATTGGTTTTAATGGAACCCTAAGAGATGGGGAAGTGAGGAAGGTGGGGGATGACTTCTTGATTCCTTGGTGCTGTATTATCACTGATTCTTCCTCTGAGTTATCTTTTGTACTCAAAATTCCTTTATTTGGCCATTAAAGTGAATGAACCTATAAACTGTACTCTCTCTGGATACTTAGGTATTTGAAAATGATTTTGGCTACCATTTCATTTGGCTAGCATTTTATATTGGACTCACCTACAGCTTTAACTAAATGTCTAAGATATCCTTTAGCAGCACATCAGTTTAGGGAAAGCCAGCTTTAAAATGTATAGAAACTTAAGAGTACATAACTTTAAAAATATATAAAGACATACTACTAAACTAAAACAATCACAAAATCTTAGAATTTTGTAGGAGAAAAGAACCTTAGCAAGCACTGACCAGTTCTCAGCCTCTTTTTTTTTTTTCTCTGCCTCCATACTGTTTACGTTTGCAAATTCTCAGTAACATGGCTTCTACTTAATGAGTCTCACCTGGGAAGAACAAACATGTACTGTAGCTTGGAAAGATCACCTCTCTCCCCATGCCAAGTTTATTAGTTTTCAGAGACCATTTGTTGCTAATTGATGATAAAAGTAATATTGTGATTCACAGACTTACCCTGTTTTTTATCTACCAGCCTGTGCCTCACTTTGAACTTTGTGACATAAGACAGGACCATGGCTGGGCACGGTGGCTCACGCCTATAATCCCAGCACTTCGGGAGGCCAAGGCAGGCAGATCACCTGAGGTAGGGAGTTCAAGACCATTCTTACCAACATAGAGAAACCCCATCTCTACTAAAAATACAAAATTAGCCAGGCGTGGTGGCGGGCGCCTGTAATTCTAGCTACTCAGGAGGCTGAGGCAGGAGAATCGCTTGAACCCAGGAGGCGGAGGTTGCAGTGAGCCGAGATTGAGCCATTGCACGCCAGCCTGGGCGACAGAGCGAGACTCCATCTCAAAAAAAAATAAAAATAAATTAAAAGGGCCATGAACACAAAACAACTGTGTCCCCATCTGCAGAGAAACACTGAGTACCTGGACATTGTTTAGTGTCCTTTTTAACCTTATAATTAAATTCCACACTCCCCCTGCTATTATTTAAAGTATTTAGCACTCAACCAAATGTATTTTTATTGGCTACTAGTACTAAAGTAGTTACTATCTTATCAAAAGCCTATTAACAAAAGCCAAAGCACAATTTTTCCCATGCAGTCTCTGGCTTTGATTTTTTATTTTTTATTTTTTAGACGTAGTCGTGTAGAAAAGTTACAGAATACAGATGAACAGAAAAATAGTTTTTCTTAATCTCACCACCTAGAGAAAACAGCATCTCCCATGTACACTTCTAGTCTTCATTTTCATCTTAAACAAGAATATTTTACTTCAAAAATGTCACCCAAACACACTTGTGCCTACAAAGGTGAGCTTCTGAGAAACCAATTTCCCTTGTGCAGCAGCAGACTCTGCTCTAGGGGGAAGGAAGTGGCTCACATCCTGACTAACAGGGGGTCATTGTTACTCTCTCAGAACTGGCATAATGCCTTCTTCTTCTTCAGCCAGAAAGACAATTATGTGACAGAAAATCTAAGAGGTGGGCCTGCCTTAGGGGAAAGTGGCTTAAAAGCAAATTTGACTCACATATAGAGAATCCTAGGCATTTTCCTTGCTTGCCTTCTCTCTATTACAACCCAGAAAGACATGGGTTTGAGTCCCAGTTATTCCTTACAAGCCAGGTAACCTTGGATAAGTTACTAAACTCCCTCTCTGTTACAGTTTCCTCATTTGTTAAATAGGAACAATAATAGTACCGACCTGACTGAGTTCTTGAAAAGACAAGCAAGTTACGCAGGGGCCAAGGGAGAGCTTTCCCCATGGCCCTCAGAAGGTTTGTTGAAAAACCAACTCAAAAAATGATAGATTAATTGGAGAAAAGATATTCAAATTTATTTAATGGGAATACACAGGAGCCTTCAGAATGAAGACCCAAACACACAAGGGAAACTGTCATTTCTATGCTTAGGTTCAACAAAGTATGGCCAGCTGTGTAGGAATATGACTGGACAAAAAGGGTAAGATCTAATGCTAATGGCCTGAGTGGGGAAACCCAGCAAGGCCTGTCTGTCTAGATTCTTCTTGGCTTCTCTAAGCATGCATTCCTTCCTTCTGGGTGTGGGACAGGACCCTCTCTGGAACCAGGGTCTTATGTCCTGCAGTCAAATAAGGGAGGTCAGGTAATTTCTTCATGGCCAGTTTTTATACAGAAAGGTGGAGGGAAAGTTAGAGTAAAATTGTAGGTTTTATGATTAGCTTTGGGGCAAGGGGTTCTGGTTTCTATGACCTACCTTGGGGAAGAGGGATTCTAGTTTCTGCGGCTGGCCTCAGTGGAGAATGGATTGAAAGACAGGAAGGCAGGAGAAGGTCAAAGAAAAACTTCTGTTTCTGAGGTTGTTTTCTGAGGCCTTTGTTTTAGGGTATTGTTTTCTGAGCCCCAACAGTTATTACAAAAGAGTTTTTAGTGTCTGGCCTGCAGTAGTAAAAAGGTTTCAACAAATGTCAGCAGCCTTATTGTGATTGTGGATTAGTATGAGGATTATATGAGATACTCTATTTGAAACTCCTGCTACACTTAGGAATTAGTATTTCAATAATTAGCATTACAGGGAGGGTTTGTTCTTAACTACTCACCTTTTCACTTGGCCATACTCCGTTTTTTTCTTCTAGTCCACTGCTGTCTGGTAGAAGTTTCTGTGATAAAAATGGTCAATTATCTGTGCTGTTCACTATGGTAGCCACGAGTCACATGTAGCTATTGAGCTCTTGAAATGTGGCTAGCGCAAATTAGGAACTTAATTTTTAGTTTCAATTTTAATTAATTTTAATATTCCACTTAGTTCCTTGATGTCTGTCTGCTCCTATCCTTGTCTAAACACCCCTATTTCCTTTAGGCATAAAGTAGATTCATCTATAGGGACTTTGGTCAGTCTCTACTCATTTACACTAAGTTTTGAATAATGTTTTCTACATAGCACTTTGTTGATAAATGATACATACAATCCTACCATTAAGAAATCCAAAACAGACCTGGTGCAGTGACTCATACTTGTAATCCCAGCACTTTGGGAGGCCGAGGTGGGTGGATTATTTGAGGTCAGAAGTTTGAGACCAGCCTGGCCAACATGGTGAAACCCCATCTCTAATAAAAATACAAAAAACTCCCTGTAGTCCCAGTTACTTGGGAGGCTGAGGCATGAGAATTGCTTGAACCTGGGAGGCGGAGGTTGCAATGAACCAAGATCATCCCACTGCACTGCAGCCTGGGTGACAGAGTGAGATCTTGTCTCAAAAAAAATAAAAAATAAATAAATAAAAACAAAAAAGAATTCAGAAACAAACTGGATATATTTCCAGCATCAAGCTTCTCCACCAAGTCTGCCTTTCCTTCTGTTAAGCACTTAGCAAATTTGAATGCAAATAACTTAATAACCTTAAGAAAACCATTTGGCAGATTAGTTTAAAAGGCTGCTTTACACATCTGGAATGGAAAGGGGGTACTTCTGCTATCAAAAGCCATCCTTCACAAAATACAGCAGGGTAATTCTTGATCTGCTCCAACCCGTGTCTTCCTATGGGCCCTTGCTCAGAGGTGCCATGTGGTGTCTGAACTTGACCAGATGCCCTGAGGGCAGCCACCAGTTTCCTCAGAGGGAGCAGCTGTAGGATTGAGCCCCAGAAGTGAGTTTACACTCCCTTTTCCAGGGTTTAGGGTCTCTGCTTCTCTTCCCTCTGTGATAAAGCCTTTTTCAACTTCAGGGTCAGATAATCACTTGAAACGTCTATCAAGGAAAAGCAATAAAACCCTAAACAATTTTGCATTAGATCAGGCTAGCTCTGTCTTCTCTCCCAGGGAAAGGCTGCCACCTGCTGTAAAACATCAGCATTGGGCTTTTCCAAGGTCACTGAACAACCACTTCCTCCCATACAAAATTAACGAAAGCACAACCCCACTTGCGTTCACCTCTGCGTATCAGGATTGTAAAGAGGAGGGCAAACCAGGAGGTACTGACATAGAACAAGAGGCAAACTCATCCATATGAATGGTGCCCAGAAGGAACTGGCATAGCCATAACTCTGAATACAAGAGCAGCCTCTCTTCAGCAATTAGCAACAAGGTATCACAAATTAGCTAATTCATAGTAACCTTTAGGAAATCTCCCAAGACGGGCTCATTATTTCCTCCATCCTTCTAGTTCTGTGTATCTTTATGTATTCTCCATGCCCCTAGCAAGACTTAGGGAGGTGAAAGGCTTTCAGGAGAATAAAAACTGATCATTTTCGGGACAGCATTCCTGAGCCTTGTTCCTGATTTCCTGCAAAAATCCCAGGTTGTGGCCGGGCTCAGTGGCCCACGCCTATAATCCCAGCACTTCGGGAAGCCAAGGCAGGCGGATCATCTGAGGTCAGGAATTCGAGACCACCTTGGCTAACATGGAGAAACCCATCTCTACCAAAAATACGAAAATTAGCCAGATGTGGTTGTGCACACCTGTAGTCCCAGCTACTTGGGAGGCTGAGGCAGGAGAATCGCTTGAACCCAGGAGGTGGAGGTTGTAGTGAGGTGAGATCCTGCCATTGCACACTCCAGTCTGGGCAACAAGAGTGAAACTCCGTGTTAAAAAAAAAAAAAAAAAGAAAAAATCCCAGGTTGCTCCTTGGGATTTTTGCAGGAGGCCAAAGATGGGGGCAGGCCTAGCACAGTGTCTATCCCATTGCATAAAAGCTTGAATTGTTTGTTTGTTCCGTCTTCTTGGTGGGGACAGTGTGCCCAAGAAAAGGAAGAACATTTCCCAAACTCAGAAAAACGAAAGCAAAGGCATTTGGGACGTGCCACCCCAAAATATGCTACTTTGGTATACTAATTATTTTAAGCTGAAGACACTTGAAAGACAGCAAATGCAGGGAGAGGCTTTCTCTGAACTCTCTCTTACCTGCCTAAAGACAGATCCTCCAAAAGGAACTCAGTTGTCATTAATTCCCCTCCCTGGTAGGTTAATCAACCAGGGAAGATTGACTATTACAACAGGACAGAAGACTAGAAGTGGACACCACTTCTATTACATCTGTAACAGAATGTAATAGTTTGCTACAGACGATTCCATCTCCCTAAGGGCTCATTCTTTCCCCCAAATTATTTACTCTCCCCTAAGTCATCCATATCCCTCTTCTTCTTTCCCCTAGGAAGACGGCATGAGCTCCCAAATCTCACCACTTTTTTGGGTATTCATTTTTTTTTCTTGTGACGCCCCATCCATGCAATAAGTTTGTATACCTTTTCTCCTGTTAATCTGCGCATTGTCAGTTTGTTTCACAGACTCAAATTTTACACCTAGGAGTGTAGAGGAAAAGTCTTTCGCTCCCCTCTAAAAGCAAGAATGAGGTGCTATGTAGGGCCCATCATTTTATGCCCCAGAGCCTCCTCTTCCCTGTCTCCATTCTCCACTCCCACCCTGAGACCATTCACCACCCATGAGCTACTGTAGTCTCCTGTCCCCCCGACAACTTTTTTTTTTTTTTTTTGAGACAGAGTCTCGCTTTGTTGCCCAGGCTGGAGTGCAGTGGCACAATCTTAACTCACTGCAAGCTCCGCCTCCCAGATTCACACCATTCTCCTGCCTCAGCCTCCCAAGTAGTGGGACTACAGGTGCCCGCCACCACACCCAGCTAATTTTTTTGTGTTTTTAGTAGAGATAGGGTTTCACCGTGTTAGCCAGGATGGTCTCGATCTCCTGACCTCGTGATCCACCTGCCTTGGCCTCCCAAAGTGCTGGGATTACAGGTGTGAGCCACTGTGCCTCCCCCCGCCCCCCAATTTTTAAGAGTACTAAACCTCTCTCTCTAAATTGTGCCTTTGTATCTGGGAATTTACCAAACTTCAAGAATTCCTTAGGGATTCCAATGTTGAGTAAGCTCAAATATAAACGACCTGACATTTATAACTAAATATCCCATATCCAAAAAGTTTACAATATAAGAAAAATAAGACCAAACACTAATAACTTCTAAGCAAAAATAGCTGAAACACAAATGCCTTGCTGCCTGATTTTTAGCCTTGTAGAATCTATGGCATTGTTATGGTTGATGCAATTGTAAAATATCTGCAAAACGCTTGCCAGCCTCTTGATGAAACTGAGTTATTTTCTTCACTGTAAACCACAGGAGAGCCCCAGATTGCCACTCCAGCATCTCCTACCTGTATTCACAGACAGGAAGAGGTAGGCTATGAAAGCAGGAAAGGACAAGAATATTTTTGTTGGTGGAAGAGAAGTCTTTCTAAAACTTGCCTCAACAGCCAAAGAAATGAAATGAAGTCTTGCATTATCTGATCCTTCTACACATTTGTGTGTGTGTGTATAGTGTTTCAAGTAACTTTTTTTTTTTTTTTTGAGATGGAATCTCCCTCTTGTCGCCCAGGCTGGAGTGCAATGGTGTGATCGCGGCTCACTGCAACCTCTGCCTTCCAGTTTCAAGCTATTCTCCTGCCTCAGCCTCCGAGTAGCTGGGATTACAGCCGCCCACCACCACACACGGCTAATTTTTGTATTTTTATTAGAGACAGGGTTTCACTGTGTTAGCCAGGCTGGTCTCAAACTCCTGACCTCGTGATCCGCCCGCCTCAGCCTCCCAAAGTGTTGGGATTACAGGCGTGAGCACTGTGCCCAGCCTCAAATAACTTTTAAGGCAATATTTTATTTAAAATTCTACCTCTTTAACTTTTATTTCATTTTTTTGCTTCTACGGTTTTTTATTCGCGTTCATTTAACTCACAGTTTTATAATTTACACATTTTTAATGTCTTGAATTATTCCTTTGAGTTGTTATACAAAAATTTACCCAATTGTTGAAGATTTAGTTTCCTATGTTTTTCATTTTAGCTCATACTGAAATAAATATCTTTCTGGAAAGTGCTTTTCTCCTTACTGCAAGTTGATCTACAATCCATTACAGTGAAGAGCATGTGGCAATGCTCAGCAAATATTATAATTTTGTATAATAATGAGAATATGGGGTAAAACAAACATTAAAACAATTCTGGTGTAAAAAAACAATGTCTTGATACAGATTACTAAATAGCTTTCTAAAAGAATACTACTTATTTGCTATGTCAACAGATAAGTTGTTTAACACGTCATTTCCATTGATATATCTTTTTAAATCTTATTCATTAAGAAGAGGTTAAGGTATGACAAGAATACTGCTTAAATCAAAGGACATAGAGAGTTTGAATGAATATGGAGAGTGTGGGTCACATTTTCAATTTTTTTTTTTTTTTTGAGACAGAGTTTCGCTCTTGTCTCCCAGGCTAGAGTGCAGTGGCGCGATCTCGGCTCACTGCAACCTCTACCTCCCATATTGAAGCGATTGTCCTGCCTCAGTCTCCCAAGTAGCTGGGATTACAGGCGACTGCCACCATGCCCGGCTAATTTTTGTATTTTTAGTAGAGACAGGTTTCACCATATTGGCCAGGCTGGTCTTGAACTCCTGACCTCAGGTGATCCACTCGCCTTGGCCTCCCAAAGTGCTGGGATTACAGGTGTGAGCCATCATGCCCAGCCTCAATTGTTTTTAAAATCTAAACTTGACTATAGTTTAATTTTTCATTAAGTCTGCATTCTAACTTGCAGGGCAGAACATGTAATGGGATCAGTTAACCACTCCAATTTGAACATCTTAAAGTTTGGATCAGTTTTAGCCCAAAGGACCAAAGTGGGTTAGAATTTGTTATAAGGTGAATTTCCAGCTAGCAGGGAAGGACAAGAGGCCACAGAACTTGGCCATTCAAAGTGCGGTCCACAGACCAGCTGCGCCAGCATCAACTGGGAGCTTGTTATTAGGTTGATGCAAAAGCTGTTGTGGTTTTTGCCATCAAAAGTAATGGCAAAAACCTCAATTACTTTTGCACCAGTCTAACTGAAATGCACAGTCTTGGGCTTCAGCCCAGAGCAACTGAATCTTAATCTGCATTTCAACAAGAGCTCCAGGTGCTTCTTATGCACATCAGGTTGGAGAAGCTGCCTTCTAGACAGTGAAAATTGCTACTGCCAGTTGTCTAAGGGCTTTAGTAGAAAAGATAGTTCACTGTGAATATTAAAACATGCTATCCAAAGATAGCAAAAAACCTTCAATAATTTTAATTTGGCTGGTTCTTTTGAAAACATTCTTTATAGTAGAGCCCAGCTTTAAAAAAGTGAAATATCGGCTGGGCGTAAATAGGGGGTAAAACAAACATTAAAACAATTCGGGTGTAAAAAAACAACGTCTTGATACAGATTACTAAAGAGCTCACGCCTGTAATCCCAGCACTTTGGGAAGCTGAGGCAGGAGAATTGCTGGAACCCAGGAGGCGGAGGTTGCAGTGAACTGAGATCGCACCATTGCACACCAGCTTGGGCAACAAGAGTGAAACTCTGTCTCAAAAAAAAAAAAGAAAAAAAAAGTCAAATATATTCTGGAGAATATATATATTCTATATAACAAATATATATATAATATATATTCTATATAACAAATATATAGAATATATTTGTTAAATAAAACAAGGTTCTTTTATTTAAACCATCCTAGCAAATAATGGACTATCTGATTTCTAAAACAAAGCTCTTCAGGACCTGGAAGAGAAAGCTTGGCAGATCAGGAACAAGAAAGTCTGGGGAAGGATGGGTATATGTGAATAGGCCCAAAGTGGGCATGAAGATTACATGGTAATGCCTACCAGCAAGCACCATCTACCACCAAGGAGGCACTAAACAACCAGAAGTCAAAATGACTCAGCTGGTTGACTTCAGCCAGCTTTCTTCATCAGCATCTAGTGCTAATATGTTAGATACAAACAGTGTACCATGGCTGGGCATGGTGGCTCACATCTGTAATCCCAGCACTTTGGGAGGCCAAGGCAGGCAGATCATTTGAGGTCAGGATTTCGAGACCAGCCTGACCAACATGGTGAAACCCTGTCTCTACTGGAATACAAAAATTAGCCAGGTGTGGTGGCAGGCACTTGTAATCTCAACTGCTTGGGAGGCTGAGGCAGGAGAATTGATTGAACCCAGGTGACAGAGGTTGCAGTGAGCTAAGATCATGCCACCGCACTTCAGCCTGGGTAACAGAGCAAGACTCCCTTTCAATAATAATAATAATAATAAATAAAAATAAACAGTGTACCATCGTGGCAGAGAGTAGGCTATGAAAGGTCTTAAAAGCATGGGCTCTTGGGAAGTCGAGGCTGCAGTGAGCCGTGATTGCACCACTGCACTGCAGCCTGGATGACAGAGTGAGACCCTGTCTCAAAAAACAAACAAAAAAAGGGGCTCTCTATGGGGTCAGCTGAAGCATTAGTTGAAACTGCACCACAGCCCAACTTCTGCCTCTGTCCAATTTTGCCTCTGCTCCATCCACAGGTGTTAATCCCAAGAGCAACCCCTAATACGTTTTCTACATGATAATCTCCTCGGAGTCTATCTCTCAACTGACAATGCCAAGTGTTAATAATGATGCGGTACAATTGTTAACAACTGTTAACTCACATACACTGTTTGTGGGAATGTAACTTCGTATAACCATTTTAGAAAACTGAAAGAATCTACTAACGCTGACTATAGGAATACCCATGATCCGGTGGTGCAACTCCTGTGACAGAAATGCAGACATATGTGCAGCAAAATACTTGTTTAAGAATGATCACAGCAGTATTATTTTCTTTTTTTTTTTTGAGATGCCCAGGCTGGAGTGCAATGGCTCAATCTCCTCCGCCTCCCAGGTTCAAGTCATTCTCCTGTCTTAGCCTCCTGAGTAGCTGGGATTACAGGCATGCACCACCACACCCTGCTAATTAGTAGAGATGGGGTTTCACCATGTTGGTCAGGCTGGTCGCGGACTACTGACCTCGTGATCCTCCCGCCTTGGCCTCCCGAAATGTTGGGATTACAGGTGTGAGCCACCGTGCCTGGCTGCAGCACTATTTTCAATGGCCCAAAATAGAAAACAACCCAAATACATATCAACAGTAGAGTTAAAATCTATGGTATATTCATACAATGAAATCAACAGTAGAGTTAAAATCAACAGTAGAGTTAAAATCTATGGTATATTCATACAATGAAATACTCTAGAAACTCTTCATAGCATGTAGATAATCTACATACTAGAGTATAGTAAATATGGTATGTATGAACAAACTACTGCTACACATGACAACACAGCTAAGTCTGACAAACATAATGTTGAGTAAAGTGAGCCAAACACCAAACAATGTGATACCATTTATATATGTAAAGTTTGTAATGCAATTCTATGTATATAAAGTTCAAAAATAGGAAAAACTGATTCAAGCTGATAGAAGTCAAGACAGTGCTTAACTTTGAGTAGTGACTGCGAAAAGATGAAAAGGGGGCTGCTAGAGTGTGGAAATATTCTATTTCTTAATATGGGATGTGGTTATATGAGTGTTTTCATTTTGTGAAAATTATTTGAGGCCGGGCGTGGTGGCTCAAGCCTGTAATCCCAGCACTTTGGGAGGCCGAGACGGGCGGATCACGAGGTCAGGAGAGCGTAGACCATCCTGGCTAACACGGTGAAAACCCGTCTCTACTAAAAAAAATACAAAAAACTAGCTGGGCAAGGTGGCGGGCGCCCGTAGTCCCAGCTACTCGGGAGGCTGAGGCAGGAGAATGGCGTAAACCCGGGAGGCGGAGCTTGCAGTGAGCCGAGATCCGGCCACTGCACTCCAGCCTGGGTGACAGAGCGAGACTCTGTCTCAAAAAAAAAAAAAAGAAAATTATTTGAGCAATATAGATATATTTTTAGACAGGGTCTTACTCTGTTACCCAGGCTGGAGTGCAGTGATGCAATCATGGCTCACTGTAGCCTCAAACTCCTGGAACTCAAGGGATCCTACCACCTAGGCCTCCCAAAGTGCTAGGATTACATGCATCTGGCTGAGCCATATATTTTAATGTATATATTACACATCAATAAAATGTCCTTGCCTGTTAGAGAAACATATGAAAGTATTAATGAATAAAATGGTATGATACTTTAGATTTTCTTAGAAAACTTCAGAAAAATAATTAGGCATGGGATAGATGAAACAAAAATATAGACTGCTAATACTTTTTTAAGCTGTGTGATAGTTACATGAAAGTTCACTATTCTATTCTCTCTACTTTTGTGTATTGGAAGAATGTTTTTATAATAAAAAGCTACAAAAAAACCACAGGTACAATTTTAGTCTTAGTGTAGAGAAGGACATAAAACCCAAAAGTCATAAATGAAAAAAATGTTGATGGCTTTAGCATCCATTTCAGTTCCCTTCCTCCCTGTCTTCCGTTGTAAAGGCTACAAAGTGAAATGTCGGCATTGCTAACCCCCTGGCACTGAGCTTGTCCATATGACCCTTAATGCTAATTAATGAGCTTTAGGCAGAAATGTATTCTACCTACATACATAAGCAATACAAATCAAAATAACAATGAAGTGCTATCCATTTTCACCTATTAGATTGATAATGATAAAAAATTTGTTACTCCCAACTGTTGTTGATAGTTCGAAGACACATTCTTCTACACTATTGGTGGAAATATAAGTTCATATAAAACCCTTTGGAAGAGTACTTTGGAAATATCTATCGAAATTCTCCTGAAAGCAAGAGCCACATTTGAATGGTAAGAGTAAGAATGGAAAGGAAACAACAGATATGAAAGCCTAAGTAGAGTCTAATTAATTTGCTGACTGAATATGGATGAAAGGGTCAAACGTTACTAGGGCATTAATAGAAATAAGGAAGTCATACACACTTGTTCGGGAAAGCAGTTAATAATTCAGTTTTTCTGTTACTGCACAATGAAGACAATTTTTTAATTCCCTCTAGGTCCAGAATCTAGATGTTAATACATATATTTATATAGAAGATTTGTAATTTCATTAAGTATTAATCCAGGAACTCAAAAGGAAGGAAACAGAATGCCACTTAGCCTTAGCTACAAGTAGGACCTACTCATAAAGAAAACACACTTCAAATAGTGGTGAGAGACTTTTTTTGCCTGACCAACTGGCAAAGATTTTTTTTTTTTTTTTGAGACGGAGTCTTGCTCTGTCACCCAGGCTGGGGTACAGTGGCGTGATCTCGGCTCACTGCAATCTCTGCCTCCCCGTTTCAAGTGATTCTCCTGCCTCAGCCTCCTGAGTAGGTGGAACTATGGGCACCTGTCACCACACCTAGCTAATTTTGTACTTTTAGTAGAGACGAGGTTTCAGCATATTGGCCAGGGTGGGTCTCAAATTCCTGACCTTGTGATCCGCCCACCTCAGCCTCCGAAAGTGCTGGGATTACAGGCGTGAGCCACCGTGCCTGGCCAAAGATTTTAAAAAATAACCTAGATTAGCAAAGATGCAGAGAAATGGGTACTGTCATATACTGCTGGTGGGAGTGCAAGGGATTACAACTTTTAGAAGACAATTTTACAGTAGATAGCAAAAACTTTTAAAAAACGTTAGGTCTTGTGATCCAGCAATTCCAACTCTATCTGAAAAGTATATGCAGATATGCTTAAAATAATTTTTTAATCAAAGTAATATATGCACATGGTTGGGTTTTTTGTTCTGTTTTGTTGCTATTGTTTTTAGAGACAAGGTCTGGCTAAGTTGCTCAGGCTAGCTTCAAACTCCTGGGCTCAAGAAATCCTCCCAACTAGCTCCAGCCTCTCCAGCAGCTGGGAAAACAGGCATGCACCATCATGTCCTGTGTGCACATGGTATTTTTAAAATTAATACTCTAGAAGATTTAGATGGGAAAGCAGTGTACCTCGGCTCCATTTCTTACCCATACTGCTCTCCAATCTACCACTTTCAAGAACGTTTTAGTCATTTCATCTACTACTTACTTCTTTGTGTTTAAATAATTTGCTCATTCAGGCTTTTTCTTGATTTATCAACTTAAGACATTGTCTACAGATATCCTGTTAAAGTAGTTGAGGATTTCACTCTCTTACTCAGTCTCCACTTCCTTTCCCCACTTCCTCTCACTATAGCTTTTTCATAATCTTTAAATGTCATAAGGCAGGACTTTTTGGTAAAAACAAAACCTTGTTTTCATAGGGCAAAAGTGTTTTGATTAATTTGGTAATAAGTATTTACGTAATTATGACTATGTAAAGATTTCTAAATATCAAAGGGATAGCAATATTTTTTTCCAAATCTCCAAACATAAAAACATCCAACAACCTAGCAGTTCCATTTTTTTCTCAAGACCTTCCTCTCATATCCCTCTAACTCCTCATCTAATCAGGACTGACTGCTCCACAGACTTGGGGCATAGTTGTCATTCTTGGACTTCTCCTCACTATCCTGTGTTAGCTCTCTCATTTCCTGGACTACTTTTTCTTTCTTAGTTTACTCTCCAGTATTCCTGAAATAGAATTTCCTAAGAAAAGGTACATATAGGTAAAATTCTGAGTCCTTGAATCTCTGAAAATGTCTTTTTTTGAGACAGGGTCTTACGCTGTTGCCAGACTGGAGTGCAGAGGCATGATTGTGGCTCATTGCAGCGCCCATCTCCTAGGCTCAGGTGATCCTCCCACCTCAGTCTCCAGTGTAGCTGGGACTTCAGGTGCGTGACCCTCCATGCCTAGCTAATTTTTTTTTTTTTGTATTTGTAAAGACACGGTATTGTCATGTTGCCCAGGTTGGTCTCGAAATGCTGAGCTCAAGTCATTCACCTGCCTTGGCCTCCCAAAGTCCTGGGATTACAGACATGAGCCACCACACCCGGCCAAAATGTCTTTACTCTATCCTCATACTTTATTGGTGGTTTGGTTGGATCTAAAATTCTTAGCTAAACCTAATTTCTCTTCAGAATATTGAAGATAATAGCCCTTTGCTTTCTAGAATTCAGTGACAATGTTGAGAAGCATGAAGTTATTGTTTCTCCTTTCTTTTGATCTGATCCTTTTTTCTCTCTTTGGAAGCTTTGATGGTGTTTATTCCCAGTGCTGTAGTTTTTTTCTTCTTCATTTTTATTTGATACTCTCTGGATCTCTTACTGGCTAAACAATAGAATTTCTGGTTGATTCTTTAAGTCTCTTACCTTTTTTCTCCAGTGTTCCATCTCTTTGTCTCCTTGTTTGACTTTCTGGGAGACGTCATCAATGTTCTCATGCTCTTCTTTTCTGCTTTTAAATTCAGTGATTGTATTTTAAATTCCCAAATGCTTTTTAAAAATAATTTTCTTTAGTTCCCTGCATCATCTGGGTTTCCTCTGAGTTCCTTTTTGGTTGGTTTGTTACCTTTGCTATTGTGAGCTTTTCCCAATTATCTGGTGATTCTTGGGTTTTTGTTCTTTTTGCATGTGTGTTTACATGACAGAAATAAACTAAAAAGATATATTGGAAGGCCTTGCTGGAGTGAGGAGGACAGGTCAAATGGTGGGTTTCACTTATGGTGATCGGTTGGTACATCAGTCTTTTTATTGACCAACTACCAAATGTCAGTACGAGAAAGGAAAGTAACTTAGTTTCTCCATAGAAGAAACTAAATTCTCCCATCTTAAGTTGCATTTTGTGAGCAAGGTATAGAAATGAGTCTGACTGTCCACTGTTCAGCCAGAACATGTAGGCTGATGCAGCCAAGGAAATTCAGGTTAGATGTCTGTAACATGTACATCTGCATCAAAAAGTAGTCTGAAAGTACATATACCAAAATGTTAAACTAGTTATCTCTTAGTTGTGGATTCATGGGTTATTTAAATTCTCTTTTTTTCTTATGTAAATTTTCTAATTTTTCTACAGAATTAACTATTTGATTTTTTAAAGTATGTAAATAAAATCAAACCATAAAAAACACCCAATTTCTTAAATGGACAAAATATTTCAACAGATATTTCATCAAAGAAGATACATAGATAGCAAAATAAGTACATGAAAAGATGTACAATACTTTTTGTAATTAGAGAAAAACAAATTAAAACCACAACGAGATACTACTATATACTCATTGAATGGTTTTTATAAAACAACACATATACTACCAAGTGCTGGTAATGGTGTACAGCAATTTTCATACATTGTTGATGGGAATGCAAAATGGTACAGCCACTTTGGAAAACAGTTGACAGTTTTCATGAAGTTAAACACATACCACATGGCCAATAATCCTACTCCTAGATATTTACCAAAGAAAAATGAAAGTATATGTTCATACAAAAATCTGTACATGAATATTTACAGTAGATTTATTCATAATAGCCAGAACCTGGAAACAACCCAAATATCCTTCAACTGTAGGATATTCCTTTGATATTTCATAGTATGACTACCTCCATACTATGGAATACTACTCAACAATGAAAATAAATGAACTATTGATACATATTACAACAATATGAACAAATCTCAAATGCATTATATTAAGTGAAAGAAGCCAGACTCAAAGGCTATATGCTTTCTAATTTCATTTATATGACATTCTGAAAAAGCAAAACTATAGGGACATAGGACAGATAGGTGGTTGCCAGGGGTCAGGGGCAAAGGGACAAGCTAACAAAAGGACAGTATGAGAATTTTTTGAGTGATGGCACTTTCTGTTTCTTGATTATATGACTCAATGCATTTGTCAAAACGCATGGTATCATGTGCTAAAATGAGTGACTTTTAGTGTATAGAAATTTTTTGGGCCAGGCGAGGTAGCTCGCACCCGTAATCCCAGCATTTTGGGAAGCTGAGGTGGGCGGATCATCTGAGGTCAGGTGTTCAAGACCAGCCTGGCCAACATGGTGAAAACCCGTCTCTACTAAAAAATCCAAAAATTAGCTGGGCATGGTGGTGGGCGCCTGTAATCCCAGCTACTTGGGATGCTGAGGCAAGGAGAATTGCTTGAACCTGAGAGGCAGAAGTTGCAGTGAGCCGAGATCACACCACTGCACTCCAGCCTGGTGACAGAGTGAGGCTCCATCTTAAAAAAAAAAAAGAAAAGAAAAATAAATTTAAAAAATACAAATATAAAAAACACTGTGTGTTAAAATTACAACTTACAAAACTCTTAAATTAAAAGCTAAATATTTCAGAAGGATCCTATGTATGGTTCCTCTAAATAGCAAGACCCCTCTGGCATTAAAATATAATGAAATTTGGCCGGGCATGGTGGCTCACACTTGTAATCTCAGCACTTTGGGGGCTGAGTCAGGTGGATCATGAGGTCAGGACTTTGATACCAACCTGGCCAATATAGTGGAAACCCCGTCTCTACTAAAAATACAAAAATTAGCTAGGTGTGGTGGCATGCTACCACATAAGGTTGGAAGCAAATTAGCATGATAGGCAAAGCAGTCCCAGCTACTCAGGAGGCTGAGGCAGGAGAATCACTTGAACCTGGGAGACGGAGGTTATGGTGAGCCGAGATCATGCCACTGCACTCCAGCCTGGGCAACAGAGTGAGATTCCATCTATATATCTTCATGTATATATATTTCATATATACATGAAATTTATAAAATTTATAAAATGTATAAAATTAACTCACACAGAAAGATTCTGGCATATATCTATTGCACATTGTCTGAACACTGGCAATGCTGAGCCCATGAAGTCATAAGAACTGCATCTTTATCCTCGGAAAAGATGAGACATTGGTCAAAGAGAAGCTGATGTGACACAGTGAAATTAATACAACTCCATTCCTACTATTCCATTCATTAAACACATATTTATAATTATTTGTAAGTATTTGTTAGTTGCTTATTATATAAAAGCTTATGACAACGCAGAGAATACAGAGATAAATCATGAATCATATGCAAAGATCTAGTAAGGGAAACTAACCACAGAGTATGTCACATAGCCACATTACCAGGCAGGAAATGACTAGTGCTGCATGAGCGGTATGGAGGAGGGATTCAGAGTAGAAGATTACTCTGTCTTAGTAGTGAGGTCAGAGATGGCTGTTTGGACTACACTGCATTTTTAAAAGGGTATTTGAAGAAGAGGTCAAATTTGAAATGCAGAATTGGGCATGTGGGAGCTGGGAAGGAGCCCAGGGAAGGCAATTCAAGTAAAAAAGAAAACAAAACGAAATGAAACTCATATAATTTTTCTTACATATGGTGGGGAAGTAGCTGTAAAAACACTAGCTATTACCCTTATCGTCATCATCATTATGTGAACACTATGTGACACATGGACTACTTTGCTTATCATGCTAATTTGCTTCCAACCTTACTTATCGTAATAGCCATTGTGTTCTTCCAGCAGAATCTTCAGTGTTAGCCCAAAAGTTCTTGGGGTCTAATCACCTGAAACATGATTTTGTTGACTCTGTCATTAAACGCTAAAATGTGTGATTATTCAGTAAAAAATATATCTCTTCTGTCACTTTTTCCCCATGCCTCCTTAGCCATTGTGAATAATATCCTCTTAAAAATGCCACATAAAATCATACATCTCTGGTATTCTCGTTAATATTAAAATGTATTTTAAATTCTCTTGTCCCTGTATTATTCAACCAGATAAAAAGGAGGAACAGATCAATTTTCATGTGCCCTCTGTAATTGCAATTTTCAGTACTTCAACCTGTCCCTTTATACTCTTTTCTCTTTTGCAGGCTAAATAATCACTTTGAGTCAGTTGCTGCAGTGAAACTTGAAACCTGATCATTGAAGAAGCCTGCAATTTAGCAGAAAACAAGTCACACCAGGCTCTACTGCTCCAGCTGCATATTGAAGATCGAGTCTCTTTAAAAATACCCTTATATTTCTAGTTAGTTTTGTTGCTATAACATAATTCAAGCCTTAAATAACTTTGCAAAGTTGTTTTTTGAAGAATATTATATATTCATACCTACCCACAAGTTCTAAGCGGCTCACTATAATCTTGTAAGATCATAGTGATGTGATATATAACTGTATAGTGATATATGATATAGTGACGATGTATGATGTAACTGTAATCTTATAAGACTGTAGTGATGTGATATATAACACGGCTTAAGCATAATTTGTGGGAAATGACATGTGCTGATTAAATGAATTTTCTGGTTAAGCCCTTTTATCTTTCAATCTTGTCTCATGATTCAGGATTTTGAGTTGCTTCGTTTCTGAAAATGATGCTGTTACTGAGAGCAGAACCTATGCTGCTAGATGCTGTTTTGATGTTATTTTGCTGCTGTTGTCATTTGTTGTCATCATTTGTCTCTACTAAGGGCAGATCCTTTCCCCTTCTGTCTTCTCTCTTCTGTCTCTTCTCTCTCTCTCTTTTTCTCTGTCTGCTTTATGTGTGTGTGTGTATGTGTGTGTAACTGAGGTGCCAATTAATGCCAGTTAATTGGGTTCTGATTAACTTGGGGTTTTACTATTAGCAGGCCAAATTACCTCACCCCTAGAAACACCTGGAATATATTCCCTTCTTTTTTTTCCCCCAGTCACTATGCCTTCTTAATTAAAACAAAACAAAACTTATTCACAAAGCTATGTCTCCCAACTACTTGTGAAAACCCATTGTTAACAGCTATGAAAAGCCCATTTATACTTCAATTTGCCAAGTTGATATTTGGTAGTTCTGAAAATATAAAACCCCTTTGGTTATCAAGAGAGATTACAGCCTATATTAGTTTGTTCTCATGCTGCTGTGAAGATATGCCGGAGATTGGCTAATTTATAAAGGAAAGAGGTTTAACTGACTCACAGTTCCACAGGGCTGGGGAGGCCTCAGAAAACTTACAGTCATGGTGAAAGGGGAAGCAAACACGTCCTTCTTAACATGGCAGCAGGAAAGAGAAGAATGAGAGCCAAGAGAAGGGGGAAGCCTCTTAAAAAATCATCAGATCTCGCGAGAACTTACTATCACGAGAATAGCACGGGGGAAACTGCCCCCATGATTCAATTACCTCCTACCGGGTCCCTCCCACGACATGTGGGGATTATGGGAACTACAATTCAAGATGAGATTTGAGTGGGGACACAGCCAAACCATATCACAGCCTATAAGGTATGAAGAAATAGGGCAGATCTAACAATGATTTGCACAGTCCTAAGCCCTAGACAGTGGGGGAAATGGTTGGCATACCAAAAAGTCACCACTACCACCATTAATTTATTCAGCAAATTTTTAAAAAGTCTACCATGTGCAAATCACTATACTAAGGGCCATAAAGAGGACAAGGCATGGTCTAGTAGTTTAATATGGAGACTAATAGTTTGAGCAGAGCTAGTATGTCATACACGCCATGTTCATGGTTCAGGAAATAATATAGCAATTCAAAGGAGGATGATGTCACTTCTGGGTATGTGATAAAGGAAAATTCTGTAAAAGAGATGATGTCTGAGCTGATCCTTGAAGAAGGCGTAAGATTTTAGTAGGCAGAGTTGACAGAGTCCGGTGAAAACAAAGAGGCAGGAAAGCCCAAGTCTGTTCAGGGTCTGTGAGGAAAGATGCACGAATGAGAAAAATGACAAAAAGGGTTAGAAAGGCAGGTAGGATTCAATCAGGGAAAACTACTCCCAGCTAGATTTTGAACCTTAATTCAAATAAATGAACACTTCTGACCAAAGCCCTGGTCAAAGGCTCAGACTTTTTATCAGATAGATTTGAGCTCCAATCCTGATTCTACTTACTATTTCTGATATTGAGCAAGTCACCTACCTTACCGCTCTAAGCCTCAGGTTGATCACCTCTATCTCACCTGGCTGCTGTCAGGTTTAAGTTTAACTGGGATATGAAACACTCACTCATTCTGAAAATATTTACCGACTCTTCACTGTACATGTCCCAGACACTGAGCTTTGTACTGATAATACAGAGATAAGGGTAGAAACCCTTCCTTCAAGGAACACATGAGCCAATGCTTAAGGCAGATAAGTAAACAGAAAGCTACAATATAGTATGAGTGAGCACAGGGGCAGAGGTGTTCAATAACTCAGATCAGGGGTGGGGGTGGTAAAGAAAACTGACCTGAGGAGGTACTCCCTGAGGCACCTCAAAGGATTCTTTGAAGAGGGATAGAAATAGAACTTACTTTCTAAGGTCTGACTATTTTTATTAGCCTTTATGTTAACATGTAGTTTCTAGCAGACACAAACATTTAAAACTCTAAGTAAATTTTTGTTGTTATTGTTATTCACTTTCATCTGTCTGGTTGATTGTTTTTGTCTTATTTCAAAGTCAGAAAAATAGAGATGGAGTAGGAAAGAGTACCCTATTTCTCAGGTGACCAAAAGGAAGAAGAAAAGAGTCCATTTGCAATCATGATAGCAGTGGAAGAGCCAAATCCCTGAGACATGTGATAAAATGAAAGAATTAAAGGGAAGTTAGCCTAACACGAAGTAGGAAATCTGGGTTCTCATTTGCAGGAGATCTGTTACAGACATTTGTTGGGTTTTCAACCCACATTTATTTCTTCTTTTGAAACAGGGCCACCATTTTGTTCTGTTTGAATCTTTACCTATTTGTATTATATGTGTTCTGGTGAAGCTGACTATTTGACTCTGACTTCATGCTTCTCGAGTTGGCTGTGATTCAGGCTTGGCCAATTAGAGTGTCACATTGGTCAAGGTGATTGGATCAGAGATGAAGGCATGATCCAATTAGAGCCAGTCAGAGTCTATGTGGGACTTTTGCGGAACTCCTAAGACAAGTATGCCTTGGCTTCTACTTGTTTGAACGTGGCAAGTTGTAGACTATGAGGTACTGGTCGCTATATTTCCACCACTTGCAGCCTTAGATTGAAGTCAGTCAACAGGGAGGAGAGCAGGGATCCTCACAGTAGAATGTAAAGTCCATGGGGGCAGGAAGCTTGGCTTTATTTTTAAATCTTTTTTTATTGACACATCATTCACATACAGAAAAAAATGTACAAAACAAATGTTTGAGTCAAAAATTATTACAAAATGAATATACCCATTTGTCTACCACCTAGATGAAGAAATAGTACATTACCCCCTCATGCTTCTCCCAATCACTATACCTTCTCTCCTCCTAACTAATAACATCATCGTTTGACAGTTTTTAAAGTTATATAGATGAATGGAATATATACTTGTGTATCTGGCTTTTGTCACTCAACATTGTAAATGTCTTTGGTACATATATGCCTTCATTTCTATTGAATATATTGCTGAGAATAGAATTGCTGGATCATGGAGTACACAAATATTCCACTTTAGAAGATTATTGCCAAATTATCTTCTGAAGTGATTGTATCACTTACTCTCCTACCCTAGTGTGTACCTGTTATTGCATATCCTAGGCAACATTTGGTATTATGAGTCTTTAAACATGAATGTACGGTATATCATATTGCACTTTACTAATTACTAATGAGGCTGAATACCATTTCATATGTTTATTGGCTATTTGTATGTCCTTTTTTGTGGAGTACCTATTCAAGTGTCTATTGAGTTACCCATTTTTTTTTCTTTTTTGATTTGTAGGAGATGTTAAAATTTTTATCTTTTAAAATAGCCTGAATATAAGGCCTTTTTAGCTACAGGTGTTGCAAATACCTTCTCCCACTGGGCTTGCCTTTTTATTCTCTTAATGCTGCCATTGGACAAACAAATGTTCCTAATTTTTTTTTTTTTTTTGAGACAGAGTCTCACTCTGTCGGCCAGGCTGGAGTGCAGTGGCTCAGTCTCGGCTCACTGCAAGCTCCGTCTACTGGGTTCACACCAGTCTCCTGCCTCAGCCTTCTGATTAGCTGGGACTACAGGCGCCCACCACCATGCCCGGCTAATTTTTTGTATTTTTAGTAGAGATGGTGTTTCACCATGTTAGCCAGAATGGTCTCGATCTCCTGAGCTCGTGACCCACCCGCCTCGGCCTCCCAAAGTGCTGGGATTACAGGCATGAGCCACTGTTTCTAATTTTAATGTGCTCAAATTTACCCACCTTTTCCCTTATGGTGGTTCTTTTTGTGTCCTAGAGTAAAATATTCTTCAATATTATCTTCTATAAGCTTAATTATTTTTCCATTTAACATTTGGATCTATAATCCACATGGAATTAATTTTTTGTGTGGGACATAAAGTAGGAATCAAGATTTGTTTGTTTTTTAAAACATACGGCTCTCCAACTGACGCAGCCCTATTAATTTGAAGACATCATTTCTTAATGCTCTGCAGTGTAACATTTTTCGTAAATCAAGTGTCTATGTATGTAAGGGTTTGTTTCTGGACTATCCATTCTCTTTGATGAGTCTGTCTATCCTGATATTAATATTGCTTTACTATACTAATACCATATTATATTATTGTTTTATAATAAACCTTTATAAACAGTAGAGTAAGTCCTTTCACCTTGTTCCTCTTCTTCAGAGTGTTTTGGCCATTCTTTGCCCTTTGTATTTCCACACACATTTTAGAAGCATGTTTCTGTTTTCTACAAAGAAACCTGTTGAGATTTTCGATGGGATTGCATTGGATCTGTAAATCAGTTTGGGGAGACTGACATATTTACAACATTAAAATTTCCAATCCATGAACATGACATATATTTCTATTTATTTAGGTTAACTTTAATTTCTCTTAATAAAATTCTGTAGTATTCTGTATAAAGAGGTCTTGTAGTCTTTCATTACTTTTGTTCATAGGTATTTGATATTTTGTGCAATTGTAAATATTAACTAAAATTAAAAATTTTTTTCTGTTTGTTACTGGCATATAGAAAAATAATTGAATTTTTGTATATTGACTTTATCTATTAGGTCCCTATGGCTGCAAGACAAATTGTTGCACATTTTGTGTCTTAAAACACAAATTTATTACCTTGCAGTTTCCATGAGTTAGTAGTTTAGTAGTTTACATACAGATTGGCTATGTCAAAAGATCTGCTTAGGGTCTCAGTGGGCTGAAATCAAGTTATCAGCCAGGGCTAATATCTCACCTGAGGCTCAGGATCCTCTACCAAACACACAGGTTATTGGCACAACTCAGTTCCTTGCAGGGTAGAGCTGAGCTTCCTCTTTTCATATTGATTGTCATCCGGCAGCCACTCTCAGCTTCTAGAGGCCACTACAATTTCCTGCCATGTGGTCCTCTCCAAAACATGGCATTTCACCTCTTGAAGGTCAACAGGAGAGCATCTCTCTTGCTTCAAATATCTCTGACTTCTAATGTCTCTGACATCTAGACTGCCTTCTAAAAGGGCTCACCTAATTATATAAGGGCCACCATGATAATCTCCCTTTTTGACTAATTCAAGTTCAACTGACTGAGAACCTTAATTACATGCACAAAATTCCTTCACCTTTGCCATACAGCATAACCTAACCGTGGAAGTGAAATCTCACAATATCACATGTCTACCACACTTAAGGGGAGGTGTTCACATAGATTGTACATCTATTGTACTGGCATCTTTGGGGACAACTTAGAATTCTACCCACTACACCTTGTTTCTAGCAATTTATTAATTCTAGTAATATATTGATGGAGTCATTGGAATTTTTTTAAAATGCATTCATATTATCTAAATATAATAACACTTTTATTTCTTCTCAATTTTTTTTTTTTTTTTTTTTTTTGAGATAGAGTCATGCTCTGTAGCCAGGCTGGAGTGCAGTGGTGCAATCTTGGCTCACTGCAAACTCCACCTCCCAGATTCAAACGATTCTCCTGCCTCAGCCTCCTGAGTAGCTGGGACTCAGGTGTGCACCACCACGCCCAGCTAATTTTTGTATTTTTAGTAGAGATGGAGTTTCACCATGTTTACTAAGATGGTCTCAATCTCTTGATCTCATGATCCACCCACCTCAGCCTCCCAAAGTGCTGAGATTACAGGCATGGGCCACAGCGCCCAGCCTTCTTCTTAATTCTTATATTGTTAAAAATGTCTTTTTCTTCAATTATTGCACTGACTAGAACCTCCAGTACAATGCTGAAAAGAAGCAGTGATAGTGGGCTTGCTTGTCTGTTGTACCATTGCATCTCTAGTGCCTAAAATGGAGTATGAGACACAGCAGCTTTTCAGTAAATATTTTTAAATGAATGACAGCACGATTGAGAGATGGGGAAAGACTGGTTCCTGCTCGATCATTTAAGCTGCTAGATCCCACCATGTCTTAAGTCATCCCTAACCTTGGACTTTTTAATGACAAGAAGCAATAAATTTGTTCTCCCTTTTTATGTTGTTTTTCACCATGTTAGCCAGGATGGTCTCAATCTCTTGACCTCGTGATCTGCCAGCCTCGGCCTCCCAAAGTGCTGGGATTACAGGCGAGAGCCACCACGCCCAACTGGAATCATTTTTAACAGCTACCCATTTCTTAGCTTCTTTGTCCAACCAATCACCCAGTACCATCAAGTCTGTCTCCAAGGATACCTCTTCGATCTGTTGTTATGGACTGACTGACTGTGTCCCCCCACAAATTCATATGTTGAAGCCCTAACCCTCAATGTAATGGTATTTGGAGGTAATTAGACTTTGGAAGGTAATTAGGTTTAGAAAGGGTCAGGATGGTGGGGCTCCCCTGAAGGGATTAGTGTCTTTATAAGAAGAGGAGGAGACTGAAGTTTCTCTCTCACTCTCTACCATGTGAGGACATAGGTAGAAGGCAGTCATCTACAAGCCAGGAAGAGAACCCTCACCAGAAACTTGACCATACGGGCACCCTGAGTTCAGCCTCTGGAACTGTGAGAAATAAATTTCTGGTGTTTAAGCCAACCAGTCTATGGTATTTTGTTATGGCACCCCAAGCCAACAAAGACATCTGTCTAACTGCTCTTAATCTTTACCTGACACCTGGACCCCTTGGATACCCTTCTAACTGCAGGTGCCACACCTTCTCTTGATCATCTTCACTAATTCATGTTCCACATAGCGGGTCAAACTGATCTTTTAAAAACATGCTTATGTCATCTCATTGCCCAAAGCCCTATTATAGTTTATAATAAGGCTCAAACTCCACCAAGACCTACACCTTCTTGTATGCTCTGGCTTTGGCCTAATTGTCTCATTTAACGCCAGCCACATTGGTCCTTTGTTTCCTCTACTCACCTACTAGTTCTTCATGCCTCAGAGCCTCTTTCTGCTGGCTGTTTCCTCTTCACCACCAGTACTCCTCTTCCCTGACCAACTCCTATTCATTTTTCAGTTTAAATGTTGCTTTCTTGGGTAAGGATTCTCTATTTATCTATGTTAAATTATACTCACTTTGACAAGCTCTCCTAACTTCTGCCTTCTCATGATATACATCCTAACTATTGTCTAACACTTCCTATAATTGTTTAATGTCTGTCTTCTCACTCCAGATTGTAAGTTCTATGACAGCATGAACTGAACCAGTCTTGCTTGCTGCTAGCATATAGGACCGAGAATGCCCTTGATAAATATCTGGATGTTTATTTGGGAATGAGGATGTGTGCTGGGGGTTAAGGAGTACTTGGATAGAAATATTTTTCCTACCACTTCATTACAATAAAAGACTTAGAATGAGGATCACAATATTGGTTCCACCATTAAGAGGAATCATAATTTTGATAAAATTTAACCTCATTCTGGGGGCAAGTAGTGAGTAACTGCAGTAGCCTCCAATATACTAGAGCAAAATATAGGTGGGTCAAGCAGGCAGTAAAGAATAAGCAATTTCCTTCTTGGATGCCATTAACCAAAGAGAGATGCTGACCACCTGGAATCAAAGCAGCACTCCACTGGCATGCATTGAGTGAGCCAGTTTAATCATAAAGACAAAGCCATTTATACAAGCTTTTTGTTTACTCATTGATTTGATATATGCTTGTTATAGAGATCTGTAGGGGGAAAAACTGTCAGTAGTCTGACTTTCAATTTGTAATAGACATGGAAATACATATGCTTTGTAAATGTGTCCTTTATGCTCATTTTACCATTTCTTTTGCTATGCATACTGATCTGCAAAGTAAAGTTGGGACAAACTTAGAAGAATAGAAATAGGCTTTTGCATATTTATGAAGGAAGAATACACAAAAATAGGCTATACATTTTCTAAAATACTGGATTCTTGCAACCAAACATGAGATCTATCTTTGATCTTAAGAACTGGTAAAGAGTATTTAAAATAATAAATTAATGTATATTGATTATTTCCTAAGTTATTAAATATCTGTTACCAAGCAAAATCTTTCCTACAAGATGTTTTTTTCTTACAATTAATGAAAAACTTCATATTTCATATTTTAGTGAAAGTTCTAACTTTTCCTTTGGGGACAGTGAGAGGAGAATACCTTTTTTTGAAATTCAACTAATAAGTAATTTCATTTAAGGTAATTCTTACTTTTTCAGCTATTTGTTGTTATAGCATTCCCTCAGCATAGTGTGAGGCAAAGATCACCTAGTCTTAATGTCCTTAAACCTGGTTTCTGATTGGAAATCGGCTGCCACCACTAAAACATGATCTGTCTCAGCCCTCGTCTGTCAAATGAGAGACATCTGCTATTCTAAAAGTCTGATTTCAGTGATGTTTTCTTTCTCTTGAGTTTATGAATTCTATTTTATTTATTGGCTTAAAAGCTATTAAATAAAAGCATGGAAGGGAAAAAATGCTGTTCTAAATATAAAGTTAGATTTTTGGAAGTAAGACTTCTAAATTGAAACCAGATTCTGATTGAGAACTTTTTATTAGAGCTCAGGAATTCATAGCAGTAAAGAGAGTAAAAAAATACAGATGTTTTACTGCCTGGTGTAACGGGAACCAAATGACCAGACAGTGGCATGAGAATTAAATGATCTTCATAATGCATTTTGGTATCCAGGAAAATCCATTACATAATTGCAATCCATTGTTATATTAATCTCTTTGGATTATGTTGTTAAATTTTCCTAGTTTTGTGATGCTCAGGGTTGTTTTGTCTCTATTTGCCTTGTAAAATTTTCCTCACTGCTTGATTTTTTTTTTTCATTTAAAAATATTATATAGTGGGGTAAGAATTTGTATCCCTTGTATTCCTACTGCTTAGGGGGTTCTTCCTGAGCAATGACTGGTGTTGTCACATACCCTGTTGATGTATAAGGTGGTTCCTGAGAAAATCCTTTGCAAGGCCAACCCTGGCTTCTATTTTTCTGGCAATGTATGGCTTGAAAATTGCAGAAGTTTAAACAAAATTTCTCCTTTCCCTAAAGAAGTTTTAAATGAGAAATTTTTTTCCTGGCTGGGCGCAGTGGCTCATGTCTATAATCCCAGCACTTTGGGAGGCCGAGGTGGGCAGATCACCTGAGGTCAGGAGATTGAGACCAGCCTGGCCAACATGGCGAAACCCCATCTCCATTAAAAATACAAAAAATTAGCCGGGCATGGTGGTGCATGCCTGTGGTCCCAGCTGCTCAGGAGGCCCAGGCAGGACAATTGCTTGAACCCAGAAGGTGGAGGTCACAGTGAGCTGAGATTGCGCCACTGCACTCCAGCCTGGGCAACAGAGCAAGACCTTTTGTCTCAAAAAAAAAAAAAAAAAAAAAAAAAAACAAACTTTTTCCTAATAAATGTTTGACTGTTCTATCCTTATAGTTCTACTTCATTATAGAATTGCATATTTAAAACATTTTTCAAATCATTATTACTTAAATTACTCCAAATGTAAAATAAGCCAAGACTATCATCTTGATCATAAATACAATAAATTAATAGTGGCTTACAAAAATCTTGAGCCCTATAACATATCAATGGCAAGTTGTTTTCAAGATATTAGACTAACTGGTTATTTATTCTGCTTAGTGTATGAAAGAAAGTGGTGTATACTTATAAGAGCCAGTTTTTTTTTAGTCGTTCATTCATTATTTCAAGTATTTATTGAACTCTTACTTTGAACAGGCACTGTTCCAGGTGTTGGGTGGCAAAGTGGTAAGCAAAACAGAAAAAAAATCCTTGCCCTCAAAGAGCTTGTGTTCATGTCAGGGACAGATAAACAATAAATAAGTAAAACATATGGAGGGTTAGATAATAATAAAGGCTAAAAGGAGAAAGTGGAAAAGCAGTTAAAGCATAGCGTTGTAATGAGAAATATGCATGTCAAGAAACACCTCACTGAGAAGGTGACATTTGAATGAAGACCTGAAGGAAGTAAGGGAGTTAGCTATGTGGACATCTGGGGAAATTCCAGGTAGAGAGAGGGGTAAGTGCAAATGCTCTGGGGCAGGGCCATGTCTGGTGTTTCCCAGGAATCATGAGGAGCTCAGTTGTGAGAAATAGGGGGAGCAGGAGCAGATAAAGTCAGATAGGTAACAGTGGGATGAGATCACCTAGGGCCTTGCAAGAACGTTAACTTTTCTCTGAATGAGATGGGAGCTTCTGGAGGAATGACCTGATCTGACTTAAGTTTCAACAGGAGCAAGCTGACTATTGTTTTGAGAATAGACTGGTGGGGTCAGGGGGGAGAAGGCAGATATGGGGAGATGGGCTAGAAGACTTTTGCAACAATCCAGGCAAGTAGGATCATTGCACCGCACAACTCCAAGAAGCATTATTCACCCTGCTGTCTGTATGAACGGTGTCTTCGGTAATGAGCAGTATATTACAGTCCAACAGCCACAGTCAAGGGCCCTGCAGGCAAGATGGCTTGGATCAGACTGGATGCAGTGTAAATGGTGAGAAGTCTTTAGTCTAGATATATTTCAAAGGTAGAAATAATAGAATTTGCTGACAAATTAGATGTGGTACATGAAAGTCAAGAATGATTTCAAGGTTGCCCACTAGTTTTATACATTATTAATATTCATTATGCCACATACCATTTACTAAGGAGGGGTAATTCATAATTATTTTAGTTCAACAAGCATCTACTGAAAGTCTACTATGTAGTATACTGTTCCAGATTCTGTAGGGAAATTTTTTAAAAGTACGCTGCAACAACAACAGAAAATCCTGCCCTGGAAATATTTACAGTTTAGTTCATTAGACAAATTCTCCATAGAATAAAGAACCAAATACTGTATAAAGCAACATAAAACAAAAATATGATAGCAGGACTAACAAAATGGTATATATAACTACTTTTCTAGGGAAATGGTCCAATTTGAAAGTAATCTTATATTTGACAAGATATGCCCGTATCTCTGATTGTCATGCTCCTCTATTCTACTCAACAACGTAGTCACTGTTTTCCTTTTTTTTTTTTTTTTTTTTTTTTTTTTTGAGACGGAGTCGCTCTGTCGCCCAGGCTGGAGTGCAGTGGCCCGATCTCAGCTCACTGCAAGCTCCGCCTCCCGGGTTCACGCTATTCTCCTGCCTCAGTCTCCGGAGTAGCTGGGACTAAAGGCGCCCACCACCTCGCCCAGCTAGTTTTTTTTGTATTTTTTAGTAGAGACGGGGTTTCACCGTGTTAGCCAGGATGGTCTCGATCTCCTGACCTCGTGATCCGCCCGTCTCGGCCTCCCAAAGTGCTGGGATTACAGGCTTGAGCCACCGCGCCCGGCTGTTTTCCTATAGGAATATGACTCTTGTATTTTCCATTCAAAATAGTTATTGAACTCTTACCTTGTATCAGGCATGGTACAGACACGTACCAGATATGCTCTGTGGTTGACTCCTGCTCCAGCAGGAAGTATATAAAAGGATTCACGTTTGAAGTAGGAATTATTTGTTTCATGTGGTCTTCTGTTGTGTCTTGGGTTGCGTTTTTCAGTTTGGTTGAGAATTCATAATTTTGCCTTGGCCCCCAGTTCCTATTTGTCCAGTTTCTGACCTGTCAATGTTCTCTCTCTCTCTCTATATATATATATGTATATATATAACTGTTAAAAATTCTTTTAAGAGATGAGGTCCCACTATATGGCCCAGGCTGGTCTCAAACTCCTGGGCTCATGTGATCCTCCCACCTTGGCCTCCCAAAGTGCTGGCATTACAGGCATGAACCACTATACCTGGCTCTGACTTGCCAATTTTTATACCTTCTGACCACTGATCTTACTTGCAGCCCATGGGCTTATAAGGACTTTTGAGATCTTCTGGCTTGTCATGCCTCACCGCAGCCACCTCATTCACAGTCAAATTTTGCCCCTTCCTGCTCTGTGGGTTTCATTAATATAGCTTTCCTAATAATAATGATATAGTGAAGATTATAATAATAATTATGATAGTTAACATTTTAAAGTACCAACCATGAACTAAGCATTAAATTATGCTATTTAAGTACAATAGTCCCTCAGTATCTGAGGATGATTGGTTCAAGGACTACCCCCTCTGCAGTTACCAAAATCAGGGATTTGAGCAAGTCTTTTATATTAAATGACTAAGTACTTGCATGTAACCTACGCACATCCTCCCAGATACTTTAAATCATCTCTAGATTACTTATAATACTTAATGCAATGTAAAGAGTTGTTATACTATATTGTTTTTATTGGTTTTTTATCATTTTTAAATATATATATTCAATACACAGTTGGTTGAATATATGGATGTGGAATCTGCAGATATGGAGGGCTAACTGTGCACTTTAAATGTAATTCTCACAGCACATCTATGAAGTCTAAGTACTATCATTACCCCACAACGAACTGAGCTTTACAGAGCTTAAATAATATCCCCAAGGTTACTTAGAAAGTGGCAAAGCTAGAATACAAACTCAGAGCCCATGAACACTATTATGCCAGAACACGTCCTTTTGTGCCTTGTACCTATTGAACATGATTCAGAGGGAGAACTGAAGCCAACCCCAGCAAAGTTCTCTAAACTCTCAAAGCCTCTATGTCTAATAATGATCTTTCTAATGTTATGCATTTATCATTTTATTAATTTTTCCAAGCTCAAGTTGGAGATAACATTTGCAATACTATCCATCCTGTTTTTTAAGGTGTTGATACTAGAGTTGGTTTTGAATGGCCCTAGATACAGATGCACACACATACATGAACTCTGGACCCAGGATAAATACGTAGCAGTTGAAAGGGTAGAAATGCCAACTGGGACTTCTAACAGACCAGGTTCAAAATAAGAAGAGATGAAAGAGGGGTAACAAAGGGAGAAAACTAACAAGTGTTTATTGAGTATTTCATGTTACCAGTTACTGTGTTAAAATGCTCATTTAATCCTTACAGCTGTATTATTAGCCTCATTTTACATGGCAGAAAAATAAAGTGTAAAGAGATTATTTTTCTCTTTGCAGATGAACAAACTATGAATTAGAGGGACTGATAATACAGTCACATAGCTAAAGTGTCACAGCCAGGTTTAAAGCCCAAGGTTGGCCAAACTTCAAAGCCTGTGGTATTTTAATTACAGGCTCGAGGGTAGCCCTTCATGATTGGTACCATCAAAGGCAATCATGACTGTTCACACTTTTTGTGTGTGAGTGAAACTTGTGTCCTGCTTGTAAACCACAGACTATAGAAAATATGCTAGGATATCACTCCATTTGGCTAGCAGACTCACTTTAGAGACTTTAAAGACACTCCTCACTGGCTGATGAAGTAAACAGCTGTGTTAGGGAAACCCACAAGGTGAGGAACTGCAGGTGGCCTCTAAAATCTGAGGGCAGCCTTGAGCCAGCAAGGAGCCAGGGCTCTCAGTCTGTAAATGCAAGTAAATGAATGCTGCCAACAACCTGAGGGAGATTGGAAGCAGATTCCTCCTCAGTCAAGCTTTCAGATGAGAATACAGCCTGATGGATGCTTTGATTGCAGCCTTGTGAGACCTTAAGCAAAGACAAGTTAAGTTGTGCTCAGACTCCTGACTCACAGAAACCATGACATAATAAATGTGTGTTGCTTTAAATTGCTAAATTGGTGATAATTTGTATACGCCAATAGAAAACTAATATACCATAGTATCTTGGTTTTTCCCTATGCTTGGGGTGCAGTAAATTCTTAGTAGATTACAGCTGCTGTTATTATAATAATCAAAATGGAAATCTGAAATATCAAGGTCAAGAAAAAAGTTAACAGAGAAATTTAACAGAGTTAAATAATTGTTTCCAAAGTAACCAAGCGGCTGATGTAGAAGACAAAAAGATATGTTGAAAACTTGTATATTACTCCCAACAAGTATTGAGTACATTATCACAGAAAATATTATAAATTTTCTAGTGATGCTTATATCTACATTTAGCTTTAATATCTTACACCATACTCAAAGTAAACTGGAAATTTTCCTACATTAAGATAGTCCCATATTACCTATGAAGAAATATCAAAACACAGTTTCAGGTTAGAGTCATATTCTTATAAATTATCATTTATATTTTTAAATACTATACATTGGCTATATCAAAAATTATTAAAAAATTTAAATTATAAAAACACATATAATTAAATCTTTATATATATAACATTTAAGAATAGCTCAAATATGATGCATAAAATAATTCAGGACATTGGATAGAAAACCCAAACCCTAATGAAACAATTACCAGCTTGATACCTTCAGTTCATGAGTGCATATAAATTTTGCTTATCAAAGATAACTTATTTATACTAAACACACGATATAATTACACATATTTAGCTGAAGAGTAGGTTAAGAACTTGGATGGGTTTCCATTTGATAGATTCAAGGTTTTCTATCACAGAAAAAAGAAGCTAGTGCTTCTATCTTATTAAATTGCAAAATGATTTTTCTAATTGTTCATTCTATCAGTGCCCGCTTTCCCCTCTGTATTTATATTGCACGTGAATGTATAGTTTCCATCAAATAAATCATTAGAAAGGCAATGTTCAGGCTTGGCACAGTGGTTCATGCCTGTAATCCCAGCACTTTGGGAGGCTGAGGCGGGTGGATTACGAGGTCAGGAGATCAAGACCATCCTGGCTAACATGGTGAAATACCGTCTCTACTAAAAATATAAAAAATTAGCCATGCGTGGTGGTGGGCACCTGTAGTCTTGGCTGCATTGGGAGGCTGAGGCAGGAGAATGGTATTGTGAACCCGGGAGGTGGAGCTTGCAGTGAGCCAAGATTGCACCACTGTACTCCAGCCTGGGCCACAGAGCAAGACTCCGTCTCAAAAAAAAAAAAAAAAAAAAAAAAAAAAAAAAAAAACACAAACCACTGCTCAGTGAAATAAAAGAGGACACAAACAAATGGAAGAACATACCATGCTCATGGATAGGAAGAATCAATATCGTGAAAATGGCCATACTGCCCAAGGTTATTTGTAGATTCAATGCCATCCCCATCAAGCTACCAATGAGTTTCTTCACAGAATTGGAAAAAACTGCTTTAAAGTTCATATGGTTCATATGGAACCAAAAATATAAATAAATAAATAAAGTTCATATGGAACCAAAAAAGACCCCGCATTGCCAAGACAATCCTAAGTCAAAAGAACAAAGCTGGAGGCATCATGCTACCTGACTTCAAACTATACTACAAGGCTACAGTAACCAAAACAGCATGATACTGGTACCAAAACAGAGATATAGACCAATGGAACAGAACAGAGTCCTCAGAAATAATACCACACATCTACAGCCATCTGATCTTTGACAAACCTGAGAGAAACAAGAAATGGGGAAAGGATTCCCTATTTAATAAATGGTGCTGGGAAAATTGGCTAGCCATAAGTAGAAAGCTGAAACTGGATCCTTTCCTTACTCCTTATACGAAAATTAATTCAAGATGGATTAGAGACTTAAATGTTAGACCTAATACCATAAAAACCCTAGAAGGAAACCTAGGTAGTACCATTCAGGACATAGGCATGGGCAAGGACTTCATGTCTAAAACACCAAAAGCAACGGCAGCAAAAGCCAAAATTGACAAATGGGATCTAATTAAACTAAAGAGCTTCTGCACAGCAAAAGAAACTACCATCAGAGTGAACAGGCAACCTACAGAATGGGAGAAAATTTTTGCAATCTACTCATCAGACAAAGGGCTAATATCCAGAACCTACAAAGAACTGAAACAAATTTACAAGAAAAAAACAAACAACCCCATCAAAAAGTGGGCAAAGGATATGAACAGACATTTCTCAAAAGAAGACATTCATACAGCCAACAGACACCTGAAAAAATGCTCATCATCACTCACCATCAGAGAAATGCAAATCAAAACCACAATGAGATACCATCTCACACCAGTTAGAATGGCAATCATTAAAAAGTCAGGAAACAACAGGTGCTGGAGAGGATGTGGAGAAATAGGAACACTTTTACACTGTTGGTGGGATTGTAAACTAGTTCAACCATTATGGAAAACAGTATGGCAATTCCTCAAGGATCTAGAACTAGATGTACCATATGACCCAGCCATCCCACTACTGGGTATATACCCAAAGGATTATGAATCATGCTGTTATAAAGACACATGCACAAGTATGTTTATTGTGGCACTATTCAGAATAGCAAAGACTTGGAATCAACCCAAATGTCCATCTGTGACAGACTGGATTAAGAAAACGTGGCACGTATACACCATGGAATATTATGCACCCATAAAAAAGGATGAGTTTGCGTCCTTTGTAGGGACATGGATGCAGCTGGAAACCATCATTCTTAGCAAACTATCACAAGAACAGAAAACCAAACACCGCATGTTCTCACTCATAGGTAGGAACTGAACAATGAGAGATCACTTGGACTCAGGAAGGGGAACATCACACATCGGGGCCTATCATGGGGAGGGGGGAGGGGGGAGGGATTGCATTGGGAGTTATACCTGATATAAATGACGAATTGATGGGTGCTGACGAGTTGATGGGTGCAGCACACCAACATGGCACAAGTATACATATGTAACAAACCTGCACGTTATGCACATGTACCCTAGAACTTAAAGTATAATAATTAAAAAAAAAAAACAAAGCCAGTGTTCAGTGATAGACTAGATATGTTAACCTCACTACTGCCACCCACACAAATATGCACAGAATACACAGTAAACATAAACATAGGCCTTTTATAGGTGTTATGGCATTAGAAAATTTGCCATTCTCCCTCTGATTAGAACATATAACCTGGATGGACTATCACCTTTCATGTGATTGGTGGTTAACAAATATAATAACAGATATAATAAATATGCCAAATACACTGTTAGTGACATGGTAGCTAAATATTTTTTTCCTGATTACTTTTTTTGAGGGCAACGATGGAATCTTAACTCCTATCAATTTCTTAATTTTTTATTAATTTCTTAATTTTCCATCACCTGTGCTTTCTGGAAACGTAAACTAATAATATAGCTATACCTACTTATTTGTGCTTTGGCTTTTAGTTCTCATACTGAAATGATTCAAGTGATAGCAAGTGAACATACTAATTAATTTGAAATTTATCTAGCTTTAAATGAAATTGCTTGCCCAGTTTACACTCTTTAAAAAAATTTTGCAAACTTGATCATCAGCATTTGCTTTTCTGTTTAGATTCAAGATTATGAACTGTTCTGTGGAAAAGTAAAAGTAAAAGTAAACATTGAGCTGGATCCCTGAAAGAACTAAGCACAACACTCAATGTGTATTTTCTTCCTATGGTATGTTATCAACAGATGGATAATTAAGAAGCAAACCAGACAGTCTTGTTCCAGTGTCTGGGAGACAGCTGATGGCTATCATGTAGTCCAAGTGCCAGCTTGGAATCTTCTATGGAACAAGGTGGGGTATAAACACAAATATTTTGTTAAAGGCCAAACCAGCCAGGCTTAAGGAAGTTTTTGAACTGTTGTTGACTTCCTGAGGTGGGTCAAATTACAGGAATTTGCTAAATCCAATTCTTAGTATAATCTATGAGCTGATTCTAGACATAAAGAAAAATTATTTTCCTTTCTGGCCTTAGACAAAACTTGGTTAATCCTCTTCTTAATATTTTCCCAGTATAAATTATACACATCCTTTTTAATAAAAAATTTTTAAATTGACAAATAATAATTATATATATAGGATCCAATGTGATGTTTTGATATATGTATACACTATATATCAAATAACTAAACCAAGCTAATTAACACATCCTTCACCTCACCTACTTTTTTTTTTTAAGATATGGTGTCTAGTTATGTTGTCCAGGCTGGACTCAAACTGCTAGTTTCAAGGCATCCTTCCAGTTCAGCTGAGACTACAAGTGTGGGCCACTGTACCCAGGTTATTTTTTTTATGGTGAGAACATTTAAAATGTACTCTTGGCCGGGCGTGGTGGCTCACGCCTGTAATCCCAGCACTTCGGGAGGCCGAGGCAGGTGAATCACGAGGTCAGGAGTTGGAGACCAGCCTGGCAAATATGGTGAAACCCTATCTCTACTAAACATACAAAAATTAGCTGGGCGTGGTGGTGCGCACCTGTAGTCCCAGATGCTCGGGAGGCTGAGGCAGGAGAATTGCTTAAACCTGGGAGGCTGATGTTGCAGTGAGCTGAGATTGTGCCACTGCACTCCGGCCTGGGTGACAGAGCCAGACTCAGTCTCAACAAAACAAAACAAAATACTCTTTTAGCTATTCTGGAATATTAACTACATTGTTATTAACTGTGGTCATCATGCTGTGCAATAGAGCACTAAAATTTATTCCTCCTACCTAAAACTTTATACCCTTTGACCCACATTTCCCCTTTCCTCATCACCCTTTGCCCCCAAGTCTTTGGTAACCACCATTCTACTCTGCTTCTGTGCAAACTCAACTGGTTTTATAAGCGATCAGGGATTTAAGAGGACTTTACTATTTTATAGTTAAATTTATTTCATACTGGAGAATGATTTTCTCACCTTGTTTATTACATAATTGTAGAGGATTGAATTTAGAAAGATATAATGTAAGGGTTTTCTCTTAACTATTTTTGATGCTTCCTTACTTTTTGTTCTCTTCCCCCAGTTTTCCCCCTTTGGTGGGTAAAATATTATTTCATAAAAGTTATGTTTGCAGTTTTCAAAGTGACTTCTTAGAAGTGAAACTTGGATCAACTTTTTTTTCAACCCCCCAGCTATAAGAGTATTTTCACTTTTGATTTGTTAAAACATACTATGTCTTATAAATGCTTGAAATGTATTTTTAGGCAAGAATTTCAATTGAAAAAAATCTTCCCAAAATTAAGCCACAAGCACTCAAATGATTGAGGACCTTTTTCTTCCACATCCATATATATATGTGTGTGTCTGTGTGTGTGTGTGTTTGTATTTATATACTAAGACCTTCCCTTTCTTGTGGACTGTATTTTATTGGTTTAAAGTTGCAAGTCCTGTGAAACCAGGCTGAAATCAGAATTAGAAGGTATTAATTATCATACACACTCCAAGTATCTCAGTCAAGTAACAGGAATAACTGATTTCAGTGCCTGGGAGGAAGGCCTGGAACTTGGGAAAGACTTGGAGCAGAGGACTGGATGGGAAAAAGTCCTCAATAGAGACAATTGGGTTGTTGCGGAGGGGTGACCTTTAACCTTTGGAAGGGCATTTATTTGGGAACAGCTGAAAAGCATTTACTTCGAGGGGGTGGGAGAGAGGTGGAATCTCGTGGAAGTATTTGCTTTAATAGGTCCCGGGTGATTTAGGGATCGTTCGAGGCGGTTGGTCTTGTGGGTGGCGAGGGCTACGCTGGAGGGGTCGCGTCCCAGTCTCCGGGAAGGCGGCAGGAGGCATCTGGGTGTTCCTGAAAACTGGGAGTTGGAGGGAAGGGTGGTGGGGAAAGTGGAATTCAGCGTGGATTTCTGCCTGCGTGTAGGACTATTAGAGTAGGCGCAGGGGAGCCACGCGGTGTACTCCCCGCCCCGAGAGAACTCTGGCTGCGCCTGCGACGGGCACGCCGGCCTGCGCCAAAGCCGCTTTCCCCAGGCGGCGGGCGCTCCCCCCCGGCCCGGGCCGCGGCCCTCCCGCCCCGGCGGAGCCGCGCGGTGGATTGTGGGCTGGGGGCTGCGGCGGCCTCCGGCGCTGTCTCCCCGCACCCGACCGGGCCAAGCCGGCTGGGCCGGCAGGGTGAGGGAAAGCAGTGGAGCCGGGAGCAGAAGCACTAGAGGCAGTGGTCGTGGCGCGGCGGCGGCGGCTCCCCTGGAGGCCGGGGATGTGGGAGAGGCGGCGGCAGCAGCGGCGGAGGCGGCGCTGCGGACCCGGGGGAGACTGCTGGCTGACAGGACACCCGGGAGAGACGTGAGGTAGCCGCCGCTGCCGCCTCTCACCCTCGAGTGGAGCTGGGCTCGAGAGGGCGGCCCTGTGCTCCCCGGGCCGACTGGCCAGCGGGCGCGGGGCGGGAAGCCGGGCTCGGGCCCGGCCGGGCGCCGGGCGGCGGCGGCCGTGGAGCAGCAGCCTCGGTGCGACGTGGAGGGCTGGAGGCGGCGGCGATGCACTAGGCCTCGCTCAGGGCGGCTGCCCCGGGACCCGCAGGTAGGTGTGCCCCGCGGCCCCCGCGCGTCGCGGCCCACTCTCACCCCGACCTACTGCGGAGAGAGGGACCGAGACCCCACCCCCTCGGCTCTCCTCCCCAGCCCGAAGCGGACGGAGTTTCGGTCACAACTGACCGGCGCTGAAGCTTCCATTCTCCTCGCCGCCACCTCTTTTTTTTCCTTTTCACTCTCTCTCCGGGATCGGGGCTGGCAGCTGTGTTCCCTACCTCCTGTCGGCGACCGCAAACGCCGCTCTAGCCCCTCTCTTTCCGGGATCCCAGCTTTGGAACTTCCATCACCCCCTTAGACGCTGCCCCCAAACTTTCCCTTTTCTTTTTCCAGCCAGGCCCCTAGTCCTGTTGGATTCTATTGGAATCGTTTAAACATTTGTTTGTTTTTCTCTCCGGGGAAGGCTAACCCAAAGAGTTACTCAGTCTTTTGCATTTTGACAATGTAGCTTGAAATAATTTGTTCAATAATTAATTTTCTTCAGTTCTGCCTCCTTCCATCTCTGCACAGATAGAAAGGGCAGGCCCTCCCTGCCGTCTCTGCTCTCCCGTCGTTGACTTGGGAACTTTGGCTTGCCAATTATAATTAGCCATTTGGTCTGTTCATGTGTTGAGTTCAAGATGGTATTTTTAGCATTTTGACTGACCGGGATTGCGAAAAAAAATTTTTTTCCTTCTAATCAGCTTTATTTTTTGGTCTTTATTGAGGCTCTTACTTTCGAAGAATTAAATTATACTGTTTTTGTTTTTAATTGGCTGTATTTCTGATTTGTCAAATCCAGGGCAGTCTTAATGGTAAACGACTTTAAGTAATACCATGATAAATTACTTGTAGTAAACTGAGAAATGTTATTGCGATAACCTAAACTGCAGATTTTGATGTACATTCACTTTTATAAATCCGAAGGAGAGTTCTAATTGCAAAAAGCACCTTCAGAGCCTAAATGATTTCTAAGCAGTTAAATGATGGAACAGAGGGCATGATGGGATTTGTTTGTTTGACTGTATTTGTAGTGTAGTCAGAATCGGATTTCCTAGAAATGGATGTTGATGGTTCGTAGTGATCATCGTTGCTCATGATAGGTTTGGGTAAAAATGATCAGTATGTGTAATTGATGTTTGGGACAGTAGAGTTTGCAATTTTATTGTAATTTGGCTATTTTAAAATTATGTTCTGATAACTTAAGAATTATTACACTACCAATCTAAGAGGCAGTCTGAGGATCACTTTTTAAATAAATGAAAAATGTTTTAATGGGTTTTTAAAATAAAGAATGCATCACAACCAAATCGTAAACACTGTTTTGTTGTTGTTAATATTCATATATTTTATTCTTGTAGAACTATTGTTACTACAGCATTTGGCTTTCTGAAGTGTTTTTGAAATTAGAATTTAATACTAAAAGTTTACAAGGAAAAGGTGATTACTTTTGCATATGTTTATATTTTCTGGAAAGTTAAAATTTATTTCTGGATAAGGTAATTTTTTGTGTCAGAATTAAAGTCAATTCCTATATAGCTCATGAAACGGTAAATTTTGCAGAATTTGTTCTTCATCACACTATTTTTTTTTTTTTTTTTTTTTTTGAGACATGATCTTGCTCTGTGGCCCATACTGGAGTGCAGTGGCGTGATCTCGGCTTGCCGCAACCTCCGCCTACCGAGTTCAGGTGATTCTCCTGCCTCAGCCTCCCGAGTAGCTGGGACCACAGGTGTGCCCACGCCTGGCTAATTTTTGTATTTTTAGTAGAGACGGGGTTTCATCATATTAGCCAGACTGGTCTCAAACTCCTGACCTTGTGATTCACCCGACTCGGCCTCCCAAAGTGCTGGGATTAGAGGTGTGAGCCACAGCCCCAACCCATCACACTCTTTGTTTTAATCAACAAAAGTTAATTACAATTCCTTTTTCCTGCTCTTAACTTTTTAAAAACTGCTTTATCGAGATAAAATTAACATACCATAAAATATGTCCATTTAAGGTGTACAACTTGGCCAGGTTCGGTGGCTCATACCTGTAATCCCAGCACTTTGAGAAGTCTAGGCAGGTAGATCACCTGAGGTCCAGAGTTTGAGACCAGTCTAGCCAACATGGTGAAACCCCGTCTCTATTAAAAATATGAAAATTAGCCGGGAAATTAGCCGGGCATGGTGGCGAGTGCCTGTCATCCCAGCTACTGGGGAGGCCAAGGCTGGAGAATCGTTTGAACCTGGGAGGTGGAGGTTGCAGTGAGCGGAGAAAGCACCACTGCAGTCCAGCCTGGGTGACAGAGTGAGACTCTGTCTCAAAAAAAAAAATGTGCAATTCAGTGGTTTTTAGTTTAAGTAGTTGTGCAAACATCACCATAATCTAATTTTAGAACATTTTCATCATTCCCTCAAAAAACCTTGTATCCATTAACAGTTACTCCCCATTCTCTTCACCCCAGCCCCATCTTTAGGCAACCAGTAGTCTACTTTCTGTCTCAATATTGGCCCAATGTGGGCCTTTCATATAATGCTGTGGGCTCATAGCTTTTTGAAAAGCTTTTCCTTTAAAATCAGTGTGCATGTTAAAATTTTTTATTTGAGCTAGGGAATAAGCAACTGATCACCAATATTAAAAGTGATGTTGTAAATAACAGTTACACTTTTTGGTTGTATTCAGCATGAAGTTGGAGAAAGAAGGCATGAATGTCTTCAGTAACCTCAAGAGGTGGTTTGGTCAGGTCGGAATCAATAAGTAAAAGTGGGCATTTTTGTCATTGAATACTAGAATATCAGGGTTGGAAAAGATCTTAAAGGTCATCAGCTTACTTCCTACTTACCTCACTATTAGTTGGCAGCAACCAGATGAGGAAATCTGGAGATTAGAAGCTTGAATCTCTAGGATGTGGCTCAAGAACCACAGCGTGGCCATGTAAAGCAAGAAATGGGACTTTGGAAGTTAGAATTGTTTAGATTCTTGTATATATGTATGTATTTGACATTTTGCTAGCACAGCTGAGAAAGAACTGGACATTCCCCCAACTTTGGGGGAAAAGTGAGTGACTATATGTAGCTACATTGATGAAACCCATATTACAAAATCCTCTAAAAATGCTTTAACCTAAGGAAGGATAGCAGATGTATTATTTAGGTATCTTGTACTATTAATGTCTTATTTTTAAAAAAAACAAATTTTAAAAAATTATAATTAACAGGGCCAGTTGGAGGTTTCCTTTTTCAAATATCCAGTGCCCTAACATCTAAAACAATGGCTCTGCAAGGATGGTTTTGACCTCCAAGGGAAATTTGGCAGTGTCTAGAGACATTTTTGGTTGTCATAGTTGAAGGAAATGCTATTGGCTAGGGACGTTGCTAAATACCCTACAATCCACAGGACATATTGCATCCACCTCTGCAAGAAATTATCCGGTTCAAAATGTCATTGGTACCATTGTAAACCTAGGGGTTGCGTGATTTCTGGTAAGAACCTAGTGTTTTTGATTCCTACCAGGTGGGAAAATAGTCTCAGTGGGCATTGTTTGGTGAATTAGATTAACACCTTAGATCCTCTAGCAACTAACTCTGTTTCTTTGCAAGAGGAGGAATTGAGGGAAAAATGAAATCTATTTATGACACAATGCAGATATTCTTTTGTATATTTAGGTTGTCTTCAAATCTGAAAAAAGAAACCCTTTTTTTCCTAAAAATAGACTTAAATTTACTGCAAATTTGGATATTGTTTTGCATTGTTAGTTATTTTTGCATATGTTTTTGAAATTGTAAATAGAATATATTCATATCTTTTATCCAGAAGTGATTTTTTTTTTCCTGGCAGCTTCAACTACCAAGAAAGGAGAAGTAAGCTCAGTGTTTAACTTAATGTATGTATGTTGTGAATATCCAGAAAAATTCAAAGCTTATAATGAATCTTTTTTCCCCCTATGAGCTCCACTTTTGACTATTTAATGTTTTTAACAAGCTTAATTTGTTGATGAAAGAAGGTAATTGACAGTTGAGATCACTTTTGCTATTTATCATCCATACCTTATGGATAAGTTACTCAAGTTATTCTTTCTGAGCCTCAGTTTTCTCATCTATAAAATAGGGGTAGTGATAATCCATGTATTACAAGGCTATTGTAAGAATTATTAAATAAGGTAATATGTATTAAGATGCTGTGTCAACTATAACATACTGTAGAAGAGTTATTCGCTTCAGAAGAATCAAACTAGGAAGGAATATAGGGGTTGTCAAAGGCAGGAATATAGATAGTAAGGCGGAGAATAGTGATGGCTGACAGCCTCTCTAGGGAGGAGAGAAGCACTAAATACAAATATTGATAACTAGTAAAATAACTAGTGTATCAATATTTGAAACTCCTTAATATAGGCAAACTGAAACTCCTTAATATAGGGGCAAACTGACTTCCTTCTGTAGCACCCGAGAGTATCACCATTATAGCACAGTAAAATAACTGATTATTAAAATGGTGAAATTAAGTTATTAAGAAAAGATTACCTTGTTTTCAAATATGCTATTTGAGAAGACTTGAAAATATGTATTTTATTTCAGAGTTAAAAATTTTTGTAAGTGGCTTATACAAATAGTTTTAGTCTTTTTAAGAGTATGCTATAGTTATTTGGATTAATTCCCTTTTTGGGAGTAATCCTTTTGTCTTCATTTACTATGCCTGCCTTCCTGTGTATTTGAAGAGTTTTTCTACCAGTGGTAATTGTTCTTCAGATGTGAGGATTTAACTGAAGAAATAGGGGTTTTAAGCCTACTCACCATTTGTAAAATCTCATTTCCTTCTAGATTTTTTTAAAAATTATTTTTAATCTTTCTATGCAAAAAAGTCACTTTGATTTTTCTATATGTCCAGTAGTCCACAGTTATGCTGTAGCGTTTAGAGTTGAATTAATTAAAATGCATGAAATGAATGGGCAAAAATATAATTTCTTACAATTTTATTATTATTTAAAAAAATAAAGTCTCACTCTGTTGCCCACCCTGGAGTGCAATGGCACAATCTCAGCTTACTGCAACCTTTGCATCCTGGGTTCAAGCGATCTCCTGCCTTACCCTCCTGAGTAGCTGGGATTACAGGTGCACGTCACTGCGCCTGGCTAATTTTTGTATTTTAAGTGGGGACAGGGTTTCGCCATGTTGGTCAGACTGGTCTCAAATTCCTGACCTTGTGATCCGCCTACCTCAGCCTCCCAAAGTGTTGGAATTACAGGTGTGAGCCACCATGCCCGGCCAATTTCTTACAGTTTTGTTAACTGGTCACCTCTCTTTCACAATCATATAAAAATAAGGGTAGAGGTGGTCAAAGGCCCAGCTATTCAGTAAGATTTTTATGGGGTAATTTGAGGGTAGAATAGTTACAGATAATATTCAGAATAAGTAATGTGGTATTGATAGGTATTATATATGTTTTATATATATATATATATATATATATCAGTATTAATAACATTATTTGAGGTATACTCTATACTGAAGTCTTCCCAGTTATCCCAAAAATCTTTATAGCTTTTTCCCCCCTCAAATGCAGGATTCATGCAAGGTTAATGCATTGCATTTGGCTGGTATGTCTCTTTAAGTCTCCCCCAGTCTGGACTAGTCCTACCGCCTTCCTCTCTTCTTTAGGTTTATCTCTTGAGAAGTAGAGACTGTATGTCCTGGAGCATGTTCCACATTCTGAATTGGTCTGCTCCTCATGATTAGATTCTAGTCAGACATTTCTGGTGAGACCACCACACAGATGATGTGTATTTCTACTGCTGTATTACATCAGGAGGCACGTGATTTCAGGCTGTCACTCTATTGGTAATGCAAGTTTGATCACTTGGTTAAGGTGGGACTGACAGATCTCTCTACTATTTAATAAATAATTTATAGAGGATACTTAATAGCCATGTAAATATCCTATTCCCTGACAACCCTTTAACCAGTGATTTTGGTATCCATTAATGATCCTTGCTTGCATCAGTCATTATGTTGGAGGATTACAAATGGTGACTTTCTTTTTCATTCCTTCTGCTTTTATTACCTCCTTTGACTTTTTCAGGGCATTGAGGTCAGGTTAGATAAATTCTGAATATAGGCCACTGAATGTAGAAATCAGGTCATTCCTAACCTTTCCTGGAGCCAAGTAAGTGGTGAAGATGGAAGACAGCTAAGGAGGTAGACCAAAAAGAGAATAGAGGTTTGCCAGTGAAGGGGAGGTAAGAAGTAGTAGCTGGAGGAGGCAGGGAGGAGGGAAAGGGCCTTCATTTGGTGCTTGAACTTTTTTTTTTTTTGATGGGCCGATGAAGAGATCAAAGATAGAATTGGGGAATAACTAATAGAAAAAGGTCCCAGATGAAGCAGGAAGAGGTAAGATCAAGAACAGCTGTTAGGGGATTAACTGTGGAAAAGAGTAGACATCTATACTCTATCTCAGAAAGTTAGGAGTTGTGTATGGATGAGAATTAGATACATTTGGATATGGAGGGAAAAAACTACATCTGGGGCCTTTTTTTTTTTTTTTTTTTTTTTTAAACAGTTACTTTTTGAGCCTTGGGTTGTTGAAAGTAGGCAGGCTAGGGGACTTGAGAGTGTTGAAAGTGTTACACACGTTGTGGGGAATGGAGAAGAGAAGTGTTTCAAGATAAATAAGTGAAAGAATTGCTGAGCAGCATCAGAGGCTCATTGGAGATTGGAACTCATAAATTTGTAATCAGCATATTTTACTGTTTTTTTCTGGCAGTGTTCTGCAACCAGGAGAAAAGCAAAGACAGATTTTATTGAAGGTGGATGAGGGAGGAGAGATGCAAGGGAGACGAAGTAATGGGGATATAGGCTAAGTAATGAAGTTAGTAAAGTAGAACAGGGCTACGATACCCAACCAATGGGGAGGGATGTAAGGGTAATGCCAAGCAGTGATTAATTAAAATACTAATTTATTGTTCGTTTGAGGTTATAGTAATCATAAACCCTGTATTTACTTTTCCCTTAAACTAACATTTAATATTTTTATTTGTGAACTATTTACTGACTTAATGCAGATGTCTCTTAGCTATTTTGCTTTATTTTCCCTAAAATGAAAATTCCTTGAAAGTATCATCTTTGTTACTTAATAAGTGTCTAATAGTTTATATATTTGAGATATTTATTCAATAACTCTGAATGAGTGATTTTAAGATTATCTTGCTAATATTTGGCTGGGACACCAAGAAGAGAATACAAGTGTCTAATGTGGTTCATTTTGACTGACAAAAATTTCACTAGTTATACAGTCATATCAGTGGCCCAAAGGAGTAAGAAACCATCCAAGTTTTTTGTTGTTGTTGTTGGAATTTTTACATGCTAGAGACAGATTTTATCTTAGTATAGTTTATTCATATTCCAGGCCTGTGACCCTTAATCAATTTTTTTTTTTGTTTTCTTTTGAGACGGAGCCTGGCTGTGTCGCCAGTCTGGAGTGCAGTGGGGTAATCACAGCTCACTGCCACCTTCCCCTCCCATGTTCAAGTGATTCCCCTATCTTTAGCCTTCCGAGTAACTGGGACTACAGGCATGCACCACCACGCCCAGCTAACTTTTTATATTTTAGTAGAGACAGGGTTTCACCATGTTGGCCATGATGGTCTGGATCTCCTGTCCTTGTGACCTGCCCGCCTCAGCCTCCCAAAGTGTTAGGATTACAGGCATGAGCCACCGCGCCTGGGCCTCCCCTTAATTTTAATGGCTGCTATAATGTTATAATTCTCTGATGAGTGCTGGGGAAAAAAAGACATTGCTTTTATTTGGAATATTATCTAGACTTAAAAATTATATATTATTTTATGAGGATATTTATGATTTTTATTCCTGATAAAGATGTCACATGAAATAGCATTTGTTTTATAAGCCATTTAAAAATATTTAAATCTAAGGTTACAAATTGTTATAATTTTTATCCTTCTAGTCACTATTATTTCTTATTTTTCCTTGTCACTAAATAAAAAGTAAATAAGTAACTTTAGGAAGCGCATGCATTCAGAGTTTCCTGCAAAGCACAGGGTCTCGTAAATGCTATATGAGGATGTAAAGAAAAAGCAAATTAGATTACTACGACTTTGTTCTTATTTTCTGGGTTCCTTAAGCCTCTTCCATACTTCTTTAATGCTCAAGAGGACTATAGAAGTTCTTATTTATATGACAGCCCCAATGTTAGTATTTCTTGAGAGTATGTTTAGATTGTACCTTCAATATTGAGATTTTTGTGAGCAATAATATATGTGATATGCATTTAAAAAAAATTTAAGGATTTTTAAAAATTATGATTAAACTAGATTTTGTCAAATGATAAATCTTAAGTATAGTGTAGAAGTATATTGCTATTTGTTTATAGGTAGTGTGAAAAACTTAAGTATACCATTTACCAGAAATTGACTCCTACATTTCAAAAATGTTGTGGAAAGTACTTCTTAGAATGTGAGATATTTGATGTATTTTGTAGGCAAACAGCAAGAAACCAACTGAAGGATGAGATTAAAGAGGAATAAGATAAGGTGGTGGAGAAAGGAGGGGGCAGAGTTTTTACTATGGTAACAGACTCCTGAGTTCTATCAAACTGATCTTTGGTAGGACATTACAGTATGGTTAAGTTTTTCTTGCATATTATCAGTACTTCTAAATTTGGGGAAATGAAATTTAAGATTTTTTTTTGTTGCCTTTAAAAAAATAGCAGTCAAGTATGGACTTTAAAAAAAATTAGGTCCAAAATTGTATCAAAATTATGTCAAAAAAGCTCTGTCCAGCTCCAGTGTTAAAAAGAAATTCCACTTTATCCATGTTTTCTCAAATTAGACATTTTTTTTTTAAAGTTAATTTATAAGTCAATTATACGGGGCCAGGCGCGGTGGCTTATGCCTGTAATGCCAGCACTTTGGGAGGCAGAGGTGGGCGGATCACCTGAGGTCAGGAATTTGAGACCAGCCTGGCCGACATGGTGAAACTTCGTCTCTACTGAAAATACGAAAATTTAGCCAGGCAAGGTGACAGGCACTTGTAGTCCTACTTTCTTGGGAGGCTGAGGCAGGAGAATCAGTTGAATCCAGAAGCGGGAGGTTGCAGTGAGCCGAGATTACGCCACTGTACTCCAGCCTGAGTGACAGAGCAAGACTGTGTCAAAAAAATAAATAAATAAAAGGGTCGATTATATGGAATTCAGAAGTTGTTGTTGAGAAGGCCTCTCTCCATTGCCTCGGTCAGAGTGCGGTGACGCCATCACAGCTCACTGCAGCCTCAACTTCTTGGGCTCAAACTTTCTTGAAAGTGCTAAAATGATGGGCCAAAGTAGTGTATTTATCTCCCATTACAGATGCCAAATTAATTCCTTTGGTAAGAAAAATGCAGTAGATTACACTGATGAAAGTGTAGGCTGGGCGTGGTGGCTCACACCTGTAATCCCAGCACTTTGGGAGGCTGAGTCAGGCGGATCACCTGAGGTTAGGAGTTTGAGACCAGCCTGGGCAACGTGGTGAAATCCCATCTGTACTAAAAATACAAAAATTAGCTGGGCGTGGTGCCGGGTGCCTGTAGTCACAGCTACTAAGGAGGCTGAGGCAGGAGAATCGCTTGAACCTGGGAGGCAGAGGTTGTTGTGAACTGAGATCTTGCCACTGTACTCCAGCCTGGGCAACACAGACTCCATCTCAAAAAAAAAAAAAAAAAAATTGTATAGTATCTTTTTCCTTTTGGAATAATCCTAGTCTTATAAAATTATCACAATTAGATGTTAATTATATCATTCAATAGAAGATGGACATAAGTAATAGTTATGAGAGTAAATAATTATTGGTTCAGTCATCGATCTGATAAGGAGACAGACAGAAAAAGAAAGCACCAGGTGCCTGAAATGGGTGGGAAGGAGTAGTGAAATAATTTAAAATTTTTTTATTGGTGCAGAGACAGAGGCATGGAACTTAGAATCAGAAAATCTGAATTCAGATTCCCTCTTCACAGTTAACTCACTAAATGGTCTGAAATCAAGTTACTCTTGAACTTGTTTCTTCATTCATGTAATAGAGATCATTGATTCATTGATTCAGAAATGTTTTTCTTACTAGGTTAATTTGAAGATGAACAAAAATCTGAAAGTAAGCAAGTATGAACTGTATAGTGTTCACTGTATTTTACTGTAGAGTCAGATATTAGTGATGATGCAATTCTTCTTGTCTTTCCATTTCGTTCTTCCCTGTCATCCTTCCTTCTTTCATTGATAACGTATTTTTACTGCGCTCTTGATCTAACACTTCACAGAACCTTGAGAACCTGCAGTCCCAGCTGATTTCCACTCCTCCTACTCACACATTGGGCACAGGAATAGGGTGTGAGACAACTTTTCTAGGTCAGCCTGCTTATTTTCTCACTGTTGCTTGACAAAGTCCTGTCTTTCGCAAGGTGTGGCATAAACCTGAGGTACCTTATAGTCCCTGGGCTTGATCTTCTTTCTTTCTCACTTTGCCTTTCCTTTTCCCATCCCCTCTCACCCCATTCCTGTGTGTACGTAACTCTGACCATCTCCTTTCGCCACCATTTACTTGTTCCTTTTTTTTTTTTTTTTTTTTTTTGAGACAAAGAGTCTCGCTCTGTCACCCAGGCTGAAGTGCAATGGCGTGATCTCGGCTCATTGCAACCTCTGCCTCCCAGGTTCAAGCGATTCTTGTGCCTCAGCCTCCAGAGTAGCTGAGATTACAGGTGCCTGCCACCACGCCCGGCTAATTTTTCATATTTTTTGTAGAGACGGGGTTTCACCACGTTGGCTAGGCTGATCATGAACTCCTGACCTCAGGTGATCCACCCGCCTCAGCCTCCCAAAGTGCTGGAATTACAGACATGAGCGACCGTGCCCAGCCTCTTGTTCCTCTTTAATCTCACCCTTCAGCTGGCTTCTTGCTGTTTGCCTACAAATACGCCCAGGTCTCGGTTTGCCTAAAAGATTCTTGCTCAACTCTTGTTTTTTTTTTTTTTTTAACCATGAAAGAGATGTTGATACTGTTGCCTTTATTACTTCATCACTTACTTCTTAACCTCAGTGGGATGGCTTCTTCCCCAACCACCGTCCTGAAACTGTTCTTAATCCAGTATCCTTTCTAAAGTTAGTAATCTCCTTGACCTCTTTGCAGCATGTTGATGCTACTTACTGTTTGCACTTTACTTCCTGATACATCTTCCCTGTGTAAGAATGGTATTTCTGATTGCTGTTGTCTTTTCCTCTAAACAGATTTGCCCTACCCCTTGCTCAGAGCTTCCATTAGCTCTCTTCTTCGGCACTTTCTCCACTTGTAACATCACTTTCCTGTGACTATCTGTAGTTATCTACTAATTCATTCCTATAATGTAATTGAACTAGAAGCAGTAATAGAAAATTCAGGGAGGCAGGATTCTGTTCACTACAAGAATTTTTTTTCTCCAAAGTAATTATGGTTGTTTTACAGTAGTACTCTGCTTTTGAAGTAGTTAATTCTTCATTATTCAGGTTTTCAAGTAGAGGCAGATAGACCCCTTGTAGAAAGGATTTATATATGAAGTAGAAAGTTGAGGCAGACATTCTTTTAAAGTCTTGTCCAACTCAGACATTGTAATTTTTATCTCGTCTACTCTACTTCCATGGACTTAACTTTGACCTATACTCAGATGTCTTCCAAACCATTATTTCCAGTCACTCCCCTACCACCTCCTCATCTCTCTTCTCTCCCACAGGCACAGTTTTTGTCATCAAAGTTGCTTTTGTTCTAGGCCACCATGTTTTCTGGCTTCATTATCACTTTCCAGTATTCTTTTTACCACCTTCAGTGTCATGGCAGTGAGGATCATTTTTCTTGCTTTGGTGACTTTTCTGAAAGTAAATTATGTGTGCCCATATTGGTTTGTTTGTTCTTGCTCTTTCCCCTCTATTTCCCCTACCCACTACCTCTCTCTCCAGGATTAGGAATGCTCAAGCACAGAAAAAGACACCAGAAGAGGAGGATCAGGATCCTAAAGTTTGTAGTTATTTTAAAATTTTCTATGGCATAGTTGAAATGTTAGTATTTGTTGACCGTTTAAAAAGTAAGATGTTTGCCGGGCATGGTGGCTCACACCTGTAATCCCAGCACTTTGGGAGACCAAGTTGGGTGGATCACCTGAGGTCAGGAGTTCGAGACCAGCCTGACCAATATGGTGAAACCCTGTCTCTACTAAAATTACAAAAATTAGCTGGGCATGGTGGTGTGTGCCTGTAGTCCCAGCTAATCAGGAGGCTGAGGCAGGAGAATGGCTTGAACCTGGGAGGCAGAGGTTGCAGTGAGCTGAGATTGCGCCACTGCACTCTAGCCTGGCGACAGAGTGAGACTCTGTCTTAAAAAAAAAATACAAAATGTTTATAATAATGGTTGTTGCAATTATTTATTGAATGTCTACTGTGTACCAAGTATTATGCTATGAACTTATATAAGTTATTTAAATCTTACGACATTCCTATGAGGAAGATACTGCTGCTGTCCCATTTTACAAATGAGGACACTGAGACTTAGGAAGGTAAGACAGTTGTCGCACAACTAATAAATGACAGATCTGACTCATTGTATGGCCAATACTCTTAACTAGTTTATCGTTTTATAAGGAAGGTGGAGATCTAGAATCAAATTTCAGAAAGTCAAGTAATGTTATACAAACAAGAAAATATATTTTGGATTTATATTTTTAGATTATTTGAAATGTATGTGAACATTTTGAGGTATTGTATTAGTGGTTTATGTGTCTTTACCCACTCGCTGTGATACTCATTCATTTGGTCATTCATTCATTGAATAGTCATGCGGTTTATTGAATGCTTAGACTTTGTATTGGGTGTGGTATAGGAAAGTGAATGAAACAAATGTAAGTTTACAGTATAGTGGCAGAGATAGGAAACAAGTAGGTAAATAATCACGTAATTTATTTATTTTAGTCTAAAGTTTTACCACCTTTTTAAAATGACTAAGTATCCAAGCCAATTTCTTAATAGAATATCTCATACTCTTAATTTGTCTCATTGTTTCCTCATATATGGCGGTTTAAACCTTACTATCCTACTTCCTTCTGTTTACTGTAAACTCAAAGGTAGGTCTAGAGCCAACGGAACTGAACCTTGAGTTCACAGACTCTGTAGGGTCTGTAGAATTCAGAGAATCTGTGAACTTTAGATGGGGAAAAAATGACATCTTTATTTTAACTTATCTCTAACTCAGTGGTTCTCAACTGGGGTGAGTTCGTCTTCTCCTTCCCCAACCCTTGGACATTTGGCAATGTCTGGAGACGTTTTTGATTGTCACAGCTGGGTGGGTACGAGAGAGTCCCTGATAACAGAATTATCCCATTCAAAATGTCAGTAGTGTCAAGGTTGAGAAACTCTGCTCTAACAGGATTTTAGCATTTCCTTTAATTATAAATATAAGAAACCCTTCATAGATACAGTATGGGCAGTACATTTACAGTACCTGTAGCTTTGTCACCAATAGAAATCTTAGGTATTCTCATATCACATTCAATTGCTGCAGATATCTTAAGATTTAATTTATGCTCATTTGTTGTCTATAAATTAAGGTAGTTGCTAGATTTGTATTAAGCAATAATAGACTGGGCATGCATGGTAGCTCATGCCTGTAATACCAGCACTTTGGGAGGCTGATGCGGGAGGACTGCCTGAACCCACGAGTTCAGGACCAGCCTGGACAATATAGCAAGACTTCCTCTCTATAAAAATACAAAAATTAGCCAGATGTAGTGGCGTGCACCTGTGGTCCCAGCTACTCAGGAGCTGAGGTGGGAGGATCGCTTGCACCCAGTAGGTTGAGATTGCAGTGAGCTGTGATTGTGCCACTGCACTCCAGCCTGGGTGACAGAGTGAGACCCTGTCTGAAAAAGAAGAAATAATATTACTGTTATAATTTAAACAATTATTATGGTAACTGTATTTCAGTATAATTGTCCATTGTAGTCTTGTGTGTTTTATGCATTTAGAAACATTATTCTAAGAAGGCATCCATAAGCTTTACCAGACTGTAAAAGAAATCCACAGGACAATAAAGCTTAACTCCTGATCTAGAGATTTGATGGGGTTGGATTAAACATTTCTGGAGAGACTATTTCATAGGTAATGATGTTTATTTCCTATTTTGTCATTTCATGAATTACATAATATCAGGTTGTCCTCCTATTATCAGTAACATTAAGTTTAATGACTTACAGTGGTGACAGCCAGGTTTCCATTTTAAAGATACATTTTCCCCTTTGTGTTGCTAAGTAATCTGTGAGGTAATACTTAGGCACCATGAGAATATTCTGTATTTAACAACTTTTCACCTAATGGCCTTAGCATACATTGGTGATTTTTGCCTGAATTAGCTTTTACATTGGAGGTTGCAAATTGGTGATTTTCTAATTTGGTCATTCCTTCTGTATTTATTACTGGAATTCTTCAGCGGAGATTTTCTTTCCCCACCCCCTTTCCTTATCTCTTTTTCCTCCCTTAAGTATCTCTGTGTATCCATTAAGTTTCACTTATTCCATATGTTATACTCTATTACTTTTAAAAAATATGCTTAAGTTGTCCCAAATGTGGCCCGTGGGAACCCCCTTTTAACTTGGCCCTTTGTCCTCTTGATAGGTCCTACTGGTCTTTGAGCATATCTTGCTTTCTGATGCAGGAGTGCTCAGGATAGACTTGTTCTTTCTGTATTCCATGTCTGGAGTTACATATTTCTTCAAAGAGTCCTGGTTTATTTTAGTTGGAGGCAGTATTTAGAAACAGAGGTCTGGGCACCAGGTGTGTTCATTGCTTGGTGGGGTTCTGGCTGGTGGTTGGGGTTGGGGGAGGTAATGCTTCTAGTGCCTTTCAAAAGAAGTTTTTAGCTGAACATAAAAAGATATTTTGAGCTATAAGAAAGAAAATCAAATCTTTACTCATCCTTAGAAATCCCCCTTTTTTTTTTAGAGTGGATGATTCTGTTTTTTCTTTTCCTTATTAGCCCAGACCCATTCTGTTATTCCTTAAGTATTACTGGCAGCTATCTGTTTTGTCTGTCTGTTCTGATATGTTCTACATACCATCCATTTCATTCATCTATAAAATTTTTATTATGTGTGTGACAGTAACTGTGATAAGCAAATAGAATGCACAGGAAAACAGAAACATCAAGAAATTCAAAGTCTGATAGGGAAGGAACTATATGAAAACCAAAACCTCAGTATGATTGATGCAGAAATTGAAATACATAGAGTGACTAAGTGTGAGAAACCAAAGAAAGCTTCAAGAGAAAATACTATTCAAACATAGTATTGATACAATTACAAGGAGATTACCATGTGAAAAAGGTAGAGCTGTTTATAGATTCTCATTACAGTTGTTAAAATGCCAGATTTGTTTCTAGATGGTAGTTAACTTGAACTATCAGAAATCAGTAGTTCCCTGCGTTTAGTGCTTAGAGCTTTCCATTTTCCTGTATTCTGTGTATTTTGTTTGCTTGTTTGTTTTTTCGAACTGATTTTTTTTCTGAGTAGACAAACTATGCATTGCTTATCCTGAAACCTTCTTAAGGTGTCTCATCATTTTTGTTCTTTAGCCTTTCAATGACAGATTATTTATTTGCCAAAATTTTGTGATTCAGATGTCATGTACATTTGTTATATTTGTTTGTACATCTATGTCTTATGAATAAATCTATCATGTTTTCTTACCAGTGATTGTACTTGTATAATTATGCGATAATCAGTACAAAGTTTGGTTCTTACTGTAGGGAGATCTTCTTAATAATAAGCTGTGGATGGTGAAGGCAGTGGAGAGTCAAATGTTTGGAAATTGGGACTCACCTTTATAGGCTGTCCCCTAGGTTTTTGTAATCCCCTTTTACTAGAGCTCTTCCCTCTTATTATAAGAATTAAGAGTGGTGTAGGAAAAGAGAGAATGTGCATGTGTTTTCCAATTCAAAATCTTTGAAGAGTAAACCATGTGTTTTTCTCCCCAGATACAGAAATAACTTAAAAGAATCTAGAAGTATTTTTTCCTGCTATCTGCCTACATATTTCTAGGTTTCTAAAATGCCACTTAGGGTTTCTTTTTTTCTGTAAAAACTGCATGGTAAATAGAATAAATCAAGATATCAGCATAGTATTGTTAGAATGAATATCTAATTTATCTGACATTAAGCAATGGATGTTTCACATAAATACATTTTCCACATATCTGTGGCATAACACTTTGTGTCAAAATGTATTTATTTTAGATCTTGGGGTACAGAGCAAGATGGTGAACTAGAAGGCTCCACTGGATGTCCCCCTCCACAGGAACACCAAATTTAACAACTACACACAAAAAGCACTTTCATAAGAAACAAAAATCAGGTGAGCACTCACAGAACCTGGTTTTAACTTCATATTGCCCAAAGAAGCACTGAACAGGATAGGAAAGACAGCCTTGAATTGCTGATACCACCTCTCCCCCATCCCCCATGCAGTGACTGTGTGGTGTGGAGAAATTTGTATGCTTGGGATAGGAGGAGTGCAGCAATTGTGAGACTTCTCATTGAATGTATTGTAACAGCAAAAAGCAAAACCAGGCTGAACTCAGCTGACGCCCACACATGGAGGGAGCATTCAGACCATCCCTAGCCAGAGGGGAATTGCCCATCTCAGCGGTTGGAACTTGAGTTCTGGCAAGCCTTGCCACTGTGGGCTAAGGTATGCCAGGGTCCTAAATAAACTTAAAAGGCAGGGTAGGCCAAAAGGACTGCAAGTCCTAGGGCTGAGCTGGGCTCGGCACCAGTGGAATTGGGGGCACATGACTTACTAAGACATCAACTGGAACACCTAAGGGAGTTGCTTGTGCCACCTCTCCTCCAAGCCCAGGAAGCCCAGCTCGCAGCTCCAAAAGAGACCCCCTACCTTCTGCTGGGGGAGAGGAGAAGGAAGAATAAAGAGGACTTTTGTCTTACATCTTGGATACCAGCTCAACCACAGTAGGATAGGGTACTGGTCAGGCCCCCATTACAAGCCCTAGCTCCTGGATAACATTTCTAGACACACGCCTGGGCTAGAAGGGAACCTGTTGCCTTGAAGGGAGGGACCCAGTCCTGGCAGGATCCATCCTGTGCTGACTAAAGGGCCCTTTGGGCCCTGAATAACTAGCAGTGATAACCACATAGTACGCCATGGGCCTTAGCTTGAGACTCAGACATACTGGCTTCAGGTGAGACCTAGCACATTTCCAGCTGTAGTGGCTACAGTGAGAGACTCTGCTTGAGAAAAGGAGAGGGAAAAATAAAGGGGACTTTGTTTTGTATCTTAGATATCAGCTTGGACATAGTGGGTTCAAACACCAAGTGGGCTCTTGGGGTCCCTGATTCTAGGCCTTGGCTCTTGGACAGCATTTCTGGACCTGCCCTGAGCCAGAGGGGAGCCCACTGAAGGGTGAGTCCCAGGCCTGGCAGCGTTTGCCACATGCTGACTAAGAGCCCTTGGACCTTACGTGAACATTGACAGTAGCCTGGCAGTACTCCCTATGGGCCTTTGGTGGTGGTGGCCACAGGGTAAGGCTCCTCTGCCTGTGCAAAGGGGAGAGAGAAGTGGGAATGATTGTGTCTTATGATTTGAGGGCTAGCTTGGCTGCAGTATAATAGAATACCAGGTAGACTTCTAAGGTTTTTGACCGATCCCTAACTCCTGGAGAGAACCTCTGGACTTACCTGAGGACTTGGGGGAACTTGCTCTCCTGAAGGGAAGGACAGAAGCTGGGCTGGCTTTGCCACCTGCTGACGGTAGAGCCCTACATCCTTGAGCAAACATAGGCGGTAGCCAGGTAGTGGTTACGGCGGGCCTTGGGTGAAACTCAGTGCTGTGCTGGCTTCAGGTCTGACCCAGTGCAGTGCCAGTATTGATGACCACAGGGTGCTTGTGTTGGCCCTGCTGCAAGTCCCAGGCAGCTCAGCAGAAAGAGACTTCGTTTGTTTGGGAGAAAGTAAGGGAAGAGAACAAGAATCTCTGCCTGGTAATCCAGAGAATTCTTCCAGATTTTATTCAAGACTACCAAGGTGGTACCTCTGCAAGTCTTCAAGAACCACAGCATTACTGGGCTTGGGGTGCCCCCTAAAGCAGATACAGCTTAAATCATAACACCCAAGTCCATTAGAGCATCTGGAAAGCCTTCCCAGGAAGGACAGGTACAAATAAGCCCAGACAGTGAAGACTACAATAAATACCTCACTCTTCAACATCCAGACACTGAAGAACATCTACACCCATCTACATCATCCAGGAAAATATGACCTCTCCAAATGAACTAAATAAGGCACCAGAGACTAATCCTGGAGAAACAGAGTTATGTGACCTTTCAGACAGAGAAATCAAAACAGCTGTGTTGAAGAAACTCAGAGAAATTCAAGTAACACAGAGAAGGAATTTAGAATCCTATCAGATAAATTTAACAGATTGAAGTAATTAAAAAGAATTAAACAGGTATTCTGGAGTTGAAAAATGCAATTGACTTGCTGAAGAATGCATCAGAATGGCTTAAAAGCAGTTGATCGGCCAGGTGTGGTGGCTTATGTCTGTAATCCCAGCACTTTGGGAGGCCGAGGAGGGTGGACCATGAGGTCAGGAGTTCGAGACCAGTCCAGCCAACATGGTGAAACCCTGTGTCTACTAAAGATACAAAAAATCAGCTGGGCGTGGTAGCACATCCCTGTAATCCCAGCCACTTAGGAGGTTGAGGCAGGAGAATCACTTGAATCTGGGAGGTAGAGGTTGCAGTGAGATGAGATTGTGCTATTGCACCCCAGTCTGGGTGACAGGGCGAGACTCTGTCTCAAAACAAAAACAAAAACAAAAAAAAGGCAGTTGATCAGGCAGAAGAAAGAGTTAGTGAGCTTGAAGACAGGCTTTTTGAAAATACAAATCAGAGAAGACAAAAGAAGAACAAAAACCAATAAGCACCCCTCCAGGATTTAGAAAGTAGCCTTGAAGAGGCAAATATAAGAGTTATTGGCTGTAAAGAGGAGGTAGAGAAAGAGATAGGGGTAAAAAGTTTATTCAAAGGGATAATAACAGAACTTCTCAAACCTAGAGAAAGATATTAATATCCAAGTACAAGAAGGTTATAGGACACTAAGCAAATTTCACCCAGAGAGGACTAACTCGAGACATTTAATAATAAAATTCCCAAAGGTCAAGGATAAAGCAAGCATACTAAAAACAGCAAGAGAAAAGAAACAACATACAATGGAGCTTCAATATGGCTGGCAGCAGACTTTTCAGTAGAAACCTTACAGGCCAAGAGAGAGTGGCATGACATGTTTCAAATGCTGAAGGAAAAAAAATATTTTACCCTAGAATAGTATATCCAATGAAAATATCCTTCAGACATGAAGGAGAAATAAAGACTCCCAGAAAAACAAAAGCTGAGGGATTTCATCAGCTCCAGACCTGTCCTACAAGAAATGCTAAAGGGCTGGCCAGGTGCAGTGGCTCACACCGGTAATCTTAGCACTTTGGGAGGCTGAGATGGGTGGATCATCTGAGGTCAGGAGTTGAAGACTAGCTTGGCCAACATGATGAAACCTTGTCTCTACTAAAAATGTAAAAATTAGCCAGACATGATAGTCCATGCCTGTAATCCCAGCTACTCAGAAGGCTAAGGCAGGAGAATCACTTGAACCTGGGAGGTGGAAGTTGCAGTGAGCCAAGATGGTGCCACTGCACTCCAGCCTGGGTGACAGAGTGAGACTCTGACTTAAAAAAAGAAATGCTAAAGGGTATGTACTTCAATAAAAAAAGAAAAAGAGGTTAATGAGCAAAAAGATACCATCTGAAGATGTAAAACTAACTGGCAATATAAGTACACAGAAAATCATAGAATATTATAGCGTGATAACTGGTGTATAAACTAGTCTTAATTAGAGAAACTAAAAGATGGACCAATAAAAAATTATAACTACAATTATTTCAAGACATAAGGACAGTAAAATATAAATAGAAACAACAAAAAGCTATAAAGTGGGGGGACATAAAGTGTAGAGTTTTATTAGTTTTCTTTTTGCCTATTTATGCAAGCAGTGTTAATTGTTATCTGCATAAAACAATGGGTTCTAAGATAGTATTTGCAAGGCTCATGGTAACCTCAAATCAAAAACCATAGAACAGATACACAAAAAATTAAAAAACCAAGAAATTACGTCACACCACCAGAAAAATATCACCTTTACTAAAAGACAGGAAGGAAGAGAAGACTACGAAACAACCAGAAAACAAATAAATAAATGGCAGGAGTAAGTCCTTATCAGTAGTAACATTGAATGTAAGTTGACTAAACTCTCCAATAACAAGACATAAAGAGGCTGAATGGATAGAAAAACAGGACCCAGTGATCTGTTGCCCACAAGAAACACACTGCACCTATAAAGACACATGTAGACTGAAAATAAAGGGATGGAAAAAGATACTCCAGAGTAGTTATATCAGACAAAGTAGATTTCAAGACACAAACTATAAGAAGAGACAATGAAGGTCATCATATAGTGATAAAGGGGTCAGTTTAGCATAGGATATAACAATTGTAAATATGTATGCACCTATTGGAGCACTCATATATAAAGCAAATATTAGAGCTAAAGAAACAGATTGGAAAGAAAGAAAAAATTGAAATAATATCAATCATCTTCTCTGACCACAATGGAATAAAACCAGAAATCAACATTATGAATTTTGGAAACTATACAAACACATGGAAATTACCTAATATGCTCCTGAATGACCAGTGAGTCAGTGAAGAAATTAAGAAAGAAATTGAAAAACAATAACGGAAACACGACATACCGAAATCTATGGGGATACAGCAAAAACGATACTAAGAAGAAAGTTTATAGCTATAAGTGCCTACATCAAAAAAGAAGAAAAACTAAATAAAAACCTAATGATGGATTTTAAAGAAATGGAAATGCAAGAGCAAGCCAAACCCAAAATTAGTGGGAAAAAAAGAGATAACAAAGCTCAGAGCAGAGATAAATGAAATTGAAATGAAGAAACAATACAAAAGATCAACAAAACATTGGGTTTTTGAAAAGATGACAAAGAAAAAAAAAAAAAAAAAAACAACTGACAAATCTTTTGCCAGACTAAGGAAAGAGAGACGACCTCAGATCACGGATGAAAAAGGAGATGTTAAAACCGATACCACAAAATTCAAAGGATTATTAGTGGCTACTGTGAGCAACTGCATGCCAATAAACTGTAAAATCTAGAAGAAATGGATAAATTCCTATATACATACAATCTTCCAGGACTGAACCATGAAGAAATCCAGGGTGTGAACAGACCAATAACAAGTAATAAGATAATAGTTGTGATGAAAAGTCTCCCAGTAAAAAGTACAGGACCTGAATGGCTTCACTGCTGAATTCTCCCAAGCATTTAATGAGGGTCTAATACCAATCGTAGTCAAATTAGCCTGAATAATAGGAGGATGGAATACTTTTAAACTCATTCTATGAGGGCAGTATTACCCTGATACCAAAACCAAACAGACGCATCAGAAAATGAAACTGCAGGCCCATATCTATTGGAGGAACAAGCCCCCGATGTTTCAACGTAGGTTCTTTTCTATTTTCCCTAAGTGTTGGCCAGTCTGAGAAATAAAGGGAAAGAGTACAAAAGAGAAATTTTAAAGCTGGGTTTCCAGGGGAGACATCACATGTCAGCAGGTTCCGTGATGCCCCTTGAACCATAAAACCAGCAAGTTTTTATTAGCAGTTTTCGAAGGGGAGGGAGTGTACGAATAGGGTGTGGGTCACAGAGATCACATGCTTCAAGGGCAACAAAATATCACAAGGCAAATGGGCAGGGCAAGGTCACGAGGCCAGGGTGAAACTAGAATTACTAATGAGGTTCCTGGTCCCGCTGTGCACACATTGTCATTGATAAACATCAAGAACCGGGTTGAGAGCAGACAACTACTCTGACTAAAATTTACTAGGCAGGAATTTCCTCATCCTAATAAGCCTGGGGTGCTGCAGGAGACTACGGCATGTTACATCCCTATCTACAACTGCGTAAGGCAGACACTCCCAGAGCAGGCCATTTTAGAGGCTCCCTTGGAAATGCATTCTTTCCCCAAGGCTGTTACTTATGAATATTCCTTACTGGGGAAAGATTTCAGCAATATTTTTCTTACCCATTTTCTGCAATAAGAGAAATATGGCTATGTCCTGCCTGGCTCCCAGGTAGTCAGATCTAATGGTTATCTCCCTTGTTCCCTGTTACCCTGTTCTTTTTTCAAGGTGCTAGATTTCATATTGTTCAAACACACATGCTTTATGAACAATTTGTGCAGTTAACGCAATCATCACAGGGTCCTGAGGTGACATACATCCTTGGCTTACGAAGATGACGGGATTAAGAGATTAAAGACAGGCATAGGAAATTGTAAGAGTATTGATTGGGGAAGTGATAAATGTCCATGAAATCTTCACAATTTATGTTCAGAGATTGCAGTAAAGACAGGTGTAAGAAATTATAAAAGTATTAATTTGGAGAACTAACGAATATCCATGAAATCTTCACAATTTATGTTCTTCTGCCATGGCTTCAGCTGGTCCCTCTGTTTGCGGTCCTTGGCTTCCCCCAACACATATCTCTGACTATTGATGCAAAAAATCTTCAACAAAAATACTAGCAAACCAAATTCAACAACAATTGAAAATATTATTCATCATGACCAAGTGGGATTTATTTTAGGAATGCAGATAGTTCAACATTTGCAAATGTGGTACATCATATCAAGGGGATGAAGGACAAAAAACATCAATTGATTCTGAAAAAGCATATCATAAAATTAAACATCCTTTCATAATAAAAACCCTTAAAACTGGGTATAGAAGGAACATTCCTCAAAACAGTAGAAGCCATATATGACAGACCCATAGCTGTTATCACACCTAATGAGGAAAAACTGAAAACCCTTCTTCTAAGATCTGAAACACAGCAAGGATGCCCACTTTCACTACAGTTATTCAGTATAGTACTGGAAGTCCTAGCTGGAGCAGTCAGACAGGAGAGAGAAAGAGCAACCAAATTGGAATGGAAGAAGTCAAATTGTCCTTGTTTGTAGATGATATGATCTCATGTTCGGATAAACCTAAAGAATTCATCAAAAATGATTAGAAGTGATAAATTCAGTAAAGTTGCAGGATACAAAATCAGCATACAAAAATCAAGTAGCATTTCCATATGCCAACACTGAACAATGTGAAAAAGAAATCAAGAAAGTCACCCCATTTACGATAGCTAGAGATAAAATCCTAGGCATTAACCAAAGAAGTGAAAAATATCTACAGTGAAAGCTATAAAATGTTGGTGCAAGAAATTGAAAACAAATACACAAAGGAAAGATGTTCTATGTTCATGGATTGGAAGAATCAATATTGTTAAAATGTCCATACTAACCAAAGCAATCTACAGATTCAATGTGTTCCCTATCAAAATACAAATTACGTTCTTCAGAGAAATAGAAAAAACAATCTTGAAATTTGCATAGAACCACAAAAGACTTGGAATAGCCAAAGTTATCCTATGCAAAAAAAAAAAAAAAAAAAGAAAATTGGAAGAACCACATTATGTGATTTCAAATTATACAATGTATTGGCCTATAACTATACACATAGAACAGTGGAACTGAGTAGAGAATCCAGAAATCCATTCATGAACAGTGATCTCATTCTTAACAAAGGACAGTCTTGGGGAAAAGGACAGTGTCTTCAATAAATGGTGCTGGGAAAACTAGATACCCATGGTTAGAACAATGAAACTGGACCCCTGTCTCACCATATACGAAAATAAAATCAAGATGGATGCAAGACTTAAATCTATGACATCAAACTATGACACATTGAAAAGAAAGCCTCGGGGAAACTGTCCAGGTCATTGAAGTGGGCAAGGATTTCTTGAATAAATACCCCACAAGCACAGGCAACCAAAGCAAAAATGAACAAAGGGAATCACATCAAGTTACAAAGCTTCTGCACAGCAAAGGAAACAACAAAGTGAGGAGACATCCCACAGAATGGGAGGAAAATGTCTGCAAACTACCCATCTGACAAGGGATTAATAACAAGAATATATAGAGAGCTCAAGCAACCTTATAGATAAAAATCTAATACGTTGATTGAAAGATGGGCAAAATATCTGAATAGGTATTACTCAAGAGAAAACATGCAAATGGGGGTATTTATCATCAGAGAAATGCAAATCAGAAGTACAATGAGATATCTCACCCCAGTTAAAATGGCATTTATCCAAAAGACAAGCATTAAGAAGTGCTTGTGAAGATGTGGAGAAAAGGGAACCCTCATACGGTTAGTGGTAATGTAAATTAGTACAATCACCATGGAGAGCAGTTTGGAGGTTCCTCGGAAAACTAAAAATGGAGCTGTATCATCCAACAATCCCACTCCTAAGAATGTGCAATAAAGGAAATCAGTATATTGAAGAGATATCCATGTTTATTGCAGCAGTATTCACAATAGGAATTGGAAACAGCTGAAGTGTCCATCAACAGATGAATGAGTAAAGAAAATGTGGTACATATACACAATAGAGAACTATTCAGCCATAGAAAAGGATGAGATCTTGTCATTTGCAACAGATGGATGGAAATGGAGGTCACTATGTAAGCCAGGCACAGAATGAGAAACTTCACATGTTCTCCCTTATTTGTGGGAGCTAAAAATGAAAATAATTGAAACTAGGGCAATAGTTACCAGAGCCCTGGAAAGATAAGTGTTGAGGAAGGGGGCCTGGAGGAGAAGTAGTGGTGGTTAATAGGTACAGAAAAATAGAAAGAATGAATAAGACTTAGTATTTGCTAGCATAACAGGGTGACTAGAGTAAAAAGCGATTTTAATTGTACATTTTAAAATAACAAAGTATAATTAGATAGTTACACAAAGGATAAATACCTACTGTGTACTCACAAAAATTTAAAAAAATTTCAAAAATGTTTTTAGCCATTTTGTTTAATGGGAAAGTTAACATGGTTGATCTTAAATGTAGAATTGTCTTTATCACTTCATACACAGTGTTTCTGTGTTGTACAGTGTATCTTACCTTTTAAATAAGTATGTGTATTATCCTTTAGATAAATATGTATGTTTATCTCTCTTAAATATGTGTAAACCTTTATACAGAAACAACCATACACTTAATGTGTGTGTATGTAAATTAAAGAGGTCTTTCAAAGACTCTTAATTTTCCCAAATACCATTTTCTTCACAGAACTTTTGCTACCAAACCTCTGATGTCTCCTTATTGCTTAGAGAATCAACTACAATCTAGCTATGCTGTGTGCGTGTGTGTAAATATAATTTATTTGTCACTTCTTCCCAGTGTAAACATTTCACTTTAGTCAGGTCAATTTCCACTATAGTCACTTCCTTAGTCTTATGATTGATTATTCAGTGTTCATTAACTTTTGTTCATGTTATCGTAGGCTTTCTGTTGAAGCACCTTGAGGAAGTTGTTTATCTTTGTGTATTTTTAAAGCAGCTTGTTTCTTACAGTTTCAGTGAATGGTATATTTGGTTATGTTTCCTTTGCATTGAAAGTACTGAGACAGATACATATTTTTAGTTTTCCAGCAAACTAGAGAGAAGTTAGAACAGATGAACTATTTGTCACGGGTTCTTGCCTCATATCTCTGCTCCTTATTTTTTATTTATTGTTTGTTTGTTTGAGACGAGGTCTCACCCTGTTGCCCAGGTTGGAGTATAGTGGCGTGAGCTTGGCTCACTGTAACCTTTGCCTCCTGGGCTCAAGCGATCCTCTCACCTCAGCCTTCTGAGTAACTGGACTGCAGGCATGCACCACAACGTCCAGCTAATTTTTGTAGATAACGAGGTTTCATCATGTCGTTCAGGCTGATCTTGAACTTCAGGACTCAAGCAATCCACCTGCTTTGGCCTCCCAAAGTGCTGAGATTTACAGGCATGAGCCACTGTGCCCAGCCTCTGCTCCTCATTTCCTACTCTTGTTTATCTATTCACCAGATTTTCTAATTTGGCTTTTTGTTTTGTTTTGTTTTGTTTTTTTGGAATTGTTAAACCTCATATTCTTTCTGGGCCTTTCTTTTCTTATCTCCGTTTTGAGAGAACTTAGACTAGGTGATCTCTAAACATTTCAATAATAAAATAATGCATGTTCTTTAGTATCCAGTTTCAATATTGCTTCATTTATAAAATCTTACCTGACACTGTAGCCTATTATGTTGTCTTGCCCTACAAATTCTTTCAGTACTTACTTTAAAATGTAGACATAGGTTAACTTGTGTTTTGCTTACATATATTTGTTTTAATTAATTGCAAGCTCTTAGAAGAATGACACTTCCTTTTTAAAGAATTTCCTGTTAATTTTTTAATCATGATATTACTATGTAGCAGTCACATCATAGTAATAATTACAATGACAGCAACCTCTCTGAATACTAACTTTGAGGCAGACATTATTTTACATGCTTTACTTATGTCCATTCTCATAATTCACACTGGGATGTTTATGAGATAACATCTTGTTTCATCTCCATTTTACTGATGAGGAAAGATGCATACATAAAGGTTAAGTAAATTTCCTCACCACTAGTGAGTAAACATAGGATATGGACCTAAGCAGGCCCATGCACTTGCCTGTTTTGCTATAATGCATAACTATTGTATACTTGTTGAATTAATAGAGTGTTTTTAATCTTTAATATGTGTTGGGTACAACCTTGGTATTTTTTGTACTTTGAATAAAAGATTAAGGATGTTTCACTTTTTAAAAAATAGGGACAAATAACTGTCTTAGTAAATAAATGTTGTGATCAATTTTCCCAGTTAAGAGCAAATATTCAAATTGCGTACTTTGAGGTATTTTGAAAAATTCTTCTGTTTTTGAAAGAAAGTTTGTGACATATGTAATACTTAGAGTTGGATTTTGATTTGCAGTAAGTGTCTTAATTATTATTTCTTACTCGTTTTCAGTTGAGTGGTGATTTTATGCAATGGCTTCAAGCCACAGTTCTTCACCAGTGCCTCAAGGAAGCAGCAGTGATGTTTTCTTTAAAATAGAGGTAGATTCGTCAAAACACATTCGACCTGTACCGTCACTGCCAGATGTGTGTCCCAAGGAACCCACAGGTAATGCTTTTTTTTTTGTAGGAGTTTTACTGATGATTTCTATTATCTTTAAATGAGTAGTCAGGTTTTATATACCTATGTTAGAAGAGTAAATTTTATGATGTTAAAAATCATTTGACGGGGCTGGGCGCAGTGGCTCACACCTGTAATCCCAGCACTTTGGGAGGCCTAGGCGGACGGACCACGAGGTCAGGAGATCGAGACCATCCTGGCTAACGTGGTTAAACCCCGTCTCTACTGAAAATACAAAAAATTAGCCGGGCGTGGTGGCGGGTGCCTGTAGTCCCAGCTACTTGGGAGGCTGAGGCAGGAGAATGGTGTGAACCTGGGAGGCGGAGCATGCAGTGAGCTGAGATCGCGCCACTGCACTCCAACCTGGACAACAGAACCAGACTCCATCTCAAAAAAAAAAAAAAAATCTTTTGGGGCCAGGCATGGTGGCTCACGCCTGTAATCCCAGCACTTTGGGAGGCCAAGGCAGGCAGATCACTTGAGGTCAGGAGTTCACCACCAGCCTGGCCAACATGGTGAAACCCCATCTCTACCAAAAACATAAAAAATTAGTTGGATATGGTGGCACGTGCCTGTAATCCCAGCTACTTAGGAGGCTGAGGCAGGAGAATCACTTGAACCTGGGAAGTGGAGGTTACAGTATACTCCAGCTTGGGTGACAGAGCGAGACTCTGTCTCAAAAAAAAAAAAACTTTTGGAAATGATTGGGAAATTGGAATATAGTTTTTTTCATGTATTTCATGCATTACTTATATAAACTGAAGAAGTTTTGAAAATGAAGGTACAGATTGAAAACTGCTTAGTTAAAACATGGTACAGTCAGCCCTCATCATTTGCATATTATGTATTTGCAGATTCTCCTGACTCCTTAAAATTTATTCACAATCCCCAAATCACTACTTGTGGCACATTTGTGGTAATTTGCAGTCATGTGCAGAGAAGTGAAAGATTTGAAATACCTGACACGTGCATTCCCAGCTGAAGCTGAACAAGGCAAAGCTATGCCTTCTTGTTTCAGCTCTCATACTATAAACTAATGTTCTTTTTGTGGTCTGTTTTTACTTGGTGCCACATGTTTGGAGCTTGGTGATTTTGCTATTTAAATTGCCCCTAAGCGTAGTGCTGAAATGCTATCTGGAGTTCCTAAGTGCAAGAAGGCTATGATGTCCCTTATGGAGAATATACATGTGTTGTGTGAGCTTCATTCAGGCATAAATTACAGTGCTGTTAGCCACAAGTTCAGTGTTAGTGAATCAATGATGTATACTGAATAAGGCATCTTTAAACAAACAAAACAAGGTTATGTATTGATCGGTTGATGAAACTATTGTGACCAAAGGCTCACAGGAACCTAACTCTTCAGTTTCCCTACAAGCAATGGTTCAATGTTTGCTAATTCCATATTCACAATAACTTTATGGAACCAAAATACTATTGATAATGAGAATAGAGTATATATTTTTCCTTCTTGTATGATTAATGCCACAGCAACATTTATGTCACCTAATTATAAGCCAAAGGATATTTTATCCAGGAGAACCTGCCATGATATAATAGAAAAGAAGCCTACCTCTAGAAAACAGTGGGGTATTAAAGGATAGAAAATTTATAATAGAAGGTAGCATAGTTCTGATGTTAAAAAAAAAGATAGAGTAATTGTACATTAAGGAAAAGAATTCATGAAAGACTTTGACTATTCACTCCACCCTGCAACTATAACTCTCAAATTTTGCATATCTTTTATCTTGTGCATGTTTTTCAAAGCCTTAGTAATTGATGCTGGCGGCTGAAGATTATTCAATCAGATTGATTTTTATTAAATCATTTACTGTGGAAGATTAGTTGGTTTGCGTAAGATGAAATCTATGCATTTTTAGTTTTCTAGTGTGTACTTTCAAACATAGAACCAACTTTACAGCATTTACAGAGTTCTCTTGTTTACTTTTTGCAGGTGATTCACATAGTTTATATGTTGCCCCATCTCTAGTTACAGATCAACATAGATGGACTGTATATCATTCCAAAGTAAATCTCCCAGCAGCATTAAATGATCCTAGATTAGCAAAAAGAGAATCTGACTTCTTCACAAAAACATGGGGATTGAACTTTGTGGATACTGAAGTCATACCTTCATTCTACCTCCCACAGATCAGCAAGGAACATTTTACAGTATATCAACAGGAAATCTCTCAGGTAATATCTAATCTTGGCTAGTTATCGTCAGGCCAAACGTAATAGAAATATTTTTAGTATGCTTTATTATAGATTTTTGACCAGTAATGTTTGATGAACCTATAGTATTCTTTTTGTTCATACAAATTATACTGTCCTGGGCTTGCATTTAATTCTTTGCTTAAATATATTTTAATACATTTCTCTTACAGTAGTGATTTTTCAGAATTACACATTCCAAATAATGCTAAGATTCAACATGAAACCTACCCTACTTACTAAGGAGAATGATTCTGTTAGGCCTGTGAAGTCCAGATGATTTGTGAGGTTTGAGAAATTGGCAGAATATTACTGTTTCTTTGTCTGATTCACTGCATACAATTCTATAGAGCACCCTAGCTCTAGCAGATAGTTATAATATCTCTAGACATAATTATAACTTAATATATTACTTTAAACCCAGTCTGAGAGCAAGAACTGAGTATAGTACAGAGTTTTAGATGGTCTATCAATTCATTTTTAGATTATTAGTAAATGCCTGTTATCAATATAATTAAAATCATTAAAGTGGTACAAGGGATATTACATTTTTATAACCATTCCTTTTTATACTTTTTTCATTAGCAAGCCTAATTTGAATTTAGCTGGTTTTATTTTACTTACTTTGCACTTTTTTGAATATGGCTGTATTAACCTTCATACTATATAGCATCTGGTTCATTTTTATTACTATCAAATATTTTTATACAGAACCTGTATATTTTGTTTGCCTTTGTATGTATATATTGCCATATTAACAATCACTTAGATCTGATCATTGAAAACAGAACACAAAAACTGTTTTCAGTGATCAGATCTTAGTGATCGTTAAGTGGATGAACATTACTATGCCTTTGTAACCTATAATTTGGTTTTTCTATTTGTGTATTTATCAAATATTTAATGAATGTCTTCCATGTGTCAGGTAGTCTTCTAAACATGAGGATACAGCAGAGAACAAAACTGACATCAATTCCCTGTCTTACAAAGCTTATGTTTCTAGCAAGGGGTTTAACAATAAACCCTAAAGCAACTACTAAAATAGCAAAACAAAGAATTACAGCTAATAATGGAAGAGAGAAATGGAATTTTAAAAATTCTCAATCCAAACAAAGGCATAAAAAGAAAAAAAGAATGGATAGGACATAAAATAAATTTCAAGATGATAATCTTAAGCCTAATTATATCAGTAATTACATGAAATCCAAATGGTTTAAGCATCCCAATTAAAAGATAGAGATTGTGAGATTTGATGACCCAAGTATATGCTATATATAAGAAACATACCTTCAATAGAAAGAAAGAAACATTTAAAAGGATGAAAAAATATATACCATGCTTAACAGTAGTCGAAAGAAAGCAGAAATGGCTATATTAATAACAAAGTAGATTTCAGAGCCAAAACTATTAATATGTATAAAGAATGTTATTTTATAATGATAAAAGGGTCAGTTAATCAGGAACACATGATAGTTTTAAACATTTTTGCCCCTAATATGCTTCAAAACATGTGAAGCAGAAGCTGAGAATTTTATGGCAAAGTAGCTATTCATAATTGTGGAGATTTCAAATACTCTTTCAATAAATGATGGGACAAGCAGCGTATCAGCGAGATTATAATAGACTTGAACCATTAACCAACCTGGCCTGACTTGAAAGAGCACTCCATATAACATAGAAGAATATACTTTTTTTTCCAAGTGTTCATGAAACATTTATGGACATAGACTATATTCTAGGTTTGAAAACAAATTTTAATACATTTAGAAGACTTCACCTCATACACAGTATGCTCTCTGAACACAGTATAATTAAAATAGAAATTAATAATGGAAAGGTTGGTGGAAAATCCACAGATATTTGGAAACCAGAACTTTATACTTCTAAATAAAATGTGAGTCAAAGAAGAAAGAAAAATCAGAAAGTAGTTTGAACTGAATGGAAATGAAAGCACAACATATCAGGATTTGTGGGGTGATGCTCAGTTAGCACTTACGGAGAAATTTGTAGCACTGAATGCATATATTATTGAAAGAATAATGATTTCAAGTCAGTGACCTCAGCTTACACCTTAAGAAGCTGGAAAAATGGCCAGGCACAGTGGCTCACGCCTGTAATCCCAGCACTTTGGGAGGACAAGGTGGGCGGATCACCTGAGGTCAGGAGTTCAAGACCAGCCTCGCCAACATGGTGAAACCCCATCTCTATAAAAATACAAAAAAATTAGCCAGGCATGATGGCAAGTGCCTGTAATCCTAGCTACTCAGGAGGCTGAAGTGGGAGAATCGCTTGAAACTGGGTGGTGGAGGTTGCAGTGAGCCGAGATCGCACCATTGCATTCCAGCCTGGGTGACAGAGCAAGACACTGTCTCCAAAAACAAAAAAATTAAACAGATAAAGAATAAACATCAAAGTCAAAATCGGAGAACAACAGAGAAAATTAGTGAAACCAAAAGCTGATTCTTTGAGTAGATAAACTTGATAAGCCTTTGGCAATACTGATTAGGAAAAAAAGAAAAGATACAAGTCACCAATAACAAGAATAAGAAAGGTGATATCACTACAGATTCTACAGAGATTAAAAGCCTAATAATGAAATATTTTGAATAACTTTGTGCCAGTAAATTCAACAGCTTAAATGAATTTACAGAGTTCTTGAATGACACAAAATACCAAATATCTTTCGAGAAAAAATAGATAATCTGGCTGGGCATGGTGGCTCATGCCTATAATCCCCGCACTTTGGGAGGCCATGGTGGGCACATCACCTGAGGTCAGGAGTTTGAGACCAGCCTGGCCAACGTTGTGAAACTCTGTCTCTACTAAAAGTACAAAAATTAGCTGGGCGTGGTGGTGCACACCTGTAGTCCCAGCTACTCGGGAGGCTGAGGCAAAAGAATCGCATGAACCTGGGAGGTGGAGGTTGCAGTGAGCTGAGATCGTGCCATTGCACTCCAGCCTGGGCGATAGCAAGACTCCATCTCAAAAAACAAAACAAAAAGAAATAGAAAATCTGAAATCTGAAATAGCTTTATATTTGTTACATTGATGTATAGTTAAATACCTTTCCACTAAGAAAGCTCAGGTAAACATGGCTTCACTGGAGAATTCTACCAAACATTTACAGAAACAGTAATTCCAAATCTACACACATTATTTCAAATTTTGGTGAAGATGTGGAAGACAGAGCTGGTTCTAGGATAAGGTGAGGCAGGTGAGCAAAACGTGAGAGGCACTGGAATCTAAGAGTGGGTACCTCCTTAAATATTGTACCATATGCTTCTTGCTTGCTTCATCCTACTGCCAGCCTTCATGGAGTAACTGGAACTCTCATATACTGTTGGTGGAAATTTAAAGTGCTACAACCCCTTTGGAAAAAAGTTTGACAGTTTCTTAAAAAGTTAAACAGACTTCTGATCTGTCATGTAAGGAGCTTGGAAGTTGTCACTCCTGTTCTCACAACAAAAAATCTGAGCAAACTGAAAATCAACAACTGAGAAGTACCTGTGAAGGTCACAGTCCAGGGACACAGGCTCACTAAGACTGAAACCTAATCATAAGATCATAGAATGCTTCCCCTCCCTTCACACATTACCTCCACATCAGTGGGGTGCTTGAATAATGAGAATACAACTGAAAGGACTACATATCTCAGACCTTATTTAAGAGGTCTGCAGGGAAACCTGAATATAGCAGGAGAGATGAAAAACAAGGACACCAGTGGAAATTTTAGCCTCTGACACCTGAAGCTATAACAATGAGTAAATAAAGCCTAATTCTTAGCCAGATAAACAAAACTTCATACTAAAGTCCTATTTACCTCAGTTCTTTTTAACTTTGGTATATCATATCTGGCTTTCAGCAAAACATTACAGTGCATACCAGACAGAAAACACTGTTTAAAGAGACAGATCAAGTATCAGAATCAGACTGAGATGCGGTTGTGATGTTGGAATGATCAAACTGGGAACTCAGAGTAACTATGTTTAATATACTAAGGGCTGTAGTGGAAAACATGGACAACATGCAAGAACAGATGTAAGCAGAGAGATGGAAACTAAGAATCAAAAGGAAATGCTACAAATCAAAGATAGTATAACAGAAAAGAAGAATGCTTTTGATGAGTTCATCAATAGACTTGAAGTGGCAGGGGAAGAAATCAGTGAGCTTAAAGAAATGCTGATACAAACTTATAAAAATGTGTGGGATGCAAGGGAAGTAAGGCTTCAAGGAAGTCTTGCTTAAATAAGCACTCAAAGCTTCATTGAATGCTTAAGAAGAAAATTTAAAATTAATCTAAGCTTCTACCTTAGGAAATTATCAAAAGAAGAGCAAATTTAATCCAAAGTAAGCAGAAGAAAAGCAGTAATAAAACTTAGAGCAGAAATCAGGGAAATTGACAATAGCAAATCAGTAGAGAAAATCAGCAAAAGCAAAAGCTGGTTCTTTGTGAAATCAATAAAACTGATAAACATTTAGCTACATTAAGAAAAAAGAGAAGGCTGTGTGCAGTAGCTCACGCCTGTAATCCCAGCACTTTGGGAGGCTGAGGTGGGTGGGTCACCTGAGGCCAGGAGTTCAAGACCAGCCTGGCTAATATGGTGAAACCCCATCTCTATTAAAAATACAAAAATTAGCTGGGTATGGTGTGGTGGGCGCCTGTAATCCCAGCTACTTGGGGGCTGAGGCAGGAGAATCACTTGAACCTGGGAGGCGGAAGTTGCAGTGAGCTGAGCTTGCGCCATTGCACGCCAGCCTGGGTGACAGGGCAAGACTGTTTTCAAAAAAAGAAAAAGAGAAGATATAAGCTATTAGTATCAAAAATGAAAGAGGGGCTGTTTCTACTGATCCCGCAGACATTAAAAGGATAATAAGAGAATATTGTGAACAATTCTGTGCCCAGAAATTTGATATCCTAGGTGAAATGAACCGATTTATTTTGAAAGACACAATTTTCCAAAGCTTACACAACAAGAAATAAATATTTTGAATAGGCCTGTATTTATTAAAGAAATTGGATCAATCATACTGCTCAAAACCGAAATCACCAGGCCCAGATGCGTTCCCTGGTGAATTCTACCAAACGTTTCGGTAAGAAATTACCCCAATTATTTATAATCTATTTCAGGAAATAGAAGCTAAGGACATACTTTGTAATGCATTTGGTGAGGCCATCATGAAGCTAGTACTAAAATCAGACAAAGACATTATAAGTAAAGAAAACTTTAGGCCTTTTTTTTTTTTTTGAGACAAGGTCACGCTCTGTTGCCCAGGCTGGAGTGCAGTGGCAGAATCACAGCTCACTGTAGCCTCAACCTCCCCGCTCAAGCAATCCTCCCATCTCAGCACCCCCCAAGTAGCTGGGACTACAGGTGAGCACCACCACAACACCACACCTGGCTAATTTTTGTATATTTTGTAGTGATAGGGTTTTGCCATGTTGTCCAGGCTGGTCTCAAACTCCTGAGCTCAAACAGTCAGCAGTCTGCCTGTGTTGGCCATTCATTATTTTTTTAAAAAAAGAACTCTCAGAAAACTAGGAACAGGAAGGAATTTCTTTAACTTGATAAAGAATGTACTGGGCGTGTTGGCTCACGCCTGTAATCCCAGCACTTTGGCAGGATGCTTGAGGCCAGGACTTGAGACCAGCCTGGCCAACATGGTGAAACTCATCTCTACTAAAAACACAAAATTTAGCTGGGCATGGTGGCACACGCCTGTAATCCTAGCTATGTAACCACCAATGGGTTCACCTTGCCTGCTGCCTAGACAGCTGATTTATTGAGATAGGGGAATTGCAATAGAGAATGAGGAATCCATGCAGAGCTGGCTGTGTGGGAGACTAGAGTTTTATTATTACTCAAATCAGTCTCCCCGAGCATTTGAGGATCAGAGTTTTTAAGGACAACTTGGTGGGTGAGGGGAATCCAGTGAGCTGGCTGTGCTGATTGGTCAGGTCAGTGATGATATCATAGGGAGAAGCCATCTCCATGTGCTGAGTCAGTTCCTGGGTGGGGCCCACAAGGTCAAATGAGCCAGTTTATTGATCTGGGTGGTACCAGCTGATCCATCAAGTACAGGGTCTGCAAAATATCTCAAGCATGGATCTTAGGAGCAGTTTAGGGGGAGGGTCAGAATCTTGTAGTCTCCAGCTGCATGATTTGACCCCTAAACCGTAATTTCTAATCTTGTGGCTAATTTGTTAGTCGAACAAAGGCAGTCTAGCCCCCCGGCAAGAAGGTGGTTTTGTTTTGGAAAAGGACTGTTATCATCTTTGTTTTAAACTATAAACTAAATTCCTCCCAAAGTTAGTTCACCCTGTGCCCAAGAATGGACAAGAACACCTTGGAGGTTAGAAGCAAGATGGAGTTGGTTAGGTCAGATCTCTTTCACTGTCTCAGTTATAATTTTGCAATGGTGATTTCAGCTACTTGGGAGGCTGAGACATGAGAATCACTTGGACCCAGGAGATGGAGGTTGCAGTGAACCAAGATCACACCACTGCACTCCAGACTGGGCGACAGAGTGAGACTCTTGTCTCAAGAGAGAAAACAATCTACAAAAACTCTATTGCTAATGGGGGAAACTAGATGCTTCCCACTACAAATAGGATCAAGGTAAGGATGTCCCGTCTCACTATTTCTTTTAACATTGTCTTGGAAGTCCTAACTAATGTAATAAGACAAGAAAAGGAACTAAAATATGTAAAAATTAGGAAGAAGTAAAACTGTTTCCAGATGAAATGATTGTGTGGAAAATCCCAAAGAATCCAAAAAGAAACTCCTGGAACTAATAAGTGACTGTAGTAAGGTTGCAAGATACAAGGTTAATATATAAAATTAATTACTTTCTTATATACCAGCAGTGAACAATTGGAATTTGAAATTAAAAACCCAATGCAATTTACATTAGCATCAAAGAAAAGCCTTTATGTATAAATCTAAATATATATAAGATCTATCTGAGGAAAACTACAAGACTCTGATGAAAGAAATTAAATAAATAAATGGAGAGGTAGTTCATATATGTGGATAGGAAGACTCAATATTGTCAAGGCATCTCTTTTTCCCAACTTGATCAATAGAGTCAACATAATCCTGATTAAAATCCTAGCAGTTGGTTTCGTGGATATTGAAAACTGACTCTAAAGCTTATATAGAAGAAGACTCAGAATAGCTAACACAGTATTAAAAGAGGAACAAAGCTGGAGGACTGATACCTCCCAATTTGAAGTTTTGCTATAAAGCTACAGTAATCAAGACAATGTCATATTGGTGAAAGAATAGACATACGGATCAGTGGAACAGAGAACCCATAAATAGACCCACACAAATACAATCAACTGATTTTTAACAAAGGGGCAAAGATAATTCAATAGAGAAAGGATAGTTGTTTGAACAAATGGTACTGAAACAACTAGACATCCACTTACCAAAGAGAAAGAATATAGACACACCACCTTGCACTATTCATGGAAATTAGCTCAAAGTTGATGCTAGGCCTTAATGTAAAATGCAAAACTATAAAACTTCTAGATGATAACATAGGAGAAAATCTAGGTAACCTTGGGTTTGGTAATGACTTTTTAGATATGAAAGAAAAGCACAATCCATGAAAGAAAAAATTGAAAAGTTGAACTTCATTAAAATTAAAAAGTTCTACTCTGTGAAAGACACTGTTAAGAGAATGAAAAGACAAGCCAAAAACTGGGAGAAAATATTTACAAAACATGTATCTGTTGCAGGATTGACGGTCGGGTGTGGTGGCTTATTCCTTGTAATCCCAGCACTTTAGGAGGTGGAGGTGGGAGAATCACTTGAGACCAGGAGTTCAGGACCAGTCTGGGCAACATAGTAAGAACCCATCTCTACAAGAAAAAATTAAAAAAATTAGGCATGGTGGTGTGCATCTGTAGTCCTAGCTGCTCTGGAGGCTGAGGCAGGAGGATTGCTTGAGCCCTGAAATTTGATGTTACAGTGAGCAACTTCAGCCTGGGCAACAGAACTAGACCCTGTCTCAAAAAATAAAAAGGGACTGGTAGCAAAAATAAACGAAAGAGTTAAAACTCAACAACAACAAAACAGCCAAATTAAAAAATAAGTAAAGGACTTAATAGACCTTTTCCCAAAAAAGGTATAAAAGTGTGCAATTAGCACATGAAAAGATAGTCAACATAGCAAATAATTTTACATGATAAATTTATGTTATATGTATTTTACCTTCAAAAATAAGAGCGAAAGATCTAAATACCTCACCAAAGAAGATAATGCAGATGGCAAATAAGCATATAAAAAGATGCTCAATATCAAATGTCATTAAGGAATTCCTAGTTAAAATGAGATGCCATTACATATCTATTAGAATAGCAAAAATCTAAAACACTGACAATACCAAATGTTGACAAGGATATAGAACAACAGGAACTCTTATTTATTGCTGGTGGGCATGCAAAGTGGTATGGCCACTTTGGAAAACAGTCCTGTGGTAACTGATAGAATTGCTACCAGAACTCTGAACACTGCTGGCCTGCTGCTTTTCTTAGTACCACACTTCACTTTCTCAGGTATCCTTTCGGTGATATCTCTGAAAATATAATAATGTTGTTAGTGTTCATCTAATTCTAAATCAGAGTGAGATTTTTTTTGTTTTTTGACTCAGAACATGTCAATAATCCCTCCCTCCCTCCTTCCCTCCCTCCCTCCCCTCCTCCCCTCCCTCCCTCCTTCCCTCCTTCCTTCCTTCCTTCCTTCCTTTCCTTCCTTCCTTCCTTCCTTCCTTCCTTCCTTCCTTCCTTCCTTCCTTCCTTCCTTCCTTCCTTCCTTCCTTCCTTCCTTCCTTCCTTCCTTCCTTCCTTCCTTCCTCTCCCCCGCTTTCTCCCCTCCTTCCTCCACTCCTTCCTCCCCTCCTTCCCTCCTTCCCTCCTTCCCTCCCTCCTTGGAGTCTCACTTTGCCACCCAGGCTGGAGTGCATTGATTGGCACGATCTCGGCTCCCTGCAGCCTCCGCCTCCTGGGTTTAAGCGATTCTTGTGCCTCAGCCTCCGCAGTAGCTGGGATTACAGGTGTGCATCACTACTCCTGGCTAATTTTTGTATTTTTAGTAGAGATGAGGTTTCACCATGTTGGCCAGGCTAGTCTCGAACTCTTGACTTCAGGTGATCTGCCCACCTTGGCCTACGAAAATGCTGAGATTACAGGTGTGAGCCACAGCACCTGGCCTAATTTCTATCTTTCTATCTTAAATACATAGGTTTTTGAATTTTCTTTCTTGATTCAAATTATTCTCCTAATTGATTTGTTATATAAATATTTCCCATTTGCTTTCCCACTTTATTCAAAATATGGGGAATTTACTATAATTATATAAGATGGAATGGATATAGGTATATAGATGTGTGTAGATCTCAGAGGTATTTGGTGTATTAAGCACACTTGTTACTTGTATTTAAGTTCAGGGGGCTACTGATTTCATATTCAAAGTTGTAGGACTAATTTGGCATATTCTGATATTCTGTTGCAAAACATTTTCATGCTTTGAATACTCATGTTTACACATACATTGATCATGTTATTTGTCTTTTTATTAGAGAGAGAAGATTCATGAGAGATGCAAGAATATTTGTCCTCCTAAAGATACCTTTGAAAGGACTCTTTTACATACTCATGGTATGAATATGTGTTATTTATAGATAATAAAGCATAGCATAAATATTAGTGAACAAGATCTTTATTTTGAGACCTTATTGCCTATTATATCTATAATTTTTATTTCTAGTAAAATTTTTAAAACCTATGATTATAATATTTTCTGAGAACTTCTAAGAGAAAAATAGATCTGACAGTAGTATAATCCTTCAGTTCAACAAATATTGATTGAATATCTTTGTGCTTGGTATGTTCCTTGTTGCTTAAAAATAGATGAGTAAGCTAGACATGATGGCACATGTGTATATTCCCAACTACTTGGGAGGCTGAGGTGGGAGGATTGCTTGAGCCTGTGAGTTTGAGAACAGTAATGTAGTGAGACCCTAAAGTAAACCTATAGATGAGTAAAAAGTAGCTTTGGTCCTCAAAGAACTGATGTTCTCCTGAATAAGTTTAAAGAAATAAACCAATAATTGTATCATTGTATATTAAAGAGTAAGTTCAGTGTGGTAAAGTTGTATAACATGCCTAACTTAGCTGTAGAAGCATTCCTAGAGTTGACAGTGATTACGTGTGTTTTAAAGTTGTTAGTTTGAAACATTTACATGGGAGAAGACATTCCAAGAAAAGGGAATAGTTTATACAAAGCCATAGAATAAAGAGAGAGCAGAATGTTCAAGAAACTGTAAGAGTTTAATATGTTGGTTCTACTGGGAGCAAGAGATGAGACTGAAGCATAGGCAGGGGTCAGATCATGAAGAAACTTATATGCTATGATAAGGAATTTTACTTTTTCCGAAGACACTGTAAAGCTACATAATATTTTTAACTAGGCATGATCGGATTTATGATTATACTTTTCTGTGAAAATAGTTGTGGATAGTGAATTATGGGATGATGATTAGACTAGAGGCAAGGAGACAGTGGAGGCTACTGCAGTAATACAAATGAAAAATGATATTCCAGTAACAGTTACAATGGAGATGGAGAGGAAATTAGGCCTTTGGGAAGTAACTCAGAGATTGAGACACAGGTTTTGGTGGCCAGTTATTGGTAATGGAGCAAGATGATTCAAGGACAATTCCCAGGTTTCTTGCTTGGACAACTGGATGGGTGACAGTGCAATTCAATGAGAGAGGCAATATAGGAGGAGGAATTTTGAGAGAGATGGAGGCAAGTTTAATTGCAGATTTGCAGTGAAGGACATGCCTTTTTGGCAATGTGGAGCTCAGGTTGAAGATTTAGGCTGAAGATGTAGGTATGGTAGATACCATCATAGACGGGTATGCTGGACAATAGCATGGTGGTTGAATCCAAGGACATTGGGTGAGATTGCCCAGGGAAGATGTGAATAGTGAGAAGAAAACGACTGGCGATGGAGCACTAATTAAGCTGTCGCATTTAAGGGGCAGACAGAAGGTGAGATACCTGTGAAGGAGACAGAAAGTGGTCAGAGAGATAGGAAAGTCAACCAAGAGAGAATTGCACCTTAAAAGTTAAAGCTAGCAAAGATTTCAGAAACTAAGAACAGTTAGTTGGTCTATAATGTCAGAATACTTCAGGGATAGATCGATTTGTACACTGAGAAGTCTCCTTTGTTTTGGCAATTAGGACATCTCAGGGAGAGCATTTATGGCAGGTCCAGAAACCTCAATACTATATATTAAGGAGTGAGCACAAGAGAAAGAAATGTAGACTACCAGTATTATGTCACTAGAAGATTTGAGATAGATTATTGACTACAGGGAACAGAGTGGAAGAATATTTTTTCATGGCCAGGACTAGATCAGGTAAGAGAGGCATTTGACTGTCCCTGAGAGTGAGTACTTTTGCATCTGAGGTCCCACCCTTGCCTCAACCTGGTCCTGGCCCCGTTTTATCTTTTTCTTTACATATATATATAAAATATATATGTGTGTATGTGTGTATATATATACACATTTTAATGGGAAAGAACTGAGCAAGTTTATATACAGAGGTAAGAGAGCTAGTACAAGGGAAGAGGCTGAAGATACCGAGACAGAATAAACTGATTAACCTGACGGCAGAGGCAGGAAGGAATGGAGTCTAAGTGCAGAAAGGTTGGTTTTGAAGAGAAGAGTAGTACCTTATCTAAGTTTGGATTGGCAGGATGAAAGTAAAGTAGGTTCATTTGAAGATGTGTGTATCTCAGCCTTAATATGACTGAGAAGAAAATTAATATAGTATAAAAAAGCAACCTTTGATCATAAGAAATTCTGGATGGGATGATAGATCTTTTAAACAATAAAAACAGTATTCCTACTTTAGAATTTAATTCATTAAAAAAAAAATCTACATAGCATGCCATATCCAATCTTACCAAAATTTAAAAAGATAGCACAGCAGTCCTCAATCTTTTTGGCACCAGGGACTGGTTTCGTGGTAAACAATTTTTCCACAGACCAAGTGGTTTGTGGGGAGATAGTTTTGGGATGATTCAAGTACATTACCTTTATTGTGCACTTTATTTCTACTATTACATTGTAAAATATAATGAAATAATTATACAACTCATCATAATGTAGAGTCAGTGGGAGCCCTGAACTTATTTTCCTGGAACTAGATGGTCCCATCTGGGGGACATGGGAGACAGTGATAGATAGTCAGACATTAGATTCTTATAAGGAGGGCACAACCTAGATCTCTGACATGTGCAGTTCACATTAGGGTTTGTGCTCCTATGAGAACCTAGTGCCACCACTGATCTGACAGGTGGAGCTCAGACGGTAATGTGAGCAATGGGGAGTGGCTGTAAATACAGATGAAGCTTTGCTTGTGGCCACTGCTCACCTCCTGCTGTGTGATCTGGTTCCTAACAGGCCATGGATCACTACCTGTTCGTGGCCTGGGGGTTGAGGACAACTGAGATAGCATAAAGCCTTGTATGTCTGATTAAAAAGATTTGAGATGTATTTAGTTGTTTTATTGCTGCTATGTAATAGATTACAATTACGTGAAACATTGTTTTGTTCAGTGCTTTGCTACTAGGCATATGATAGGTGCTTGATAGATATTTGTTGAAGGAATAAACTTAAGTAGCTATTTGGATGTGACCCAGTACAATACTGAATCTGTCAAAATGCACTTTATGGAGTTAAAATGAAAACAAGTTTTAAAAATAATATTTTCCCTTCTTTTTTAAATAGATAAATCCAGGACAGATCTGGAGCAAGTACCTAAGGTAACAAAGCTTAAACATGAGAAAATTGCTTTTTAATATTTGATCTTTAATTTTGCCTTACAAGGAGATTTCATTTGGCTTTTTTTTTTTTCTTTTTTTTTTTTTTGACACTTTGGCTACTTTGTCTCTTCTGGGCTGTGTTGCATCACTTTTCTTGTTTCTCGTTCTTTGTTTTTTTTCTTTCCTTCTTTCTTTGTCTTTCTTTTTGCTTTTCTTTCTCTTACTTGAGACAGAGTCTTGCACAGTCTCACAGGCTGGAGTGCAGGTCTGTGATCTCGGCTCACTGTAACCTCCCTCTCCTGGGTTCCGGTGATTCTCCTGCCTCAGCATCCTGAGTAGATGGGATTACAGGTGCATGCCAACACGCACAGCTACTTTTTTTGTTTTGTATTTTTAGTAGAGACAGGGTTTCACTGTGTTGGCCAGGCTGGTCCCTAACTCCTGACCTCAAGTGATCCGTCCACCTTGGCCTGGGATTACAGGTGTGAGTCACCGTGCCTAGCCTTTTTTTAAATGAAAAAATGTTTTTAATTGACAAATTAAAATGATGTATATTTATGGTGTTTTTTCTCTTTTGCATCATCAGTCTCTTTCTCATCACTGAAACCTACAAATATTTTTAAGTCTTTCCCTTAAAAAAATTTTGCTGATCATTCAACTTCTTCAAATTATTAAGAGATACTTACTCTGTATAACAAATTTTGTTGAGATGTATAATAGATCCATTTTTTTTTCTGGGAAGAGTTGATTACTTTCATCAGATTCTCAGATAGGTCTGTGACAGTTGTTCTTTTTTTTTTTTTTTTTTTTTTTTTTTTTTGAGATGGAGTCTTGGTCCGTCGCCCAGGCTGGAGTGCAGTGGCCGGATCTCAGCTCACTGCAAGCTCCACCTCCCAGGTTTATGCCATTCTCCTGCCTCAGCCTCCTGAGTAGCTGGGACTACAGGCGCCCGCCACCTCGCCCGGCTAGTTCTTTGTATTTTTTAGTAGAGACGGGGTTTCACCTTGTTAGCCAGGATGGTCTCGATCTCCTGACCTCGTGATCCGCCCGTCTCGGCCTCCCGACAGTTGTTCTTTAGAGTAAGAAAGAGAAGATGAAAGACACAAAAATGGGAGAAGAATATCATTTTTATCATTTATTTGATCCTACAAAATAATATTCAAAGTTTGTCATTTAAGGCTCATTATTCACTTTGATGTAATCTTTACACATTCTTTACTTCAGCCAAACTTTTTTTTGATGGCTCTGTGCATTATTTGCACTGTTTCTTGATCCTGGAAGACTTTTCCGTCATCTTCCCATATCTAATTCTGTATAATCTTTTGCTTAAAATGGCACCTTTACATGGGTACTTTCTTGTTCTTTCCAACAGAAGATAATTGACCCCTTTGCCAAATTCCCATAACATTTTATCTGAGACTCTTCCCTCATCCCTCTGCTACCTCTTTAAGGATTTGTCCCTCTTCTCCTTAAAAGATTTTTTTTTTTTTTTTTTTTTTTTTTTTTTTTAGGCAGAGTCGCGCTCTGTTGCCCAGGTTGGAGTGCAGTGGCACAATCTCGGCTCACTGCAACCTCCACCTCCCAGGTTCAAGCAATTCTCTTACCTCAGCCTCCCGAGTAGCTGGGATTATAGGCGCCTGCTACCAGGCCTGGCTAATTTTTGTATTTTTAGAAGAGACGGAGTTTTGCCACGTTGGCCAGGGTAGGCTGATCTCGAACTTCTGACTTCAAGTGATCTGCCCACCTGGCCTCTGAAAGTACTGGGATTACAGGCGTGAACCACCGGGCCCAGTCTCCTTATAAGATTTTATATACATATTATATCACATCCCTTGGATTGAAGCTCCATGAGATGAGGGTCTCTTTATTAAATTATCTTTGTTTCTCCCTCAGTGCCTAGCATCGGAAACAGTCAGTAAATATTTATTGAATTAATACTTTTAGTTACAATACCAAAGCGGGGATTAGAAAATTTACTCATGTCTCTAGTTAGATTTTTTTCTACCATATTCATTCTAATTTTTGTATGTAGTTAAAATCAGCAAATAAAATATAGCGTATAAATAAATACATAAATTGATTAAACCACGTTTTAGGCCCTATGCTTCGTACTAGAGATACAAAAATAAGCTATAAATCTAACCCTGCAAGAACATATGGTCTCCAGGGGGAGATATGCATACTAAATAAATAATTTCTATAAAGTATGAGGTAAATAATTAAGTATGCATGATATATTTGTGTTCAGAGATGGGAGTCATTATGTCATGCATAAGGAAGGACACATTTGCCCTTTTGATTGCATCATGTTTTTCAGGAAGATGTATAAGAAAAGGCATTCTAGGCCAGATGTATGTATATAAAGATATACATACTTTATATATAAAATATATATATATATATATATATATATATTTTTTTTTTTTTGAGATGGAGTCTTGCTCTGTCGCCCAGGCTGGAGTGCAGTGGCATGATCTCAGCTCACTGCAAGCTCTGCCTCCCGGGTTCACGCCATTCTCCTGCCTCACCCTCCTGAGTAGCTGGGACTACAGGCGCCCGCCACTGCGCCTGGCTAATTTTTTGTATTTTTAGTAGAGACAGAGTTTCACCATGGTCTCGATCTCCTGGCCTCATGATCCGCTTGCCTTAACCTCCCAAAGTGCTGGGATTACAGGCGTTAGGCACCACACCCAGCCCATACTTTATATATTAATACATGCATTATAAAAAGAATAAGAGTATGGAAGAGAATTGAATATTGCTAGAGTGTAATGGGTAAATAGTGGGAGTGACAAGATACAAAGAGGTAAGTGGGTCCAGATACAAAGAGGTCTGTGGGTCATGGGAATCTATTGGGAGTTTTAAACAGGGAAGTTAATACAGTTATACTCAACATTTTAGAGGAGTATCTCTAACAGTAGTATAGGGGATGGATTAGGGAAGGATATCAGTAAGTAGATATTTACTGTAACCCAGAGATATTGAAGAGCTGAACTACTGAATGCTGTGGAGATACAGGAAAGCAGAGATTCAAGGGATATTTACAAAATATAACGGATAGGTCTTATTGCCTAGCTGGTCATGATATGTAAGGGAAAAGTAGTCTATTCATAAAATTGAATTTGTTTTGGTTTTAATATTTATTGTACGCTTAATCTAAACTAATTTTAAAACAATTTTGAGCAGGAGAAAATAGAAATATAGGTTAGAGAAATTGATATTTGGCATTTTAAAACACTATCAGTGGGAAATAATGTGGAAATTTTAGGATAAATATTATATCTGCCTCTGGTATGTACCTGTAGGACTGCATTAGTGAGTATGATCATGTAGTAATAGAATGACCATCTCCATTGGTAAAGGCAAAAAGCATTTTCTATCTTTTATGAGTATTTTAAGCTTGGTGAGAAATTTACACATTTTTCTTACGGATATTTGTGTAAATAACCGTTATTACTTGCTTTTGCTATTCATACTCAAGATCCACGTTAATTTTGTTTAATGATCATGATGTTAGAAGAGATAATGGGTATAAGGAAAATACTTATCTAATTGAGGGAAATGCATTTTTTTAATAGATTTTTATGAAACCAGATTTTGCCTTGGATGATTCCTTAACTTTTAATTCAGTTTTACCATGGTCTCATTTTAATACTGCTGGTGGAAAAGGAAATCGTGATGCAGCTTCCTCAAAGTTGCTTCAAGAAAAGGTAATTTCTTTTTGACTTTATCCATGTAGGAAACTATTCTAGTTAAGCGGTACTGTTTGCATGGGTTCAGATTTAGTTATTTAGTAAGCTGTACTTTTAAATTCATTTTTGTTGTTACTGATAACTATAAGCTTCCCAATCTTAACTAATAAACTAATAGCATTTTGGCTCAGTGGAACACAAGTTGTGCAGATGAATAAGGCAAAACTTACTATTTGAGTACTTCTTACCTGAAAGAGCAGTTGATGGAATTTTAATTGAAAGGATATATTAGCTAACACAATAAATTGCTTTGCATTTATCCCAGATATTTTATTTACATATTGGCTAATTTTATTTATTTATTTATTTATTTATTTTTTTGAGACGGAGTCTGTCTCTATTGCCCAGGCTGGAGTGCAGTGGCGCGATCTCCACTTAATACAACCTCCACCTCTTGGGTTCAAGCGATTTTCCTTCCTCAGCCTCCCTAGTAGCTGGGACTACAGGTGTGCCCCACCATGCTTGGCTGATTTTTTGTATTTTAGTAGAGATGGGGCTTCACCATGTTGGCTAGGCTGGTCTTGAACTCCTGACCTCATGATTTGCCCACCTTGGCCTCCCAAAGTGCTGAGATTGCAGGTGTGAGCCACCGTGCCCAGCCCCATATGGTTTAATTTTAGAGAATGATTTAAAGCACAGAAAACCAATGTTTTCCGAGGTACTGTTTTTCTTTTTCTTTTTTTTTTTCTGAGGCGGAGTCTTGCTCTGTCGCCCAGGCTGGAGTGCAGTTGCCGGATCTCAGCTCACTGCAAGCTCCGCCTCCCGGGTTCCCGCCATTCTCCTGCCTCAGCCTCCCAAGTAGCTGGGACTACAGGCGCCCGCCACCTCGCCCGGCTAGTTTTTTTTTTGTATTTTTAGTATAAACGGGGTTTCACTGTGTTCGCCAGGATGGTCTCGATCTCCTGACCTTGTGATCCGCCCGTCTCGGCCTCCCAAAGTGCTGGGATTACAGGCTTGAACCACCGCGCCCGGCCAAAATCATGTTCTTTTTTTTTTTTTTTTTTTTTTTTTTTTTTTTTTTTTTTTTGAGACCGAGTCTCACTCAGTCGCCTAGGCTGGAGTGCAGTGGCACAATCTTGGCTCACTGCAAGCTCCGCCTCCTGGGTTCATGCCATCCTCCTGCCTCAGCCTCCCAAGTAGCTGGAATTACAGGCGCCCACCACCGCGCCTGGCTAATTTTTTGTATTTTTAGTAGAGACGGGGTTTCGCCATTCACAGGATGGTCTCGATCTCCTGACCTTGTGATCCATCTGCCTCGGCCTCCCAAAGTGCTGGGATTACAGGCGTGAGCCACCATGCCCGGCCCTGTTTTTCTTCATTTTCACATAGGGATGATTATTTTGAAACAAAAATATCTTAGTTAAAGAAATACAATATTCCTGTTGTTTTTGTAGCTTTGCAAAGCCTAGTCTTTTACATGTTACTAGTCAGCAATTCTTTACATTTTACAATGTTCTATATAGTCCAGAAGTCAACACCTTGAAAGTCATTTAATATTTAGACCTTTAAATATAATTTACTTATCAAGAATCTTCTAAAGACATTTCATCTCTGTTCTTTTTTAGCATTCAGTTTAGAGCTCTTCTGAAACTGATGGTAGTTCTTAAATGAGAAGTAGTGATTTTTGTTTTACTTGTTTGGTATCCCCTGGCAATCTGAAAGCTTGTCTCAGGAAGACATCAATAAATTAGGTTCAGTCCTCTTCTGAAACTGAAGAAAAGACTAGCTTGGGGAGGAGAGAAGAAGAAATGTGGGGAAGGAATCATGAGTATTCCTTTTCTCACAATTGAAAATGAAAATGAGCTTTTTCCTTTGGCAACATTTTCACCTATAGAAAAGTTTTTCCATACATAAGAACAAATTCATAAATCTGACAAAAACCATGGGTTTAGAGACACAGGCTTGCTCAAGACACAGGCTTTCATATTCTAAGTATATGCCCTGATAGAATAATACCTTAAAAAGAGAAAAACAGCAAAAGCCAGTAGTCTCATCAATCTATACAGATACTTTTAATACAGATAATTTAAAAATTATTTCCTGTATAGCATTTTAATAGGAAATAAACTATAAAAATGTTATGCCTTGAAAAGAGTAAATCAATGGATTATTGAAAATTCAAAAAATCTTTGAGACTCAAATGTTTTTCTTATGCTGAATGTTTAAAGTGACTAAAGTAATGGAAATTTTTTTTATTTGTAAATTGCAGAATCAGATTTGCTATATTTACATTCTGACTCCTTTTCATTCTGCTCTGTTCTTAGAATAGGAATAGAAGACAGGATTCCAAGAGAGCACTTTTAAACTCTTTTTATGAGGACAACAGCTGGTTTATCGTGTTTGCTTTAAAGAACAAGGATGCTATAACTAGAATTAACGAAATTTGTATTCTATTGTGCTCTGCAAAGTGCTGGTCTGCAGTAAAATAAGGAGTTTGCACTGGAATGCAAATCACTGCACTGCTTACCTCATTTAAAAAGTGTGAAAAAAATACAGTGTGCTTAATGATGTGGTTGATTTATTTTCTAGCAAAATTCTTTATTTTATTATGGCCATGTTAAACAGTCCACAGACTGGCAGCAGCATATAAATCACATTCTGGGTAGCACTGTCCTAAAGTTATCTGTTCTCCATTTACTGTTTTGGGAATTGTGTCCATGTTACCTTGCAATTTACCCTAGTACATTTGTGCCCATTTTGCTTTTTTAGTGAATAAATGAACAGCCATATTGAAGATGAAAGAGCAAAAGGGCATAAACTCAAGATTTAAACTATGGAAAAATGTGTTTGTAACCTATTTAGATATTGTAAGATTATTGAAGGAGCATTATTGAAAATTTGAATGATACTCTGTGTTTCCTTAAGGAAACAGATTTGATGACTAAATAGTCTCTTCTAATCTTATGAGACTTAAATGTTGAAAGTTCATTAACCCTTTGAAACTATGAATTATCCCGAGACATTCAGAGATAATGCCTGAAGTCTGAGCTGTGGGTTAAAAAAAATCTCAAAGTAAAAATTGGGTGAAAAATGGAAAGATATTATAGCCAAAAAAGGCATATGCAGTTAGAAAGGAAGAAAAAACAAGTTTTAGAAGTCTATATTTGAAATTTAGAAAGCATTTTAAATATATAAGAATTAATCTTGGTAGTACTACTAATAAAATATATATGAGCTAATTGTTTAAGGCGTTTGTGGAACTTTTAAGAGGAAAATACATTGGAAATAAACTGAGTTTTACAAATTGATAAAAGAATCACTTTTGAAATGTAAAATAAGCAGCCTGAAAAAATCCAAATGAATTACAGTACCTTATCTATAATTTGTGACTGAACCATCAGCCTATCTTGGATTATTCAGCACTTTGAGGCAGAATGGTATAATAGAAACAGCTTCAGTTTTTCAGTCAGAGATATACCAACATTTTACTTTTGCTACTTAGTAACTACATGACTCTCTGTGTTTCCTCATCTGTAAAATAATAATAATATCTATATTTCAAGATTGTTAAAATTAGAAAAATTAGATGTGTATAAAATACCTGTGCCTAATCCATAGGAGGTGGTCAATAAATGGAAGGTATAATCATCTATTTAGTCAGATAAATGATGTGTGATGATATTGGGGGCTAAGGAGATCATTCTCTTTCTCTCAGATCTTAGAACATATGAAACTTGAATTGTAATTTGAGATGTCTGTGGGGTACTCTTTTAGAAAGCAGTTGGTGTTTGGAAGGTGGTAATGACAGGAACAGAGGAGGAAAGTAAATCACCTTGTACTCTTTTGTCTTACATTTATATCTTTGGGCTGTACTCTTTATCTTCCTTCCATTTTGTTGTACCCAATTTCAAGAATCTCACAATCAAACAATTCACACAATGGAATTTAAAGTATATGTAGAAATCTTTTATCATTGTCATAAAGTATTTAGATAATCAAGGAAGGTATGCTCATAATACTTCATATTTTTTTCCTTCTCTTTTAAGCTGAGCTATTATCTGGATATTGTGGAAGTAAACATTGCTCACCAGATCTCTCTACGTTCCGAAGCATTTTTTCATGCAATGACCTCTCAACACGAGTTGCAGGACTACCTCAAGAAAACTTCCCAGGCTGTAAAAATGCTTCGAGATAAAATTGCACAGATTGATAAAGTAATGTGTGAAGGATCACTCCACATTTTAAGACTGGCACTTACCAGAAATAATTGTGTTAAAGTATACAATAAGCTGAAGTTAATGGCCACTGTACACCAGACTCAGCCTACAGTACAGGTGTTACTATCTACTTCTGAATTTGTTGGAGCATTGGACTTAATAGCAACAACACAAGAGGTTCTACAGCAGGAACTTCAGGGCATTCACAGTTTCCGGTATGTCCATTAAGTAAGCCACTAGAAATAATGTTAGAAATTTTTAAAGGATAAAATTTAGCATTTAATGTTAAAAATGTGAATGTATTTAAAATTAAATGGATATTTTTTCTTCCAGATTGATCATTTGTTTAATGATGTTATCTGATATTATAGTATTAGCAAAACAAAAACCATAAGGAATAATATTTACAGAGACATTTGGATGGAGAAGCAAAATTAAAATTTCTAGGAGATGAGATAAATGCAAGGCCAGTCACATTAAAAATAACATTTTGAAAATGTTGAAATAGCTTTGTGTCACAGTGGTAGGTCAAGGTGGAGAGAATACCAGTATATTTAAAATTAAGTTTGTGTTAAAAGCCTTTAATAGATTTATAATTGAATAATTATTAAAATTCATTTCTGATTCGCAGTCTGTTTATCAAATTGCAAAAGAAAAAAAAATATAACATAGTGATAGAAAAGACCCAATTTCTCCTATTATTTTGAAAATACCTTAGGTTTTAGATATTTTATATGAAATAATTCCAAAGTATTTATTTTATAGACTAATTGCAAGCCATCAAAATTTCATTCCATTAAGCAGGCTTGCAGTATCCTTGTAGAAGTTCCTGTCTACTGGGAAAACCATCCAAACCACATACTAGTAAGTGACTGTAAAGTTTTATGGAAGATGTGCTCTGTAACTTAATCCATTATGGAAAAGTTGGCCTCAAAAAATTTTATTTTAATTGAATTATAAATTCTTATTGACTGAAGATAAGTAATTGGAATGTTTAGGATGCACTTTTAAAGCTTGAAGAAAATTTAATTAGATGAACAATTGATTGATTCATTCAGTTAAGGTATGGCTGTTGAGCACCTATTACATGTCAAGTACCAGACAGAATGAATACTGGGAATATAGTCAGGAATAAAGTAGAGATGTTCATTGATCTAAAAGTCTCTACAATTTATTTGGCATGGGGAAGGAAACACAAATTACTGCATAGTTATGATATAGTGTAATACAGTGTGATGAATGGAAAGATTGCTGTGGAGCTCTGACCTTAGGAGTGGAACCTAATCCAGACATGCATGGTTATAGAAAATGTTCTGAGTCACAAACCTCTTTGAGAATCCATTGAAAGCTACTGTTGCACCATCTTTCCACAAAAATATACCTGTACATAAAATTTTGCAATCAATTTTGGGTGATTCATGCTTTTTTGAAGTCTACTTTGAATTCCCCAGCATGGAAACTACATTATTTTTAATTTTTCTTTCACCTCTGAAATTATAAGGATTTATCTTTTTTGAATTTGTATGTGGTATATATTTTTTCAATAAATGTCAGTGTTGTCATTGCCTTAGAAAAATGAATTTCTGTAATGACAGAAGGTGTGTTTTTAACTTATCACTTACTGTATAATATCATGAGTGTTGATGAATATTGGGAGCCAATATCCTGTAGATAGTACAGGGCTGAGAAGTAGAATCAAAGATTGAATGCTGCCTTGGCAAACACAAATTCTCAAACTATTCTAATTTTTACCTCAGAGTTCATGCAGTTTACTTTTGTTTTCCTTGACTTAGATTTTATGGTCAATACTCATGAAAAGTGATTTTAAGAAGCGGGTTGGATATTTATTTATTCTCAGTAGTTTATGATTTATTGGGCTACAGAATAGAAATTTTATAATCTTGTATTTATTATGAGCTCAAGGAAGAGCTTACCTTTGTTTTCAACTTTACTTTTTTTTGTAACTTAAAGTATAAAATATTCTTCATTTAAAAATGTCTATTATTTATTTTTTTATTTCGAGACAGGGTCTTGCTCTGTTGCCCAGGCTAGAGTACAATGGTGCGCTCTCAGCTTACTGCATGCAACCTCTGCTCCCACCTTCAGTCCCCCTACCCACCACCGGCTCTAGCCATTCTCTCACCTCAGCCTCCTGAGTAGATGGGATTAAAAAACACATACCACCATGCCCAGCTAATTTTTATTTATTTTATTTATTTTTTATATTTTTGAGATGGAGTCTAGCTCTGTTGCCCAGGCTGGAGTACAGTGGCACGATCTTGGTTCACTGCAACCTCCACCTCCTGGGTTCAAGCAATTCTCCTGCCTCAGCTCCCGGGTAGCTGGGATTACAGGTGACCGCCACCATGCCCAGCTAATTTTTGTATTTTTAGTAGAGAGAGGGTTTCACCATATTAGCCAGGCTGGTCTCGAACTCCTGACCTAGGTGATCTGCCCATCTCAGCCTCCCAAAGTGCTGGGATTACAAGTGTGAGCTACCATGCCTGGCCTGATTTTTATTTTTAGTAGACGGAGTCTTGCCATGTTACCCAGGCTGGTCTCAAACTCCTGAGCTCAAACCATCTGCCTTCCTTGGACCCCCAGAGTGCTGTGATTACAGGCCTTAGCCGCCATGCTCGGCCAAAAATGTCTATGATTTTTAAAAAGACTTTCAGATGTTCTGATTTTCTACATTTTGCTCAATATCTATTTTTTTTTTTAGAACCACATGTGTAAAGAATGTTATTTCTTCATGTAAAACATTTCTGTAAAGTTTCCGATCAAATGTCAGTTCCAATATGTTTATAACTGTTTAAAAGTTTGGTATCAGAACTTGAGTCTCTAACTTCTGATAAACATATAGCAAATTATTTTCAAAAACAAAAGTAGTCTAAAAGAATATGTTTTTATAATCAAGGAAGAATACTGAATCATACTTGAAGGTAGTTTAAGACTTGTTATTATAACCCTATTCTTTTGTTTGTGTTTTGTTTTAAATTTCTATCAAATCCTGTATGATGATTTACTTTCTTGACTTTATCTTTCCTTTTGCTAAAGGTTGTTAAATATCAACATTACTTTCTTGTATAGCTTCACAGATATTTTTAAGGCCGTTTAACTTTATTTAGAAGCGTAAGAATTAGTTTTGGATGCTTTATAGATTGATTTTTATCCAGGAAAATATGTATTGGAGGTCTCTTATGGTAACATAAGCATAAGAGATAATTATACTCTCCCATTAGGAAAGAAGAAATATTCTACTTGAATTTCACACACTTTTGTCTTTTTTATATCAGAGGCCACATTTTAGTCATTTTGTGGTCCATATACTAAGCATAGGGTCTTACTTGAAATAAGAAATCTTTCAGTAGGACAAGCAAAGGATTCTTTTGAATTTATTTGTTAATAGTCTTTCCATTTTATGGATATTAGTCCAGGTTTTGCTTTTGGCTATAATGCTCTTTCTATTGCTTTTTAAAAATGCTCTATTTAATACATATATATGCAGTCTTGCCCTGTCACCCAGGCTGGAGCGCAATTGTGCGATCATAGCTCAACTATAGCCTTGAACTCCTGGGTTCAAGTGATCTTCCTGCCCCAGCCTCCTGGGTAGCTAGGACTGTAGACCTGTGCCACCATGCCAGGCTAATTTTTTTTATTTTTTTGTAGTGATAAGGTCTTGCTATATTGCCCAGGCTGGTTCTATTGCTTTTAAAGGAAATTTTCATACCAAAATTTTCTAGTAGTTGAACTACCACAAATGCAAATCTCTGTTTTCCAAAAGGAATTTTAATAGTTTTATTTGTCTACCATTTTTCTGTGTACTATTAACCTAACATCACATTTTTTCTAGTCATTAGTAGCAAATAATGCTTATGTATGTATTCTTTTTTCTCATTCCTTCTGTATTTTTTGACTTTGAAATTATTTTTTATGTAAACCTTTTTGGTGACTTCTGAACTCCCAGAGCACCTTGTTTATATTCTCTAACGAAATTTTACAGTCTCCTACCATGTTTTGTTATGGTTTGTGTTTTTATTTTAGATCTTTCTATTGGGCTTTGAATTTAAATGTCTTGGTTAAGAGCTATGTTGTACACATCTTAATACATATTTGTAAAATCTATGAATTATTCAGTATATTACCAAATGTGTCTTGACCCTTTATTCCACTCTTTTTTTTTCCCATCTATAATCTTTGTCCCTAATTTCCCATTTATAGTCTATATGACTGTGGTTCTTAATCCTGGCTGCATAATAACATCTCCAGAAGAGCTTTTAAAAAAGTGTGCCACACCCTACCCAGCCAATTAAGTCAGACTTTCTAGAGGTTAAGGCTTGAGCATCTGTATTTTTTTGAAAGCTCTCTGGGAAATACTAATGTGCACCATAATTGAGAAGCCTGATTTATAACTACTGTTGGGTTCTCAACTTTTTCATGATTTGTAATTAAAGTGGTAGCATCTTCCTATATAAATTTGTTCTTTCTAAAACAAAATTTTCAACTAACACATCTTCCTGTCTCTATTCAAAGAGGTTTCTACTAATGGATTTGGGGGTATGATGTATCTGTGTTCCAAAGTTCCAAAGTTTGATTTCCCCTCTTCAGAACTTGAAGGGTAATATTGACTCACTGCATAATTCATAATTATAATTCTTTTGTACATTTGTTGAATTTATAAATTTAAAAAATTTTGAATGATTTTACTGCCTGAATTGTTGCAGAATTAGGTGATTTTAATTATTAGGACATAAATTTTTTTTTTTTTTTTGAGACGGAGTCTCGCTCTGTTGCCCAGACTGGAGTGCAGTGGCGTGATCTCGGCTCACTTGCCAGCTCCACCTCCCGGGTTCATGCCAGTCTCCTGCCTCAGCCTCCCGAGTAGCTGGGACTACAGGCGCCTGCCACCACATCCGGCTAATTTTTTGTATTTTTAGTAGAGACAGGGTTTCACCGTGTTAGCCAGGATGGTCTCCATCTCCTGACCTCGTGATCCGCCCGCCTCGGCCTCCCAAAGTGCTGGGATTACAGGCGTGAGCTACTGTGCCTGGCCGGGATATAAATATTTTTAACTATTACATATGCAATGAAATTTTGCTATCTATTACCAATAAAAATGATAATCATTGAAACAATATATATCATTTATATACTAATTTAGCTAAAAGTATTGCTGAGGCTAATGGCATTCAAATGCTTAAGCACATGTAGTACAAAAGTCTCATTATGAACCCACAAGAATGCATTTGAATGTTGATATCTTGCAGATTTTGATACAGAAAATCTTTAGTTACCTTGAAACTTAGTGCTATAGTGTTGTTATTTGTTCTTTCTTATTGTAAAGCTTTGTGTAGAAACTCTTAGTTTTCATCATTGTTGTTAACATTCTTTTCCTATTGCTTCATACCATGATTACTACCACCACCATTCTACAACAGAGGACATATATTGAATACTTAAGTATTCTATACCAGATACTGTGCTAAGTATATGGACATCGCCCACTCCCCAAAAAACTATGAGATAGGGAATGTTACCCACACTTTACAGATAGGAAAACTAAGGTCATATAGCAAGTTAAGTAACAGTACAGTAGAGATTCAACTTGGGTCCCTCTGGACTCGAGAGCTATGCTTTTTAATATATTTGTTTGAGAATCTTATAGGACCTCAGAGAGATCACTCTGAACATCAATACTAATTTAATTGTACAAACTGTGGGCAATTGAACTATAGGTTTGCTCAGCAGCCACGAACTACCATATTAATGGATTTTGGCATAAAAATGACTGCAGCTAGCTTGTTTTCTACTTGTAAGCTTTTTTTTTTTTTTTTTTGAAAGAAAAGATGCAAAACACTCAGTTTATTATAGGTCCCAGTTTATTATGATTTCATTGATTAGTGGCCACCTTGAGATTCCATCTAAGGGATCTTTATTATTAGATCTATCAAAAGGTATTTAACATGTTATTTGACCTTAAATCTCCTATAATTTAGATTTTAAAATATTGTAGTAAGAAAACATCCACATTGTATGTTTTGTGATGAAGAAATCAGACTTCTTGCTATTTGATGAAACTAGAATTGCTACAGAGTTTATTGATATACAAGGTTTTCTGATAAGAACAGCACAGAGGTCACTGTATTGAACATACAACTTAGTAGAAGGTCTGAATTAATGTGCAAATTGAGGCATATCTAAGTAGAAAGTATTGGGATTGTTTCAGTTTACTTAGCTGGATATATTTTTCAGAAAATGATATTTTAGTTGTCATTTCAGTAGATTCTCTCACCACTCTAAATTACTGTATGTGATTATTAGGATACATACTTTTAAAACAAGGTGTTAGCAGATTTATCTTAAATATTTTTGTTAAGATTAATAATAATGCATATGTCGTTATTATTACATCTATTGTCAAAGTAGCCGAGAATATAAAAGAACAATTAGATTGAGGATGAATAGGTGAAAAATATTACAGTTCTGAAAGTTGCATTTAAGGATTTATTTAGACAAATTCTTGCATATATAAAGTACCTGTGATTATAAAATAAATACTATTTGGTGTTAGTATTGAGGTTCTTTATTAAATTAATTATATAATCTGTATTAGATAATTAAACTTTAAAATTACTTTAAGGATGCATAAAAATGAAGCTACTCAAGTTTTATTTAAAATAATATCTAAGGTCAAATAGAACACTGCATTTAAGTTATGCCAAAATAACAGAAAGTTTTATTTTGGTGCCCAAATATCAGTAGGTATAGTCATATGGACCTTTCACCATAATTCTTTATGGTGATTTGTTGAAGAGTATTTACACTTGAAGGTAACACATACCTGAGTGCTAACCTCTAGTCTGCATTAAAAAAGAATCAATGGTCTTCATAAAAATAATTGAGAGCCAAGCAATATTAGGTCTAAATTTATATCCTACACTGTCACTGTTTTTTTTTTTTTTAAAAAACAAACTTATAAAGACTCAAACATACACAAAACTAAAGGAAATTATATGAAAAGAGTTATAGGAAGCTAGATAAATTGTTTATCATCTTTGAGTTGTCAATGCAAAGCCGAGTTTGTGTTATCTATATCCTTTATTATTTTGAAACAAACCCCAAACATTTTGTTTCATTCATAAATATTTCATTAGGTATCTTTGAAAGGTAAGGATTTTTTTAAAATGTAACTCTAATGTCATTTATATTTTCAAATATAGCTAGTCAGTGTTCAGATTTTCCCGTTTGTCTCAAAATTCTTTCTTACAGTGTGTTTATTGTAATCAGGGTCCAAATAATATCTATATATTGCAGTTGGTTGATATGTCTCAAGTGGTTTTTGATCCATAGTTATCCATTCTAATTTTCTTTCAAAATATTAATCGAAGAAACTGGATTGTCTTATAGTGCTTCTCATAGTTTGGATTTTGTAAACTGTTTCCATGTTTAGCATGTTATTTTTTCACCTATATTCTCTGTAATTGATAGTTAGATTTAAAAGCTTGATTAGCTTTACATTTTACTCTTTGACAAGAGCACCTAATAGACAGTGGTGTGTATTTCAGTCAAGAAGCATAAAAATCTTTTTTGATGATTAGCAGCCATTTAACAGTTCTCTAGATTTATCATTAATTATGGGCTACAAATTATGATACGTTAATTCTGTCCCACTTTTCTTTACTTATTCACTGGAACATTTCTATGAGTTGATGTTTCCCCATAACAATTATTTGGTCACCCTTTGAAGGACAGTTCTTACAAGATTAGACAGGATAAATGCTAGATTATTTTCCTTTATTTAGCTGTTTTCAAAATAATGAATTGGAAATCTAGCATCCTCCAAAGATAACTGATGAATTTTTAAAGATATTATAAATACATGGATTTATATGCTTTCAAAGTGTTTTAACTTCTTTGCTTTTTAATTTTTATCAATGTTCAAATTGAATTATCATTTGTAGGAACCTCCTCAAGTTCATTCTTGAGTCTTTTGACATGACTTCCTAAGTAGTTATTGACAGTTTTCTTACTTTGTGTTATGACAGGATGTTTATATTATATATTTCCTACCCCAGACCTGTAATCTGCCATTTGTCTAAGGAGCCCTACTTTCTTTTAGTAGGAAATAGTATTTAGAAATCCATCTGGGTAGTAGGCGTGTTCTTGCTACTGGATTGGCCATTATTTCTAGGCTTTTGTAGTGGACAGAACTGGGAAATAATTTTCTTTTTAAAGTGACTTTAAAACAGTAATTTAACTGTTCATCTTATATGGGATATATCTTAAGGAAAAGAGGAAAAAGTCCTATATTGTTTGTATTAATAATATTGTTCTGAGACAATCTGTGTATGTTGTGGGATAAAACAAATGATGAATTGTGTTAGTGTCATTAGTAATCACAATTTTCAGCCTGATTAAAAGGAAATACATATGTAAGACTGAAGAAGTAAAAATCATATAGTCTTGAATTTAAATTGGAAGTATCAGTATGACCCCATTTTTCTCCCCCACAACCCCTACAATAAGTCGCCATTTAAAAGTTTTAGTTTATATCTGTCTATCCATCCGTCTGTCTGTCTCTCATCTTAGATAAGCATTAGCCCACTGTAGATACTGTTCTCCACCTGCTGTTTTTACCTTACAATATACTCTGGATATTGTACATGCTCTACAGCATGCATTCTCAATGGGAGATACTACCTCAAGAGGGCAAACATTGGCTCTTGAAAGGTGAAAAAAAATCTTGAATATAACAATGGTTTGTGACCCTTCAAAGGGCCATGGTACATAAACAGATATATTTGTGGTATTAAAATTTCATAGGGGTGACTGAGTACGGTGGCTCATGCCTCTAATTCCAGCACTTTGGGAGGCCAAGGAGGGTGGACCACTTGAGGTCAGGAGCTTGAAACCAGCCTGGCCAACATGGTGAAACCCTGTCTTTTACTAAAAATACAAAAATTAGCTGGGTATGATGGCACATACCTTTATTCCTAGCTACTTGGGAGGGTGAGGCATGAGAATTGCTTGAACCTGGGAGGTGGAGGTTGCAGTGAGCTGAGATTGCGCCACTATACTCCCACCTAGGCAACAGAGGGAGACTCTGGAGAAAAAAAAAAAAAAAAAAAAAATTAAAAATTTCATGGGATTGTGTGTGTGTAAGATTAGAAAAGGCTTCTGGAGGGGAAATAATGAAAAAAGACTGCTCTCTAACAGTATGTATAGGTATTTATCAATTCTTTTAAAAGTAATATCTATTTAAAATAAATGCATTGTGATTTATTCAACCATTCCCCACTGGTCAGCATTTGGGTTGTTTCTATTCTGTTACAGTTACCAATAGAAGGGCAGTTAATGTATGTTCTTTGGTATTTTTGCTCATGCATCTTTGAGACAGATTCTAAGTGAGATTCCTAGGTCAAAATTCCTCTGTAATTTTGCTAGATACTGCCAAATTCCTCTTGCGACAATGTTTTAGCTTGTACTGGTGGATCTATTCTAAATTAGTCTACTGTAAGATATTGATGCCATTTATGAGAACCTTTTTAGTCTATTAACTATAAGAAATACAATTTTCATGTAGAAAAATGCAAACTTTTATGTTATTTCACTTATCAGATTTGTTTCATAATTATCACTACTCCTACTTACCATATGTTGTTTATAAAAGAAGAATAATGCATCTACCCAAAAGGTCAAATGGTTTTAACTAACTTTTTAAAAATTGTGTTATATCTCATCTTTCTTAGTAGATATAGTTGTCAATATTAAGGTTTTCTTTTTCAAGTAAATGTAGTGTAGGTATATTTTAAATGTTTTTTTAAAAATTTTAATGTAATATTTAAATGTTTTAAAACTGCCCCTCAAAATAGAGCTTAAAACATTTTTTTCCACTGAGATGTAAACATGTTCCATTGGACTCTTTCACTTAAGTTTTGAAATTCTTTGGACCAACTAGGCTTCTTTAGCTCATTGCTTTTATACAGCTATTTGAAAGTATGGCAAAAATCCCTATGTATGAAAGTACTTCATCCTTACATTTTTCAGTCTTGTGTTTCAATGACTTTCAGCTTAATGACTTAAGGGATGTTACACAGTAACTCAAACTGATTATGGGAAAGATTGAATTGAGTCCATCTGTACATATAGTCCTTCAGATATTTATTTGCACCCAGGACAGGGCCTAGTGCAGGATAGGCACAAATGTTTGTTGAATAATGGGGAGCTACCAGCACTGACATTTAGTAAATGGTTAATAAGGAAAGGACTTAGAATGTCAATATTTTGTCTGTGGAAACAATCATGCCCAGTAACCAGGTTTTCTAGAACACATTTATTTGGAGGCTAAAGATATACCTCTGACCTTGAACAACATGGGTTTGGACTTGTGGGTCCATTTATACACAGATTTTTTTTTTCAGTAAATATATTGGAAACGTTTTTGGAGATTTGTGAAAGTTTGAAAAAACTTTCCACATAGCCTAGAAATATATATGCCATGAATGCATAAAATATATGTAGGTACCAGTCTACTTTATCGTTTACTATCATAAAATATATTTAAAAAGTTAAAATTTATCAAAGCTTACACATAGACTGTACATGGCCCCATTCATACAGTATTAAATCATAACTCCAAAAAACTAGCTGTGGTACATACTGTACCACTGTAATAATTTCATAGCCACCTCCTGTTGCTACTGTGGTGAGTTCAAGTGATGCTAGTCATCTGTATTTGACCAGTTTCTCTCTCCAGTAAATTATTACAGTAACAAGTGATCTCTTACAGTTTTTGCATATTTTTGTTTTTTATTGTTTTTAATACATACTATACACCTTAAATAACACCAAAGAGGAGCTGGTACCATTCCTTCTGAAACTGTTTCAATGAATAGAAAAAGAGAGAATCCTCCATAACTCATTTTATGAGGCTAACATCATCCTGATACCAAAGCCTGGTAGAGACACAACAAAAAAAGAGAATTTTAGGCCAATATCCCTGATGAACATCGATGAGAAAATCCTCAATAAAATACTGGCAAATCGAATCCAGCAGCACATCAAAAAGCTTATCCACCACCATCAATTTGGCTTTATCCCTGGGATGCAAGGCTGGTTCAACATACACAAATCAATAAATGTAATCTGTCACATAAACAGAACCAATGACAAAAATGACGTGATTGTCTCAATAGATGCAGAAAAGGCCTTTGAAAAAAATCAACAGCCTTTCATACTAAAAACTCTCAATAAACTAGGTATTGATGGAATGTATCTCAAAATAATAAGAGCTATTTATGACAAACCCACAGCCAATATCATACTGAATGGGCAAAAACTGGAAGCATTCCCTTTGAAAACCAGCACAAGACAAGGATGCCGTCTCTCACCACTCCTATTCAACATAGTTGAATTGGAAGTTCTGGCCAGGGCAGTTAGGCAAAAGAAAGAAATAAACGGTATTCAGTTAGGAAAAGAGGAAGTCAAATTGTCCCTGTTTGCAGATGACATGATTGTATATTTAGAAAACCCCATCATCTCAGCCCAAAATCTCCTTAAGCTGATAAGCAACTTCAGCAAAGTCTCAGGATACAAAATCAATATGCAAAAATCACAAACATTCCTGTATACCAATAATAGACAAACAGAGAGGCAAATCATGAGTGAACTCCCATTCACAATTGCTACAAAGAGAATAAAATACCTAGGAATCCAACTTACAAGGGATGTGAAGGACCTCTTCAAGGAGAACTACAAACCACTGCTCAGGGAAATAAGAGAGGACACAAACAAATGGAAAAACAGTCCATGCTCATGGATAGGAAGAATCAATATCGTGAAAGTGGCCATAGTGCCCAAGGTTATTTATAGATTCAGTGCCATCCCCATCAAGCTACCACTGACTTTCTTCACAGAATTGGAAAAAACTAATCTTTATATGGAACCAAAAAAGAGCCCGCACACAGGGAGGGGAACATCACTCACTGGGGCCTGTCGGGGGTGGTGGGCTGGGGGAAGGATAGCATTAGGAGAACTACCTAATGTAAATGACAAGTTGATGGGTGCAGCAAACCGATATGGCACAGGTATACCTATGTAATAAACCTGCATGTTGTGCACATGTACCCTAGAACTTAATAAAAAAATTAAAACATCAATATTTACTAAAAACTTAAATTTATCTCAGAAACATAAATATAAAATACAAAACATCTAAATTCTTATCAATAGACAAATTTGCAATCATGATATAACAAAATTTTATCTTGTCACATTAAAATAATTTTCAAATGCTGAGTCTGAAAACACAATAGTATGTTAATTATGAAAACAGACAATACAGACAATAATCAAATATGAACAAAGAAGCTTACATTTCACAGTGATTTCCTGCTATAGTGATCTTTGCTGAATACCGTTCTCTCAAATGTTTTAATGCTCCTACAGTAGGTAAACAGTCTTTCAATTTCGGAAGAGCTTTGTCAGAAGGCAATAGTATTATATCTACCATTGCTCTACCTAGAAAGAGAAAAAGGCTTTTTTGTAATTTTTTAAAAACGTTAGGTCTGAAGTGTCTCAAAATAGTACCCTGAACAACTGAATTTTATGTTTATTTAGAAGAATGGATTTTATATTTATTTAGAAGACAAAGGAAGATTTTTGTTTTAATTTCTGAAATTCTTCAAAACAATATATGCCCTTAGGAGTTCAAACTTTTTAAACGTTCATCATTTGATTTAAAGCCATGTTATCTTGAAATAGCTAGCATATACTAGAAAACAATAAACTATATCATAATTACTTGTCAAAAAAGTTAAAATTTATCAAAACTTACAGACTGTATTGTACATGGCCCCATTCATGCAGTATTAAATCATACCTGCAAAAAACTTTGGTACATATTATACCCCTGTAATAATTTCATAGCCACCTCCAGTTGCTACTGTGATGAGCTCAAGTGATGCTAGTCATCTATGTTTGAGTAGTTCCTCTCTCCAGTAAATGGAGTATCACAGTAAAAGGTGATCTCTTACAGTTTTTGCATGTTTTTATTGTTTTTAATACATGCTGTACACCTTGAATAACATCATGGAACCCAAACTAAGTTCACTGGTGATGCTGGAAGTACTCCCAAGAAGCAGAGAGAAGTGATGACATTTACAATAAAAAGTTTAATTCCTTGATGTGTATAGTAGATTGAGGTCTGCAGTTGTGGTTGCCCACGATTGTTTTAAAAAAAAAAAAAGTTGTCAAGTCCTCACTCTAGCTACAACAGCATTTACAAAAGCCTTGTACTTTTTGCAAGTACCTTTTTATCCAGTATTGAAAATGCAGATTTTATGTAGGTGCAGGCTTACTATGAGAAAGGCATACCTATAGACTCTAATATTTGAGAAAAAGCTAAGATATCAAACGATAATTTAAGGCAAAAGGAAAGTGAAGGATCTAAAGCTGGAGAACTTAATGCTAGCAAAGGATGGTTTGATAATTTTAGAGGTTTGGCTTACAGAAAAGTCACGATAATAGGAGAAGCAGCTTCTGCTGACAAAGAGCAAATGAGTTCCTGGATGCCATTTAGAAAATAATGGAGGAGAAAGAATATCTACCTGAAAGGTTTTAATGCAGACAAAAGTGCCCTACTCTGGGGAAAAAAAGCCACAAAGAACATTTATTAGTAAGGAAGACAAGTGAGAACCAGGATTTAAGACAGGAAGGGATAGGCTATTTCTTACTGTTTTGTGCAAATGAAGTCAGGTTTGTGATCAGGACTGCCCTTATCTATAAAGCTGCTAACCCACAAGCTTCAAAGGGAAAAGATAAATAACAGCTGCCAGTATTTTGCTTATACAACAAAAGACCTGGATAACGCTCTTTCTGGATTGGTGCCATTGATGCTTTGTCTCTGAAGTCAATAAGTACCTTGCCAAAAAGTGACTGCCTTTTAAAGTTCTTTTGGTGTTGAACAATGGCCCTGTCCACCCAGAACCCCATGAATTCAACACCAGAGGCATTAAAATGGTCTCTTTGCCCCAAACACAACATCTCTAATCTAGCTTCTAGATCAGAGAGTCATAAGTACCTTTACAGCTCATTACACACATTACTCTGCAGGAAGGATTATCAGTGCCTTGGAAGAGAACCCCGATAGAACATCACAAAAGTCTGGAAGGATTACACCATTGAAGATGCCATCATTGTTACAGAAAAAAATTGTGAAGACCATAAAGCCCGAAACAATAAATTCCTGTTAGAGAAAACTGTGTGCAGATGCTGTGAGACGATCAGGGAGATCATGAAAGAGATTGTGGATGTGACAAAAATGGGTGAGGAACGAAGGATTTCAAGATAAGAATCTTGGAGAAATTCAACAGCTAATAGATACCACACCAGAGGAATTAACAGAAGATGACTTGATGGAGATGGGTGTTCTCAAACCAATGCCAGACAATGAGGAAAAAGATATAGAAGCAGCAGTGCCAGAAAACAAGATGACATTAGACAGTCTGGCAGCAGAGTTTGCGTTATTCAAGACTGCCTTTGACTTCTTTTATGACATGGACTCTTCTATGATATGGGCACTGAAACTAAAGCAAATGGTAGAAGAAGGTTTGGTACCATATAGAAACAAACATTTTTAGATAAATGAAAAAGTAAAGTCAGAAATTACAATGCATTTCTGTAAAGTTATACTGACTGTGTCTGCCTCTTCTGCCTCCACTTCCACCTCCTCTGCCACCCTTAAGATAGCAAGACCAACCACTCCTCTCCCTGCTCCTCCTCAGCCTGCTCAGTGTGAAGAGGACCTTTATGATGATCTGATTCCACTTAATAGTAAATATATTTTCTTTTCCTTAGGATTTCCTTAGTAACATATTTTCTCTAGCTTTATTGTAAGAATATAGTATATGGTACGCACAGTATAGAAAAAAATGTGTTATTGACTGTTTATGTTATTGGTAAGGCTTCTGGTCAACATAAGCTATTAGTAGTTAAATTTTGGGGGAGTCAGAAGTTATACACAGATTTTTTATTGCACTGGTGTTTGGTGCCTCTAACCCCCATGTTGTTCAAGGGTCAACTATAAAGAGAAAAATGGAATTTAGAAGATGAAATATTTGCAGTTATTTTGGTAAGTTAAAGGACTTCATTTTTTGAAAACATTGCATTATTGCACAGGTACTGTCAGCTGGAAAAGTTTTACCTACTAGTTCCCTTGATTGTGTGGAGCGAATTTGTAGTTTTTAGTGAATATAAATCTAACATTTTCCTCTTCCTTTTTAGGCATTTGGGATCACAGCTTTGTGAATTAGAAAAACTGATAGATAAAATGATGATTGCAGAATTTTCTACTTATTCTCACACTGACTTAAATAGACCACTGGAAGATGACTGTCAAGTTTTAGAAGAGGTATGTGTTTTAACTGTGGAATGAAGTTGATGCCATTGCTTAACAGTCTTGGTTTAGAATACATTGTCTTCAGATTATAGGAAACAAAATTATCTTAAATTTCAAGGGCTATCAGACCTATGAAGTCCTTCACTAGCTATGTGACTTTAGCAAGCACCATAATTGTTCACTATCCTATGGAATTAGAGAATAATATAATTGTATAGCTTAATTAGAAATTAGAGTTAGAATGAGCTTACAGACCGAGTTAAAAATGCAGACATAGGATGAATTAATTTATATTCTGTGTGCATGCGTGCGAGTGTTGGAGCTTGTCTTTTATAAAAAGTGATCATAGTTGGCTGCATTGGCTCCTGTTATAATCCCAGCAGTTTGAGAGGTTGAGGTGGGAAGATTGCTTGAGCCCAGGAGTTTGAGACCAGCCTCGGCAACATAGGGAGACTCCATCTCTACAAAAAATAAAAAATTAGCTGGGTGTAGTGGTGCATGCACACCTGTGGTCCCAGCTACTTGGGTGGCTAAGGCGAGAGGATCACTTGAGTTCAGGAGTTTGAGGCTGTAGTGAGCCATGATCGTAACACAGCAAGACCCTGTCTCAAAAAAAACAAAACCAAAAAAGTGATCATTATCATATGGTAATTACCCGTCACTCAAATTTACTGAGTACCTATTATGAACATGTTTTATATATATGTATATACAAATACATAATATCCAGGCTTCACTTAGCTGGTAACTTCTCAGTGTTAATCACTGACAACAACTAGTAAAGAATCCCAGAAACCCTGATAACCGCCTAAGTAAAGAAACTTTTGTACATGTTAGCAGTTGACTTCCCACAGAGAGTCTAGGTCATTATTTCAGTCTTCTAGACCATGCATTAAAAAGCACAGGGGCAAGGCACAGTGGCTCAGGCCTGTAATCCAAGCACTGTAGGAGACTGAAGCTAGAGGGTGGTTTGAGCCCAGGAATCTGAGACCAGCCTGGGCAACATAGTGAGTCTACAAAACAAATTTAAAAATTAGCCAGGTGTGGTGGTGCATGCCTGTAGTTCCAGCTACTCGGGAGGCTGAGGTGGGAGGATCACTTGAGCCTGGGAGATCAAGGCTACAGTGAGCTGTCATCACCCCACTACACTCCAGCCTTGGCAACAGAGTGGAACCCTGTCTCAAAACAAACAAACAAGCAAAACCCAAAACAAACCACAGGGCCCATGGAGTATTTATTGGTCATCAGGGTGTGAGAAGGGTATTTTTTACTTGTTGAAACTAGAACAAAAAATACCCTTGTATTGTTTTACCCCAAAACCAGCTTCATTGGTTCACTGTGGTGGGGTAGGATTTATCTGTTTTAGAATGCTGACTCCAAAAATCTCATGATAAGATTGCTGTGGGAGGGGGTTTTTCAGGCTGCTAGAAAATACTTTGTGTAGGATAGCAATCTGAGGATCAAACAGAACTCCTGATGCTGAATATTTCTACCTCTAAGTAAAATTACTTCCTATTTAAAATGTCAGATTACATACTTTTATTTTATTTTAACAGGAAAGACTGGTATCTCTTGTATTTGGACTTTTAAAACAAAGAAAACTTAATTTTTTAGAAATCTATGGTGAAAAAATGATTATTACAGCAAAGAATATCATTAAACAGGTAATCGTGCATTTTTATTTGATATATTTTGGTCTGGAACCTTTGCGAAGTTTACTTTTATGTATCCTAGTAATAATATATATAGTGTAATAGTAATATAGCTAATTTATCTAAAAACTGAAAATATAGAAAAATGAAAGTAAAACATAGTCCTACCAGCCAAAAGATTATTGCTATAGGAATATTTCTATGTGTAGACTGTTGATTTTCTTATGTTGTCATTATGTGTTTATGATTTTATACATATATTTGTTAGAATCATAAGCATTTTCTCATTATAAAAGCTTTCAGAAACATCATTTTTAATGATTGTGTAAAGTCCCATTAACATTATGTTAAATCTACTTAACTTTTCCTCTGTATTTAATATTTAGATTGTTTTTAATTTGATATGATAAATAGCACTGTGACAGATGTCTGTGGTATAAAGTTATTTTGTTTGTTTTTCGTACTTAAGAATATTTTTTCTTAGACCGATTCCTAGAAGTATTGGTTAGAGAGTGAAAAGCATTTTTAAGTTATTTGATGTATAGAATTTAATTCCTATTTAAAAAGATTTACCAATTTATACTCCCACTAGCAGTAGACAAATGTTCATTTCCTTTTTATCCTAATCTCTAAGAAATTATAAACTAAAATCCATGTGTTTTTCAGTATTCCCTGATCTTTGTTTTGACTTTTTTTACTCAGATAAATCTTATCCACTGAACTTCGGTTTTTAAATATATGAAAAAGATAACATAATTTTAAATGTATTTATTAGGCTTAATTGATTATTATCATTAAGGTTGAATGTACATATATGAGTTTTTAAAGTTTAAAATAAGTTTAAAAGTTAAATAAGCAAAAAAATTATAATCATCCCCTCTTTCAAGCACTGATTAAAACACTGTATTTTTAAATTGGTACAACCACTTTGAAAAATTGTTGGCAATACATAGTAATGCCAACTTTGCATACATGTTGGGACCCAGCATTTCTATTCCTAGGTATGCACCCAACAGAAATATGTATATAAGTTCACCAAAACACAGCAGAATGTTCATGGCAGTACTATTTGTAATTTTAAAAACTGGAAACAGCCCAAATTCTATCACCAGTAGAAAAGATAAATAGAATTTTGATGTATTTATACAATGGAATACTATACATTAATGAGAATGAATAGATTACACAGAATAACAAATGAGTATTATAGACATAATGTGGAGCCAAAGAAACCAAACACAGAAAGTATACAGTATATGATTCCACTTATGTAAAACTCAAATGCAGGCAAAATTATTCTATGGTTTAAAAATCAGGACAATAGTATATTTTGGGAGGAAGTAGTAACTGATAGGGAATAGGGGAGGAGCTCTGGGTATCAGCAAGGTTGTTTCATGAGCTGAGTTCTGATTACACAAATGTACTTCATTTGTACAAAAGTATTGAGCTGTAAACATAATTTGTACAATTTTCTGTATATATATTTTAAGCAATTTCTAAAAACTGATATGTTTCAATTCCCAGACTTCAAATCTAAGCATTTATTTTTTAATTTTAAACTGTTGCATATATCACAAGGAAATGTAACTTTCAATATGAACTTCTTTTGGGATTTTAATATGGGGCTTACACCTTGTTCCTAAGTATTATAGTTCTACTTTTCTGGTGTATGATTTTGAACAGTTTTGAATAGTAGGCGATATTATTACAATTCAAACATACTCTGAAGTGATTATTTAATTGGCTAATTGTAATCAGCTTTTCAAACACTATGAGAGATGCGTAAGATATAAAAATCTGGTAAAGTAATTATAGTAAGTAAGAGCCTTTTAAATTTTTTTAAATCTTAATAATATTTCAGGGGTACATGTGCAAGTCTGTTACATAAGTAAACGTGTGACATGGGTTTTTTTGGTATAGATTATATCATCACCCAGGTATTAAGCCTAGTACCCATTAGTTATTTTTCTGATCCTTTCCCTTCTCCCACCCTCCACCCTCCAATAGTCTCCACTGTGCGTTGTTGCCCTTTGTGTGTCTGTGTGTTCTCATCATTTAGCTTCCACTTATAAGTGAGAACATGCAGTATTTAGTTTTCAGTTTCTGCATTAGTTTCTAAGGATAATGACCTCCAACTCCATCCATGTCCCTGCAAAGGACATGATCTCATTCTTTTTTATGGCTGTATAGTATTCCATGGTGTACATGTACCACATTTTCTTTATCCAGTGGATCATCGATGGGCATTTAGGTTGATTCCATGTATTTGCTATTGTGAATAGTGCTACAGTGAGCATACGTGTGCATGTGTCTTTATTAATAGAACAATTTATATTCCTCTGGGTATGTAACCAGTAATGGGATTGCTGGATTGAATGGTATTTCTGTCTTTAGGTTTCTCAGGAATGGCTACACTGTCTTCCACAATGGTTGAACTAATTTACACTCCCATCAACAGTGTATAACAAGTGTTCCCTTTTCTCTACAACCTTGCCAACACCTGTTATTTTTGACTTTTTAGTAATAGCCATTCTTACTTGTGTGAGATGGTATCTCTTTGTGGTTTTGATTTGCATTTCTCTAATGATCAGTTATGTTAGCCACATGCATGTCCTCTTTTGAAAAGTGCTCATATAGTAAGGGCCTTTTTAATATACAAATGGAACATGGACTACTTAGGATTTGAAAGACAATTAATCAAATTGTTTTTGTTTTTTCTTGAATTTTGCAGTGTGTTATTAATAAAGTTTCACAAACAGAAGAAATAGACACAGATGTTGTTGTGAAGTAAGTATAAATATATAGGTTGGTGGTTATCAGTCAGAAAAGATGATACATGCAAATTCGAATAATTTGAAGTGGATTTCGTAAAGGAATTATTTACTAAGGTGTGAGCAGAGTGTAGGAAAATCACAAGTGACAGTGCAGGACAAAGAGAGTGGTTAACAGAATTGAGGAGAAGGTAGTTGATAAAAAGCTGTGACCTTGAGTACAGGGAAGCAGTCACCCTGAGGCAACCCTTGAGAGACACAGGAGAAATAGGTACCTTTACTAGAAAGCTAGAGGAGTAGATACCTTTACTTCTTCCAGTCTTCGTAAGAGCTCCTCATGGGCCAAGCCCACAGATTAGCTTCCCAGAGCAGAGAGCAGGATAGAGAGGGGCAGAACATAGATATGGAGAGGTGAAATTGAAGATAATTCATTACAGGGGCATAGCAAGTATTATGTTTAAATTTTTAGCTATATAATTAAACTTCAACTTTTAATTGGCTCTGAGAAGTTTGAGTTTATGATTTTGAATTGCCCATGTTTGTATTTGTTTGTTTGTTTGTTTTCACCCTAGAAATTCCTATTCTTGGCCAGGTGCATTGACTCACACCTGTAATCCCAGCACTTTGGGAGGCCGAGGTGGGAGAATTGCTTGAGCCCAAGAGTTTGAGACCACCCTGGGCAATAAAGTGAGACCCCATCTCTACTAAAAATAAACATTAAAAAAATAAGTTGGGCATGGTGGCACATGCCTGTAGTCCTAGCTACTCAGGAGGCCAGGGTAGGAGATGGATTGAGTCTGGGAGGTCCAGACTTCAGTGACCCGTGATTGTGCCACTGCATTCTGGCCTGGGCAACAAAGTAAGATCCTGTCTCAAAAAAAAAAGAAAAGAAAAAAGAAAAATTCCTATTCTATTATTTTAAGAAGAACAGTGATAATATTTTATGACTGAATTTCTTGTTCATATGGATATTTAAATGTTTTTAACTGGCTTAGATATGAATAGCAATATGTACAACTGTGAAACTTTCCTGGGCCAAACTCACAGAATGCAGTATTAATTTCCACACTATTACCTAGGGAAAACTCAATTTCAGAATTAGTTGAAGCAACTATAATAATGAGAGAATTGTTAGTGGTTGGAAAACATTAAGTCATTGGGACACTGTTAGAAGCTCCATGGATGTGGAGAGTCAGTTTTTCTTCTTCCCTAGGGAATTTTATCCATATAAGTAGAGAACTTTCTGTATATCAAGTGTTGTAGTATCTTTTTAGAATAAACTCTTAGCTGAAGCTGCATTTATTAAAAATTTAGAGTAATAAGTCATTTTGGTACTATAAAATATCTTTAGGGAATGAATTATATTTTGTATTACTTTTTTTCACCTTGAAGTTAATGATTTGTGTCAGCTATCAAAATAGTATTAGCTGCTGCTTACATGGTACTTTTAAAAATGTGTCATGCATTGTTCTAAGTATTTTTTATTAACTCATATAATATTTACAACAACCACATAAGGTCAGTTCTATCAGTTTCCTCATGTTAGATGAGAAAATTGGAGCATGGAGGGGTTAAGTCACTTGCCAGAGCCACATAGCTAGCAATTCCAATAAGCTGCTGCTATTTTAAACCAAGGCATTGTGTTGTGGCAGTGCTCTTAACTACCATGCCATATTACCTCTCATATGATATTTTTAAAGTTGTAGTTAGAAAAGCAGATTATGAAATTTTGGGCAAAGATGTGTTTCCATTTTTATTCCAGAGTATATCTTCACACTTACTTCTCTATGGTTTATTCATTCAGTGGTCATAAAGCTTGTTCATATGAAATTGATGTATGATATACTTAACTTACCATCTTAAAAATATTTAAATAAGCCATAACTCTTTGGTAATATACCTCTTCAACATTTTAGGTATCTGGATAAAATTGCATTTTATCACTAGATAGTATTTAGTATCATTTCTTCCAGTTTGTAGATGCTATATTGGCCCAGAGACAATCATTATTTTTGTTTGAATTGTTTTTTTCTAGGCTTGCAGATCAGATGAGAATGTTGAATTTTCCCCAGTGGTTTGATCTGCTCAAGGATATTTTCTCTAAGTTTACAATTTTCCTACAGAGAGTTAAGGTAAGCTTATATATTAGTTTGTCCAGAATATCCCTAAAATTAAGTCAACTTTCTAGATACGTAATATGTAAATAAAGAATCAAACTAGAATAAAACAGTTTCTTTGTTTTTGTAATTTTTCTAAAGAGGCTTGGTTTTAAATAAAAATTTAGGTACCTCAGAGTTTGACAATTTTAAGAATTTAATAAGTTATAATTTTATAACTTGAAATATGCTTACTTGACATTAAATATTATACAGTAATATTTCCTCTGGTGATTTTTTTGTTTTCCTAGGTTATCTAGGGGTACAATATTGTTAAACACCCCAAAATCACCCCAGACTACCAACTTTTCTGTAAAGTCAATGTTGATATAATGGTATTTTAAAATACATTGTTCATATTCAAATTACCTTGCTAATTTACTTTTTTTGAGATGGAGTCTTGCTGTTACCCAGGCTGGAGTGCAGTGGTGCAATCTTGGCTCACCACAACTCCTGCCTCCCGGGTTCAAGTGATTCTCCTGCCTCAGCTTCCCGAGTGGCTAGGATTACAGGCGTGTGCCACCACGCCTGGCTAATTTTTGTATTTTTAGTAGAGATGGGATTTCACCATGTTGGCCAGGCTGGTCTTGAACTTCTGACCTCAAGTGATCTGCCTACCTCTGCCTCCCAAAGTGCTGAGATTACAGGTGTGAGCCACTGCGCCCGGCTGCTAATATTTATTTAGATTTTTATTTCACTTTTTGGGCACGAATCCAATCAAGCATCATGTGTTACATTTAATTATTTTGTCTCTTTAGTCAAGCCACTTAATTTTAAACCACTTAGTATAACAAAAAGAACAGGTCACATATCATTTTACAGAAGATGTCAGACTCATATATTAGTTTGAATCACCAACAGGTCATAGCTTTGTTTTAAGAAGAATACAGGCTGGCAGTAGATTACACCTGTAATCCTATCACTTTGGGAGGCCAAGGCAAGAGGATCACTTGAGCTCAGGAGTTTGAGACCAGCTTGGGCAACATAATGAGACCTCATCTCTACAAAATATTTTTTTAAATTAACCAAGCATAGTGATGCACACCTGTAGTCCCAGCTACTTGGATGGCTGAGGTGGGATGATCACCTAACCCCAGCGGGTCAAGGCTGCAGTGAGGCATGATTGTGCCACTGCACTCCAGCCTGGCCAACAGAGCAAGACTCTGTCTCAAAAAATGAAAAAAATAGAAAAAGAATAGAATCATTAGGAATTACCATGTGTAACAGTTAGAAGGGGCCATTTGTGAAATTAGATAGTCTTTGAGTTATCAAGTGTTATTAGCATTGTGTTTTATGTGCTAGTTAACATCCCCAGCATCTCCTGAGTACCATGTTGAATAGTGCGGGGGACTTTGCTACTTGTGTATGACATGAATTTTCATTTATTCACATTGGAGCAATGCTAAGTCACATGTGTAAGCTCTCCAATCAGGTTCACGAAAGTTTTTTTTTGTTTTTATTTTTTTTTTTTTGAGACAGAGTCTCGCTCTGTCGCCCGGGCTGGAGTGCAGTGGCCGGATCTCAGCTCACTGCAAGCTCCGCCTCCCGGGTTCACGCCATTCTCCTGCCTCAGCCTCCCGAGTAGCTGGGACTACAGGCGCCCGCCACCTCGCCCGGCTAGTTTTTTGTATTTTTTAGTAGAGACGGGGTTTCACCGTGTTAGCCAGGATGGTCTCGATCTCCTGACCTTGTGATCCGCCCGTCTCGGCCTCCCAAAGTGCTGGGATTACAGGCTTGAGCCACCGCGCCCGGCCTTACGAAAGTTTTATAGAATGGGATTCACTGTGCTTTATTTAGACTGCTTGTAAAATGTTGGTCCTACCTATTGATAGTGATAGACACAAACTTGTATCTATAGGTGTTCAATAACTAAATCATGTTTTCACTTCTTATATTCTGACCATGACCTCATCATCACACACTTCAATTATTGCATGTCTAGATATATAGAACTCTTACATTGCATAGTGTAGAACTGGCCAACTTTTTGTCAGTAATTTTTTAAAGTACAGTAAGTCCTCAGTATGATGAATAGGTCTTGGAAACTGTGACTTTAAGTGAAACAACTTATACCAAAGCTATTTTTTTTTTCACTCATCATTATAGTGAAACATTTCCCTCAATATTTTTTTCAATAACATTGAAGGAAACAGTGTTATTCAAAAACCTGCTGTATGTTGTTTCACTTAAAGTTACAGTCTCCCAGAACCTATCACCCATATTGAGTGATGATTTACTGTCGTTATGCCACTTTAAGGCTCTATGTCAGTTAAACTAAGTAGAGTTATTTTATGTATGTACAGTATGGAAACTGATTTATCATAGTTGTAATTTCTCATTTTTACATTTGGACCACTTAAACTAGTACTTATGTACATCTTTGCAGATGACATGGAATACGGTACTTTTTTCTGTGAAAAAAGTTTGTGATTCTGTCAAGTACTATTTCACTGAAAAATAATGTTAATTACAAGCTGTTCATTTTTATTGAAGAATTTAAAAATAGCTACAAATTGGAAAGAACCCAGATGTCTAACAATAGAGAAATGGTAAAATAAATTATGCTTTACACATTCTTTACCATGGAATATTATATACAGCCAAGGATTTTTAATGGTAGGAGAAAATACATACATTATGATATTCAGTTAAAAATGCAAGACACAGGGCCAGGTGCCGTGGCTCACACCTGTAATTCCAGCACTTTGGGAGGCTGAGGCAGGCAGATCACGAGGTCGAGAGATCGAGACCATCCTGGCCAATATGGTGAAACCCTATCTCTACTAAAAATACAAAAATTAGCTGGGTGTGGTGGTACATGTTTGTCCCAGCTACTTGGGAGGCTAAGGCAAGAGAATTGCTTGAACCTGGGAGGTGGAGGTTGCAGTGAGCCAAGATCATGCCACTGTACTCCAGCCTGGTGACAGAACAAGACTCCGTCTTAAAAAAAAAAAAAAAATGCAAGATATAGATGTACTTATATAGTGTGATCTCAGCTATGTCAAAAAAAATTTTTTTAAACCTTTTTATCTTCCTAGAACAAGGAGAAACCTTGTTTTTTTTTTTGGTAGTTTTCTTTAGCTGGTCAGATTATATGTCATTTAAAAATTTTATTCTTTGCATTTTCCCTGAATTTTCTACAAAGAGAAGCATTACTTTTATAATCAGAAAAAGTTGTTTTGTTTTTTAATAGTACTACATTACAGGAATAGACTATTTGAATTTCTTGTTTGATTAACCAGGGTTAATAATTTACTTTCCTACATTTTGCATTTATTTCTCAAAGACAAAGGATATCCTATCCTATATGTCACTTTAGTATTATATATATATATATTTTTTTTTTTTTTTTTTTGAGATGGAGTTTCACTCTGTCCCCAGGCTGGAGTGCAGTGGCACAATCTCAGCTCACTTCAATCTCGCCTTCCAGATTCAAGTGATTATCTTGCCTCAGCCTCTTGAGTAGCTGGGATTACAGGTGCATGCCACCATGTCCAGGTAATTTTTGTGTTTTTAGTACAGATGGGGTTTCACCATGTTGGCCAGGATGATCTCAATCTCCTGACCTCGAGATTCACCTGCCTTGGCCTCCCAAAGTGCAGGGATTTAGTATTATACTTTTTAAAAGAAATTAAAGTGTACATTTTCAGCCAGAATATTTTAATAGTATTTTTATTTTGAATGGATAAATAATAAACTATTGGGATGTATAAATTTCATATTTGAGTAATTGTTAACAACTTGAGGATCTGTTGCTGTTATTTGTATTTTTTTAGTGTCTGTTTTTTCTTTCTTTTTGGTCATGGTAAAAATAAACATACAAAACTTACCATCTTAACTGTTTTTAAGTGCACAATTCAGTGGCATTAAGTTCATTTGCACTATTGTGCTACCGTTACAAACATCCATCCACAGAACTCTTTATCTTGCAAAGCTGAAACTCTGTATCTATTACATAATAACTCTGGGCCTGGCATGGTGGCTCACGCCTGTAATCCCAGCACTTTGGGAGGCTGAGGTGGGTGGATCACCTGAGGTCAGGAATTTAGACCAACATGGCCAACATGGTGAAACACCGTCTCTACTAATAATACAAAAATCAGCTGGGCGTGGTGGCTCATGCCTGTAATCCCAGCTATTCGGGAGGCTGAGGCAGGAAAATCACTTGAACCCAGGAGGTGGAGTTTGCAGTGAGCCAAATATCGTGCCATTGCACTCCACCTTGGGTGACAAGAGCAAAACTTTGTCTCAAAGTAATAATAATAATAATAATAGTTATAATAATAATAATAACAACAACAACAACAACTCTGGCCAAGGTGGAGCTGAAAGTCCCAACCCTCTAATCCTGCCTTAGTCTTTCAGGTGACCAGCCTTCGTCCTGTGGCTATGTAGGGGCCCTCGGCTGTTTGTCATCTCTTTAGCATATGAAGACATTTTTACCACTCTGGAGATTCCAAGGTTTTTAGGAGCTGTATGCCAGGGAATGGGGACAAAGACCAAATATAGGCCTGACATAGTAGCTCATGCCTGTAATTCCACCACCTTGAGAGGCTGAGGCAGGAGGATCGCTTGAGACCAGCAGTTTGAGACCAGCCTGGGCAACCTAGGAAGATCCTGTCTGTACACACACACAGCCATGAACACACACACACAAGTCCTGGGCAAACCTAGCAAGATCCTGTCTAGACACACACACACACCACCACACACACACACACACACACACACACACACACACACACACACACACAAACACACACACACACACACACACACACTTTTCCACTTTATCCCATCCCCTGGCAACCACCATTCTACTTTCTATCTCTATGAGTTTGACTCATAGAGCACTCATACTGTGTACTGATTATCAGGTATTTCATGTAAGTGGAATCATACAATATTTATCCTTTTGTGACTGGCTTATTTAATGTAGCTTAATGTCCTCAAGGTGCCATCTGTGTTGTAGCATGTTAGAATTTCCTTCCTTTTTAAGGCTGAGTAATATGAATAATATTCCATTATATGTGTATACACTACATTTTGCTTATCCATTCATTTGTCAGTGGACATTTGTGTTGCCTTCACCTTTTGGCTGTTGAGAATGAACATGCATTTGCCACTCTGGAGATTCCAAGGGTTTTAGAAGCATATGCATATACCTCTGTATATTTGCATGCATATGCAGATACCTCTCTGAGGCCCCATTTTAGTTCTTATTTTTGTCAACCCCAGAATTAGAACTTCTGGATCATATGGTAATTCTATTTGTAATTTTTTGAGGAATCTTCGCACTGCTCTCCATAGCAGCTGAACCATTTTACACTTCCACCAATAGTGCGCAAGGGTTTCAGTTTTTCTACATCCTTACCAAAATGTATTTTCTGGATTTTGTGAGACTAGTCATCCTAATGGGTATGAGGTGGTATTTCCCTGTAGGTTTAATTAACATTTTTCTAATGATGAGTGATGTTGAGCATCTTTTTTATGTGCTTATTGGGCATTTTTATGTCTTTTTTTGGAAAAATGTTTTATTTGCCTATTATTTAATGGGGTGGTTTGGTTTTTTTGTTGTTGAGTTGTAGAGGTTCTTTACATATTCTGGATATTAACTTTTTATCAGATATGTGATTTGCAAATATTTTCTCCCATTCCGTAGGTTGCCTTTTTACTCTGTTAATGGTGTCTTTTGATGCATAGAAGTTTTTCTATTTTGATGTAGTCCAATGTGTCTATTTTTTTGTTGTTACCTGTGTTTTTCATTTCATATCCAAGAAATCAATGCCAAATCCAATGTCATGAAGCTTTTTCCCTGTATTGTCTTCTAAGAGTTTTATATTTTTAGAGCTTATATTTAGGCCTTTAATTGATTTTAGTTAGTTTTTATATGTGGTATAAGGTAGAGGTCTACTTTCATTCTTTAGCATGTGGATATTCAGTTTTCCCAGTACCATTTGTTGAAAAGACTGACCTTTCTGCATTGAGTGGTCTTGCCACCCTTGTCAAAAAACATTTTACTATATATGTGAGAGTTCATATTTGGACTCTGTGTATTCTATATGTCACTCTTTATGCCAGTACCATACTGTTATGATTACCATAGTCTTGTAAGGTTTGAAATCGGGATTATAAGACCTCCATACTTCATTCTTTACTATTGTATTTTGACTTTTTATTAAATTCTTGTTTATTATTTGCACCCTATAGATTAGGCTAATTTTTATAGGTAAGAAAGATAATAGGCTTTAAATGCAGCTTACCTTCTTTTCAAGGAATTCCTAGCTTTTAAATTTCATTTCATTGTGTGGATAAATAATCCTAGTCTGTCATTTCAGAATGACAATATCAGTTGTCATTATGGTTATCAATATGACTATCAGATATTTCATTAACTCCATTCTCAAGATTTGAAAATTATATTTGGCTTAGCTGTCCTGGTGTTTTTGAAACATGAACTTGTCTACAGACTATGTAATAGTTCAGAAAGTAAGCGATGTATCTACTGTTGAACCTATTATATATTTTTAAATCTTATTTTTTGGATACCAGTCTTCTGGCATTCTTAAGAATGGCTTTAGACTTGGAAAAAATAATTAGCAAATCTTTAGAAGTGTAGATATGGTGAAAACAGCAAAGAAGAATCCCTAAGAGAATATCTGATATACTTTATGTGGAAATTTTTAATAACTGTATATAAGCCAAGATGTTATTAAAAGGAATGAAGTATTCAAATCAAACTAGTTTAAGCAATACAAGGAATGTATTGGCTCTGGGAATTAAAAAAAAGTCCAAGACTAGGAAGGGCTTCATGCATGGTTTTGTCTTGGTTCTCCAGCTTAGTTTCTCTGTTTGCAATTCAGCTTTGCCTTTCTCTTTCCTCTTGGCTTCATCAGTTCTGGGTCTGCCACATTTGCCACAATTCTATACCACCTAGAAGTTTTCTATTTTTTACTTAGAGTTTTTCTTCTTCAGTCACCAAATGAAATTCCTTTATTGATTAAGCCAAATTTAGAATTTTTCACCTGGAGTTTTTCTTCTTCAGTCATCAAATGAAAGTCCTTGGCTTTAATTGATTGAACCAGTTTAGGTCACATGTCCAGTCACTGTGATCAGGAAAATACTGTGCACTGATTATTAGTTTAAATCTGGATTTTCTTCTCATCTCTAAGCTAATCAAGAGGCAAGGAGGTTGGGAGTACACTGAGTGGGCTATTTAGAACTGATACTTGAAGCTGGAAGGTGGGCTTATTTCTACCCAAATTACATGGCTGTTGTACCGTGGGAAAAGTGATGTAGAATAGATGTTGGATAGGTCTATCATGTCTTTTTATTTTAAAAAGAAAGAAAATTAGCAAGACAGAAGAGGTAAGGAAAAAGAGGCAAAACAAGATGGGGGAACTAAGTATATCAAAGATTGGACAGCAGTGAGGATTAAAGCAGCAGTAGTGGAGCAGCTAGTTTGTGACAATACAGAAGAAGTTAGTGAGCAATGAAGAAAGAAAAAAAAATGCAGTATCCATAGTAGACACTTTGGTCTTAAAGCTCTTGAAGGCTCTATTTTTGATATACTGTATGCGCTATTGGCTCATTTAAAATGCTTTCAGTTTAAGGAAACACAACTCAGAGTGTCTCAGACAGTTAAGGGGATTTATTAACTCATATAACTAAAAAAAATACACAGAGGTAGGTCAGCCTTTAGGTGCTTCATAGAGAGGTTGTTGATGTCATCAAGCCTTGGCTTTATTTCTTGGCAATTCTCTCTTCTATGTACCTTCCTAATCATTAAGCTCAGATTGTGGTGGTTCCATGTACTAACTGGACTAGCTTAGATCCTTTTCTTGATTTTGGAGACCCGAAGTTGGAGTCTGCTTCACTAGAACCGTGGAGATTCCAAAAAAAGTAAGCGTTTTGAGAAAGGGAGAAACAAATTTTAAGATTGCAACTGTGAATGTTAAAATAGGCAAGCAGTCCTTTATTTCCTAATTGTCCATAAAGACATTAGTTTACATAAATTTACTCTTCATTTGCCTAGCTTTCAGTATTTACTGAGCACCTCCTATTTGCCAGGCACTATTCTAGGCATTAGGATTATAGTGTCATGGAATGGAGCTAACATTCTAGTAGGAGACCTAGAATAAACAAAGATAATTGTAGATAATGATTTTTTTTTTTTTAAACTGGATAATGGGATAGGGTTGCTGGGTGAAGAGTCAGGGAAGGCCTCTTTGAGGAAGCGACCACTGGTGCCAGAACCTCAGTGATGAGAAGGAAATATGTGCAAAGATCAAGGTGAAGAGCATTCCGGATAGTGGAAACCAAAGAGGCACTGAGGTGGGAACAATCCTGGAATGAGGGAACAGTAGAAAGAGAACTAGAATGTCTGGAGAGTAGTGAATAAGTGAGAGAAGATATGAGAAAAGGAGAGAGAGAGGTGGGGGCTAGGCATGGTAAGTAACACAGATTCCTTTTCTTTTAGGCAGGCATATCAATGTATATGATTCTGTGATGGGCAAGTTATGTTTAGTGTTACCTTTTTAAGAGGTCATAGTGTAACCTTTTTAAGAGGTCAGAGAAATATGCAACATATTTTAGGGAGATTTCCATTTTAAAAATTAGTTAAAATATAGGAACTTTATTTCTAAGCTTTAGTGAACCCATTTCTCCTGGGCAGTTCTTTTTCACATCACTTTTCCTATGTAATAAAAGATGGTAGAAATTCTGATATACATGACTTTGACTCATTTATGATTATAGATGTCCAAAATTACATGCACAGAATTCTCTTTTGGGAACTTCGGGTAAGAGATATTTTATGTCCCTTAAAAGTGTGTCCTATTTTCTTGTAGGCAACATTAAATATCATTCACAGTGTTGTTCTCTCAGTTCTTGACAAAAACCAAAGGACTAGAGAATTGGAAGAGATTTCACAACAGAAGAATGCTGCAAAAGATAATTCACTGGACACAGAGGTGGCTTATTTAATCCATGAAGGCATGTTTATAAGTGATGCATTCGGTGAGGGTGAGCTAACACCTATAGCAGTTGACACTACCTCTCAAAGAAATGCATCTCCAAGTAGTGAGCCCTGCAGCAGTGATTCTGTATCCGAACCAGAATGTACTACTGATTCTTCATCCAGCAAAGAGCACACATCATCATCTGCTATTCCAGGAGGTGTGGATATTATGTGAGTATAGTGGCTACTGCCAAGTTGACAAGATTTTGAGTCATCTTATTAATGGCTTCAGTAAGACTGATTATTCAGTTTATTGAAAAAAATATGTAAATTTTAGAATTTAACAAAAATTAATTTTCTGAAACGTATCTCTATAAAAAATGTATGAGAAGTAAGGAGGTGAGCATTAGAAGTAACTGAAAATTATAGAGTTTTAAGACTGGAAAAGAACTTTAAAGACTATTTTATTAAATGCCCTCATTTCAGTGATAAGGTAATTGATGCCCAGAGAGCTTAGATGACTTACTTAAAGTGACTAGTGGCAGAACATATACTGGAACCCAGGTCAGTTTTTGCTTTGGTCATTTTTCTGTGTCACCTTTGTAATTTATATGTTGTGAAGATCTGTTTGATTTATAACTTTTGGTTTTTCAAAGACATGAATTTCCAAATGGATCACATCTTTTCTTAAACCTTATTATTATTATTATTATTTTGAGATGGAGTCTAGCTCTGTCACCCAGACTGGAGTGCAGTGGAATGATCTCGGCTCACTGCAAGCTCCGCTTCCCGGCTTCACGCCATTCTCCTGCCTCAGCCTCCTGAGTAGCTGGGACTACAGGCGCCTGCCAGCACACCCAGCTAATTTTTTGTATTTTTAGTAGAGATGGGGTTTCACCGTGTTAGCCAGGATTCTTAAACCTTATTTTTAAAAACTTCTTATTTTGAAACCCTGTCTCTACTAAAAATACAAAAAACAAAAACAAAAACAAAAAATTTATTTTGAAATAATTTCACATTTACAGAAAAGTTACCAGAATAGAATAAAAAACTCTCATATAACCTTCATCCAGATTCCCCAGGTGTTAATAGTTTACCACATTGCCCTCTGCCTCCCTCCCTCTCTTTTCCTCTTTCTGTCTCCTTTCGTCTTTATTTCTTATGCTAATATTTTTTCTGAATCCTTTGACAGTAGGTTACAGACATGATGCACTATTATCCCTGGGCACCTGGTGTATATTTCCTAAACACAAGAACACTCCTATATAACCTTAGTATACTGATTAAATACAATAAAACATTGATGCAATAAATTACTAATATTACCATCTAATCCACAGATCCCATTTAAACAAAGTTTACCAATTGACCCACTAATCTCTGCTATCAAAAAAATAGAACCAATAAAATATTTCTGGTCCAAGAATGTAGTTTGGATTTAGTTATTGTTCAGAATAACAACAGTTGTATTATCTTTATATAAATCAACTCAGTACTTTATTTGTTGTTGTTTTTTTTATTATACTTTAAGTTCTGGGATACATGTGCAGAACGTGCAGTTTTGTTACATAGGTGGATAGGTGCCATGGTGGTTTGCTGCACCCATCAACCTGTCACCTACATTAGGTATTTCTCCTAACGTTATCCCTCCCCTAGCCCCCCACCCCCTACAGGCCCCGGTGTGTGATGTTCCCCTCCCTGTGTCCATGTGTTCTCATTGTTTAACTCCCACTTATGAGTGAGAACATGCAGTGTTTGGTTTTCTGATCTTGTGATAGTTTGCTGAGAATTATGGTTTCCAGCTTCATCCATGTCCCTGCAAAGGACATGAACTCATCCTTTTTTATGGCTGCATGGTATTCCATAGTGTATATGTGCCACGTTTTCTTAATCCAGTCTATCATTGATGGACATTTGGGTTGGTTCCAAGTCTTTGCTGTTTTGAATAGTGCCACAATGAATGTACGTGTGCATGTGTCTTCATTGCAGAATCATTTATAATCCTTTAGGTATATGTCCAGTAATGGGATGGCTGGGTCAAATGGTATTGCTCGTTCTAGATCCTTGAGGAATCGCCACACTGTCTTCCACAATGGTTGAACTAAGTAACACTCCCACCAACAGTGTAAAAGCGTTCCTATTGCTCCACATCCTCTCGAGCATCTGTTGTTTCCTGATTTTGTAATGATTGCCATTCTAACTGGAGTGAGATGGTATCTCACTGACATTTTGATTTGCATTTCTCTAATGACCAGTGATGATGAGCATTTTTTAATATGTCTGTTGGCTGCATAAATGTCTTCTTTTGGGAAGTGTCTGTTCATATCCTTTGCCCACTTTTTAATGGGATTGTTTGTTTTTTTCTTGTAAATTTGTGTAAGTTATTTGTAGATTCTGGTATTAGCCCTTTGTCAGATGGGTAAATTGCAAAAATTTTCTCCCATTCTGTAGGTTGCCTGTTCACTCTGATGATAGTTTATTTTGCTGTGCAGAAGCTCTTTAGTTTAATTAGATCCCATTTGTCAATTTTGGCTTTTGTTGCCATTGCTTTTGGTGTTTTAGACATGAAGTCTTTGCCAATGCCTATGTCCTGAATGGTACTGCCCATGTTTTCTTCTAGGAGTTTTATGGTCCTAGGTCTTACGTTTAAGTCTTTGATCTATCTTGAGTTGATTTTTGTATAAGGTGTAAGGAAGGGGTCCAGTTTCAGTTTTCTGCATATGGCTAGCCAGTTTTCCCAACACCATTTATCAAATAGGGAATCTTTTCCCCATTGCTTGTATGTGTCAGGTTTGTCAAAGATCAGATGGTTGTAGATGTGTGGTATTATTTCTGAGGCCTCTGTTCTGTTCCATTGGTCTATGTATGTTTTGGTACCAGTATCATGCTATTTTTTTTTTAATTTTTTTGCAAATTTTTATTTTTTTATTATACTTTATGTTCTAGGGTACATGTGCACAACGTACAGATTTGTTACATATGTATACATGTGCCATGTTGGTGTGCTGCACCCATTAACTCGTCATTTACATTAGGTATATCTCCTAATGCTGTCCCTACCCCCTTCCCCCACCCCACAGCAGGCCCCGGTGTGTAATGTTCCCCTTCCTGTGTCCAAGTGTTCTCATTGTTCAATTCCCACCTATGAGTGGGAACATGCAGTGTTTGGTTTTCTGTTCTTGCAATAGTTTGCTGAGATGGTTTCCAGCTGCATCCATGTCCCTACAAAGGACATGAACTCATCCTTTTTTATGGCTGCATAGTATTCCATGGTGTATATGTGCCACATTTTCTTAATCCAGTCTGTCATTGATTGACATTTGGGTTGGTTCCCAGTCTTTGCTATTGTGAATAGTGCCGCAATAAACATACGTGTGCATGTGTCTTTATAGCAGCATGATTTATAATCCTTTGGGTATATACCCAGTAGTGGGATGGCTGGGTCATATGGTACATCTAGTTCTAGATCCTTGAGGAATCGCCATACTGTTTTCCATAATGGTTGAACTAGTTTACAATCCCACCAACAGTGTAAAAGTGTTCCTATTTCTCCACATCCTCTCCAGCACCTGTTGTTTCCTGACTTTTTAATGATCGCCATTCTAACTGGTGTGAGATGGTATCTCATTGTGGTTTTGATTTGTATTTTTCTGATGGCCAGTGATGATGAGCATTTTTTCATGTATCTGTTGGCTGCATAAACGTCTTCTTTTGAGAAGTGTCAGTTCATATCCTTTGCCCACTTTTTAATGGGGTTGTTTTTTTCTTGTAAATTTGTTTGAGTTCTTTGTAGGTTCTGGATATCAGCCCTTTGTCAGATGGGTAGATTGCAAAAATTTTCTCCCATTCTGTAGGTTGCCTGTTCACTCTGATGGTAGTTTCTTTTTTTTTTTTTTTTTTTTTTTTTTGAGACGGAGTCTCGCTCTGTTGCCAGTGCTGGAGTGCCGTGGCCGGATCTCAGCCCACTGCAAGCTCCGCCTCCCGGGTTCACGCCATTCTCCTGCCTCAGCCTCCCGAGTAGCTGGGACTACAGGCGCCCGCCACCTTGCCCGGCTAGTTTTTTGTATTTTTTAGTAGAGACGGGGTTTCACAGTGTTAGCCAGGATGGTCTCGATCTCCTGACCTTGTGATCCGCCCGTCTCGGCCTCCCAAAGTGCTGGGATTACAGGCTTGAGCCACCGCGCCCGGCCGATGGTAGTTTCTTTCACTGTGCAGAAGCTCTTTAGTTTAATTAGATCCCATTTGTCAATTTTGGCTTTTGTTGCCATTGCTTTTGGTGTTTTAGTCATAAAGTCCTTGCCCATGCCTATGTCCTGAATGGTATTGCCTAGGTTTTCTTCTAGGAGTTTTATGGTTTTAGGTCTAACATTTAAATCTCTGTTCTATCTTGAATTAATTTTTATATAAGGTGTAAGGAAGGGATCCAGTTTCAGCTTTCTACTTGTGGCTAGCCAGTTTTCCCGGCACCATTTATTAAATAGGGAGTCCTTTCCCCATTTCTAGTTTTTGTCAGGTTTGTCAAAGACCATATGGTTGTAGATGTGTGGTATTATTTCTGAGGGCTCTGTTCTGTTACATTGGTCTATGTCTCTGTTTTGGTATCAGTACCATGCTGTTTTGGTTACTGTAGCCTTGTAGTGTAGTTTGAAGTCAGGTAGTGTGATGCCTCCAACTTTGTTCTTTTGGCTTAGGATTGTCTTGGCAATGCAGGCTCTTTTTTGGTTCCATATGAACTTTAAAGTAGTTTTTTCCAGTTCTATGAAGAAAGTCATTGGTAGCTTAATGGGGATGGCATTGAATCTATAAATTACCTTGGGCAGTATGGCCATTTTCACGATATTGATTTTTCCTATGCATGAGCATGGAATGTTCTTCCATTTGTTTGTGTCCTCTTTTATTTCATTGAGCAGTGGTTTGTAGTTCTCCTTGAAGAGGTCCTTTACATCCTTTCTCAGTTGGATTCCTAGGTATTTTATTCTCTTTGAAGCAGTTGTGAATGTGAGTTCACTCATGATTTGGCTCTCTGTTATTGGTGTATAAGAATGCTTGTGATTTTTGCACATTGATCCTTTTTGCACCTGAGACTTTGCTGAAGTTGCTTATCAGCTTAAGGAGATTTTGGGCTGAGACTTCTAAATATACAATCATGTCATCTGCAAACAGGGACAATTTGACTTCCTCTTTTCCTAATTGAATACCCTTTATTTCTTTCTCCTGCCTAATTGCCCTGGCCAGAACTTCCAACACTATGTTGAATAGGAGTGGTGAGAGAGGGCATCCCTGTCTTGTGCCACTTTTCAAAGGGGATGCTTCCAGTTTTTAACCATTCATTATGATATTGGCTGTGGGTTTGTCATAAATAGCTCTTATTATTTTGAGATACATTCCATCAATACCGAATTTATTGAGAGTTTTTAGCATGAAGAGCTGTTGAATTTTGTCAAAGGCCTTTTCTGCTTCTATTGAGATAATCATGTGGTTTTTGTCTCTGGTTCTGTTTATATGCTGGATTATGTTTATTGATTTGCGAATGTTGAACCAGCCTTGCATCCCAGGGATGAAGCCCACTTGATCATAGTGGATAAGCTTTTTGATGTGCTGCTGGATTCAGTTTGCCAGTATTTTATTGAGGATTTTTGCATTGATGTTCATCAGGGATAGTGGTCTCAAATTCTCTTTTTTTTTGTTGTGTCTCTGCCAGGCTTTGGTATCAGGATGATGCTGGCCTCATCAAATGAGTTAGGGAGGATTCCTTCTTTTTCTATTGATTAGAATAGTTTCAAAAGGAATGGTACCAGCTCTTCCTTGTACGTCTGGTAGAATTCAGCTGTGAATCCATCTGGTCCTGGCCTTTTTTTGGTTGGTAGGCTATTAATTATTGCCTCATTTTCAGAGCCTGTTATTGGTCTAATCAGGGATTCAACTTCTTCCTGATTTAGTCTTGGGAGAGTGTATGTGTCCAGGAATTTATCAGTTTCTTCTAGGTTTTCTTGTTTATTTGCATAGAAGTGTTTATAGTATTCTCTGATGGTAGTTTGTATTTCTGTGGGGTCAGTGGTGATATCCCCTTTATCATTTTTTATTGCATTTATTTGATTCTTTTCTCTTTTCTTCTTTATTAATCTTGCTAGCGGTCTATCAATTTTGTTGATCTTTTCAAAAAACCAGCTCCTGGATTCATGGATTTTTTGAAGGGTTTTTTTGTGTCTCTATCTCCTTCAGTTCTGCTCTGATCTTAGTCATTTCTTGCCTTCTGCTAGCTTTTGAATGTGTTTGCTCTTGCTTGTCTAGTTCTTTTAATTGTGATGTTAAGGTGTCAATTTTAGATCTTTCCTCCTTTCTCTTGTGGGCATTTAGTGCTATAAATTTCCCTCTACACACTGCTTTAAATGTGTCCCAGAGATTCTGTTATGTTTTGTCTTTGTTCTCATTGGTTTCAAAGAACATGTTTATTTCTGCCTTCATTTTGTTATGTACCCAGTAGTCATTCAGGAGCAGGTTGTTCAGTTTCCATGTAGTTGAGTGGTTTTGATTGAGTTTCTTAATCCTGAATTCTAGTTTGATTGCACTGTGGTCTGATAGACGGTTTATTATAATTTCTGTTCTTTTACATTTGCTGAGGAGTGCTTTACTTCCAATTATGTGGTCAATTTTGGAATAAGTGCGATGTGGTGCTGAGAAAAATGTGTATTCTGTTGAGTTTGGGTGGAGAGTTCTGTAGATGTGTGTTAGGTCCGTTTGGTGCAGAGCTGAGTTCAAGTCCTGGATATCCTTGTTAATTTTCTGTCGTGTTGATCTGTCTGATGTTGACAGTGGGGTATTAACGTCTCCCATTATTATTGTATGGGAGTCTAAGTATCTTTGTAGGTCTCTAAGGACTTGCTTTATGAATCTGGATGTTCCTGTATTGGATGCATATATATTTAGGATAGTTAGTTCTTCCTGTTGAATTGATCCCTTTACCATTATATAATGGCTTTCGTTGTCTCTTTTGATTTTTGTTGGTTTAAAGTCTGTTTTATCAGAGACCAGGATTGCAACCCCCCTGCTGTTTTTTTGTTTGTTTGTTTGCTTTCCGTTTGCTTGGTAGATCTTCCTCCATCCTTTTATTTTGAGCCTATGTGCATCTTTGCATGTGAGATGAGTCTCCTGAATGTAGCACATCAATGGGTCTTGACTCTTTATCCAATTTGCCTGTGTCTTTTATTTGGGGCATTTAGCCCATTTACATTTAAGGTTAATATTGTTATGTGTGAATTTGATCCTGTCATTATGATGCTAGCTAGTTATTTCGCCCGTTAGTTGATGCAGTTTCTTCCTAGCATCGAAGGTCTTTACAATTTGGCATGTTTTTGCAGTGGCTGGTACCAGTTGTTCCTATCCATGTTTAGTGCTTCCTTCAGGAGCTGTTGTAAGGCAGGCCTGGTGGTGACAAAATCTCTCAGCATTTGCTTATGTGTAAAGGATTTTATTTCTCCTTCACTTATGAAGCTTAGTTTGGCTGGATATGAAATTCTGGGTTGAAAATTCTTTAGGAATGATGAATCTTGGCCCCCACTCTCTTCTGGTTTGTAGGATTTCTGCAGAGAGATCTGCTGTTAGTCTGATGGGCTTCCCTTCGTGGGTAACCTGATCTTTTTCTCTGGCTGCCCTTAACATTTTTTCCTTCCTTTCAACCTTGGTTAATCTGACAATTATGTGTCTTGGAGTTTCTCTTCTCAAGAAGTATCTTTGTGGTGTTCTCTGTTTCCTGAATGTGAATGTTGGCCTGCCTTGTTAGGTTGGGGAAGTTCTCCTGGATAATATCCTAAAGAGTGTTTTCTAACTTGGTTCCACTCTCCCTGTCACTTTCAGGTACACCAGTCAAGCATAGATTTGGTCTTTTCACATAGTCCCATGTTTCTTGGAGGCTTTGTTCATTTCTTTTCACTCTTTTTTCTCTAGTCTTGTCTTCTCGCTTTATTTCACTAATTTGGTCTTCAGTCACTGATATCCTTTGTTCTGCTTGATCGATTCGGCTATTGAAGCTGTGTATGCTTCACAAAGTTTTCATACTGTGGTTTTCAGCTCCATCAGGTCATTTAAGCTCTTCTCTAGACTGGTTATTCTAGTTAGCCATTCATCTAATCTTTTTTCAAGGTTTTTAGCTTTCTCGCGATGGGCTAGAACATGCTCCTTTAGCTTGGAGAAGTTTGTTATTACTGACCTTCTGAAACCTACTTCTCAGCACGTCAAACTCATTCTCCATCCAGTTTTGTTCCCTTGCTGGCGAGGAATTGTATTCCTTTGGAGGAGAAGAGGTATTTTGGCGCTTGGAGTTTTCAGCTTTTCTGCTCTGGTTTCTCCTCATCTTTTTGGTTTTATCTACCTTTGGTCTTTGATGTTGGTGACCTATCGAAGGGATTTTGGTGTGGATGTCCTTTTTGTTGATGTTGATGCTATTCTTTTGTTTGTTAATTTTCTTTCTAGCAGTCACGTCCCTCAACTTCAGGTCTGTTGGAGTTTGCTTGAGGTCCACTCCAGGCCCTGTTTGCCTGGGCATCACCAACAGAGGCTGCAGAACAGCAAATATTGCTGCCTGATCCTTCCTTTGGAAGCTTCGCCCCAGAGGGGCACCTGCCTGTTTGAGGTGTCTGTCGGCCCCTACTAGGAGGTGTTTCCCAGTCAGGCTACACGGGGGCCAGGGATCCACTTGAGGAGGCAGTCTGTCCGTTATCAGAGCTTGAACGCTGTCCTGGGAGAACCACTGCTCTCTTCAGAGCTCTCAGGCAGGGACGTTGAAGTCTGGAGAAGCTGCTGCCTTTTGTTCAGCTATGCCCTTCCCAGAGGGGTGGAATCCAGAGAGGCAGTAGGTGTTGCTAAGGTGCGGTGGGCTCCACACAGTTCGAGCTTCCCTGCTGCTTTGTTTACACTGTGAGCATAGAACTGCCTACTCAAGCCTCAGCAATGGCAGACGCGCCTTCCCCCACCAAGCTCCTGCGTCCCAAGTCAATCTCAAACTCCTGTGCTACCAGTGAGCAAGACTCCGTGGGTGTGGGACCCACCGAGCCAGGCACGGGAGGGGATCTCCAGGTCTGCCGGTTGCAAAGACCATGGGAAAAGCACAGTATTTGGGAAGGAGTGTCCCACTTTTACAGGTACAGTCACTCACGTCTTCTCTTGACTAGGAAAGGGAAATCCCCCGACCCCTTGCACTTCCCAGGTGAAGCAATGCCCCGCCCTGCTTCAGCTCAACCTCTGTGGGCTGCACCCACTGTCCAACCAGTCCCAATGAGATGAACCAGGTACCTCAGTTGGAAATGCAGAAATCACCCATCTTCTGCATCAATCTCGCTGAGAGCTATAGACCAGAGCTGTTCCTGTCCAGCCATCTTGGAAGCGACCGGTCAACTCAGTACTTTATATAAATCAACTTATGGTCCTGGAGCTTATAAAGGTCACAGTTACAACATAAAGTCAGCTATAACACTGCTCTTCAGTACGAACAAACCAAACCCTGAGCTTACTTAATAAAGTTTACTTAATATAAGAAACTTAATAAAGTTTCTTCTGTGTGCAGGCTAGTATTTTCACATTTACTAGTTAGGGTGCAGTCTAAAACTGCTATAAAAAGAGATGTAGAAACTCTGTAGCTTAAACAATGTAAAATTTATTTTTATATTTATGTATTTTTATATTTATATTTATATTTCATGTAACATTTCAGAGGTAAGAGATCGTCAGCTGAGAAGACAGTTCTACTATTCTCAGTGTGTAGTTTCCATCTGTGTCTAAGGTGGCTGTTCTAGCTTTTAGCATTTCATTTTCATCCCTAGCAGCAGGAAGGAGAGGACAAAGGGCTGATACCTTGCTTACTTTGTTTTGCTTTTTAAACATTTTAACAACAGCCATGTAATTTGGGTAGAACTAAGCCCACCTTCCAGCTTCAAGTATCATTTGTATTCATCTTCCTCTCAGCCCTTTCATGATCCGTTTGGAACATAAGGCACATGTGGGAAGATGTAGCAATTATAAAGTGTTCAGCTCAATTAACTAGCACAAGGTGAATTTGTTGGTGTAATTGTCACCCACCTCAAGAAATATAACTTTACCAGCTCTTCAGAAGCCCCTCTTGCCACTGTAATACTATGCTACTCCTTCCCATAGGAAACCATTAAAACAATTGGTTTTTCCAGTTTTTAAACTTAATGGAATCATATATTTGCTCTTTTGTCTCTGATTTCTTTCGTTAAGCATTACAGTTGTGATATCTATCCAGGTTGTTGGATGTAGCAGTGATTTTATTTTTTCTGTACAAATAATCCATTTTATGATACACTACAATGTATGTATGTATTTTACTTTTGATAAGATTTGGGTTTTCATTTTGGATTGTCATGAACATTCTTCTAGATACCTTTGATGCACATGTTACAAGCATTTCTGTTGAGTATATACCTGGAAACACAGTATGTGAATGGTTAATTTAGCTAACGCCAACAATTTCTCAAAGTGATTGTACTCACTTACGCTCCCCTCAGAAGTGTGGAACAGTTTGTGTCACTCCACATCATCCTTCACTCTTGATATTATCAGTCTTTTACACGTTAGCCGTTTTTGTTGGGTATGTCGCAAGTGTAGTCATTTTATTTCCCTGATGATTGATAGGAGAGCACCTTTTCATACATTCATTGGCTGCTGGGATATCCTCTTCATACATTCATTGGCTGCTGGGATATCCTCTTCTATGAAGTGCCTATTCAAGGTCTTTACCCATTTTTCTGTTGGTTTGTATTGATTTATGAAGGTTCTTTATGTTATGTCAGCACAAACCTTTTGCCAGTTGTCCATATTTGCAGATATCTTCTCCCACTTTCTGTATTGACTTTTCATTCTTACTGGGTTTTTTGGTGAACAGAAGTTCTTAATATAATTCTATGATTCATTACTTTCCTTTATGATTTATGCTTCTTTATGTCCTATTTAAGAAATCTTTCCCTACTTTAAAGACTTGAAGATATTTTTTGGTTACTGTCTAGAAACTTTGTTACTGTCTTTTTCACATTAAGACCTACAGTCCATCTAGAATTGATTTTTATGTTTAGTATGAGGGTTAAGATTTTTTCCCATATGGATATGTTTTTGACGTTGCACCATTTATTGAAAAGGTTGTCTTTCCTACTGCTCTATAATGTCACTCTTGCCGTAAATCAAATATTCAGATAGGTATATCTGTTTCTGCACTCTATTTCGTTCATTTTTCTGTCTTTACACCAGTACCATTAAGTAAAATTGTCATAGTTACTGTAGTTACTATAGCTTTTGTTTTCTTAAATAATTTGTTTGTACAGATTGGGTCTTACTATGTTGCCCAGGCTGGTCACTCCTGACCTCAAGTGATCCTCCTGTGTCAACCTCCCATTGTGCTGGGCATGAATCACATGCCCAGCAACTGTAGATTTTTAATCCATATTAATATCTGGGAGAGTAATTTCTCCTACTTTTTCTTCTTTAGGATTGCCTCAACTCTTCTTGGTCTTTTACAAATCCATATACATTTTAGATTTGTTAGTTCTCTGTTACCTTCACATATATGTTTATATTTTTTTCTTTCTTTTTAAAAACAAGCACAATCCAGAATTCGTACTTATTACTTCCACTCACATCCTAGTGGCCAGCATAATTACGTGACTATGTCTAGCTATAAGGGAAGCTTGAGAAATAAGTCTTTAGCTTGTGGACTATTTGCCCAGCTAGAGCTGTCATTGTGGCAAAAGAGAGAACAGATACTGAAAGATAGTTAGCTTTCTGCCACACCATTTGAGATCCTTTTAAACTGGATGCAGTCTCACAGTTTTGATTCTTCCCCTCCTACCTCCATTGTGGCTTACTTTATACATTGAACCTTCTCTGGCTTTCCCCAATCACATCTTCCTACAGCATGAAGCATAGGTTCTGCAGATGGTTCTTTCTATGTTCAGTAGGCACATAAATGTCTGGGAACTACCCAACCCAAAGGGGCAATGAATTGAGTATATTTATATGTGTGAGTCTAACTAGTTCTTTCATACAAGGGCTCTGACTATTCCTGTAGCAAGTGTGTTTGCAGTATATAATTGAATCACTGATATAGAACATGCAAAAATACATCTGACGTTTTAACTTTGTTAGTGGTAGATTTTCCCTATTTTCTTACTTCAAAATAACCTGCAATTTTGTAAGTTTATTGCAATGCAAATATGGGCACAAAATAGGAAATACTTTTCTAGGCAGGAAATAGGAAAAGAAAAACAATGGAAAAAATTAGAGTTGCAGAACATAATGTCCTCAAGTTTCATCCATGTTGTAGCATATATCAAAATTTCCTTCCCTTTTAAGGCTGAATAATATTCCGTTCACATGTATGTGATACATACATACAAGATGTGTATGTGTATATCACATTTAGTTTATCTCTTCATCCATTAGTTGACACTTGGGTTGCTTCCACATCCTGGCTATTTTGAATAGTGCTGTTATGAACCTGAGTGTACATATAAATCCTAGAGATCTTACTTTCAGTTATTTTGGATGTATACCCAGAAGTAGAATTGCAGGATTATGTTTGAGTTTGTTTGCTTTTTTCCTATTAACGTGAAAGTTAGAGATCTAACTGAAGTTAAAAAATAACAAATCTTTTTTTTTTTCTTTTTTTTTTCCTCGCTCCTTCGCCCAGGCTGGAGTGCAGTGGCGTGATCTCGGCTCACTGCAAGCTCCGCCTCCCGGGTTCATGCCATTCTCCTGCCTCAGCCTCCCAAGTAGCTGGGACTACAGGCGCCCACCATGCCTGGCTTATTTTTTTGTATTTTTAGTAGAGATGGGGTTTCACCATGTGTTAGCCAGGATGGTCTCGGTCTCCCAAAGTGCTGGGATTACAGATGTGAGCCACTGTGCCTGGGCCCCAAAAAATCTTTTTAAAAGCAGAATTACAATGAATGAAATGATTTTTAAAAACTAACTTTGTGGCTTTTTGGATTAATTCAGTCTATTTTTTTTTTTAAGGACTTGAGTTGTTTTTATTTGCTATTTCCTGTTTATATTTTTGTGAATTGGTAGCATATTGTCAAGAGTTTCAAATTCATTAATCATTCTGTTACATGGGGGAAATTGTAAGTAATCTTTCAGGAATTAAAAATTTACTTCAATAGTAAAGTTGACTTTGAAATTTAAGCAAGAATTTTGCAGGTATTCTGTTTTGAAATACCACTAGACTGTTTATGTAGAAATAAATGTCAGAGCAGAGGAAGCTTACTCGATTAGAAGTAGACTGATGCTGGGTTCTAGTTCTACTCTCTAGGTCACTTCAACTTTCTAAGATTCAGTGTTCTCCTCCATAGGTAGTTATTTATTTACCTACCTCAGAGTGTGAGAACCAAACAAGATAATGTTTCTGAGAATACTTTAAGAATATTAATTCCTCTGTTATTTTGAAGCATTAGTAAACAAATTTGGTGATACTATAATTTTGAAGTATAGCAGGTAATAACCTTCTTTAATGCCATAACCAATTAGAATGGTAGTTTACCTCAAAGCAATATACACCAGAGTCTCTTTGTAGTATCTTTGAAAAGTATTTTTATTCAACTGAAAGAGAGAATAATGATGTTAAGGTACTTAACTTGGCTCATGGTAACACTAAACTGAACTGATGGCATGGAATCATTGGTCTTTATATATACCCCTGGGGGAAAATGTTTAAAAACAAAGTTTTACATTTCCCCTCAAAATTGAAAAAAAGTACATTGTCTTACAAATACTCCTCTTTGAGTTTACATTCCTTGAAAGCAGCAACCTGTTATATTCCCTCTAGTGCCTAGCACTTAAGCACAGTAAATGCTTGGTAAATATTAGTTCAGTTGAACTGAATATTTATATTCATTCATAATTATAAGTAAAAAGAGAGTCTGTTTTTCATGAAATAACATTCCTTCCCTCTTTTGCTGCCACTGTATCATCCTAAGTGCCTATGCACAACTGTCCCCTGACATAGCTACTACCTTGTACCTAATCTAAAAATTTAATTTTGCTATGGTTTCTGCAGACTTTCCAATCGGAGTCTGAACTAAGTGTTAAAAATACTACAGTGGAAAATGAAAATTCTTATTTAAGGTTATGATAAAACACATTTGTGGTTGGGCACAGTGGCTCACACTTGTAAGCCTAGCACTTTGGGAGGCCGAGGATTGCTTGAGGCCAGGGATATTTGAGACCACCCTGGGCATTGTAGCAATACTCTGTCTCTACAAAATTTTCAAAAAAGATTAGCCAGGTGTGGTAGTGCATACCTGTAGTCCTAGCTACTTGGGAGGCTGAGGTAGGGGGTTCACTTGAGACTAGGAGTTTGAGGTTTCAGTAAGCTCTGAATGTGCCACTGCACTCCAGCCTGGGTGACAGAGCAAGACCATGTCTCAAAACAAACAATAGCTAGATATAGTTGCATTATCTGAGTATGTTTAAGTAATATTTCACTATAAAAACTATAAGATATTTGGTACATCATAGAAATTTTCTTCAAATGTGAATTTTATAGCTTTTTCATCCTTTTTATTGATAGGTCACCTATGGAGAATACTATGTTTACAACTTTCCCGGACTAAATCTTATTTTATCATTTTCAGGGTTAGTGAAGACATGAAATTAACTGACTCAGAGCTAGGAAAGCTGGCAAATAATATCCAGGAATTATTATATAGTGCCTCAGATATATGCCATGATCGAGCTGTCAAATTTCTGATGTCAAGAGCAAAGGTAGTTATTTTCATAAAGCTTTATATATTTTATATTTTATACATAATAATTTTGAAGATCTGGAATTATGTCTTTGCTTCCTGTGTTCCCCATAATGTATATTATATTTTTAACATTTAATGTAATGTAATGACCTAGTCAGTGTTACCACTAATGTGGTCTACTAGGGAGATGTTGAGATATAAAATAATCTAAATAAAAGAAATAGGAATTATTAAAGCAATATTTTCAGATAAATGATTAAATGACTTGAAATATATGTTAATAACTAATTTGAAATTAATGTTGTTTTACATATATATGTATATATATATATGTATACCTAAATATATGTAGTTAAACAAGTTTATAATAAAACTCCAACATTGTGAAAATTTCATAGTATGATCTAAATTCATTTGAACTACCATATTAGTTATAAAGGGATCAGAATCAAATTTGGACCTCTTAAGCATTTCATGCTCAATTTCTGAGTCTGAAGTATTGGGAAATATTATTAAAATAAAAAATATATTATAATTATTGTTAAACTAACTTGGTTTCATAACTCAGTTTGGTGTTACACTAACTCTCATGATTTTTGTATTAAAATTTAGGATGGTTTTCTTGAGAAGCTAAATTCCATGGAATTCATAACACTTTCTAGATTAATGGAAACATTCATTTTAGACACCGAACAGATCTGTGGAAGAAAAAGCATGTCGTTACTTGGAGCACTTCAGAGCCAAGCTAATAAGTTTGTAAATAGGTTTCATGAAGAGAGAAAAACCAAGCTCAGGTATCATCACCATGTCTGTTCTGTTCTTTGATTTTTTCATTTTTCTTTGTGAAACACAGTTCTATTTAAAAGAGTAAATTTAATTGGCCAGTGAAAATGATAAAGGTTTTTTTTAAATTAAAGTTAGATTGTGGAATTAAAATCACATTTCTTGGCTTTTCAAAGCTGAGTTAGAATGCTTACTTCTATTAAAATACTTATCAGGAAGATCCTCAGTAAGTTGACTTTTTTTGCCACTCAAAGTTAAGTAAATTGTTTCATCATTCTTTTTGTTTAGGCTGAGATATAAAAAGAGAACTATTTTCTAAGTATTGGTCCTGCTTATGAATGATTCCAGTTTATTAAAGTGTTCAGCACTTTTTAAATCTTATGTTCTCACTCAGCTCTTCTTCCTTTTCTTTTAAACCAAGGAAGATGGTATTGAAATGTTAAAGTTTACCTTCTTTTCTCTTTACTGTGGACTAGCCTCCTCTTAGACAATGAGCGCTGGAAGCAAGCAGATGTTCCTGCAGAATTTCAGGATCTTGTTGATTCTATATCAGATGGGAAGATTGCTTTACCTGAAAAAAAATCAGGAAGTATGTGTATTCCTTCACACATTCTCTTTCAATTTTATATTGTTTATTCATTTTGTATTAATGCTTAATATTTCTTTAATTGACAATGCCTATTTCGAAGCTAGAACCAGTATTTCCAGCTTAGTAAATACTTGACAGGAAACCTGTGGTAATTTATAATAATGATTTCAAATATTTATTGTGTGTTATAACCGTATGCCAGACACTGGACCATGTTCTTTACATGCATTACTCCAGTTCATTCTCACAACGATCTGTTATACAGGTACTGTTGTTACTTTGTGTAACAGTGAGGAGCCTTGAGGCTCAGAAGGGTTAAGGAATTTTTATACAAATGATGAGTTGGGATTTGAAACCAGCTTTATATAATTTCATAGCTATGTTCTTAGCTACTGTACCATATTGTTTACATACGTGTATTGAGTAAGCACTAGTTAGCTTCTACTTTGTGTCCTATATTGAGACAGAATTGAGACAGAGATAACAGCTATAATTCTGCTTTAAAGAGGCTAAGTCTAATGTACAAAACCAAAACATGTATAAGCAATCCTAAGTAATGTAGTTACACGATAGCGAAAATCCAAACGTAAAGAAAGAAAACCATGAAGGGGACAAAAAAAGAAGAACCACAGAGGTAGGGAGAAATCTAGAACATAGACGTAAAATGATGAGAGAGTTGTCACTGGTATCGAATACCAGTTGAGTTTTCATGTGGAAGAGATGGCTGGGAAATACTTTTGTACACTAGTTCAGGTAGAGTCATCATGTGATAATAGTGTAAATTTATTTACAATAATCCTATAAGATTTACAATTATGAAATTCTTGAGTATTTCTAATAGAGGAGGTAGTTGCACTATTTCAAATTTTATGCATTTAATCAAAGTTTTACATTTCTACACAGAAATATTTTTAAACTTATACTTCACATTCGCACAAAATGCAACTAAACTACAAGAGAAAGACTTGAGTAAAATACAAACAGTAACCATTAGTTTGACACATAGATCATTTGCAATCTCAGTAATTCAGTGGAGTGATAGTCAAATTGCAGTTCAGTGCTTAGTAACTGGAAAAGTGAGGAAGGGTAGACAAGTATAGACTACTTTTTCAACAGATTTGGTTGTGAAGGAAAAGTGAGTGATGAAATAATAGCTAAAGAAGTTAGAGAGGGAAGGTGATTTATGGGGCAAGGTGCATGGAATCGAATCCAGAGTTTAAGAGAAAGGCTACTACTTCTGCCCCTGTGACAAGGAGAAGAGGGTTAAGGACAAGTATAAAATAGATTAGTTGATATAGGGCAGAGAGAAGAATTGAAGAAATTAGGTAAAGTTTTGTCATATGACAGTTTTTAATAGGTAATAGCGTTGGGTGGTAGAGTTTTCTAACTGTATGATATTGGCACAACTAAAGCATTCAACTAGCAAGAGCTGATGGAAAAATAAAACACTCTGACCATTCTAAATCACTAGTTTAAAATTATAAGACTTATCACTCATCTAGTCTTTCAATCTATATTTAATTGACTTCTCTCTATGTGAGGTGGTGTGCTAGATGACTAGGATATATTTTCTGTCCCTGAACAGCTCATGGTCTTTTGATTCCACTGTTAAGCAAACAGAGTGATTTCTGAATTAAAATCATAAATGTGGAATAATTGAATTAATTGTGTATTTTGTTTGAAACATGAACTATTTATTTTTACTTCTTTGGAGGATATTGATGGTAGGAGGTTTCTCTTACATACCTTTCTTCTCAGTCTTTTTTTTCCTCTCTGAATAGCATAGGTGTATGCTATTAGAAGTCCATTAACATTTTACTAGTTCTTTTCAAGTTAAGGATCCTGGATTGTTATCCATTTATCCATGATATATTAATTGGGTTACTAGCCATTCATCTAGGCATTGGAGAAATGAAGGTTAATGGATAGCAGCTAATATTATTTGAGTATTTACTTACACTGTTTTGTTCTAAGTATTTTACAGGTGTTATCTCATTTACAGGTCCATGAGCTAGACATTATTAGTATTCCTATTTTACAAATTTAGAAACTAAGGCATAAAGAGGTTAAGCAACTTGCCTAAGTTTACATAGCTAGGAAGTGGTAGAGCTGGGATTCCAGTCCGGGCAGACTGACTTTAGGGCCATTTCTCTTTTCTACTATGCTATGCCACTTCTCTGTAATATAGAGAAGTGGTGAAGACACAGTCCTTACCCTCAAAAAATATACGTCTGACATATGTAGTAAATTGTGATCGGAATATATATAGCTCTCAAATATTCAAATGTATATACAAATCCCAGAGGGCCTTGAAGCTTAGGGAAGCATAATGAGTTGCCTATGGTGATCTAATCAATTTGGCTTATCCAGGATACAATCCAGTCCACTGTTCTTTTCACCTTAATATCTTGAATTTTGTTTAAAGAAATATCACATGCTGAAAATAACTTCTGGGTTGAAGTATTAAAAACTAAATATATATCTTTCCATCAAATTTAGAAATTAACTTGTATTCAATAATTATAATAGTAAAGACAACCAATTTAAATGCTAGTTCTGCCTTTCCAAACCTAGTAACTTTTTAAAAAACTATTTGCTGATGATTTACCTTGTGCCAGTCCTAAGGGACAGGCAATTCATAATATTATTTCTACTATTAACAACCCTGAAAGACACTGTTGTCCACATTTAATAGATTCAGGTAGTGATACTCAAAAGAGGTTAAATAATTGCCCCGAAGTTATGTATCCAGTAATTGGTAGTACTGGTACTCAAATCCAAATCTCTCCACCTTCCAGTATACTTTATTTACTATGTGCCAGATAGTTTCCCAGGAAGTAGATGTTTGTTTTCAGAAATGAGATAGTTTTAGGCCTTAAACAGAAACTATCTTCTTCAGCTTTTTCTCCATTATTTTGTTTCATCTGGTACTCATGTCTCTCTTGTTTATTTGCTTTACTCTCTAGCCACAGAAGAAAGGAAACCAGCTGAAGTTCTTATTGTTGAGGGACAACAGTATGCAGTTGTTGGGTGAGTGACACATTTTTCTTTAGTTGTTGAGTCAACTATTTAAAATACAAGTCTTCTAGTTCTCCCTTGAAGTGAATTGGAAATTTTGGATTCATGATTTTAACAACGTTAAATTTCAATTAACAATTTTAAATCCTACAACGAACTTAAAGGAAACTTTATGGATTTCTTTATCTTCTCTATTCTGTAGCATGCATTATTAAGGACTACACTGGCTTGACACAAAAGGCTTGATTTTTCTCATATAACAAGAAATCTAGACAACCCAAGAGTAATTGTAGTGGATCCCTGATATTATTACTATCCCAGGCTCTTTCTTTCTTTTCTTTCATTGCTTTCTTAGAGTGTACCATAACATAGTAGTTTAAGTTGTGGACTCTGGAATCCACACAATGTGGAAAATAGTACTATACACAGAATTATTGTGAAAATTAAGTAATTCATGTAAAGCATTTAGCGCAGGTCTAGCACCTAATAAGTTGATAGTTGTTGATAGTTATTTTCATTGGCATCATTTGATTCACTAGATCTTTTACCAATAAAAGTATCTCAAATTCAAGTTAACTAAGAAGCATACAAATTCCATCATTTTTTGTCAAGTACTATGTCTTTTATTAAATTGGTAATTAAAATATATCTTAATATTCTTTAACAGTATTTCACAGCTTAAGTGTTTTCATATATATGTGATCTCATTTGATCTTTACAACTACATTGTAAAATAAAGATATTGGGGATTATTATTTCCTTTCTACACTATGAGAAGAAGCTTAGAAGATTAAGTGGTTCAGGTGACCCAAATGGAGTCAGAATTAGAATCTAGGTCTAACTCCCAGTATCTACACGAACATTCTTTTTCACTTTTCTTCTTTAGTTCTTGTCACTGTGTAAGTGTTTTTTGAAATGGCCACCCCCTCCAGGAAGAACGTAATTATATGTCCCTCAATTATGGCACTTACCATAGTATAATTGAATTATTTATTTATGTATATGTCTTCTAATTTGGTTCTGAATTCCTCAAAGGTGGAGATCAGGTCTTACCATTTTTATTTTTCTTGGCACGATAATAAGCACTCAGGAAGTATTTATAGAATTAATCCTTTTTCTGAATCTGTATTCAAATACCTGAAGTCCACACATTCTAAACTAAAGCCTCCATTCTTTTCTCTTCTAGAGTCCGTCCCTATTTCTGGTAGAGAAAGCTTTCTTCAGTCCTCCTGTAATCCCATCCCTTCAATCTAATTATGATTTCCCTCCTTAACTACTGGTTATCTGGTTGCTCTTCACTTGCTTGATGGAAATGGTCCCCTCTGACCATCTTGCTTTTGGTTTTTTAGGCAAAGAGTCGGTTGCCAAAAAACTGAATTCCCTGGCTAAAGGAGAACTATTATAATTTCTGAGAGACAATTATAAAAGATAAGCAAGGGACTCATGCTCAGTGAGGCAGGCTCTAGGAGAAATAAGCATAGAGACCAGTATGCATATATGGTCTGACAAGCTGTAATAAAGGCTAGACACCATCTTTCTTGAATCATTAGTTGCTGATATCCTTCAGGCTTTTATAAATCCTTATTTTACATAGATCTCATTTCTGAGCATCTCATAGAACTTAGATATCCTATGATGAATGGCTTTCTCCTTAATTTCAATCTTATTTAACCTCCCAGTAGTGTGTCTTTTCAATGTGTGATTTGTCCTACTATGGAAGTGATAACTTTAACTTTATCCTCTTTGGAGAACTTTTTTTTTTTTTTTTTGAGACGGAGCTTCGCTCTTGTTGCCCAGGCTAGAGTGCCATGGCGTGATCTCAGCTCACTGCAACCTCCGCCTCCCAGGTTCAAGCGATTTTCCTGCTTCAGCCTTCTGAGTAGCTGGGATTACAGGTGTGCGGCACCACGCCAGGCTAATTTGGAATTTTTAATAGAGACGGGGTTTCTCATTGTCAGGCTGGTCTCAAACTCCCGACCTCCAGTGATCCGTCCACCTTGGCCTCCCAAAGTGCTGGGATTACAGGTGTGAGCTACCGCACCCGGCCAGAGAACCTTTTGTGACCTACCAATAAAATTCTTAGGAGATATGTTTTCCTTAGAAGCATTATAGTTTTTTTTTTTTTTTTTCATCTTGCTAAGAAAATCTGGATTTGGTTTTCTTCATCAATTCATTAGTTATGATGGAGGACCTACTATGTTGCTAATCAGAAACACTGAATAGGCTTTTTGTCAGTGTTTCTGAATTGGCTAAGGAATGCAATACCTGTCTTATTGAAGCGACTCCCTTAATAAGAATGCCATACAGAGAGTGTTATGCCTGTTGTGCAGAATTTAAGGAGCCACCCATTCTCAGTGTTGTGCAAGCTGATCCTGCAATTGCACAGAGTAAGTGCCTCTTTAAATTTTGCATTCTAGACACCTCTCTTGTCTTGTGTTAGTCAAGAACCTGCTGTACTAGTAGGTAAAACGCATACTTTAACAGTTACCAAGATCGTTATATTCTCAGAGATCCTTTGTGCCATTGAGTAATTTGATTTTTATATGCCAAATCCTTTTGATTTTTCTTGTTTTTATTTCCTATTGGGCCATTTTTCTTTTCTTATAGAACCGTATTGCTGTTAATAAGAATTATCCTTGAATATTGCCAGTGTGTGGATAACATCCCATCTGTTACTACTGACATGCTTACTCGTCTGTCAGATTTATTGAAGGTGTGTATGACTTCATTATGGAAAAATTGTTTGAAGAATTAATACATTAGGGTGTGACTAATCTTTTAACTCAAAGACATTTCAAGGTCAAGTTATCTTTAAGACGTTAGTTTTGTAACATTTGATTGTGGTTGAATCACAACATGTTGTTGGAAACAGGCTGCCTGCTTCCTTCTTACTCCACAGTTAGTGATCCTCATTCACCCATAGAGTTGTTAATGACATTGGAGACAGGAGATGATTTGTTCATTAGGTGCTGAATATGACTGAGGCCACTTAGGTCAAAAAACCTGGACTGGCTTCAAATGTGCATGGAAGGAATTCACTGAACTTTACAAAATTCACCTCACTAAGGTTAGAGATTTTTCTTGCATCATTCTTTCAGAACCATTGATATAAAATGAAAATGTGATGATTTTATTCAGCCATTTCATATTGAAATATTTTAAACTACCAGTACAGAGGAAAGGCTTTATTATTTTTTTTCAAGCCTCTAATCTATTAATTCTGTTCTGACTTGAGTTGTCATGTTTTAGTGGAGAAAGATTTTTATAACTTTTGAAAATAGAACTTCCCAACAAGAATGACTGAAACCAAATTTGTTTTTTAAATGTAAAGTGAAGTTTAATTTCTGCGAACTGATTTTTAGAATTTTTCAACTTTTTTCTTATGAGTAAATATTATAATTTAGAATTTCCCCTTCTCATTTCTTTTTCATTAAATAAATAGATACTAATTGCTTCTACTAGATAATTCATTTGGCCATTGAATGAGAGGAAAAGAGAATGTATTTTTATAACGGCACATTGCCAGGATATAAAGAATAGTTTTTAATACATTTGGGGTTTTTTTCTCCTTCTTTTGTTAGTACTTCAATTCAAGAAGTTGCCAGTTAGTTCTTGGAGCTGGTGCACTGCAAGTTGTTGGACTAAAAACGATAACTACAAAAAATTTGGGTATGGATTCTTGCATTTAATTCACTTGCTGAAGTGTTGACAGTGATGTCACTGTACTCATCAAGTTTTTTTATACCTGATGTTTTCATGGCTCTAACCAAAGTGGCATTACTCTAAAAATAAATGCTACTTACTCTTTTATGTATACTCATCACTGAAAACACTAACCATGGGGAAAAGGTTACGATGCATTTCCCCTCCAAGTGTAAGTTACTTGGAAGTTACACCACTCTAGAAAATATTAAGATATAATGTGTATAAAGTATTTGGGGGTGAAAGGTATCTGAATGTCAGAAGAGAATCAGTTGTCTTGTTATTGTGATACTGATAATACAACTTGAGTCCTTTGTGAAAGCAGCGTGTTCATTACATTATTCAGTATCAAATTATTAAAATGAAATATGTTGCCTTCTGCCATAGCGCTCTTCATTTATGAAATAAACTGGATCTTTATAAGTGATGTTTTTTATTTGATTTGATTTGTAATTAAAATCAACTAATATCTTTTTTAAAAATCTCTCCATTATATATCCACTCCCTGGACCTTCAGCTCTTTCTTCACGATGTTTGCAGTTAATTGTGCACTACATTCCTGTGATCCGGGCTCATTTTGAAGCTCGACTACCACCTAAGCAATATAGCATGCTTAGGCATTTTGATCATATCACTAAGGTACTTTTTCATATATTTTCTATTGGAGTTCCATAAGTTTAGATCCTTAATTGTTAAGTATTTTTTAAATGTGTCCCAGGGACTTAAAAATACAATATCATTTCTCATTGCAGGACTACCATGATCACATAGCTGAAATATCAGCTAAGCTTGTAGCGATAATGGATAGCTTATTTGACAAGCTGTTATCTAAGGTAATGATTTATAGAAATTATTAGAGTTTGTTCAAAGGCATTATGATTGTCTATTTTATAAGGAGTACTTTATAAATTAAGATGTGAAAAAATAATCTAAACTTTCATAGGATATTTACCAATTAGTAGAATTTTAAATTTTTTTTCAGGAAAATGTGACGATGTGCTGTGGCCAAGACCACCCATAGTGGTCTAACCTGCAGTTATCTAACAAATTATTCAGGGTTTAGAAAACAACTCAACAAAATTTTCAGATTTCCAAAACAGTTGATATTCTTACTCTAGGGGGCTGGCGAGAGTAGGAGAGATGATTCTAAGGATGGTAGAAACCCTAAGCGGAAGTATTTTTGTGTTAATTCATTTCAACATTCATTTCTTGTTTGTTTTTCATTCCCAATATGTCATTAAATGAAGCAGTGTTCCCCAAAGAATTCGCAATTATACTGGGAGAGTATCTTCAGAAAAATGTCATTTAGTCAGCCCCAATCACTCTTGATCTGTCTTTCACTCTTTCCTTTCCCTAAGTTTTTCAATTCATGTCTTAGGGGAAAGGCCAAAATTTCATAACTTGAAAGTCTGAAAGTTTACTCACTGTATACGTTCTGTCCAAGATCATATTTGGAGTAACCTTAATAGCAAGGAACTTTGATTTGCTTTTTATCCTACTTGCATCCTTCAGATTCCAAAATGACAGAACAGCAGGTACGTAAGAATCAAAAGGGCAAGATAAAGTGGTGCCCGTTCACTCACACAAGACTACCCAAACACATACTCTATTAGCCTTCGGAAGAATGATATCACAAGTCGTCTAAAAATCCCCACTGTTCAATCATGAGAGAATGAGATTAAAATAGATAAATAACATCTTATTAATAATATTATTATGAAAGTGACTTTTACTTCCCAGATTCCTTGAAACGGTCTCTGACTCCCAGGAATCCCCAGACTACCCCAACCTCTGGTGTAGTTGATAATACAGATGTTTTATGCTTCACTTTTAAGAAGTGTAAGGAATTCGTAGTTATATACAAACATACCTATACTATGTGATGCCTATTAAATTAGTTTCTAGTTGTGAAGGGAGAAAAATTACTGTTTAGAGATGCTTTATTTTCTTCATGGGTGCTAAGTACAAGCTACATTCAAAAGCAATTCTACCAGTTTCCTTTTCGATATACAGCATTCTTCTGTGTACCAAAAGTCAGTAACATACTGTGTCAGTTCTCAAGAAGCTTACCATCTAACAAGGTAGAAGACTGTAAACAGCTAACAGTGGAGAATAAAACATATGTTAAATAGTGGAACTAGGCTGGGAATAGTGGAACTAGGCTTGAGTCCAGGAGTTCCATCCTGCAGTGAGCTGTGATCATCCCACTGCACTCCAGTCTAGGTGACAGAGCAAGACCCTGTCTCTAAAACAAACAAACAAAAAAATTAGTGGAACTATTAATAGGCTGTGGAATGTAATGAAGAAAAACCAAAAATGTGCTAGTACTCTTAAAACTCTGACTTTAGTCTGTCACTTTGGTCATCCACAGAGTTTTTGAATAAGAATTGTCACAGTGACTAGACTTTTTCCTATGGCAACTTAGTCTTTTTTCTGTAAAGAAAAGAGAATTGGGCCGGGCGCGGTGGCTCAAGCCTGTAATCCCAGCACTTTGGGAGGCAGAGGCGGGCGGATCACGAGGTCAGGAGATCGAGACCATCCTGGCTAATATGGTGAAACCCCGTCTCTACTAAAAAAATACAAAAAACTAGCCGGGCGAGGTGGCGGGCGCCTGTAGTCCCAGCTACTCCGGAGTCTGAGGCAGGAGAATGGCGTGAACCCGGGAGGCGGAGCTTGCAGTGAGCTGAGATCTGGCCACTGCACTCCAGCCTGGGCGGCAGAGCGAGACTCCGTCTCAAAAAAAAAAAAAAAAAAAAAAAGAAAAGAGAATTGTTTAATGAACTTCCCATGTATGCATCACCTATATTTGTTATTAACAATTTGCCTTTTCTGAGAAAATATTTTATAATAAATTCAGGCATTATGGTATTTTATCCTTAAATACCTAAGTATGCATTTTTAAAAACTAAGAACATTTTTACATGACCACACTATTATCACACCTAACAAAATTGACAATTCCTCAAAATCATCTAATATTTATTTTCCTATTTGAAACTTATTAATTGTCCCAAAAATGTCTTTTTATAATAATTTGGACAAAGGCTTCTGCACAGTTCATAGATCGCATTTGGTGATTATGTCTCTTAAGTCTTTTAAGTCATTTAAAAATATATATATCATTGACCTGTTGAAGAATATGGACAGGCTTTTATAACATAATGTTCTCTCTAGTATCTTCTCCATTGATGATTTTTCCTATTACTCTGGCATATTACATTCTTCCTGTGTTAACAAGTCTCTCTTTGCCACTCCGTGTTCTGTTTGCTTTCGTGTGTTGCTCAGGAGTTTGACCCTGTTTTTAATTAATATCAAAATAGCAGACAGTGTTTGGTTTCGGTTTGCCTTTCAGTTTTTAACCTATCATGTTCTTATCTGAAAATATAATTTTAGGGAAGAAGGATGACACAGTAGCATATGGGTTGATTCTAAGAAGCTAGTAAGTGGCCATGCATGGTGGCTCAAGCCTGTAATCCTAGCACCTTGGGAGACTGAGGCACGTGGATCACCTGAGGTCAGAAGTTCGAGACCAGCTTGGCCAATATGGTGAAACCCTGTCTCTACCAAAAATACAAAAAAAATTAGCCAGGCGTGGTGGTGGGCACCTGTAATCCCAGCTTCTCGGGAGGCTGAGGCAGGAGAGTTGCTTGAACCCGGGAGCAGAGGTTGCAGTGGGCCGAGATGGCACCATTGCACTCCAGCCTGGGCAACAAGAGCGAAACTCTGTCTCAAAAAAAAAAAAAAAAAGCGGCCAGCATGGTCACTCACGCCTGTAATACCAGCACTTTGGGAGGCCGAGGTGGGTGGATCATGAGATCAGGAGTTCAAGACCAGCCTGGTCAAGATGGTGAAACCCCGTCTCTACTAAAAATACAAACATTAGCCGGGCATGGTAGCAGGTGCTTGTAGTCCCAGCTACTCGGAGGCTATGGCAGAGAATTGCTTGAACCCGTGAGGTGGAGTTTGCAGTGAGCCAAGATCGCGCCACTGCACTGCAGCCTGGGTGACAGAGCAAGACTCTGTCTCAAAAAAAGAAAGCAGCTAATAAGTAAGGGTACCATTGCCTGGGTAGAATGAAACAATATCTAACTGTACTAAAAGGTAGACTAATGTTCCAATCACCATTCATTTATTCATTCATTCTGTAAGTTATGTATTAATATAAATATAAACTGTTTTGTTCAGTATCAGGGATACACAAGGGTGAATAAGCCTTTGACCTTGTCCTCCAATAGCAAAATATTTAGTTGGGGAAGTAGATCAATAACTATGACAGGATGTAGGATATATGTAAAGTGTTATAAATAAGGAACTAATTTAGTGCTGGAGCTTTTAAGGCTTTGAAAGAGATGGTTGTCAGCTGGTGAAGAAGATCTGGGAAAGCTTTATCAATGAGGCATGCATATAAATTTTGCTTTTAAGGATAGATAAGATGAAGGCAGATGAAGTTGAGGGGAAGAGATCTCTGAGGTAACAGCATAAGCAAACATGTTGATAGAAATCTTAAGGCAATTCATTATCAGAGTTTTGGAATCAGGTAGACCTAAATTCAAATGTCTTGTCTGTCACATACTAGCTGTTGAAGGACGTTGGGCAAATTATTAATCTCCTTAAGCCTCTGTTTCTGTCTCTAAATGAGGATAATAGTGGAGCCTACTTCATAAGGTTGTATTAATGAGATAATATATGTGGACTGCTTTCCTTTTATCATGTATCTGACTATAGCAAGTTCTAGTAAATATTGACTGCTAATGCTTTTGCTGTTATTGTTATTAATAATAAAGATAATAGTTCTATTTGGCTAATGCATCAGAGTGGGCACACATGAGTGGGAGATATGGTGGAAAGATAGTAGAGAGCTGTGACTACCAGTAGAAAACTAAGCAATTTATGTCAGGTCTATTGAGGTATAATTTACACTCAGTAAAATTCACCTTCTCTAAGTGTATGGTTTAATTAGCAAACACAGAGAGTAGAACTGCAAGTTATAGAACGTCATTGGTAAACATTCTCTTGGGCACTTTTGTAGTCAGTTCACTCCCCATACTCGGCCTCTGAAAGCTACTGATCAGATGTTTATCCATGTAGTTTTGCCTTTTCCAGAATATCCTCTAAGTAGAATTATACAGAACGTAGTCTACTATCCCACACTTCATTTAACATGTTTTTGGAGTTCATGGATGTTACAGCATGTGTCAGTGGTGTGTTCTGTTTTATTGTAGAGTAGTATTCATTGTATGGATTCACTACTATTTGTTTATCCATTCACCAATTGATAGACATTTGAGTTTTCTCCAGTTTTTGGCTGTTATGAAGAAAGCTACTATAAGCATACATGTATAGGCTTTGTGTAGGTATGTGTCTACATTTCTTTAGTATAAATACCTTGGACTAAGATGGGCAATTGTGGATTATGGAAATATAAAACTTTATGGTAACTTTATAAGAAACTGCAACATTTTTCTAAAATTTTCTGAAGCGCATCATATTGCCTTTTTACTTGCCATGTAGAAGAGTTCCAGGTGCTCTTCACCATCACTTTATTTTTTAATGTTAGTCCTCTTGTAGGTGTGTATGGAGTGATATCTCATTGTGGTTTTAAGTTGCATAATGACAGATATGTTAAGCATCTTTTCATGTGCTTGTTTTCCATTCATATCTTTTCTTTGGTAAAGTGTTGGTTCAGATTTCTTGCTCGTTTAAAAATACTAGGTTGTTCATCTTCTTATAAGAGTTCCTTATATATCTTGGATACAAGTTCTTTATCGGGTATGTGGTTTCTAAGTGTTTTCTCCCAGTTTGTGGCTTGTCTTTTCATTTCATTAACAGTGTCTTAGAGCAATTTTTGATTTTGATGAAATTAAATTTATTTATTTTTTATTGTTCATGCTGCTTGTGTCCTATCCTGAGAAATCTTTTTTTTTTTTTTTTTTTTTTTTTTTTGAGACAGAGTTTTGCTCTTGTTGCCCAGGCTGGAGTGCAATGGCACGATCTCAGCTCACCACAACCTCCGCCTCCCGCGTTCAAGCGATTCTCCTGCCTCAGCCTCCTGAGTAACTGGGATTACAGGCATGCACCACCACACCCAGCTAATTTTATGTTTTTAGTAGAGATGAGGTTTCTCCATGTTGGTCAGGCTGGTCTCGAACTCCTGACCCTCAGGTGATCTGCCTGCCTCGGCCTCCCAAAGTGCTGGGATTACAGGCGTGAGCCACTGTGCCCAGCCAAGAAATCTTTGTATAATGCAAGTTACAAAGATATTCTCCAAATTTTTTTCTAGAATGTTATTGTTTTAGGTTTTATATTTATGATTCATTTCTAGTTGATATTTATATATAATGCAAAGTGTAAGTCAGTGTTCATTTTTCATAGTTCCAGCACCTTTTGTTAAAAAGACTATCATTTCTCCATTGGCACCTTTGTTAAAAATCAACTGTTTTCATTTGATTTTATTTTGACATTATATTCTGTTCCAGTACCACACTCTTAGCTACTCTAGCATTATTGTAAATCTTGAAATAAGATAATGTGAGCTCACTAATATTGTTCTTTTTCAAAATTGTTTTGGCTATTCTAGGTCCTTAGCTTTTCCCTATAAATTTTAAATCAGCTTATCAAATACTACCAAAAAGGCTGCTCAGATTTTGATTGAAATTGCGTTGAACTTATAGATCACTTGGGGTAGAATTGACGTTGAGTCTTCTGATCCACAAACAGGGTATAACCAGTTTTGTACTAGAGCCAGATTGCACCTGCTAGCCAGAACCTATGTTGTGTATCTCTTCCCAATACTACATTCAGTAACAGCACACTGGTAACTTTGCGCATGGTGTGAATATTTACACCACAGAAATGAACAAATACTACAAACCAGTGCTTTTCCCCCAGCGAGCCCATTAAATGTTTACCACACACCACTGGGCCTATCTCTTTACTCCTTACATCTTTAATGTCTTTGAGCAAAATTTTGTAGTTTTCGGTAAACAGATAATGCACACATTTTATTAGATTTACCCCTAAGTATTTCTCGATTTTTGATGCTATTGTAAATGGTATTTTTTTAAAGATTTACATTTCCAATTATTCAATGCTAGCATATTAAAACACCTTGAATTTTTCTGTATTAACTTTATGTCCTACATCCTTGCTAAACTCACATATTAGTTACAATGCCAATTTTGTAGATTCTTTGGGATTTTTCTACATGCACAGTCATGTTGTCTACAAATAGAATCTTGTATCTTTTTGAATCTGTATGCCTTTTATTTCTTTTCCTTGCTTGATGGCACTGGCTAGGACTTTCAGCACAACGTTGAATAAAATTGGTGAAAGCAGATATGCTTGGTTTCTCCAGTGTTGGGACAAAATGTTCAGTCTTGAACCATTAAGTATGATGTTAGCTGTAGTTTTTTTTTAGAGGCCTTTATCAGGTTAAGGAAGATTATTTCTGTTCAAGTTTGCTGAGAGGTTTGTATGATGATCAGATGTTGAATTTTGTCAAATACTTTTTGTGTATCTGTTGAGATGATCATATATGGTCTGCCTTTCTTAGTCTCAAGAAATTAATTTCTTTATTTCTAAATATTTTAGGATTGCCTTTAGGATTGCCAAGGTGAATTACCTTAATTGATTTTTTACTGTTGAGCCAACCTTGCATTCATGGGATAAACCTACTTAAGGATTTTTTTGTGTGACAGGGGGGATTATGAAGGATATTAGTCTATAGGGTTCTTTATTTTGTTTTGAAGTGCCTATTTGACTTTGGTATCAGAGTGATACTGGACTCATAAAATGAGTTGGAAAGTATTCTTCCTTCTATGTTTCCTGTAAGAAGAATTTGTGGGGAATTGGTATTATTTTTTCCCCAAGTTTTAGATTAGAATTTTTCAGTAAAGCCATTTGGTCTTTGTTCTTGCTTTATAGGCACATTTTTAATAAGTTCATTTAAAAAAATACATATAGTTCTATGTGGGTAATCTACTTGAGTACACTTTGGAAGTTTGTTTCTTTGAATGGATTTATCCATTTCATCTATTATTAACTTGGAAGCATTAACTTGTATATAATATTCCTTTACTCTTTTAATGTCAGTGAGGATCTGTGTTATCTGCTCTTTCTTGATATTGGTAATGGTATTAATTTATAAAGTCTTCCTCAACTCCCCCTTTCTGGCTAGAAGTTTATCACATGTTTTGATCTTTTACTTTTAGTAAAAGTAAATATTTCCTGCTCTTTTTCTGCTTTTTATTTTCCTACTCCAGTCTGTATTATTTATTTTCTCTTTTCTTTTAACCTTGCTTTGAATTTAATTTACTGTTTTCTAATTTCTCAAGGTAGAAGCCCAGATTTTTGATTTGAGACCTTTCTTTCCTTTTTTGAATGTAAGCGTTTGGTGCTCTGTATTTTCCTTTGTGTACTGCTTTTGCTGTGTCCTGTAAATTTTGATACTCTGTGCTTTTATTTTTATTTGATTCAAAATATTTTCTAATTGCTCTTGTGATTCTTCTTTGGCCTTGGGTTATTTGGAAGTCTGTTACTTAATTTCTAAATGTTTTAGGCTTTTCCAGCAATCTTTGTTTTGATCTCAAGTCTCATTCTCTTTTGGTCTGCAAACAAACTTTGTATGACTCCAGTTATTTTATGTCTGAGATTTCTTTTGGGGCCCAGAATGTGGCCGAAGAATATCTTGGCTAATGTTCCACATGCAAATGAAAAGAATGTGTATTTTGCTGTTGTTGGGTAGAGTGTCCTGTGTATATCAACTAGGTGGTGTTGGTTGGTAGTGTTATTTAGGTCTTTTCTGTCCTTACTGATTTTCTGTCTACTTGTTATATCAATTACTGAGAGATGAGCACTGAAGTTTTTTACTATAATTGTAAATTTATCTGTTTTTGTGTTCAGATCTTTGCAAGTTTTTGTTATATGTATCTTGAAGTTCTATTGCTGCATACATGCACATTTAGGATTACTGTGTTTTATTAATATTTGTTATGTGATGTCTTTTTTATTTTTTATTTTTTTATTTTTTATTTTTGAGACAGAGGCTTGCTCTGTTGCCTGGGCTGGAGTGCAGTGGTGCAATCTCGGCTTACTGCAACCTCTGCCTCCCAGGGTCAAATGATTCTCCTGCCTCAGCCTCCCAAGTAGCTAGGATTACAGGTGCCCACCACCACACCTAGCTAATTTTTGTATTTTTAGTAGAGATGGGGTTTCACCATGTTGGCCAGGCTGGTCTTGAACTCCTGACCTCAGGTGATCAACCCACCTCTGTCTTCCAAAATGCTGGGATTACAGGCATGAGCCACTGCATCCAGCCTGTGATATCCTTTTTACGGCTGGTTATATTCCTTTTTTTGAAGTGCACATAATCTAATACGAATGTAACCATTCCAGTTTTTTTGAATAGTGTTTTTATAGTGTTTCTCTTACTATCCTTTTGTTTTTAACATATCTATGCCTTAATATTTAAAGTTAGTTTCTTATACCCAGAATGAAGCTGGATCTTGCTTTTTTGCCTTAGTCTGACAATTGCTGTCTTTTATTGACCTATTAAACCATTTAAATTTTTTTATATAGTTAGATTTAAATCTGTCATCTTGCTAGTTGTCTTCTGTTTGTTCCTTCTGTTTTTTGACTGATTTTCCCCTCTTTTTTCAGATTAAATGTCTTTTATAGTTTCATTTTGTTTAATCTTTAAAGTTGGTATACTAGCTATATTTCTGTTTGTTTCTAGTGGCTGCTCTAGGGATTATAACATACATCTTTAAGTTTACCTTTAAATAATATGGTGACATTACTTCCCTGATTGTATAAGAACTTTATGATAGGATACCTGTTTTCTGTCTCTCCTACTGTGTGCTATTGTTGTTATACATTTTACTTCTATGTATTTTATAAAACCCGTGATACCTTGCCACTGTTTTTGCTTTAGATTATCAGTTATCTTTTAAAGTGATAAAAATGACGAAAACAATGCCTTTTATATTTATCCTCATTTTTATGAAAAAATGAGGGTAAATTTTTGGAGCTCTTCATTACTTTGCTTGGATCTGTCCAATACCATACTCTTCTGCCTGAAAACATTCCATGCATATTTCTTATGTATATACTGCCAGCAATGAATCACCTCAGTTTTTGTTTGAAAAAGCCTGTATTTCCTCTTCATTTTTCAAAGATAGTTTTGCTAGATGTAGAATTCAGTTCAATTGTTTTCTGGCTTGCACAGTTTTCAACAAGAAGTCTGCTGTAATTCTTTGTTTTTTGCTGTATTTGCCTTCAAAATATTGTCTTTGATTTTCAGCAGTTTCACTATGATGTGTCTAAGTTTTGTGTGTTTTTGATCATGCTTGAGTTTCTTCTGCACTTCTTGAACCTGTTGTGTGTTTCCTTTTTTATAGTTTCAGTTTCTCCCTTGAGATTTCAGTTTCATTAGATCCTTTAACATGTTAATCAGTTATTTTATTTATTTTAGTTATGTTATGTTATGTTATGTTATGTTATGTTATGTTATGTTATTTTTGAGACAGTCCCACTCTTGCCCAGGCTGGAGCACGGTTGCATGATCTCAGCTCACTACGACCTCCACCTTCTGGGTTTAAGCAATTCTCATGTCTCAGCTCTGGGTAGCTGGCATGCGTCACCACACTGAGCTAATTTTTGTATTTTTAGTAGAGATGGGGTTTTGCCATGTTGGCCAGACTGGTCTCAACTCCTGACTTCAGGTGATCCACCTGCTTCAGCCTCCCAAAGTGCTGGGAGTACAGGCATGAGCCACTGCACCTGGTCTAATCAGTTATTTTTATGTCTCTCTCTAATCATTTCAACATCGGGATTATCTCTGAGTCTGATTCTGTTGGTTGCTTTGTTTCTTGACAGTGGGATATTGTTTTCTTTTTTGTATATTTTGTAATTTTTAAATGCTGAACCTTGTATGTAGAAGAACAGTAGAGACTGTGAGGGAAATAGTGTTTATGCATGGAAATGGACTTGCCTCTTCTGTCAGGCTATTTTTGTTATGGTTTGAATCAAATTATTCAATAATCAAGCTGGGTTTCTCTTTTGTTGTTGCTGCTGTTATCCTTAGTATGCCAGAGGCTTCCACCTCCTTCAGTAGTAGGCTGCTACTCCCTTGTGTTTAATGTAGGGCCTGAGGTGTTGTTAGAGGGTTTTTCTCAGTGTTTGTTTCACCCTCATCTTTTAGTCATCTCTGTACATCTGCACTATAGAGCAGGAGTCTTTCTCTAGACTCTCAGTGCTGGGCTCTTAAGGGTAATAGGGGAAATATCTGTTCTTCTTGTCTGGTCTCCATCTTAGGTAGAGTCTATATACCTGGCCTTGAATGTGGAGCCCATACTTCTGCTCACAACCTCTGCTTTGATTGGTGCAAGATCCTGGGCTTCAGGTGTTTTTGTCCCTTCCTTCAGCAGCAGGCATGTTTTTTCGTTTCGTTTCGTTTTGAGACGGAGTTTTGCTCTTGTCTCCCAGGCTGGAGTGCAATGGCGTAATCTTAGCTCACTGTAACCTTTGCCTCCCGGATTCAAGCGATTCTCCTGCCTCAACCTTCCGAGTAGCTAGGATTACAGGCATGCACCCTCATGCCCAGCTAATTTTGTATTTTTAGTAGAGATAGGGTTTCACCATGTTGGCCAGGCTGCTCTCAAACTCCTGACCTCAGGTGATCCACCCTCCTTGGCCTCCCAAAGTGCTGGGATTACAGACATGAGCCACCATGCCCAGCCCAGGAGCAGGCATGTTTTGTTCCTGCCTTCACACAGTGACCCCAGTGGTGAAAGTTTGGTGCCCCTTCTCAGTGACTTAGGCCTTTTACTTTGTATGAGAATAGGGTTTGGGGGAAATGGATGGCATTTGTTTCTATTCCCTTGTGGCAACTAATCACCTCCTGAATACCTGTGCTACTGAGAGTGGATTTATATGGTCGTCTCCCTTTGATCCTCCTGTTTCTTCTGAGTACCTCCTGGAGGCCGTGAAGTAAAATGTGCATGAGTGCAGACTCTCATTATGGCTAGGGTTTTCACTTATCGTAAATCTATCCTAGCCCACGTTTGGCCTTTAGGAATCTGTTAAAATTTTAGTTATTTTCTTCTTACTTGCTTCTCTTGTGGTTACCTCTTGTTTTTATGCTCTGCCAAAAGTGAGACAGTTCCTGTGTATCACCTCTCCTCAGAGGGCCTTTTCAGTCTTTGGAATTAGTTCCCTTGGTTCCCCTGATCTCTGTTCTCTGATGTCAAGAAAAATTATGATTTTATAGATTATCTTAGTTTTTTGTATTGTTAAGGTAGTAGCAATGTTCTATTGCAGCTTTCTAAATTTTAAATAAAAGTTTTTTAATCAATGAATCATATGATTAGAATGGTACTTTAGAAGTATTAATCAGAAAGTATATAAAACAGATTTGAGGCCGGGTGTGGTGGCGCATGCCTGTAATCCCAGCACTTTGGGAGGCCGAGGCTGGTGAATCACGAGGTCAGGAGATCGAGACCATCCTGGCCAACATAGTGAAACACCATCTCTGCTAAAAACAAAAAAGTACCTGAGCGGGGTGGCGAGCTCCTGTATGTAGTCCCTGCTACTCGGGAGGCTGAGGCAGGAGAACCACTTGAACCTGGGAGGCAGAGGTTGCAGTGAGCTGAGATTGTGCCACTGCACTCCAGCCTGGCGTCAGAGTGAGACTCCATCTCAAGGAAACAAAAAAACAAACAAAACAGATTTGAGATGATATGGCGTGTCCTCTATTTGGAATACCTGTTTTTTTTTTCCCCTTTGAAGACTGAACACCTCAGGGGGGCAGCTTGGGAAGCCATTAGACATCATTGTGTAAATGTCCTTCACTTGAGTTCCTATAGCATTCATTGTCCACTTTTTGGAACACCAACCAGCTTTTAGACAGTTATCTCCCCAAAGGGACTTTGTTTCATCTTTGTACACTCCAGACAGCAGTGAATCTGATACATTCATTCAAGCATACACACACACACACACACGTACATATATACACACTTTCAGAAGAGTGTTATACAGGTAGTAGACGAAGGTAGTTGGCTGGTGGCAGGAACCAAATTTTATAAATTGAGAGTAAAGAAGTACAATCTCAAGTTTAGGTGACTAAAGAAATGTGTAAAGGTAATATAGAAAGAATAGTACCTTTAGGAAAAGCAAGGGTGAAGGAAGGTTTGGGGGAGTATCTTAGGTTTTTAGGGCCCCCATAATAAATTACCACAAATTGGATGACTTAATAGAAGTTTGTTCTTTCCCCGTTCTGGAGCCTAGAAGTCTGAAATGAAGGTGTGGGCCAGGCTCTGCTCCCTTTGAAGACTCCTGGGAAGAATTCTTCCCTGCTTCTTTCCAGCTTCAGGTGGTGGCTGTCAGTCCTTGGCATTCCTTGGCTTGTAGTTGCCTCATGCTGGTCTCTCTGCCTGGTCTTCACATGGTTGTCTTCCCTCTGTGTGTGACTCTGTGTCTGAATTTCTCTCTTCTTTCTTGTATAAAGACCCCGGTCAGTGGATTTAGGTCCCACTCTAATCCATTATGACCTCATGAGGTACCAGGTGGACATGAATTTTGAGGGGACACTATTCAACCCAGTACAGGGGCCCTGGTAGTTAAGAGGATGTTACCATAAATTATACTTACTAGGAGACTAAAATTAAAAAAAAAAAAAAAAATAGCAAGTGTTGGTAAGGATGTGGAGAATAAATTAGAGCCTGCATACACTGCTAGTGATATTGTAAAATGATGCATCCACTTTGGAAAACAGTCTAGCATTTCCTCGAAAGATTAAACCTGGAGTTACCATAAGACCCAGTAATTCCACCACTAGGTATATACCCAAGTGTACTGAAAACATTGAAAACATTGTAAAAAGAAATGAAATGCTTAAGCTGGGTGTGGTAGTGTGTACCTGTAGTCCTAGCTACTCAGAAGGCTGAAGTGGAAGGATTGCTTGAGCACAGGAGTTCCAGGTTACAGTGGGCTATGTTCACACCACTGCACTCTAGCCTGGGTGACAGAGTGAGACATGTCTCTAAAAATAAATAAATAGCAATAAAAAAGAAATGAAGTACTGATTCATTCATAAACAAAAGCATTATGTTTAGGGAAAGAAGCCAGTCACAAAAAGCCACATATTGTATGATTCCATTTCTATGAAATGTCCAGAATAAGCAAATTCAGAGACAGAAAGTAGATTAGTGGTTGCCAGGGGCTGGGGAAAAGGGAGAGTCCAGAAGGACAACTTTTGGGTTTGGAATTTCTTTTGGAGGTAATGAAAATGTTTATAAATTAGCAGTAATAGCTGTGTAACTATGAATTTACTAAAACCCAGTGAATTTTATATTTTGAAAGAATGAATTTTATGGTATGTGAATTATATCTCAAAGCTGTTATTAATAAAAGAAGATACAAAGATAAGAGGATGTTTGATATCTTTCTAGGGTGAAGAGAGACAAACCCTTGGGTTTGGGTGGTCACAGCTTTGCTTAATTCAGTTACATAGTGATCTATACACAGTTCTTTTACAGCAGTTTATTGGAACTCATCACATTTTAATAAACTAGTGTATATTAGTACATTCTAATGAAGCATACTAATATAAAATTAGTACATTTAAAATATAGTATTTAGCCTAAATTTGTCTTATAAATAAAATGGTATATAATTTCAGCTGTGTGAATTCTAAAATATAAGCTAAAAGATGGTTTTTAAAGTCATACTACCATATTGTTTCATATGTAGGAATAGTAAAATGAATTTACCTAAGTTTAAATTTTTAGCATAGAACATTGCTGAAAAAAAATCCTCCTTTTAGTGTTAGGGTAAAATATGATTACTATATTGACCCACCTACAAAATAAAAAACATCTTAATTCTGCCATATTTTTCTGTTGATTTCAGGTATGATCATGTTCACACATTCTTTTTTTTTTTTTTGAGACAGAGTTTCACTCTTGTCGCCCAGGTTGGAGTGCAGTGGTGCTATCTTGGCTCACTGCAGCCTCCACCTCCTAGGTCCAAGCAATTCTCCTGTCTCAGCCTCCCGAGCAGCTGGAATTACAGGTGCCTGCCACCATGCCCTGGCTAGTTTTTAAATTGTTTAAAACATAATCTGTTTTTTTGGAGGGGCTGCATTGTATATTGAGTCAGATTAGTAGCTAACATTTTTTTGAGTACTTACTTTGTATCAAGTACTGTTTTGCATTCTTATGAGTCCTCTTAAAATTTTAATTCTCACAGCAGCCCTTTGAGATAGATAAATTAAGTAACTTGCCCAACATCACGTAGCTTAGAATGGGAGGAGCTGGGATCTGAACCCAGCAGTCTGTTTTAAGATTGGAAGCAGCCTTTGTTCTTAGTCACTGAGCTATTTTAGCTCCTTTAAAGTGGATTAAGATATTGAATGAAAGGTTCTCAAGATTTGTATGCGTAGTGCAGATCACAGTTGAAAAGTGTAAGCTTGAGTACTATGCCAGAATTGGATATGTGGAGGGACAGTAAATATAGGTCTCAGGGAATGGTGGAGACATTATGCAATTCAGAGGACATGACCATAATTACCATTATTTTTCCCTACCAGTATGAGGTGAAGGCTCCCGTTCCTTCTGCCTGTTTCAGGAATATTTGTAAGCAAATGACAAAAATGCACGAAGCTATATTTGATCTCCTTCCAGAAGAACAAACACAGGTGAGTAGTGATTCCTAAAACTATTCATGTATATATAACATACAATATCTGCAGAATTGGGGTGGTTTTACATGCTTTTGGCACAGTTAAGCTGTTCATGTTCCAATATAATTATCATTTTTTTACATCGTTATATTGACTGGTAGAACATGGATAAAAATTTCTAATTTCTAAGTGCTCCTTGCAGTGACAGACCAGAGCTATAGCTTTACTATATGATAAACAATTCTAAAAAGTAGGTTTTCTGTTTGTCCATGATCAATAGTCCCAGATTCTACTTACGTCATTTATTATGCCATTCCTTGGAAAATTAGAGTTGGCCCTTATCAATTAGTAGCAAAATATGTTATGGTGATTGTAATTCAAATTGGCTATGGGAAGAATTAGTGATAAAGTTAATAAGATTAACACATGTAATTAACTCTATCTGCTTTATTCTTAGATCAGCATAAGTGATCTGTAGTAAAGACAAACTAGGAAAAAGAGCAAAATGCAGGGTCGGGGAGCCTTTGGCACCTCTCAGCTATGAAGTATCCACCCTTCTATCTCTACTGTATTCCCCTACAAAAGTATTATCACAGAGTTCGCTTCACTCTTCAGTAACAACTCTACCCCCTACACCCCTGTTCCCCTCTCCTGGAACTTTGAAGTTTCCAGTATTCTCTTTTTTACCAGTTTTTTTTTTTTTTTTAATTAATGTTAGCTTATTTCCTCCATACTAAGTGTGCCTAGTTTGTAGAATAAATGCTCTCATATTAAAGTCTAGTTGCTGTATGACTAAGGAATTTAACTTTCACTGGGATTTTTGCTATTCAGACAAGTTTGTTTATTTCAGTTTGTCTCTCTTACTTGGTTGAGTGCATGGAAATGGCATTTGGGAGCAGAGGGTGGCTTTCTTAGTATCTCTTGCCTGCTGTTGCTCCTGCTGGTCTCCTTTCCTGTGCCACCTCAAACTTCATCCTATACTAGCTAGTAACATTTTCTTCATATTTCCCTAGGTTTTCATAAATCATACCAAACTCATGAATAAATATCATGGAACTCCTTTGGGACTCACTGAGGACTGAAGGGGAGCCATAAAATATGGCAGACCCACTAGGGTCGTCTTCTTTTTCCTTCTAATTTCTTCTTAGCCAAGCCATCCTTTCCATTCCACATGTAAGATCCTCCACCTCTGACATTCTGACCTTCTGGATTTGCCATCTGAGTTCTAATTCTAGAGCAGGACTTAGCCAGATCAGAGAGCTGGGCATACAGGTACTTCATGTGTTTTTATCTGTGGCATAAAGGGTACTCTTGTCAAAGCCGGGCAAATGTTATTTTATGTCACTATTGCCACTTGAATACTAGTAATTCCACAAAACTTCCATAGATTATTGTATATATTTTCCCCACAGACAATGTTATTTCACAAAATCATTTTATAAATTCATTGTATATAATTTTAGGTTAGGTATTTCCCAAAGAAATATTGGGTCATTGCTTGCGAGAACAATAAAATACTTTGAAGTGATTTCACTAGAATAGAAGCACGAAGGTACCTTTGCCTCTAACATTATGACATTCTTTCCCCTATCAACTTCCTACTTAATATATTACAAAATTCCCCACTACTTTTTATTATTTTTACCTGTCACAGTTGATCCCACTTACGGGCTTTCTTTCCAAAAAGGAGTACTAAGGAGATTAGAAAGCTTTTATCCAACTAAGGAGAAAAAATGTAGTGAAATAGCAATAGAATACTTTCAGGGGAGGATTTTAAAAGTATATGCCAAAGCAAAGGTTTTGGTTTTTAAAAATACTTTCTTTAATATTGATAACTCAGATATTTACATATTCTATTTCAGTAGAACTTTAAGAAACTTAGTTTTATTTTCTTTTTCAGATGTTATTTTTAAGAATTAATGCAAGTTATAAACTCCACTTGAAAAAGCAGTTATCTCACTTAAATGTGATAAATGATGGAGGACCTCAAAATGGGTATGGATTTTTTTTTTTTAACAGTTTCACCATATACTCCCATATTGAATTGTTTTAATGATCAGTTTTGATTATTTATGCCATCCTTTTCTGCTATAAACACACCGAAGACCAACGTTGTAAAATCAGCAAGCTTTTGTGCTTTTTTTTCCCCCGTGGAAATACCTGTTTCTATCTAACTATCTAAAAGTGGTTTATACATGGACAATCACTTACCTGACCTTGTGTATCTGTTTTGAGGCAGTGTGAGTTAGTGCTTCCTTAGATACCCAATAGCTTTCCCCAATTCAAACAGGATTCAGAAGTCCTACTGTGTGACCATGTGAATGTCACTTAACCTCTGTGCCACATTTATAAAATAACAAGGATGAAATATGTCTTAATTCCTTCACAGGGTTATGAAAAATAATATATGTGTGTATATGTATATATTTTATTGTAAGCTATTGAAAAAATTGTATATATTGCTGTTAAAATAGCATAGTACATAGAAAGCATAGGATAGGATTTAGAATCTGAAAATTTGGGTTAAGTTCTAGTTCTGTCACTTACTAGCTGTTGTAACTTTGGGCAAATCACTTACTCCCCCTCAGTTTAGGTTTTTTAGATTTGAAAATAGGGATGATGATAAAAGTTTCCTTAACAGGATTTTTGTGAAGAGTTATGTAGATAAAGATATGGGGAAGATATTTTATAAAATTTAAAGCAGTGATCATTTAGTTATATCTTAGTATCAATTCTTTAGTGTGCTAGGGTTTTTAGGAATAAAATTTTATTCCCTGTTAAAGGAATTTCAGGTTCAAATTTCAAACTCATAAAGAACGAATGGAAAATGAAAAAACCTATGTTGGGGTTAGAAGTTGGCCTTGCCATTTAAAAAGAAGTACAGTGAATCAATTTTGCAAAAACCTATGTGAAAGCTTTGTTCTGTTGAATCTGTTAGGCTGAATTTAAGAGTTTTTTTTTTTTTTTTTTTGAGATGGAGTCTCGCTCTATCGCCCAGGCTGGAGTGCAGTGGCCGGATCTCAGCTCACTGCAAGCTCCGCCTCCCGGGTTCACGCCATTCTCCTGCCTCAGCCTCCGGAGTAGCTGGGACTACAGGCGCCCACCACCTCGCCCGGCTAGTTTTTTGTATTTTTTAGTAGAGACGGGGTTTCACCGTATTAGCCAGGATGGTCTCGATCTCCTGACCTCGTGATCCGCCCGTCTCGGCCTCCCAAAGTGCTGGGATTACAGGCTTGAGCCACCGCGCCAGGCGAATTTAAGAGTTTTATGCAAGAATGATACTCTCTCTTATGACCTGATTCTTCTTTTTAAAGAATCATTTGTTTTCAAAAATTTCAAAGCCATTGAACATTTAAAGGACGATGATGAACACGGAATACCTTTTACCTAGATTTATCAACTGTTAAAATTTTGCCACATTCTCCCTGCCACTTTTGCTCCTTCTCTCTCCCACCCCCATACCTCCCTTTTGCCAAACATCCAAAAAAGTAGGCTGCAGTCATAAAATTTAACCCTTAAATACTTTGGCGTGTGTCTCTAAAAACAAGGACATTTTTATACAATCATAATACCTGAACCCCACCTAAGAAAATCAACATTAATTTAATAATGTTAAACCAACATAGAGTCAGGTATTTTCAGCAAGAACGTCACATGGGTGACACTGTGTATATCTCTCTCTTGATGTCAAATGATACAAATCGTACATACATAAGAGACCTGCTCCTGAAAAATAATAGCGTATGAGAAACTTAGAGACTCTTGGTAGAGATGTATACTGTGTACCCTAAAGAGGCTGTTCAAAAAAAGCTAATAATATTTTTAAGGCCTACCCCGCTCATACCCTTTTACTTTTATTCCCATAACTAAATCTGGGTTGGTTAGTTGGGTTTTTTTGCAGACGAGTAGTTCTGATCTGAAGCATCCAAGCTAACTCGTTAGCTATTTTCTTTTTTAATATAGCTATTTGGAAGTCAGTCTGACCTTAAAGATCCTCACTGTCACATACTAACAGAAACTCATTCTTTGTAAGTCAATTCATGTCTTTGAAAGATGCCTGAAAATTAACCTCTATCCTCTAGCCAAGGACATAAACTACCTGCGTAAAAGGAATTTTTGTTTCTGAAATTGCACTAAAAATGTAGCTTTTGACTTTTTTGATGTAAACATAAAATTAACCATTTTAAAGTGAACAATTCAGTGGCATTTAGTGTCTTCACAATGGTGCGTAACCACCACTTCTATCTAGTTCCAAACATTTTCACTACTCCAAAAGAAAATCCTGTACCCATTAGGCAGTTACTTCCTATTTCTCCCTCTCCCCAGCCTTGTACTTTTATTTTTATTTTTTGAGATGGAGTATCGCTCTGTCACACAGGCTGGAGCGCAGTGGTGTGATCTCAGCTCACTGCAACCTCCACCTCCCAGGTTCAAGTGATTCTCCTGCCTCCGCCTCCTGAGTAGCTGGGATTACAGGCACGTGCTACCACACCTGGCTAATTTTTGTATTTTTAGTAGAGACAGGGTTTTATCATGTTGGCCAGGCTGGTCTCAAACTCCTGACCTCTGGTGATCTGCCTGCCTCGGCCTCCCAAAGTGCTGGGATTACAGGCATGAGCCATGACGCCCAGCCCAGCTCTGTACTTTTTAATGTAATTTTTTCCCTCTATTTTAAAATATTTTAAAAATAGAGACATACGGAGAATAATAAAATATTTATATTTCTACTACCCAGAATTGATCATTAATATGTCATTTTCACTTGAAAAAAAATTTATTGTATTTTTAAAATGGTATTCAAAAAATTGCATTCCAGATGAAGCTGAAGTACACGTTTACACCGCATCTGCAGTTCCTTTCCCTTTTTCTCCTAGCTTTTAGGTAACATTCCCAGTGAGTTTAGTCTACATTCTTTTAGTCTTTCTCATTTATTATACCTAGATTTATGAAAAATAGGTAGTGCTGTTTTGTAAATTTCCTTATATGGTATATTGCATATATGCAGCTTGCTTTCTACTTGGCATTTTTATTGATTTATCTCTGTTGATCTGTGGAAGTAGTCTGTTTTTGACTGCTGTATAGTGTTCCATCACATCAAACAACTTTTTTTTTTTGGAGACAGGGTCTCATGGTCACACAGGCTGGAGGGCAGTGGTGTGATCATGGCTCAGTGCAGCCTCAACCTCCGTTGGCTCAAGCAATCCTCCCACCACAGACTCCCCAGTAGCTGCAACTACAGGTGTGTGGTACCACACCCAGCTAATTTTTTTAGTTTTTTTTAGAGATGAGGTCTCGCTATGTTGCCCAGGCTGGTCTTGGAACTCCTGAGCTCAGGTGATCCTCCTGCCTCAGCCTCCCCAAGTGTTGGGATTACAGGCGTGAGCCACCACTCCATGAATCAACCATAGGTAAATTAGACATTTCCCCTAGTGATAAATTGCTAAGTCATTACTTTTTTCCATTATAACCATGCCATACTGAAGATCCTTATACATGTCTAATGGTGTGACCATTTCTTCAGGGCATATACCTGAATATAAGTGAATTGGAGCTAATACACATTTTCACATTGTTAGGTATTGACAGTGGCTGTTAATACTCCATTAGTGGAGTAGTTTGTGAGAATTTGTTTCCCACATCTTGCCAACATTTGCTATTAGATTTCTTAATTGTTGCCAGTCTGATGGGGGATAATAGTACCTTGTTTTGATTGGCATTTTCCTGACATTTACCATTTTTTCAGTTTATTGGTTATTCAGGTGTTTTCATCTGTGACTTCTTGTTCATGTTCTTTCCTATTTTTCTCGGGTTTTTAAAGAAATATCTAGTAGGGCTTATATACATGAATACTAGTCTGTATTTAATCGCTTAGATGACACTTAGAAAACCTGGCCTGCTTTTCCCTTGAGTTTACTATTTTAGTCAACACACCTATACTCTAGTGCTAACCAATCAAAAACATTTTATTTTAACCTGTTATTTTCTCTGTATATTAATTCATGCTGTTTTAAGATAGATGATTTTCTTGGGCTGAATGTATCATGAAACTGACTCCAACATGCATTGGTGTATTCATTTTCCAAATATTTATTATTGAAATACAGCATTAAATGGCCTACTTGTTGATAACAGGAATCCTGCTAAGATAATATGTTGACACTTGGGTGCTAAGAAATCTGAATTTTAGATAATACTGTAGCAGCCAGGATAGGACTCTGAGTTGGTGAGCACTGTTACTTTAATTATCTGAATAGAAAGCTTGAGATTTAAAAATAATTTTCTCTCCATTATTTAGGTTGGTCACAGCGGATGTAGCTTTTTACACTGGAAATCTTCAAGCCTTAAAAGGCCTTAAAGATTTGGACCTAAATATGGCCGAAATTTGGGAGCAGAAGAGGTGATGTCATACTGGAAAACTGGGTAGTTCATCTGACCATGGGATGTGTTTGTTATGAAGAAAATCTGGATGCCTGTGATTCGAGAATTGAACCTGAAACCCAAAGTGAACTGGGGTGGGGGAAGGGAAAAAGGAAAGTATCAGTGTTGGGAAACTGGATTCAGTGGGATCTACAAGGAATGTCATTTTTGTGCATCCTACAGTGAGGAGTAACTGATCAGGTGTCTATAACATTTTTCATTCTCTCTGGAAACAGACTCAGGTTTCTTTGGACCAAATCCAAAAGAACACATAGCTGTAACACAGCTGTAGTTGACTAGAATGCTCTGTATACTTTATATTAAAAAATGCTTTGCATTTCTTCCAGTGCAATGAAATTCATATGGTGTCCCACCTTATTTAATGATGGTACAATTTAAAATCTTAAAATCTTAGTCAACCTCTGTAGAAAGTTTTCTCTATGAAAGTAAAGCTGTTTGAAAAATTATTTTTTTACAGATCTTTCTATGAAAAATAAACATCTTTTGATTGCTTGGATTTAGGAATTCAATTTTTGTTTCAGTGACCAATGTCAAGTTGCAGGCTTTGTGTGTTGCATATTTAATATTTCTACTACCACCGTATGTCAACTGGGTAAAGCCTTCCAGAGCTGTCTAAATATCTGAAAGAAAAGACTTAAGTCTTTTTTTAAGTAATACTTAAAAAAAAAAAGATACATATTTATGCAACTACTTTTCAGAAATGGTATATAAAAGGCTACAGTTTAATATCTGTATTTTTATAAAAGTATGAAGGGTTTGGGGTGTTTTTATTTGTAGCAGAGGTAAGAATATGTATTCATATAATCTGCCTACTTTTGAGTTCTCATTTTAACATTTACATAACATAATGAAGTATGGCCCCCTTGGATCCTTGTTTTTAAGTTACTTTTGATGTGTATATGAACAAAGACCAGGGAGAAACAGAACTTTTAAAAATATCGGCTGCTGTGTTGGGGCCAGAAATAAGGTGACAAGTAAAGACTTTTATAATACCTACCTTCAAAATGAGAATCAGCAGCACTCTACAGATGAAAGTGCCTGTGCCTCACCTCACACCAAGAATCTTGCCTAACCCTGTCAGAGTGCCTAATATCCTGTGGTGATTATGTACAATGAAACAGTCTTATTTTGTGCTCTTTGGTTTCTTAAAAGGAAACCTTGTTTTCTTTCCTTTATCATTACAGAGGTATGTCATTGGTTCTTAAACTATCTGTCTAAAATAAAGCTGTAAAAAATTAACAGACTTTAAAAGGCAACTTTTTTTTAAATGGTATACAGTGAACTTTAAGTTAAACAAGCAGCCTACTCAAAACAAGTATGGATGAATTTTTTAAAAAGGCATAAACTGAACTACCAGCAGACCTGATTGGAAAGATTATTAATGATCATTTTTCAGTGATAATAAACAAGCTTCAGGAAATGAAGCTTCAGGGAAAGGGAACTTTTTATGAAGCTCTACCCCCTGCACTTCACTATAGAAGAGTACAAGGATGTGAAAGAAATGCCTTCCCTTTGCCCGCCCCGTCAGCTGGGAAAATAAATGCCACTTTGTTTCAATAAATGGAGAGTCTGTGGAAAGCATGGCAGGCATCCCAGTTTTAGAACTAGATGAAAGGTACTAAATACCTTCAGTTTAATTCCTATGGAAATAATGGTATGATTAAGATTCTTAGAAATGCCAAAAACTGGACTTGTTAGGTAACTAACCAGTGTGTACTTCAATATTCCAAGGGCAAATCTTCCAACTAATATAGTAACTGTCTAGCAAGAATAAACCATTTTATTTTACCATTTCATAGTTAGCATTATAAAGTACAAGTGTACACAAGTATTGCTTCACTGCTTTATTTTTGAAATGACAAGCAATTCAATGTGACCATCATTGAGGCTTCTGTTAAAAGATCTTCCAGAGTTGCCCCAGTTTTAAGATTAAACAATATTGCACTTTAAGATGAACTAACTAACTTTTGGGATCCTCTTCAAAGAAGGAAAGTATTGCTCCATCTGTGCTTTTCTTAGACTAAAAGCATACTGCAGAAAACTCTAAAAATCAACACTGCAGGGTACAGTAACATAGTAAAGTACCTGCCTATTTTAGAATCCTAGAGAACATTTCATTGTAAGAAACTAGCCCATTATCAAAGCGTCCACAGTATTTTTCATTTCAGTGGTCCAAGATGCGAAGGTTTCCAGATACAATCTTGTTCTCTAATACTGCTCCAGGTGGGATGTCAATTCTGTCACCATGATTTGCAATGATGATAACTGTTCCCTAAGTGACAGGGAAAACAAGAGTGTACTTGCAACTGCAACGCAATTTGATTAGCAACGCAATTTGATTATCTTACAGTGATCAAGTTTATGTACAACACTTTTTTACAGTGGAGTAACTGTATTTATAAACAATATTAAACACGAAAAACAAGTAACAGTTAAGGAAAATTGTAATGTGTCCTTCTGTAACAATCCTGGCAGTAGTTCTAGATTCTCTGTCTCCTTGTTAGAGGTAGAACTAAGAGTGGGAGGTGGACCCGGTACCACAGCATGGCCAGCCCCCTTTTGAAGGCCTACTTGCAAGGCCACCAGGATTATCCAACCTTCATAGAGAAATTAAAAGGTGCTTGGTTTATATTTACATATAGGGCTTTTGTTGTTGTTTTTATAATGGTTTACTGATAACATTTTTCATGTCTTAAGTCTTTAGGCAGTCTCAGCAATAAAATTCAATATATGTATTTGTTTTTTCAAGATCTTCATTTAAGTAAGCTTTAATGGGAGGAGTACATGAAATCTAGTTAGATTTTTTAAAAAATTACATGATTTGGAAAAAGCTATTGTATCTTTGGTGAGCTTTAATACTTTTATACCCCCATTTCCCTCCTATTTCTTACATGAGGCTGGAATGACACTCAGAGTACCTGAGTTACATTACAATAATGTAAATGAATATTCTTACAGAGATAACATTCCTTTAATATATTCAGTACAAATTAAGTTGTCATCTTTTTCTACTTTTATTCAAATATTCATCTTTCGTAAGCTAACGCTAATAGTGATCCTATTTTAAAGATTCTCATTTCAGTAAAATAGTACCAACTTAATTACTAGTGTAATTAAGACTAACAAGTATTCCTTAAAGTAAATGTAAATTTATGACTAGAAAATGAGACCTATATTGTAAAGGTGTAAGAAAAATGATTTTCACTGTAACAACATACCTTTAATGAAACATTTTTTCCAAATGTCACATCTCCTGAAACTGTGAGGTGATCCAATTCAAGCATATCTGGTATACTTTCAAATCTTCTTAGATAATCTTGAACCTTACAGAAAAGTAGAAATATAAAAATTTGTCTCAAATGGGTTCACAGAAAGGAAAAATATTAAAGTTTAACTGAACTGTAAAAATATTTTATGGCAAAGCTCAGGTCCTCTAATGGGAAAGCACCTATTTATTAAGCACTCATGATATGCTAAATGTCGTGCAGAAAAGACCAGGAACTACGAACACTGTTTCTATACCAAGCAATTTACAAGAGAGTTGAGCAGATCTTTTTTTTTTTTTTTTTTTTTTTTTTAAAGATAATCAACATGCCAAGAGCCAGATGAGTAGTTCACATAATCTGAATTTAACTGGAAAAAAAGAGATCATGCTTTGAAGCAGGCTAGACTGGAGCTGGACTTTAGTGGATAGGTAGGATTCTGAACAATTAGAGCACATTTTAAGAAGAGCAACAGCACAAATTTATAAGTTATCACCATCTTTGTCTTTTTATTTTCTCAGATTTTACAAGCACTAGAGATTGTCCTATGTGAACCCGTTTCCTATTTTTCTGGGAAAATGGGAGCAATCAGAAAACTTCCACTTGTTTCCATCCACCACCACCACCTTGCCTGCATTGCCCATTACTCTGTCTTACTAGTACTGGAATTGGACTGTTTCTATTCCTAAAGCCAACCTCTCCACTTGTGCATCAGATCCCTTCTTATGGCCTATTGAGTGTTGTTTCAGCAGTTCTCCCTCTTCAGTGTTTTTTCCCTCCTGACTGCATTAATTCCCATTAATGTATAAACATCCTCCCATTAAAAAACTCAAATCCCATATTTCTTTCTACCTATACCCCCATTTCTCTTTTTCTCTTTAAGGCAAAACTCTTGAGTTTTCTACATTCATATCTCCAATTCCTCCTTTTTCATTCTCTTTTAAATCCACGCCTGTGAGGCTCCCAAACCTCCATACTGATACATCTAATTCCCATCTTTCTTGAGTCAGCAGGAGCATTTGACAGATGATCATTCCCACTGTCTTGAAATATTTTCTTCATTTGACTCTGAGGACACATGCATTCATAGTTTTCTAATTCCCCATCTGCATTCTACACATCCACAGCAGGTGGCACCAAACCACACCCAGGACTAAAATAGACTGGGATGGCAGAGCAGGACCCCATAGGCCAACCACAAAGGCTCACAGTGTCATATTTCATTGATTACATTTTTTAGATTTCACTCATCAGGCTAAGGTGGAGTTTTACAGCAGGTCCACAGATAGTGCTGTTTTGTTCAATGTTATTTTGTTATCACACTGATGAGGAAAAAAAAAAAGATTCCCAGCCAGGACTACTGTCTGTGTGGAGTTTGCACATTCTCCCCACATTTGTGTGGGTTTTCTCCAACTATTCTGGTTTCTTCCCACATCCCAAAGATGTGCATGTTAGGTGAACTGGTGTGTCTACATGGTCCCAGTATGACTGTGGGTAGGCGTGAGTGTGCCCTGAGATGGGGGCGGCCTGTCCAGGGTTGGCTCCTGCCTTGTGCCCTGAGCTGCCGTCTGGTCACCCATGAACCTGAACTGGAATAAGTGAGTCAAGAATTATCTTGTTTTTATTAGTCAATGTATGTACAGCTCACATTTATTTCAGAGTTTAATATTAGAAGTGTTTTGTTTTTGTTTTAAAATTTGGTGATATTTTTGTGACCAGAAATAAACTATAGGAAATGAACTCTTGTTTATATAAATTAGCCTATGGTAAAATGTGTTATACATTGTTTTGCTTAATGTGGCAGTTTCCAAGAACATACTGATGACACTTAGGACTTAACTGTACTTGCTATTCCACCTATCTAGAACACTTTTTGCACTTTTGCACTTTTGCACCCATTTGTCAGACCCAATCAACTTCTCAATGAGGCTGCCTGTGGCCACTCAACGTAAAATTACACCATCACCACCCCCCTCAATCCCCGCCCCCCGAGGCATTCCCTTTTCTTTATCCTTGCTTTGTTTCTCCATAGCATTTTCCACCACTTGGCATATCATACATTTACTTATCATCCTTTCCCCACTAGAATGTCAATTCTGTGAAGACAAAGATTTAGTCTGTTTTGTTTACTACTAAATCCCTAGAACCTAGAACACTGCCCAGTACATGATAGGGGCTCAATAAGTATTTGTTAAGCCAGAATTAACCTTTTCCCACTGATGAAAGCAGTACTTGTCTTGGAAGAGACAGAAGATAAAATGCCCCAAAATTTAAAGATTATTTTCTACTCCCCATATGGAAATCATGTTTCAAATGTGAAGTAAAATCTTTATCTTCTATGATCAATTCCCTTTAAAAGATATCAAAGACAGAGGAATACAACAGGTCAGGAGTAGAGACTGTAATTAGTCTCCAATTCACATGTATATCATATTTTCATAATTACACATTTAAGAAATATGAACTCACATATCTTTATAGTTACATACCTTTGTAAAAGAACTGCCTAATTTAACCAAGGGCACTGTAGGAAATTCCCGCTTTTCACTCATTGTCAGAGATCCTGCATTAAGGCTATAGAGGTTTGACATCACCAGCAAGAGATCTGATGTGGTTTTGACAGGCAGAAAACGGCTCCTTGGCACATTAATACCTAGAGAATTCTCAAAACTTTTGATGGCAGCCCCTACTGCAGTTTCTAACTGAATGACATTCAGGCCTCCATCCAAAGTCTGTAAGAAATTAGGGGTGGGGAATAGAGAATAGAGGTTTTAAGCACCTACAACTTAGTTCCATGTAGGTTAGTTAATATTTGGGAAGTGACTTCAGAGATCCATTGATGGAAAAAAAAAATTTTCTTTTTGAGACGGAGTCTTGCTCCGTCACCCAGGCTGGATGGAGTGCAATGGCGCGATCTTGGCTCACTGCAGCCTCCACCTCCTGGGTTCAAGCAATTCTTATGCCTCAGCTTCCCAAGTAGCTGGGATTACAGGCATGTGCCACCATGCCCAGCTAATTTTTTGTATTTTTAGTAGAGATGGGGTTTCACTATGTTGGCCAGGTTGGTCCCGGCCTCAAGTGATCTGCCAGCCTCGGCCTCCCAAAGTGTTGGGATTACAGGTATGAGCCACTAAGGTATGAGCCACTAAGCCTGGCCAGAAAAATAATTTTGAGAACTGACATTTATTAAGCACCTATCATATGCCAACCTCTTATACATGTAATCTTTTTTCAGTCTTAAAACTCTTCTGTTCAGTAATATCATTTCCATTTTATGATAAACAACCACAGGCTCAGAAAACTCATGCAAAGTACCGATGGCCAAATGACTTATGAGTGTCAGCAACAACTAAGACTGAAGTAGGTTCTCTACTTTTGAAGCCTGATGTTTTTGCCACTACCACAATCCAGGGTCAAGTATAGGGCACCATAACTTGGCATACTAGAGGGGTGACAGCAGATTCTGGAAGACAGGGCTAGGAACTAGAGAGTCTGAAAAGGCAAAAGGGAGTGACCAATGGAATCGATGGGGCAGAGGGAGTGGGCGGTGGGGTCTGTGTGTAGCCTATGACCTTAGGAACCAGGAAGCTCAATGGGCCACAACCTTGGCTTACCTTTGGATTCACAATGATTTCCATGTCAATGGCATTCTGCTCCTGCAGTCTTTTAACTGCTCCAAGAGAAATCCATAGGTTGTTTGTGTTAAATATTTTGAACTTTGATACAGACTTGAACTCATCAACATGTGCTTTTGGCACCTGAGCAATTTCCACCAGTCTCAGTTTGCCTTCATATTGAGTGAGTGTCCCGCCCTAGAAAGGCAGAAAATAGTGAGTGCCTCCACATCTGTCCCAAGTGCATTTTTTTGTAAGTACAAAGATAGTGATAATATAAAAAATATATAAATACATTATGTAGAAACAGTACATTTTCATAAAAGGGACAATGGAATAACATTTAAATGCCAAACTAAAAGAGTATTAAAGGTCTGGACAACTTTATTGAAAGTTTCACGTTTCAGATTTTTGCCATAAATACATAAGAAACTATTTTAGTTAAAATTACTGATGTAGCTTATCCAAAAAAATAGAGATGATTTTGATACTATTTATTATGGATTTATGATACATATTATTATGTCAAACAGAACTGAAAGTATTCCACATATCATCTCACCCTTTCTTATGATACCAAGTGGTTAAATGTGTTGTTTAACATAGAAACTTTCAAATAAAAAAGACTTGAACTTCATAACTTATGAAATGTGAAAACATGAAGCCCTAAACTGCTTCCTCTCAGTATTTACCTTTACATCTGCACGTGTTTTATTTGTGACTTCCATGACAAATTCACAGCGTTTTCCATTGGGTGGGTTCATTAGATGATTAAGAATATACAGATCCACTGTGGCACCCAGATTATCTATGTTAGACACAAAAATATATTCTTTGCCTTCTCCTATAAAGGTATCAAGCAAACCAGAGTTGTAGAAACTGGCGTAAATATCACCATGACCTGGAGGGTACCAAGCTTCTGTATTTTCCCCTGAGTAAGACACATCCTTTGCTACAGGAAGTAAAGATTCTTTATTAATCCTCGGGTACCTTAAAAAAAAAAAAAAAAAGTTCTTTTTCAATATTGACCCTGTAGAGCATTTCAGACCTTTAAATAAAATAATGCATTAAAGTTAAATAAAATTTCACTTCTTTTCAGAGTCTTATCAATAATTACAGGTGAATCCATTTAAGAAAATCTCTCAGTATCTGTGTTGTCCAAAATCTGTTTTCTAGATGGTGATAGCTGCTGCAAAAACATGTCTCTATGGTTATAAAGACGGGAGGACCCATTATATTTTAAAAATATTAATGTTTTATGACTCTCCAAGATGAGGGATATATCAAATAAATTTTCTCAAACCTATATAGTTGTAGGATTGTTCTTTTCCCTGAAAATCTATCTGGGAAAAACTGCCCATTCTTACAAACGGCTATATTGAGGGGTGGATCTCTTTCTTTCCCAGAAAATAAGCACCAGGTTAGCATTCCAAGATGTCTGCTTCCCACCACTAGTGAGAAAGGTAAAGCTGGTGATGGGGCAAGAGGAAAACAGGAGCTAGCACTGCAACAGACGGAAGACCAGAAAATAAAGGCAAAACATCTGCGAAGTAAAAAAAAAAAAAAGTAACCATGGGAAATAGATCTTAAAAACAACCAAACAAACTAATGGTACAACTGTAGAAATGTCCCTTTTTTATTTTTATTTTATTTTTGAGATAGGGTCTTGCTCTGTTGCCTGGGCTGGAGTACAGTAGCATAAACATGTCTCACTACAGCCTCGACCTCCTGGGCTCAAGTGATACTCCCACCTCAGCCTCCCAAGTAGCTGGGGCTACAAGGGCACACCATCAATGCTAATTTTTAAATTTTTTTCGTAGAGACGACGTCTCATTATGTTGCCTAGGCTAGTCTCAAACTCCTAGGCTCAAGCAATCCTCCTGCTTTGGCTTTCCAAAGTGTTGGAATTACAGGCATAAGCCAGCACACCCAGCCTCGAAATATCCCTTCTGTACAAGTTCATGTGGACTGATGTCCATCCCTTAAATGGAAGTCTTATTTCTCCAGTTTCCTGGCCTTCAGTCACAACTCATCATCTGAATTTACTTTTTACTCACTATTCCTCAAAAATTTTCTCCAGAATTTATTAAATTACCCCAAGCCCATAAAAGATGTTGAAGAAATTCCTTTCCATAGGAAAAGTTATCAATAATGTAGGAATATAAAAAGATTTTCACAGACCCACCTGGAGACCAAATATGCTCTCAGAAAGCAAATGCTTAAGCTATCCCCAAATATTCTGGACATGGAACAGAGTCTCAAGCAGATTGAATTTTAAGAACTGGAAGTTAGAGAACCAGAGTGATTATAACAATCACATATCAACAAATGCTTAGCTTTTATGGGCATCAAACACTTGTGAACATCAATATTTGGTGCCTTTACATCTTGAGACTGCTCTGTTATAAACAAGATAAAGAAGTCCTTTCCCAGGAGTAACACACCCAGAGTTAATTTTTTACTCATTGTACCTGCTTTGATTGAAAGTGTAGATTTTCACACGACAATGATTGTACTTCTGTAGTATTTTTTTGGTATCTTCATCCGTGTTAAAAGAGTTCATTAAAACAAGAGGAACATCTGTATTGTAGGTTTTATTCAAATGCTAGGGAGGAAAATGACAATTAGATTACCCAGACTCACTTTTCTTTTGCTCAAATATGCAAAATTAATTCTTAAGGGTTACATCACAAAATGTCCAAAACATCATCTGTACGTATCCAAATATACAGATTTGACATAAAACTGCTCAGCACAAGCCAGACATTTTGCTAAGCAATTCACCATGCACTTGCTCATTAAATCACCACCCTCTGAGATAGAAACTACTGTCTGTATTTTACGGATGACTAAACTAAGGCCCAGATAGGTGATGGGTCTGGCAATGGCAGAGGCAGGACCCCCACCTTCCCACCCCAGGCAGTTTGAGTCTGGAGCTTGTGTACAGCTACAGTGCTCTGTGGCCTTACTGGGTAGGCAAGTGCTGATTAAGCATTTACTCTATGTTAACATCTCTGTAGGAATGAAAGTACAAATGTGACAAAGACATGGCTCCCTACTCTCAAAATTAATGATGAAAAATTTTGAATCACACCCCAACTGAAATCTTTTCAACCTCAGAAGAGCTAAGAGGCAACACAGAGTGTGAAGAAAACAAGGTCTTAGAAGCCAGACTGCCCTATGTTAAAATTTTAATTCTGCACTTACTAACTAGCTTGGGAACCTCGGACAAGTAACCAACCTCCTTGTGCTTTGGTTTCCTCATTGGTAAAATGGGGATCACAGTACTTACCTCACAGAGTTGTTGAGAGGAACAAATGAGTAAATTCATATCAAGAGCTCAGAATAATACTTGGTGGACAATAAGTGCTGAATACATGTTAGCCACTGCTACAACTAGCCGTTAGGATTATAGTTGCCAGCACCATACTAGGCAATAGGATAAGGAGATGGCAAAAATAAGGCCACTGCCCCAGAAGAGCTTATGGTATACGATTAATGACTGTCGTAAGAGAGAAGCCAAGTACAGTTCTTAGCATGCAGGGCCTGCAGCCAAATACATAACATCTTCTCCACCCTCCCAAAAGGGTAAAGCAAGATCATCCCAGCCTTGATGAAGGCTGCCCCCAGAAAGAAAGTGGGTAGAAGGGTGGGATATCAAAAGAGAATCTCAACAGACCCAGAGATTTCAACAACCACAGGTGCTATTTAAGATCAAAAGCCTTTACATAACCTTAAGGATTTGCCCTTAAGAACACTAAACCTTTTTTCCACCAATAGAGACTAAAGATAGCAAGCTCTTTGGTTAGCTCAAATTCACATCTGCTACATTTTATAATATAACATTTATGATAACTTAAAAACTAAAAACTAGTTTAGTATCTCATGAGAAATGCTAAATGTTACTCACTTCAATTTGCTGAACAGTCAGATCCAGAAAAGTATTCTCATTCCTCACACCAATCAGACTTTTAGGGCCTTTGCAGCCCATGCTGGTTCCCAAACCACCATTGAGTTTCACCACCACTAGTTTGTTCAACACAGAAGATATATTATCAGGCAAGCCCCTGGCCTTTATCTTTTCATAGGGTTGAATCTGAAAGAAAAATAACATTGTAGGAGTAATTCAAACAGCTTTAAGGGACATTAAAACATATCAATCCCAGGGTTATTTCCATGCTTCCATAAAGAGTTTTGGTTTTTCTGTGGAAAATTTTAATCAACTTTTCTTTAATGTCATAGTCCCTTGTGGTTCAAAATCAAGTACTTTAACAGGCAACTTCCCTTGCACACAGTAGTTCAGTGGATCATTTACTTTACAAAGGAGTACGAGAAGGGGGAAAAAGTTGTAGGCCCCATATATTGTCTGGCTGGTAAGAACATCCAGATCTCTTGGAGTATCTTCAAATACTCAGAATTCCCAATTTGCATCAACATAGCAAATGATCAAGTCATTTATTTAGACTCATCAAGTCTAAATATTTCTGGTGTATTATGGCTCTACTTCAATTCTGGAGAACCAGATAAAAAATTACACATTATTCCTTTTACCATAGGAGGCAAATACCAAAACACACTTGTTCCTTGCCATTCTCCTCTATTCAGTCATAAGTTTGCCTTTCAAAGGAAGGTGGCATAGACTTTTTGTCAAGTATGCACAAGGACAGAATTCCTTCCTCAAGAATTTAACTTTCAGGTGTCACCATATAAAAGCCAATACTGGAAAATTAAGTGTTGTCACTGTTCTAAGAAATGCCCTGGAAGGGAGGGAAAGAGCAAGAGATGGGGCTGAAGAAAACCCCAACTCAATCTCCTCCCTAGCATCCTCATCTGTTTCTGTGAGCAGAGGGCCTTAATCTATAACTTCTCCCTTATAGGAAAGGAACAGGGACAACTTACAGTGGAGGCCCAGATTCTTTTATTCAAAGCAGAGGCACAAGCAAGTCTAAACATCTTACAGTAAGAAGGAAACCTTTCAGAAAGATCGCAATGTATTTTCTATCCATTTATGTGACATGTTTGCTGTTATTTTGTTTTAATGGAATAGGTCCTCAAACTGACTCTTCAGTTACATCATGGTGTAGGACAGCTAACACATAATGGACTGAAAAAAGTAAAACTACCCCATAAGTGCTTTGTGGACATTAGCTGTTATTTGTTCTGCTACTGTAGGAACGTGTGTGAGAGAGAGAGAGAGAGAAACGTGTAGGTGTGACTGGGAAAGAACTTGACAGGCTCACACTCTAGTGATCTAAGCATATGGAAGCAAAAATCTCTTTATGCTTGGTCAAAGGAGAGGAGAGGAGACAGGAGAGGAAGGGAGGGGAGGGGAAGGAAAGACCACTATGATGCAATGGCTGTAAGTAGTCGATTAATAGTTTAGAAGAGTCAGCAAATGGGACCAGGCCAAATGTTTTCCCATTATTTTGTAAAAGCCAAGAATTTCCATTTATCAGTTATTTTTCACTTCCTAGCAAGAACCTAATATTTACACAGGTCTCACAACGATGTGGAAATCAGTTGAAAATCACCAAAAACTCCTAGTTCTTATATTCATTTTAGGTTAAATTGTTAGTTCAGAGATAGTGTTACCTATTTATGTTTTGACTACACTTAAAAAAAAAAATAAGAGTACGTAGAAGCTATTTTCCACATGGTAGGACAGGCCTGTCTTCCAATTTTACCTAAAATTTTTAATTGTGATACATCACATGCATAAAAGTTTATAAAAGATATAAAATATACATATACAGTTGAAAGAATAACATTTTTAAAAAGGAACACTGCCATGCATCTGTCCCTAATCACATTCCTCTTCTACCCCTATGGTAACCATCATCTGGACTTCTATAGTTTTACCACCTATGTGTGTAACAATATTTTACGCCATTTTATTTGTCTCCAAACTTTAAAATAAATTGAATCATACTATAAAGTAAGACCCATCTTGTCATTACAATATCAGGAATTTCAGCAAGGCATACATATCACTGGGTTTGTTGTTGATATTTGAATATTCTATTTCAAATAGGGGTAAACATTATCTAGATGTAACTTGGAGTGAAAATTTTCATGTAACATCAATATTTTATCAAAGTATAAATGCTTATTATAAAAGTAAAAATGCTACAATAATTCTGAAAGCTATTAATTTTATGTATAACAATTAATGTTTTCAAACAATTCAATAAGTTGGAAAACAGAATGACAATAAACATAAAACTCAGTACATCAGATAGGTATCTTTAGGAAAATATCCTTCCCTTTTTGAGGGAACAAATATTTATACAAATTTAAATAATAACGTGAGGCAGAAAACTCTAGATTACATCTTAATTCGAATCTTTACAGAAATGTTTGGAATACTAACATTCATAGCATTAAACAAAGTGAGCTTTAGGAACCATGTTTAATTTTTAGCTATTTAATTTGATTTAGGACATAAGTCATCAAGAAAAAGTACTAACAGGAACTTTTTTTTACCTCCAGTGAAAATGAATTAAAAACCAAATGTCAACCTTGCTGCCTTAAAATTTCACCAGGAGAAAACAGAACTCCAAAATCATATGTATTCATGCTAAATCAGCTTTGATCCACACACCATAAATAACAGAAAGTTCTGGCTGGGTGCAAGGACTCACATCTGTAATCCCCGCACTTTGGGAGTCTGAGGCAGGAGGATCACTTAAAGCCCAGGAGTTTGAGAACAGCTTGGGCACTATGGTGAGACCTTGCCTCTACAAAAAACAATTTTTAATTACCTGAGCATGGTGGTGCATGCCTATAGTCCCAGGTACTCGGGAGGCTGGAGTGGGAGGACTGCTTGGGCCTGAGAGGCTATACAAATATATTAAAAGCACATAAAAATGATTTATATAGACTGCCAACCCTTTTAAGTAGGAGAAAACAAATTATTTGCCCAAGTTCTGAGTCCTAGGTACAAAGTTCCTTGTAGAAACATGTTACTGGAAAGTTTTATTATAAATTTTAGTTAATGAAATTAAATGTGCTGCTTTTCTTTCCTGTACTTAGTCATGGAGACATAATCAGAGTCTGTTTTAAGTGTGAAAGCACAATACAATGATCAATTCAACAATGCTAAAAACATATCTGATTGAAGAACTATTAAAGATAAAAGTGTTATGCAATTATCAGTGACAAATAGGGTGAGAGAATGATTTAGGAATCACCAACATTCAGTGTTTCACCCACACTTTTCACCTGCTGGCTATGAGCTCTCATCATTCTGCTTCAAAGAAAGGCTATCAGAGAACATTTGCTTATATGAGATGTTCACACAAGATGGAACGGCAGTTATTACATTTTATATAGGCTGTCTGCACAAAAAAATAGTCCCAAAATTATGCTTTGGAAGCAACAAAACCAACACAGCAGGACTTACTAACAACAGTTCAATTACCAGAACCTGCTAAGAAGTAACCAACTTATGTGTCCTAAGCATGCAGACTTCTTACAAGATACGCTGTGAAGATCTTCCACTCATTCTGTTTTACAGAAAATGTAAAAATGTATGTTTATGCAATGAAAACTGATATTCAGAGACACACTTGTCAAGAGAGCCATTACTCCATCGTCACATTTCTAGATCCAAAATCTAAGATCTCAAGTGATTGTGGGGAGGAACAAGTGCATGCTGAAATATTTTTGAAAACACACACAAAATAAGGTAATATAAATGAGAAAGTATTCAGAAATTATCTGTCAACATGCACAAAACTTCAGTTTGTGAGATAACTTCAAGGAAATGGCATCATTGCCATAAATTAATGAAATTTACAAGCTCAGGATACTGAGAGGACAGAGCTTCACTTCAGTCAGTTACTATTAGAGAGGAAGGAAAACTTAACATCATGGCATCTATATCATAATCAGCACATTCACTACTAGCAAAAATAGTTGGAAAATATCTTGCTCCTCCAACAACCTCTGTTGACCAAAGTAAGTCCATTTACTGTTACAGATGTGCATTATGGTGACCGCAACGCAATCTACCAGATAACCATGCTGATGAACTATTGTTCTTGCACTGTAACATCAACATGTTAAAGCTTGGTTACTAAATTTCTAAATAGAACTGTAACAACTGCAATTTCTTTGTTATCCCAAAAACTTACTCTATGATGGTGATCTAGATTCTCAGCCTCATATTGATTTTAACACTAGGACATCTGGCCTTCAGCCAAAAGGTATACTAAATATACTTCTAGTTTTAACTCAAATATCCCCAAGGTTGGCATCTTAAGAAACTGAGTTTGAATTTAAAATGTGATTCTGAATACTGTTCAAATATTTGGTATAAAATAAAATGAGCTGATCCACGGACAACATTCAGAATTCAAAAACCAAGTTAATAAAGACTTTTGGGAACAGGTCCTGGCAACTCACCATATAAAGACTTATTTACCATTCAAGTAAGTGCCAGATTTCTCTGTGATGTGTTGTATTTATAACCTTGCATGCTAAGTTAAGGGGGCAGAAAGTCACCCCACCTCTCAAAATGTCAAGGAACCATGGTTCTTTATGTGGTGCTTTCAACAATACCTTCTTGTCTTGCTACATCCAACCCTTAAAAGCAGCTAATTAAATGTAGGTCCTGCTGAGGAATTTGTTAACCACAGAGGACTCTCAGAATAACTGTGGAAAGGAAAGAAGTAACAGGGTATGAAGACAGGATAAATATTTAAAGTGGTCAAGATAATGTTACTGTTGGAAGCCTCCAGGGGAGGTCTTTCACTGATGTTCCCTGACGTACCCAGCCCCTACCCACCACCACCCCTCAACAGACACAGAGGTGTGCACAAAGGCACTAGTCATTCAATTCCAGGAAGCCAGGACACTTTTTGTCTAAAGCTTATTACATGTTAAATTTGGTGGTAAGCACAGCTTTCCATCACACAAATCACCCTATATCAGCAGAGGTGCTCTTTCTTGGTGACACTGTCCACACTCTCTACCAGGCACCTAACCAAGCAGTCCCACAGAGCTTTGTTCAGTTCAACAACCCAAGGGGCTATGTGTTAGAAAATTGCTTTGCAACAGCTGAAGTCACAGAGGACACACCTAGTCACAGTGACAAGTTTTAGGCCTGCCTTCCACTTTCCCTACTTAGCTCCCCCAGGAGAATGCACAAAGACATTTACTCAAGCAAAGATGGCTAGTATTCAGAGACAATCAGGGAGCATCACATACTGCTGGATACAGCCTCAACGTTACTCTGACTGAATCACTTTAGTCAGTCACTAGTGCAATCTTTGTGCTCTCAATCCTAATCACCCTGTTTCTCTCTTTCCCAAAACATGAATAAAATTCAGTGTTCTAAGACCTCTACTGCAACTAAACAGACAGGAGGGAAAACTCCACAGGTGAGGTGGGGCGAACCGCATAAGGCTCCTGGCAAAAGGTCCAGAGGAGGCCAGGCCACTCATGTTCTCCTCTCACTGGTGGAAAAGAATTGGCCAAATAGCTAACATCCTCTGGGGAATAAGTGAAAGAAAGTAATTGGCAATCTACTGAAGAACATGCTCTCAACGACATTCAGCCCTCTAGGATGTCAATGTAGTTTTTCTGCAGAAACTGGAATGAGAATTTTAAAAAGATCTTTTTAAAACTATCTACCATGATCTGTACCTTGCCAAGTTTGTTCACAACTTAGTTTCCAGTTAGAAGAAAAGCCAAATTCATCACACAGTCATAGACACACTGTTCCCATTAGTAACAGGATAACCCAGTTCTTGGTAGCATATTTGTGCTATTTCTGGAGACACTGCCAAACACCCAAAGCAAGCTAACAGTACCTGCCCTGTATGCTTCACAAGGGTATGATTATTGCAATCTGAAAGAATTTTTTTTCAACAAAAGCAAGTTTGCTTGAAGGGAAATGAGCTGTGTAAACAGTTAACAAATTAGGAATGCCACTCCATATGTACAGAAAATGTTCCAAGAACACTGGCTTATTCACTAAACCCTTACTGCACAGGGTTTGTGTGCCAAATTCTGTGCTAGTCACTTTCATGTACTATTTCACATTTCTAAAGGTAATCATCAAAATCTAGATCATTTGCAAGATCCTACAAATTTACTTTATAACAGAAAAGTCATACCTAGAATATTGTTTTTGTCCGGTTGTGTTGCCATAAAGGAATCCCTGAGGCTGGGTGGTTTATAAAAAAAAGAGGTTTATTTGGTGCACAGTTCTGCAAGCTGTACAAGAAAGAAGCCTGGTGTCAGTCAGCATCTGCTTCTGGTGCGCACCTCCAGAATCTTCCACTCATAGTGGAAAGCAGAGGGGAGCTGGTTTGTAGAGATCACATGGTGGGAAGCAAGAGAAAAGGGAGGGAGATGCCAGGCTTTTTTTTTTTTTTTTTAAACAATCAGCTCTTACTATAACTAATGGAGAACTCATTCATCACCACAAGGACAGCACCAAGCCATGCATGAGGGATCCGTTCCCATGACCCAAACACCTCTCACTTTGCTAAGTTGCTAAATCCTATCAATAACATCAGTACTTCTTATCTGCACTCGCAGATACATGTGACACAACAGACCACTCTCTAAACCTTGAAGTACTCTATTCCCCTTGACCTATGAAACACCATACTCTATTTTCCTCCTCTTTCTGCCTGCTCCTTGAAAATCTCATTCTAAGTAGACCTCCTCTTCTACACAATCAGCTTCAATTACTCCTGTCTCTATGGCAACATAACATACTCGGCTGCAAAGACAGAAGCCTGCTCATATGTGATCAATGACCAAGTCCTGTCAGTCTCATGACCTGTGTTACTGCAGTGGTCTCTATGATCCTTTACTTCTTTCCAACCCACCCTCCATCTCTCAAGTGGCAATCTTTTAAAAAAAGAATTTGGCATGTTTCCCTTATTGCATCATTCACAAAATAAAGCACTGGTACGGCATGGCAGAGATTATTAGCTGCCTACCCCAACATCATTTTTTTCCCTTTCACTTTAGAACCCTGACTTTCAGCTGGGCACACTGCCATCCAAAATAAAAGACTCAATTTCCAGTCTCCCTTGCAGCTATTTGTGCCAAAGTTCTGGTCAACATAATTAACTAGAAGTGAATTAAAAGATTTTCAGGAAGTCTCTGTGAAAGGGCAGGGTCTGTGCCATCTTCCTTCTTCCTGCTGTTTGGACTAGAGGCATGATGAATAGTGTTCATTCTGGTGGCCATCTGGACCAAGAGGAGATACTCTAAGGATGGCAGAGCAGCCAGACAGAGAAGCCCAAGTTTCTGATGACCACATAATTGTCCTACCAACTGTGGATTGCCTCTCTCCAGATCTATTGTATTATTCTGGGTTTCTCTATTCTATGTAGCTGAATCTAATCCTAACTAGAAGACAGAGTTTGCAAGGTCCTTAATGATTTGACCTTTTTTACCTTCCACTCTTTCTTCTCCTACTACCCCTAACATGCTGCTCCAGGAACATGGAGCACTGGGTTCTCTAACATACCACATCTCTTGCTTGTAAGGCCTTGCACTTTTTCCCCTCACACAACTTCACCAACTACTTTATCTTTCTCCTCCACATCTCAGCTAAGACTGGCAATTTACAGGTTTTATGAGTCAACAGGTACTTGTGAAGATAAAAAAATGGACCCTCTTTCAGACTAGTTCACCACCCCCCAAAAAATAAAATGTTTGCTTACAATTTACTTCACTACATTGGAAATTTCATTCACAGAATATAAAATTAATCTTAGTAAGAGAAGTCATTTATTTCCCAGTGAAAATTAATGTGCAAATAGAGTAAAAAATAAACTTTACCTCTCTCCAAACTAAGTTTCAATGAGAAGGCTTCTGTTTGGCTTGAATAAGAAGTTGATGCTGTGATGTGGTTTGAGATTATTACATGCATACCATCTTTAACTGCCATTTCATTTTGACTTTTCTTTTTGATGGTCACAAGTGCCGAAAACCCTAATGCGCTCAAAAGCAAGTTCCCACAACTTTTGTTCTGTTAGTTGTATGCAGCCTGTGCTACAAACACCAGAATTCTCTAAGACTCTGAGAACTGAGTGATTCATGTGTGTCCTATTTCTTTGAAAGTCAATAGGGTCATCTTTGCAGAAGTCTGCATCATTCATGCAGGATTGCACCATCCTGGATGTAAGGCTCACAGATGCAGAAGGTGAAATTGCAGTAATATGTGGAGCTCACTCTCCTCTGCAGCAGGACCAGAAGTAGTGCTGGCTAGCATCATAGACACTCTACTGGCATACAGAGCATCAACACCTTGTCCAGCAAGTTTTGCATGTTATCATTTAAAAAACAGTTTCAGAAGAGGTTCGTAAATCTTTTTTTTTTTTTTTTTTTTTTTTTTTTGAGGGCACTGGCACACAATAGCTGGCTGTACTGAGAAATGTCTGAAATTGCAAGGACATGCTGAAGGGAAATTATGTAGTTGCTGTTTCCTCCATGACCCGATTCAATAAACTACATCAATTCCAACATGAATTATATCATTTGACAAAAAGCCTCTTTTAAAATTGAATGAGGCATTAAAGTATAGTAACTGAGAGAGAACACAGGCTTTAATGCCAGGCTACCTGGGTTTCTTAGAATCCACCACTTATTCTGGCAAATTATTTAACCACTCTAAGTCTTTTTCATTTACTTCATTAATTTGCTATGAAGATAAATGAGATAATGCATATAAAGTGATTAGCAAAGTGCCTGGCCCCACAGTAAGTACGCAAATGTTGGCTGGTATTATTATTGCTTCACTGATTGAGACACACTCCCTTCACCCCTACCCAACATTTTAACATTTCTGAAAACAAGATCCACCATATAACCAACAGGTTCTTACAATTAGTTGGTTGATTTATTTTCTTTTTTAGTGGTACATAAAAGGTGTAACTTAAAAACAATGGCCCAAATTTGATGAAATACCGTATTGAATTTCTAGGTTTCAAGTCATGAACTAGCTGAATGATCTCCCAGACATGGGCTTCAGCCAAAGTTTCTCTCCAGTCATGTGTAGCCTGAGGATATTAAGACAGAGGTCAACGAACTATGGGTCTGAGAGAGCTGCCACTTGTTTTCATAAAGTTTTATTGGAACATAGTTTACATAGAGTCTACGGCTATTTTCATGCTACTATGGCTGAATTGAGTAATCATCCCCAGATTGTATGGCCTATAAAACCTAAAATATTTACTATCTGCCCCTTACAGAAAAGGTTTGCCAACCCCTGGTTTAAGAAAGTCTTCTGGGAAAAACCCAAGTTTTGATAGTATTTCTCCCTTTTCAAACCATGCTGCTTCTCCTAAAATAGCACCATACTGCCTGAGATGCCTCAGGATGGCCAGAGAAAAGAGGGTCTCTCTAAGGCTATATGTTGGCTTCATGCTTCCCCTGGCAAGAACACTGCCATATAAACAACCCCCTAGGGCTTTTGTATGTTCTCAGATTTCCCCAGGAGAGCAAAACCAGTAATATGTAATTGGTAACAGAAATCAGGCAATTTTCAAAACAACAGAAAGAAAACTTGAGATTTAAAAAGGTTTTTGTGGCTGTGCACAGTGGCTCACGCCTGTAAACCCAGCACATTGGGAGGCGAAGGTGGGCGGATCACCTAAGGTCAGGAGTTCAAGACCAGCCTGGCCAACATAGCGAAAACCTGTCTCTACTAAAAGTACAAAAATTAGCCGGGCATGGTGGCAGCCGCCTGTAATCCCAGCTACTCAGGAGGCTGAGGCAGGAAAACTGCTTGAACCCGGGAGGCGGAGGTTACAGTGAGCCGAGATGGCGCCACTGCACTTTAGCCTGGGCAGTAAAAGCAAGGAGGAAAAAAAAAAGGCTTTTGTCCACTTGTGAGTCATCTAAAGTAATCAAATTCATAGAGACAGAAACCAGAATGGCACTTGCCAGGGGATTAGGGGAGGGGGAGTAGAAGGGAATGGGGAACTGTTCATTCTTTAATGCTTCCGAGTCGCAGTTTCACAAGATGAAAAAGTTCTGAAGATTGGTTGCAAAATAATACAAATATACTTAACACTGAAGGATACATTTTAAAATAATTAAGATAGTAAATTTTATGTTATATGTATCTTACAATTTAAAATTTAATTAAAAAATATTTTGTGTAAGTGTGTATGTGCAGTCACACATGCATGCCCCATCAAGGACCAAAAGGCAAAAGTATCACTTCCTTTAGAAGCCATTTGTGACCCTCATCCCTAGTAGTGAATCTGGTGCAGCTCCTGGCTTCAGGCACTACCACCTCCTATCACAGCAATTCTTACAGTCTCCAAACTGTCTGCTAAGTTCTCTGACTGTTATACGACCTTAAACTCCATAAGGGTAGTAACTGCCACTTGATACTCCCCACCATATTCATCACCTTTAACTAATGGGTTAGCTCCCCAGTGTTGGCAGCACTCAAACATTTGTGAATAAGTGAATAAATGAATGAAACAAACAGCTATTAATTAATGAAATCTGTTATCTGAAAATTATTCCTTGTCCTACTTTTAAATCTTTAGTTTAAAACAAAAGTGGTTTGATCACTGATTAGAAACCAGATTACAACCACCTACTACTTTAATTCAAAAAATAAAATACTGGATCAACAGATATTATATACAAGTTTGATGAAAGAAAACCTAAATAGAAAACTTTGCTTTGCATAAGAAATTTTATAGGTCACAAAACTAGTACAGGAATTACAAAGCAATCCCTCTGTAATAAACAAATAGAATGAACAATCACATATTACAAGCCTGGAAAAGTAAATTTCCTAAGAAAGTTTTTTGTCTTCTACCACTTATAATTTATAAGCAAATTATCAAATCAAGTACATATTTTTATTTTCCCAGCTATTAACTCCCATATATTTGGGGTTTTTAAAAATTAATTTTAGGGCCATGCGTGGTGGCTAACACCTGTAACCCCAGCACTTTGGGAGGCCAAGGCAGGTGGATCATGAGGTCAGGAGATCGAGACCATCCTGCTAACACGGTGAAACCCCATCTCTACTAAAAATACAAAAAATTAGCTGGGTGTAGTGGCAGGCGCCTGTACTCCCAGCTACTCGGGAGGCTGAGGCAGGAGAATGGCGTGAACTCGGGAGGCGGAGCTTGCAGTGAGCCGAGATCGCGCCATTACACTCCAGCCTGGGCAACAGAGCAAGAGCAAGTCAACGAACGAGAAAAATAACCAGTTAATATCATAATGACAGGATCAAGTTCACACATAACAATATTAACCTTAAATGTAAATGGACTAAATGCTCCAATTAAAAGACACAGACTGGCAAACTGGATAAAGAGTCAAGACCCATCAGTCTGCTGTATTCAGGAGACCCATCTCACATGCAGAGACATACATAGGCTCAAAATAAAGGGATGGAGGAAGATCTACCAAGCAAATGGAGAACAAAAAAAAGCAGGGGTTGCAATCCTAGTCTCTGATAAAACAGACTTTAAACCATCAAAGATCAAAAGAGACAAAGAAGGCCATTACATAATGGTAAAGGGATCAATTCAACAGGAAGAGCTAACTCTCCTAAATATATATGCACCCAATACAGGAGCACCCAGATTCATAAAGCAAGTCCTTAGAGACTTACAAAGAGACTTAGACTCCCATACAATAATAATGGGAGACTTCAACACTCCACTGTCAACATTAGACAGATCAACGAGACAGAAAGTTAACAAGGATATCCAGGAATTGAACTCATCTCTGCAGCAAGCGGACCTAATAGACATCTATAGAACTCTCCACCCCAAATCAACAGAATATACATTCTTCTCAGCACCACATCGCACTTATTCCAAAATTGACCACATAATTGGAAGTAAAGCACTCCTCAGCAAATGTAAAAGAACAGAAATTATAACAAACTGTCTCTCAGACCACAGTGCAATCAAACTAGAACTCAGGACTAAGAAACTCAATCAAAACCGCTCAACTACATGGAAACTGAACAACCTGCTCCTGAATGACTACTGGGTACATAACGAAATGAAAGCAGAAATAAAGATGTTCTTTGAAACCAATGAGAACAAAGATACAACATACCAGAATCTCTGGGACACATTTAAAGCAGTGTGTAGAGGGAAATTTATAGCACTAAATGCCCACAAGAGAAAGCAGGAAAGATCTAAAATTGACACTCTAACATCACAATTAAAAGAACTAGAGAGGCAACAGCAAACACATTAAAAAGCTAGCAGAAGGCAAGAAATAACTAAGATCAGAGCAGAACTGAAGGAGATAGAGACACAAAAAACCCTCCAAAAAATCAATGAATCCAGGAGTTGGTTTTTTGAAAAGATCAACAAAATTGACAGACCGCTAGCAAGACTGATAAAGAAGAAAAGAGAGAGGAATCAAATAGACGCAATAAAAAATGATAAAGGGGATATCACCACCGACCCCACAGAAAAACAAACAACCATCAGAGAATACTATAAACGCCTCTACGCAAATCAACTAGAAAATCTAGAAGAAATGGATAATTTCCTGGACACTTACACTCTCCCAAGACTAAACCAGGAAGAAGTTGAATCCCTGAATAGACCAATAGCAGGCTCTGAAATTGAGGCAACAATTAATAGCCTACCCACCAAAAAAAGTCCAGGACCAGATGGATTCACAGCTGAATTCTACCAGAGGTACAAGGAGGAGCTGGTACCACTCCTTCTGAAACTATTCCAATCAATAGAAAAAGAGGGAATCGGCCAAGACCGCGTCCGCCCCGCGAGCACAGAGCTTCGCCTTCGCCGCTTCGCCGCCCGTTCACACCCGCCGCCAGCTCACCATGGATGATGATATCGCCGCGCTCGTTGTCGACAACGGCTCCGGCATGTGCAAGGCCGGCTTCGCGGGCGACGATGCCCCCCGGGCCGTCTTCCCCTCCATCATGGGGCGCCCCAAGCACCAGGGCGTGATGGTGGGCATGGGTCAGAAGGATTCATATGTGGGTGACGAGGCCCAGAGCAAGAGAGGCATCCTCACCCTGAAGTACCCCATCGAGCACGGCATCGTCACCAACTGGGACGACATGGAGAAGATCTGGCACCACACCTTCTACAATGAGCTGCGTGTGGCTCCTGAGGAGCACCCCGTGCTGCTGACCGAGGCCCCCCTGAACCCCAAGGCCAACCGCGAGAAGATGACTCAGATCATGTTTGAGACCTTCAACACCCCAGCCATGTACGTGGCCATCCAGGCTGTGCTGTCCCTGTACGCCTCTGGCCGTACCACTGGCATCGTGATGGACTCTGGTGACGGGGTCACCCACACTGTGCCCATCTACGAGGGGTATGCCCTCCCCCATGCCATCCTGCGTCTGGACCTGGCTGGCGGGGACCTGACTGACTACCTCATGAAAATCCTCACTGAGCGCGGCTACAGTTTCACCACCACGGCCGAGCGGGAAATCGTGCATGACATCAAGGAGAAGCTGTGCTATGTCGCCCTGGACTTCGAGCAGGAGATGGCCACGGCAGCTTCCAGTTCCTCCCTGGAGAAGAGCTACGAGCTGCCCGATGGCCAGGTCATCACCATTGGCAACGAGCGGTTCCGCTGCCCTGAGGCTCTCTTCCAGCCTTCCTTTCTGGGCATGGAGTCCTGTGGCATCCATGAAACTACCTTCAACTCCATCATGAAGTGTGACGTGGACATCTGTAAAGACCTGTACGCCAACACAGTGCTGTCTGGTGGCACCACCATGTACCCTGGCATTGCTGACAGGATGCAGAAGGAGATTACTGCCCTGGCGCCCAGCACGATGAAGATCAAGATCATTGCTCCTCCTGAGCGCAAGTACTCCGTGTGGATCGGCGGCTCCATCCTGGCCTCGCTGTCCACCTTCCAGCAGATGTGGATCAGCAAGCAGGAGTATGACGAGTCTGGCCCCTCCATCGTCCACCGCAAATGCTTCTAGGCGGACTGTGACTTAGTTGCGTTACACCCTTTCTTGACAAAACCTAACTTGCGCAGAAAACAAGATGAGATTGGCATGGCTTTATTTGTTTTTTTTGTTTTGTTTTGGTTTTTTTTTTTGGCTTGACTCAGGATTTAAAAACTGGAACGGTGAAGGTGACAGCAGTCGGTTGGAGAGAGCATCCCCCAAAGTTCTACAATGTGGCTGAGGACTTTGATTGTACATTGTTCTTTTTTTTAATAGTCATTCCAAATATGAGATGCATTGTTACAGGAAGTCCCTCGCCCTCCTAAAAGCCACCCCACTTCTCTCTAAGGAGAATGGCCCAGTCCTCTCCCGAGTCCACACAGGGGAGGTGATAGCATTGCTTTCGTGTAAATTATGTAATGCAAAATTTTTTTAATCTTCGCCTTAATACTTTTTTGTTTTATTTTGAATGATGAGCCTTCGTGCCCCCCTTTTTTGTCCCCCAACTTGAGATGTCTGAAGGCTTTTGGTCTCCCTGGGAGTGGGTGGAGGCAGCCAGGGCTTACCTGTACACTGACTTGAGACCAGTTGAATAAAAGTGCACACCTTAAAAAAAAAAAAAAAAAAAAAAAGAAAAAGAGGGAATCCTCCCTAACTCATTTTATGAGGCCAACATCATCCTGATACCAAAACCTGGCAGAGACACAACAAAAAAAGAGAATTTTAGGCCAATATCCCTGATGAACATCGATGCAAAAATTCTCAATAAAATACTGGCAAACCGGATTCAGCAGCACATCAAAAAGCTTATCCACCATGATCAAGTGGGCTTCATCCCTGGGATGCAAGGCTGGTTCAACATTCGCAAATCAATAAACGTAATCCAGCATATAAACAGAACCAAAGACAAGAACCACATGATTATCTCAATAGATGCAGAAAAGGCTTTTGACAAAATTCAACAGCCCTTCATGCTAAAAACGCTCAATAAATTCGGTATTGATGGAACGTACCTCAAAATAATCAGAGCTATTTATGACAAACCCACAGCTAATATCATTCTGAATGGGCAAAAACTGGAAAAATTCCCTTTGAAAACTGGCACAAGACAGGGATGACCTCTCTCACCACTCCTATTCAACATAGTGTTGGAAGTTCTGGCTAGGGCAATCAGGCAAGAGAAAGAAATCAAGGGTATCCAGTTAGGAAAAGAAGAAGTCAAATTGTCCCTGTTTGCAGATGACATGATTGTGTATTTAGAAAACCCCATCATCTCAGCCCAAAATCTCCTTAAGCTGATAAGCAACTTCAGCAAAGTCTCAGGATACAAAATTAATGTGCAAAAATCACAAGCATTCTTATACACCAGTAACAGACAAACAGAGAGCCAAATCAGGAATGAACTTCCATTCACAATTGCTTCAAAGAGAATAAAATACCTAGGAATCCAACTTACAAGGGATGTCAAGGACCTCTTCAAGGAGAACTACAAACCACTGCTCAGTGAAATCAAAGAGGACACAAACAAATGGAAGAACATACCATGCTCATGGATAGGAAGAATCAATATCGTGAAAATGGCTATACTGCCCAAGGTTATTTATAGATTCAATGCCATCCCCATCAAGCTACCAATGAGTTTCTTCACAGAATTGGAAAAAACTGCTTTAAAGTTCATATGGAACCAAAAAAGACCCCGCATTGCCAAGACAATCCTAAGTCAAAAGGACAAAGCTGGAGGCGTCACGCTACCTGACTTCAAACTATACTACAAGGCTACAGTAACCAAAACAGCATGGTACTGGTACCAAAACAGAGATATAGACCAATGGAACAGAACAGAGTCCTCAGAAATAATACCACGCATCTACAGCCATCTGATCTTTGACAAACCTGAGAGAAACAAGAAATGGGGAAAGGATTCCCTATTTAATAAATGGTGCTGGGAAAATTGGCTAGCCATAAGTAGAAAGCTGAAACTGGATCCTTTCCTTACCCCTTATACGAAGATTAATTCAAGATGGATTAGAGACTTAAATGTTAGACCTAATACCATAAAAACCCTAGAAGAAAATCTAGGTAGTACCATTCAGGACATAGGCATGGGCAAGGACTTCATGTCTAAAACACCAAAAGCAACGGCAGCAAAAGCCAAAATTGACAAATGGGATCTAATTAAACTAAAGAGCTTTTGCACAGCAAAAGAAACTACCATCAGAGTGAACAGGCAACCTACAGAATGGGAGAAAAGTTTTGCAACCTACTCATCTGACAAAGGGCTAATATCCAGAATCTACAAAGAACTCAAACAAATATACAAGAAAAAAACAAACAACCCCATCAAAAAGTGGGCAAAGGATATGAACAGACATTTCTCAAAAGAAGACATTCATACAGCCAACAGACACATGAAAAAATGCTCATCATCACTCGCAATCAGAGAAATGCAAATCAAAACCACAATGAGATACCATCTCACACCAGTTAGAATGGCAATCATGAAAAAGTCAGGAAACAACAGGTGCTGGAGAGGATGTGGAGAAATAGGAACACTTTTACACTGTTGGTGGGATTGTAAACTAGTTCAATCATTATGGAAAACAGTATGGCAATTCCTCAAGGATCTAGAACTAGATGTACCATATGACCCAGCCATCCCACTACTGTGTATATACCCAAAGGATTATAAATTATTCTACTACAAAGACACATGCACACGTATGTTTATTGCGGCACTATTCACAATAGCAAAGACTTGGAATCAACCCAAATGTCCATCTGTGACAGACTGGATTAAGAAAATGTGGCACATATACACCATGGAATACTATGCAGCCATAAAAAAGGATGAGTTTGCGTCCTTTGTAGGGACATGGATGCAGCTGGAAACCATCATTCTTAGCAAACTATCACAAGAACAGAAAACCAAACACCGCATGTTCTCACTCATAGGTGGGAACTGAACAATGAGATCACTTGGACTCGGGAAGGGGAACATCACACACTGGGGCCTATCATGGGGAGGGGGGAGGAGGAAGGGATTGCATTGGGGAGTTATACATGATATAAATGATGAATTGATGGGTGCTGACGAGTTGGTGGGTGCAGCACACCAACATGGCATAAGTATACATATGTAACAAACCTGCACGTTATGCACATGTACCCTAGAACTTAAAGTATAATAAAAAATAAAAATAAAAATAAAAATAAATAGTAATTTTAATTATTCTAAAATAAACGTTACTAACCTATGGAAAGGAAAATGTGAAGGCAATTTTTCCAGTGGTGGATTGAATCAGTTGACATATTCATAACCCTCACAGTCCAAAGGCAAAAATTTGTAACATTTTTACATGTAAGTAAACAGGTCTTTTCAAAGAGCTGGTTAGAAATCTTGGCACCAACACTGTCCTCCAAACAACTACATACACCAGTACTAACCCAATCATTCATGCTCAATATCCTTCAATATAATCTGCTACTTCAGCAGTTACTGAAGTCAGCCTTAGTAAAATTCTAAGCAAAAACTATATATTTGGGAGCCAGAATTATAAAACTCACTTATTTTCAGTCTAAATTTTGCACTGTATTCTCTAGGAAGCCAAACTTGAATAGTGTGCCTTTTTGTTATATTAAAGCATCAGAGCAATTCAAAATCCAATGACCGATTACTACAAATAAAAGGTTAGTTCTGTATTAAATGTGTCAAACAGCAGTTAATACAACAGCCAATGGAAAAATGATCAACTTGCTAATAAATAAAAATCTAAAGAAAAATTTAGAAATTTAAAAATATTTTTCATCTCAACTGGCAAATATGTTTCAAAGTGATAATATTAAATGCTTTAATAAATACAGTGAGATTGGCAATAAAACAGACTGTAGGTCTCTACTCAAACGTCAACTTAGAGAGAACTTCTCTACCCAGCCTATCTAAAATATTACCTCTACCCCTTCATTCTCTGTTCCTTTATCTTTCTTTTTCTTTATTTCACTTATCACTATTTGAAATCACATTACATATTTTTCATTGTCCACTTCTTTACTAGATTGTAAACTAGAAACTAGATGAGTGGAGGGTTTTATCATTATGGTTCTCTACTAATATACATACAGTTGGTGCTCAAAAAATAGCTGTTAGACCAACAAATTAATATGAATGGGAGTGCAAATTGATATACTCTTTTTTTTTTTGAGACGGAGTTTCACTCTTGTTGCCCAGGCTACAGTGCAATGGCACGATCTCAGCTCATTGCCTCTCAGGTTCAAGTGATTCTCCTGCCTCAGCCTCCCAAGCAGCTGGGATTACAGGCACATGCCACCACGCCCGGCTAATTTCTCTATTTTTAGTAAAGATGGGGTTCCACCATGTTGGCTAGTCTCGAACTCCTGACCTCAGGTGATCTGCCCACCTCAGCTTCCCAAAGTGCTGGGATTACAGGTGTGAGCCAGTGCGCCCAGCCTGATATACTCTTTTTGGAAAGTAATTCGAAATACATAACAAAACCTTCAAAAGTTCATATCGTCTGAAGAAAACACCATTTCTGAACATTTATTCTTAGAAAATTCAGAAATGTAAAGTTTTACATTTATTACACGGTTTTTATAATAGCAAAAAATCGGAACCAACCTACCCAACTATAAAAGAATCCCAAGAAGTAACACACGCTGATACGCTCACACTACCATCAACTACAATATTTCCTTCAAGTGATTAACTGAATCCATTGTCTTATTTTCCACCATCAAGAAATTAAGAAAAGACATTTCATTTCCAAGGTTTTGCCATGCTTAATGATAGATGATCAAAGAACTGATCCTATGATGGCCATTAACCATCCTTCCTAAAATTTCACCTAAACTTTGACAACTTAATGCCAAGGACACTGTGCAAAGCCTCCTCGGCCCACTAAACACCACATAATGAACACACACCAATTCTTTAAACATCTCCACCTCCACACAATATGAAAACAGGTACTTAATTATTTTAATAGCTACAACAGTCCTCTAAGACAAGGCCTCTTACATTTATCTTGAGTTTGGTAGACACAGAACCTATAAACATGGTTGAAGTTGCTGGTTAAAGGTAATTCTACATATAACCTAGCGCTTGCAGTATGTGAATCTAGATATCCTTCAATAAAACTCATCAAACAAAATACTCACCTAAGCATGTTCATAATGTTGTTTAGTCTCATCAACCTGACAGAGTAGAGGCCTCCTGCAATCCTGAAGGTTAAAGAATTAGCTAAAGCGTATCTTTGCAATAACAAAAATTTGTTAGGATAGATGAGGTTATTTAATACAATGAAAACTGCAGACTAACATGTTTGATAAAGAAAATTATAAGAATGTAAATATGGTTCTTCTACTTTATAGAATATTTTGCTAAAAATAAAAACAAAGTATTAAATTATTCATGAATCATAAATGAAATGTACATCAAATTAAGTACACTGATAACAAATATATAAACATATATTTAAAACCAAAGGTGAAGAATAAATATGAAAGTTATAGAATTTTAAAAAGAAGCACAATCTAGACTCTTAATTCCATTGTTTTTACTATGCCCAGCATAATACCTGACATATAGGAGGCACTTCATAAATATTTGTTGAATGTGTAACGATAGCAATCTTTGCTATGGTGGAGCCTTTGCCAGAATGCCTGGCACACAGCAAATGCTTTTATGAATTTTATCAATAATCCTCACTAAAATCCTATGAAGTAGGTTCTTTGATTATTTCTAATTTTTATGAGTCAGGAAACCAAACTTAAAGCAGTTAAATAACTTGCCCAGTGTTACATGGCTAAGGAGCAATGAGGCTAGGACAAATCTCTTAAGCCTGTTTTTTTATCTCACTGCCATTACTAACAAATTGAAAAAAAGTGTTAAATACACTGAAGGCAGAATGAATTCAAAATGTATACGTAGGTGGTCTTTGTAATAGTAGGATTTTTTAGTGATTTACATAGAGCTTGAAGTAATTTCTCAGATACCTGTTCACTGTGCACTTGGTTAAGATTATAGTTCTCTATCATAAAATTAGGGATTTTAAAACTATAAAAATTCACACAATAAACATCATAAATATACAGAAATTAAACTACAAGGTCAGCTATCCCTGATAAAGGGTGTTAAAAATAAAAAAATAAAAAACCAGGGAAATTTCAAAGTAGCCACTTCAATAACAGTGACCAAGAACCATGAGAAATCTGTATTTCCTATGTAATTTGGGGTTTCAGATTGAGGAATTTAAAGCACAGCTACTCCCTATTTGCTTCCTAAAAAATACATTTCGCTTAGCCTGCTATAAGGCACAGGACCGACCTTCCATCCCCTGTGTTTTCCAGCATCTTCTTATTTCAGCCACAATGATCCCCCAATTGACAATGAGCTTGCGGCGTGGCCCCTACTTACCTTGCCTACCTTCATTTCCCACCTATTTGCATTCTTATTCTCTAGGAGTACTATAAAAATTACAGTTCTTAGAGCACCTTCTGTTCTCTCATGTCTGTGGGCCTTTGCATACCACATTCTCTTCAACCTGGAGTTATCTACCCCTGATTTTTTGGGCAAACTTTTACTCATACTTCAAGTCTCGGCTCTAACATTACCTCTTATCCTTAACTTGATTAGGACTTCACCAACTCACCAGCTGCTCCTTCTCCTGCTACACTGAGCACATATACCAGAAACTCACTTATTTAATTATTTAAAACATCTGAACAAGTAGTCAGTTAATTTTAAAAATAAGTGCAAGCACAGAATCATGAAAAAGTTTTAGATATATTAACTATTTTAACTCTTTACAAATAAGCCTACACTCATTCACCAAGGTCTTTTGCTTAGTTATAGCACGAATCTGTTGACCAGAGCTGTGTCATATTTCTTATATAAGCCACATCAATAATATACATTCTGCGATTTTCAGTTTCAGTTTCTTCCAAGTGGACCAAGAGCTTAGACATTTGTGAAACAATTTGCATGCAGAAGAATCATTCTAGATTTATGCAATTTTCCCAGTCTTTCATAGTTGTCACACCTACTCAACATGTTTTTTTTTTTTTTTTGCTATTCATCTTTATCCAAGTTTCCCAAAGCATTCAACTCAGTTTTCATAGTAAGAGTTTTTTAAAACCCATTTCACTAGTTTATATAAAATTTAATTATATTATGTCATTATAACCAAGATAACTAGCATGAACACATTTGAGAACAAGCACAATTAACTTTGGTGAGCAAGCCACTCACTTTGGTGGGAGAACATACGCATAATAAAAAGTAGACCCAAGGCCAGGTGAGGTCACTCACACCTATAATCCCAGCACTTTGGGAGACCTAGGCAGGAGAATCGCTTGAGCCCAGGAGTTACCAGCCTGGGTAACATAGTGAGAACTTGTCTCTACAAAAACTTGGAAAATTAGATGGGCATGCTGACACATGCCTGTAGCCCCAGCTACTCAAGAGGCGGAGGCAGGAGGATCCCTTGAGCCTACAAGTTCAAGGTAACAGTGAGCTATGGTCACACCACTGCACTTTAGCCTGGGCAACAGAGTGAGACCCTGCCTCTTTAAAAAAAAAAAAAAAAGTAGACCCAAGCATTCTGAGAATGGAGAACACCAGTTATTCTTTGTAGGTAGAAGCCAGTTAGTGAAATATCTCCTAAACCACATTCATAGCTATTGCCCAGTTGCACAATAAACATATTTTTGTACAAACATCTCACTAAACCAAAAATTCAGAACTGGCTTGCTATTGCATGCCTGTGTTATTGATTCCTTCAGCCCTCTAGGCAGCTGGGCAGGGCTGGAGGCAGTCACAGTCTCCTTCCCAACTAAACGGTCTCTTTACCCTACTCATTTTCTATGTAAGTAACATGGGAAAATTTGGGAAACACTGTGTTATACAAAATTTTAAGTTCTTTAAGGGGAGTGACTGTCTTTATTTTTGCATTTCCAATAATTAAAATAGTGGGTATTTGATAGGTTTGTAGAATAAACGTAATGAATAAAGGAGACTTCGATAGCCTCACATAGTGACTACAAAAACTTGGAAAATTAGATGGGCATGCTGACACATGCCTGTAGCCCCAGCTAAACCAGAAAAAAGGACTTCAGACAGGGAGATAGATGTGACTGTTAGGGGTAAGACTGGGCCAGAAGAGCAGTGATGGGAAATTAGTCTTCTAAATTATTTTATTTATTTATGAATTTATGTTTTATCTCTCCCACTAATATAGAGCTCTATGAGTATTAGGCCCTTGACTATCTTGTTCGCTTGTATCTCAGTGCCCAATGCCTATCACACAGTAGCTATTCAATAAATATTTGTTAAATGTATCACGGGAAGAACTTCAAAGAGAAGTGAGGGTATTTCAGGCTCTAAAGGAAGGAATGGAACCTGCTCTACTCTACTCAAGGAAAGACGGAGAACTGATGGAAAGGCCATACTTTAAAGACTTTCAAGTTTCTTTCGAACATCGATGGCAACTGGTGAGTGTTCTACAATACATCACAGTGATGAGGAATGTGGGCTGAGGTAGACCTGGACCTAAATTCTGCCTTATTAGCTAAGGAAACTTGTGTGGATAACTCAATCCCTCTCAGCCTCCACTGTGTCTTCCATTATGAAAAAAGGATAATAGTGAGCTCCTAGAGTTATCTGAGTAACATGTAAGAAATACATGTAGAAGAGTTGAGAACAATGCTTAGCACATTAGTGCTGAATAAATGTTTGTTGCTATTGTTATTAATACTGTTGTTGATAAGCACATAAAGTATGCCACATTCTGTGCACTAGAGATAAAGAAAGGGATGTACTCCTTATTGTTACTACGGGATACCAAAGAACCAGGTCTTGGGGCCTATGTACCTGGTTCATCAGGGCCCCTTCTCTTAGGCAACTTACTCTGAACTTCAGTTTCCTCTTTTGTAAAATGACATAATAGTACCTATCTTCCAGGTCTGTTATGAATATTAAATGAAATCACAAACATAAAGGATTCAGCACAATGCCTGACATATGAGTACCCAAACATTAGCAATAATCATTAACTACAGGATATAGAGCTTTGCATACATAACTTTTTACAAAGTTTTTAAAAAGGAAAAATGCTTAAAGCTTTGCTTCATTAAAAACCAAAAACTCTTTGAAATGGTGTTTCATGTTCTTTTGAAATAAGAGAATATTTTTCAATCTGCTTTTGGCATTAGGACTATATGTACAATGAAGACACCTGTCTTAAACAAGCCTGTCTATAAATAGAAATCTGTATTTAATGGCCCACTTCTACTTCTTTCCATATTTAGTCCAGTCATAGGTATTCTCCTTGTACATCCATGTTTCTTCTCAGCTATCTTTTATGTATTTTCACTTTTGACCTTGAAAGAAAAATTCCATCAGTACTCTTAGTAATTACCTTGTGCTTTGTTTGACTCAGTGGGAATTTTAAAAATGAGATACAGGTAACAAATTAGCTTGGATAGCTTTATAATGTTTCTAGTTAAAAATAGTGTATCTTTGCAACTTTTTGTAAATCAAACTATTCTAAAATTAAAAGTTAATTTTAAAACACATATTGTAAGTTGCTTCTCACTTATTCAATGCTCATGTGTTAACCTACTTATAGCATTTTATTTCTTCCTCTTGATGTACTTGCCTCTCAAACTCCTGTAACTACTGCCCTTTCAATAAAAATTGTAGGAATTTCTAAAATGCTAAAGAGATATAAAACTATAATGCTCCCAACTGTGCACTTTAAACCTGGAAAACTAGAGAAGAGATGACAATAAAAGAATTGGCAGAAAACTCAGATGAAAAAAAAAGAAATAAGTAAAACACTGTGGTTACAGATGGCAAACAATCCTACAAAGTAGATAGTACCTATGAAGAAAAGGTACCAATTGCTCCCTAAACCTTATTATAATCTAGAATTTTTATAGAAATTTTAAGAAGTGGCCAGGTGTGGTAACTCATGCCCGTAATCCCAGCTCTTTGGGAGGCCGAGGCGGGTGGATCACGAGGTCAGGAGATTGAGACCATCCTGGCAAACACGGTGAAACCCCGTCTCTACTAAAAAACAAAAACTTAGCCAGGCATGGTGGCGGGCGTCTGTAGTTCCAGCTACTTGGGAGGCTGACTCAGGAGAATGGCGTGAACCCAGGAGGCGGAGCTTGCGGTGAGCCGAGATTGCGCCACCACACTCCAGCCTGGGAGACAGAGCGAGACTCCGTCTCAAAAAAAATAAATACATAAATTTAGACATTTTAAGAAGTTCAAAGACTTCTGAGTATTTTCTAAGTGTAAAAGGTAAAAGTGATATACAGATGGTTTAAAAAAATTCTAACACTACAAACAGATATGTATATTCATCACCTTTTTGTAGAAATCAGCTGAAGTCATAAAATTAGTCAGCCTTGTGGAACATCTGACCCATATCCTTATCAGCTAAGAAGACAGTTTTAAAAGAACATTCCACTTTAGTATGGATTAGAAAGGACAAAGGTAGATGACTCAGGGAGCTGGAAAGGAATGCTAACAGAAATGGAGTTCCAAACACCAACCTGCTTACGACACAATCTGTTCCAGTAAAGTCCTTAGTAAAGGACTAGCTCTTTACTAAAATCATCTTGTATCTCCCTTCTTGTTAGCCTACCTGTGGGCAAAAGAAGCTTCAGAATAACTAATAATCCTAAATGCCAAAAACAAAAAAACCCCACAGCCTCTTACATCATCCTGCTTATGCTGTATACTAGCCTTAAACTCTGAGGTATTGAATAGCCTGTGATTAAAGCAGTGTAAAATACAATGATAGTTGTTTTTTTTATTTGAGGCAGAGTTTCGCTCTTTCACCCAGGCTGGAGTGAAGTGAGGCAATCTTGGTTCACTGCAAACTTTGCCCCCCAGGTTCAAGTGATTCTCCTGCTTCAGCCTCCTGAGTAGCTGGGATTATAGGCACCTGCCACCACACCCGGCTAATTTTTTGTATTTTTAGTAGAGATGGGGTTTCTCCATGTTGTCTAGGCTGGTCTCAAACTCCTGACCTCAGCTGATACACCTGCCTTGGCCTCCCAAAGTGCTAGGACTACAGGCATCTGCCACAGTGCCCGGCCTACAGTGGTAGTTTAATTATGTAATTCACATTGTTGGAACAGCTCCAGAGAAATGGGTGGGAATGGGGAAAAGGCCAGAGGCTTTATTAAAAACAAAGTTCTCTATAAAAGGTTAAAGGGCTGGTATGGGTGTGTTAGACAAAAGACAAGATGACATAAAACAGTGAGGAGGCAAGGCTGACCTCTTTTTTGGATGTATAAATGAAGAAAAAGGCAAGATCTGCTTAGCTTGCATGTTTAAGGGAAAATCTATAAAGAAGCCCATTTCAAAGGGGCACAAGAAAAAGGTTGGAGATGATGGAAAAGTTCTGTATATTGATTGTGGTGGCAGTTACATGACTATGAGCACCTGCCAAAACTCATAAAAATGTGCACTAAGAGGGGGGAAAATCCCAAAGCTATTAACAGCTAAAACTCTGATTAACCTTATGAGGTTTGCTTATCACAATGGAAAACAAAAACAAGCATCTTTTAACTAACTAATTGGGTTGATGTTTTATAATATTGAAAAATTGAAACCAACTGTTTGAGTTTTATAATGAAGCATGGTTTTACGATTTTGTTTCAATCTTCTCTCCCTCAAATGGAAATTGAAGTTTCTGATATCTCCCCAGTGCAACCCACCAAGAGAAGAGGGAGGATCTCAGTCTGGAACAGGGGCTGCAGTGGCAGGCAGACAGACTCAGCATCTGGCTCTCAGGGGCTTTCTTCTGGCTCCAGACATGGAGCAGCAGACCCATCTACCACATGCTCCACCACCAAAGAACGGCTACATGCTATTCAGTTTATTATTTTTAGACACCTACTACTCTCAAAGCTTTTTTCTCTTTGATCATCCCTCTATCCTCAGGGAAATCTTGCCTCAAGGTTACCCCAGGAGTCTAGCCTAATGCCAGAAAGTCTTTGCTGAGCCTCAAGCCAGTAAGATCCTTCCACGGCACCCTATGGACTGTTCCTTGCTTGTTCTGTAGTTAGCTGTTTCTGGACCCATTTCCTCCACAAACATGGGGCCAAAATTCTGAAAAGAGATCAAGACTTATTTTTGTAGCACCAGCAACCAACTAGTGCCTCACAGAGAGAAGGTACCCGAGAAATGTATCTTGAATGAGATTCTAGGACAGTATTTCTTATAATCTTTACAGGTCATGAACCCCCCTTTGAAAATCTAATCAAAGTCAGGTAATCTACTCTAAAAATGTACATTTATACATAGTTTCACATATAATTTTAAGAAATCTATGAAGGGACTGCAATTCCTACAAAGACCTCCCAAATTGAGATGTCTGGTTAAACATTCTAGTCTCATCTGAGCTATACAATGCAACAAGTGAAGTGTCAGCTGTTTAAGTCTGATCTAGAACAAAAAAATGAATTAGTAGGCGATCCCCCAAGTAAGAGATGTCAGGAAAGAAAAGAAGTAGACATGGGCCGCCCATCCCATTTTATACAAAGATTCCCCCAGTATCTGTATTAAATAAAGATAATGGGGCCTGGCATGGTGGCTCATGCCTGTACTCTCAGCACTTTGAGGGGGCCAGGAGTTTGAAACCAGCCTGGATAACACAGTAAGACCCAGTTTTCTACAAAAAAAAAAAAAGATTTTTATAGTTAGCCAGCCATAGTGACACATGCCTGTGGTTCCAGCTACTCAGGAGGCTGCGGCAGGAGCGTTGTTTGAGCCTAGGAGTTTGAGGCCACAGTGATAAAATCATGCCACTGCTGCACTACAGCTTGGGCGACAGAAGAAGACACTGTCTCCAAAAATGTATATATGTGTTTTCATTCCATTGTAAGACATATGATACACTTAGGGAGTAGAATACCAAACTTATCTTTATTAGTTATCACTAGCCCTGTGACACATGAGTTGAGGTCTAAGAAGACTATCTGTGGGGTAGAAATTGGAATTGGAGTGACTGGCAATGTTCAAATAGTATTACCACCTAAACTCACACTCTGATTTTCCTAATAAATTCAATTCTGTGGAACTGAACTGTCCTCTACTTTGGACACAAAGGCAGTAGTTAGAGACCCTGGTCCAACAATAATAACCTGGAGTCTATCAAATCAAATATGTAACTGCCATTAAAGTTCCATGTATTTACTATTGCTATTTCTAAAGTGAAATTATAGACATGTAACCAGAATGGAATGAATAATTATGGGCTTGTTGTCAGTTCCTTTATCAGGTCCCCATTTCTGAAAGTCCTGTACACAAAGGAATGTGAAGGAAGGTAATCCCGAGAGAAATTCAAAAACGGTTTAATTCATCATGAAATCAAAAGCTGAAGCTTTGGCAATATTTGCTAAATCAGTATTAGTATGTTCGCTTAGTATCAGTATTTCTATACATTACTGTTTTAAAACTTTACGTCAAAGAAACGATGAGACTCTTTGGTATTCAGCCATATCCTCAGAGCCATTTCTTTAAATGCCACTAATTCTTTTCTGTGGAATACTTTTTAGAATCTCATTTGTGTGTGTATCTCTACATACACACAAAACAAGTCTCTAACGGCTTTATTACTGGCTAGTTGCAGCTGGGAAATCTTTACATGCCCAAAGCAAATCATCCTATATGGCATACTGTGTCAGATGCTTGGCCAGACTGCCTCAAGATTTTTTTTTTAATGTGCAAACTTTAAATGCACAGTGTACTATGGTTCACCTTCAGGAAAAAAAAATGCTATGTATCTGTACACATAAACTATAAGTTGCTCAGACTTCCTTATAAACAAACAATAGCTTTTAATGTTTTTGTACTGACAGACTAAGAAAAACTCTCAGCAATTTTACAGAACAAAACAAAAACTCCATTGGAACTAAATACCACATTGATGCATGCTATTCTCTTCATGCTAATTCTCTACCCTATGACCCCATGTGACTCCTCCCCATTCGCAAATATACCTTCACTCTTTTGATCATATTTAATATTGAAATGAAAAGTCGTGGGTTTTTTTTTTTTTTTTTTTTTTGACACAGGATCTCGCTTTGTTACCCAGGCTGGAGTGCAGTGGCGAGATCACAGCTTACTTTAGCCTCAAACTCCTGGGCTCAAGTGATCTTCCTACCTCAGCCTTCCAAGTAGCTGGGACTACAGGCACATGCCACCAGGCACAGCTAACTAAAAAAAAAAAATTTGTAGAGGCGAGATCTATGTTGCCCGTGCTGGCAAAAAAGCCTTCTTTAGAGAATATTTTGTATAGAAATGAAAATACATCATCACCAGGGGTCAGTGCCAGCCATGTGACTAACAGATTTTAAATTAGCGTTCAACAGAACCTGTCAGCTCCAATACCTTCTTGAACAGGCCCCATACTTTCTCATAACTCTGATCTATTACCCATTCCTCTCCATGACCAACATGTAAGCTTGGCAAGGACCAAGACACTCTCATAACCTCTCTGGAAAACAATGAAATGGTCCAATGAAGCTACACATGCTGGCTTGTCCTTCCTTGCCCTAATTTTAAAACATTAACCTTAATATATATATATATATATATTTGTATAATCTTGATTATTACATTTAGTTAACATTTACAAAGAAGGAGCAGAGTACTATCCATAACTCTATAAACTGGGTTCTTGTTAGCCATAATTCAATAAAACATGAACTCAAAAGACTTCTCACAAAACATCTATGTACTCACCAAGAGTTAAAACGAAGCATTCAACACAAAAGGTAAGAATGAGTAAAACCTCACAATATCAAATTTCAATGTCTATCTATAAAGTATGTCCTTCAATCTAGTATTTATGAAAAACTATTTTTATCTAAAAAGTGGTTAAGGCAGGAGGTCACTTGAGGCCAGGAGTTTAAGACCAGCCTAGGCAACATAGTGAGACCCTGTCACTACAAAAAAAAAAAATTGGCCCAGCCTGGTGGCACATGCCTGTAGTCCTGGCTACTCAGGAGGCTGAGGCAAGAGGATCCCTTGAGCCCAGGAGTTCGAGGCTGTAGTGAGCTGTGGTTGTGCCACTGCACTCCAGCCTGAGTGACAGAACAAGACCTCATATCTAAAAGAAAATAAAAAATAAAGATAAAAATTCTAAAAGTGATCATCTGAAATGACAAAGGCATATGAGGTCAGTTTTCTGAGAGCCAAAGAAATAAAGAAAGCTACTAAAGATGTTCTGAAAATACATACGCTAAAATGGGGTCAGTAAACGGGCCAGATAATAAGTATTTCAGGTTTTACAAGTCACACTGTCTCCACTCCAACTATTCAACTCTGCCATTGTTGCAAAACAGCAGTTATAGACAATACGTAAATGAATGTGTGTGTGTGTTCCAATAAAACTTTACTTACAAACCAGGTGGCTGACTCTGCTAATTGTCAACCCATACACAAAAACATAGATTCATTGGTATGACAATGTTTATGTCACACCTTTGATACAAGACATACAATGTTTATGTCACACCTTTGATACATTTCTCATTGACATGAGAAATGTTACTCTAAATGGCTGTTCTTCCACAGTAATTTCTTTTCACTTAGGAATATAAAATATTATTTGTATTTTTTTAAAAAAAGACCTATGTTCACTTTTAAAAATTACGTTTTGAAAGGAAAATTGACCTCTATATAATCTCTAAGGCCTGAGAAAGGAAACCTATGGGAAAGAGAAGAGTGGGAAGAGGAGGCTGGAAGGAGGCATCCAATAGAACCAAGGTGAACAAACATTAACCCACAATTTGTATTCTCAGAGCTATCTACAAAAGCTGGTAACATGCATACTGTATATAAAACACATTTGTGCCCTCAAGAAACTCATGACATAGTTGAAGAGCAAACTTATTTTTTGCCTCTGCATTCCAAAATTTTCAACATTAAGGGCATACAAGATTGCAAAATACATTTTTTGAAGAAGCTTAAAACTTAGGCTTCAAAATAAAGACACTTTTAATGAAGACTTACACTTTTATAAACAGAAAAAGACCGCATGAAATCATATTACATCCAGAATTTGTTCTATATTTCTATTCTTTTGTCCTACATCAATTCTGTATTACTATCAGTAACTATGGCTCACTACACGGGCATAGCCTCCTGAAAGAATTTATCAGAACTTTCTTGGGAATGGGGTAGGGTAGTACTGAATTGAAAAAATCCCAAGGTGATTCTGATTCCTCTTCTTCTTCCTTCTCCACCCTCTGAACCCCACTTCAAGGATCCCTACTATATATCATGATCTCTCAAAGTACAAAAGATAGATTTCTCCACTGAAAAAAAAAATTCTTGAACCTTAAAATATACTGAACATAATAAATCTGTGTGCCTTCCTTCAAGTAGGCTCTATCTCCAAAAAGTTAAGTTTGTATAGTAGAAAACAAAAAATTCCCAGGTCTGCAAGCAAGAATTAAGACCAAAACCACTGTCAGGAACAGTGGTTCATGTCTGTAATCCCAGCATTTTGGGAGGCCAAGGGAGGCAAATTGCTTGAGCCCAGAAGTTTGAGAACAGCCTGGGCAACATGGCATAACCCCATCTCTACAAAAAAACCCACAACAATTAGCCAGACATGTTGGTAAACACCTGTGGTCCCAGCTACCGAGGAGGCTGAGTGGGAAAACACAAGCCCAGGGAAATAGAGGCAGCAATGAGCCTTAATCATGCCACTGTACTCCAGCTTGGGTGACAGAGTGAGACTGTCTAAAAAAAAAGAAACTATACTTCTATACCTAGGTCCAGGTCCATCATAAACTATATAAGGGAGGTTACTTAAATTAGGATAATTCCTAAGCAAAAGGTGTAAGTGTTTCAAGGAGGGGGGAAATAAATAGTGCCTAAATTTATTATAAGTTTAGGCTGTTCCCAAACATTTTTAAAAATCTGACTGAATTTATACCTACTTATTTTCTTAAACAACATACCTATCCAGAAGAATTCTCTTCTAACTCTTTCTTGAAAGAAAATACTATTAAATCTACTACTTAAAAGTAGAAAAATAAATCACTTCATTCACAAGGGCCAAGGAAATCAAAGACCAAAATAGCAGACGCTAAAAATGCATATTGTAATTATTAAGCATTACAGCCAAGAGGAATTTTAGCTTTAACATCAAAAATAAGAGACTCTTTAGAGTGAACATTATGTGAGATTTTTATTTTTTGGCTTCTTTTTTTTATACTAAGAATGTCATGCATAATTTTTAACAGTTTAAGAACTGAAAGACATTTTCCACATGTGCAAATAAACATACTTCTAACTAGGCACTATATATTTAATTTTCTCATTAGGAAAAATAAGAGGGATTCCATTAGCTTGAGCTATGGTAGATAGTATATAAATTAATGAGTGAAGCTGTATTCTAATAATACTTCACAAACACGGGTGGCTTTCAAGCAATAGTTTGCCATACCCCTGCTGTATAAACAGCCCAATTTTTAAACCAATATTAGATTATGTAAGATTATAGACATATAAAAAAATGAACTATCTATATTTAATTATTCCACTGTTATCAAGTCTTTTCTACTTGCAGTGAAATGTGCCAAAAGAAGCATGGTTCCAAAGTGCTGAAAGGACAGGGAAGAAAGCCAATGTGTTAACCAAATCCTTAAACAATCACTTCATTTAGATCATCCATTCAACAAGTATTTGCTCAAGACACACGAACCCCTGGCTTCGGGATCTAATATGAAAGACAACACAGTTACAAACACGACTAATTAGGCTAAGTGCCACATGATGGTAGAAATAACCACTAACATTTGCAAAATGCTTCAAGGTTTAACATATTTCCACAGAAATTAAAAAAGCTTCAAAATAACCCTGTAAAGTACATAAAGTACTTGGTATTATTCTCATTTTACACAAAACTCATAAGCAGAAGAGCTAGGATTTGAACCTCCAATACTACTACTCCATACCTCCACAGTGCAGCTTTCTGCTAGAGGCTGACAGATGTACAGGCATTTGAATAGAACCTCCAAGAATGGGCAGTATTTTGATAGAAGAGACCCTGGCATTCCGAGAAAAAGCACATACAGAAGTCCAGAAGCAAGGGAATACAATGTGCGCAAAGGTAATGCTAGGCTAGTTCACATAAGGCAGATGGGAAATAAGGCTATAAAGATGAGTTGAAAGCCAGAAGAGAGCTTTAAGGTCTGGCAAAGAATCCATGACCCTATGGGCAATGAGAAATCAAATGTTTTGGAAGAGAGAAGGAAGAAACAAAGTAAACGAAGCTCTTATGGTATATTTAGTACTTTGCAAAACAGTCGTTTCATATCCAGGGATATTGGGTACTGCCACAGGGAGATTAGACTGTTAGAGGACCTCAGCAAGACTCTGAGAGGTCTAAAAGAAGAGAAAGGAGCTGAAGCCTGTCTCCATAGTTTCAGGATGAGGGGTCAGAGAATTTAAAGAAAGTCCTGTCTTGTCTCACATGACGATTGTAACAGGTCCCCTATACTACCCTACCCTCCTAAGTTAAACCAGCATCCAAAATTACCCTAGATTTTCCTACATTTAATCTAAAACTTACCGAATCTTCAGGGGGTCTCTGGATTTTTCCCCAATCCACAGAAGGCCCCTTTTCTTGCAAAAATCTATGAAATAGCTTCCGAAATCCATCCAGGTCTTTTTTAGTGTGCTGTGAAAATAGAAGTCATTGTTACAACCAGCACAATGCTAAATATTTAATAAAAACATAAAGACAGATACAAGTTACACATTTAAAATATCTTTGAATGAAATTCTTATACCATTAGGACATGGAGTGAGCAGAGATTTTTTCACATCCTAAAAGCTAATAGAGGCTGGGCATGGTTGGTGCACACCTGTAATCCCAGCACTTTGGGAGGCTCAGACCGGTTGATCACTTGAGCTCAGGAGTTTGAGACCAGCCTGGGCAATATTGCAAAACCTGGTGTCTACCAAAAAAAAATACAAAAACCAGCCAGATGTGGTGGTGTGTGCCTGTAGTCACACCTACTCGGGGGCTGAGATGGGAGAATCACTTGAGCCCAGAAGTTGAGGCTGCAGTGAGCAGAGATTGCACCACTGCACTCCAGCCTGGGTGACAGAGTGAGACCCTGTTTCAAAAAAAACAAAAACAAACAAACACCATTTGTTTAATGGGAATTCCAACTGGCTCTGTATTTTTTTTTTTTTTTTTTTTTTTTTTGAGACACAGTCTTGCTCTGTTGTCCAGACTAGAGTGTAGTGGCGCAATCTCGGCTCACTGCAACCTTCGCCTCCCAGGCTTAAACCACCCTCCTACCTCAGCCTCCCCAGTAGCTGGGACCACAGGCGCACACCACCATGCCTGGCTACTTTTTGTATTTTTTGGTAGAGACAGGGTTTCACCACGTTGTCCAGGCCAGTCTCAAACTCCTGAGCTCAAGCAATCCTCCTGCCTTGGTCTCCCAAAGTGCTGGGATTACAGGTAGAACCACTGCTCCTGGCCACTACACTTACTTACCAGTATCTTTCTCTACTTCTAAATGAAAATTAATCTTCACTAAAAGAACAAAGAGAAATAAAACACAGCTAGCTTCAAAACATTAAGTATAAATTGAAATATAAAAATGAAAATACTAACCCATTGCTTTATAAGTAAAAAAGTGAATGCCTCCCAGTTCTGGGAAACTTCTATTACAATTGTCAAAGTAGCATGGTTCTAACAGAATTGACTCTTTGGAAACAGCATGCAGGACATATGAAGCTAACCTCTCTCAATTCCAACTGAACACAGGTATGCATTCCTCCACCCAATGACATCAAAACACAGAACAAAGTATAATTTGGTTCTCATTATTTTAATGACTTTGAAAACTTCCTAGGCTTAAATGAAAAAAAGATGATGGATTTACAAAGGGCAAATGTTAAAAGCCCTTAATTGTTAAGCAATTCTATTTTTTTTGTTGTTGTTTTTGATGTTATCGTACATCTTGTGCTGATTTGAGGCTGAATGATGATGATCATCACTGGCAGTAACTCAGCATGAAGACAGATGAAGCAGGAAAAAAAAAAAAAAAAGAAAAACCACTGTAGAGACCTCCTTACCTCAAACTCATGTGATGATGCTGTGGTGAGTATTTTTTCTAGTTCCTTCTTCACAGATAATTCTAGCTCTTGCCGAATGACTTCTTGGAACTGAGAAGCACCATCTTGAGACATTGCTTTGCTAAGATCTTAAAACAAAAATATAAAACCATCAACTGAAAACTCCAGGAAGCCACTCAAACAGCTGGTAAGCTATAACTGATCTATTTCTGGTATTCAGCAAATGAAAAGGGCTCAGTCTCATGGTCCCCTTATCCTGTGGCAGTAATTCAGTGGTGTCAACTAGTTAGGACTTGTTTCACTCCAGTTTCATATTCTCCACTAAACAAGAACCCCTTGAAAGGTACTGGCAATTCCAAGGTGCCTCTACTTTCCTGTATCAACGTTTTCATTTTAAAAGGAGAAGGGCATAGGGCTGCCTGCCATCTTCTGGTTCCCAATTTCAGCTAAGACTTACGTGTGTCAGACTAGACTTTTAATGCTTTTGGCACACCTGGGCACTTCTGTGACAGATGGATCTCACTAAAGGTGACAGAAATCCCTTTTAAATAAATACAAACAAAAAAATAGAAAACCACAGAAAAAGGCTGGGCAACGGCGGCTCAGGCCTGTAATCCCAACACTGCGGGAGGCTGAGGCGGGTAGACCCTGGAGCCCAGGAGTTTGAGACCAGGCTGGGCAACATGGCAAAACCTCATCTCTACAAAAAATACAAAAATTAGCCAGGTGTGGTGGCACTTGTCTGTATTCCCAGCTACTTGGAAGGCTGAAGCAGGAGGATACCTTGAGCCGAGGAGGCAGAGGCTGCAGTGAGGCAAGATCGTGCCACGGCACTCCAGCCTGGGTGACAGAGCCAGATCCTGTCTCAAAAAGAAAAGGAAAAAAACAAAAAACAAAACAAAACAAAAAACACAAAAAGAAACACCCCAGACCCAAATGCCTTGGGAGAAAAACACCAACACAAGCGGCTGTTTTACACTTTATCTAGAAAGTAATCATCTTATTTACTTCTCATAAGATAGGGACAACTGGATTATTGTCCACCCCTCCCCTTCTATCCTCAGTACTTGATTCAATCTTATTTTTAAAATGTATTTGTAAAGTTTATATTCAAATATTTTGTTTGATAACTAGTTATTTTTACAAATGTCTGTTAATTTAGCAGAATCACATTTCATTAAGGCTAAAAACTCTTTCCTCTTATATACTCCACCTACTATAAATTCTTTCACTTATTATTTGAACAGGAGAAGACATTTATACAGATAGAATTAAAGCCAACGTATTTTAAAGATACTTTTGAGAACAGAAAATAGTAAACTATGTTAACTCTTGGGGTAATTTATTTAATATAAATAGCCTCTACCTCCTGCAAATAACTAAAAGTGTTAACAAATGAGGTATTTAACATAGCTCTTCAAAAATCTTTTCATATATATGTTCCATCACATCTAAATCCATGAGAAAAAAATCCAAGGAAATTTGCTGAAATTGAACTCTAAAATACCCAATTTCCAACCATGGTCTTTTTACAGTTGTAAACCCTAACACAACTAAGTTAATACTCTCCAGTAATACTATCAAAGTGGACAGGGATTGGGTGGTCCACACCTGTAATCCCAGCACTTTAGGAGGCTGGTGGGGGGAAGATGGCTTGAGGCCGGGAGTTCAAGACCAGCCTGGGCAATACAGCAAGACCCAGTCTCAATGAAAAATACAAAAATTAGCAGAGCGTAGTGGCATACACCTGTAGTCCTAGCAACTAGGGAGACTGAGGTGGCAAGATCATTTGAGCCCAGGAATTCCAGGCTGCAGTGAACTACGATCATGCCACTGTACTCTATCTAGCCTGGGAACCAAAGAGACCCTCTGTGAGCCAAGAAGCACCATACACCATGTGTGCTTCATAAACCACCTAAAGGTAAATTGTGGCTAATAAGTAGCAATCTGATTATAATCTGTAAAAACCCATGACAATGGATGAGCACATTTGCCTAAACTATGAGAGGTAACTAAAAGTTATTGCAGAACAGTTCAAACTAGAGTTAACATTACATCATCCATATATGTTCATCCCTTGACAGATTTAGCTGTAATTTAAAATTTGTCCCTGGTTAAGTATCCTACTCCAACACCCCATGTGTACCTGGGATGCCTCTTTCCCTAATCTTTAAGCCAATCCTCATTCAATGTTTGGGAAATAATTTGAAATAAAAATCTACTAAATACAGAGGAAGAAAAACCTCTATATTAAAGAACATATGAATTGATTCTTTAATTTTATTTTTTTTGAGATAAGGTCTTGCTCTGTCACCCAGGTCGGAGTGCAGTGGCATCATCAAAGCTCACTGCAACTTCCACCTCCCAGGCTCAAGCCCACCTCAGCCTCCCAAGGAGCTGGGACTACAGTCATGGCTAACTTCTGGTTTTGTTTTGTTTTGTGTTTTTGCAGAGACAGGGTTTCCCCATGTTGTCCAGGCTGGTCTCAAACTCCTAGGCTCAAACAACCTGCCCACCTCAGCTTCCCAAAGTGCTAGGACTATAGGCATGAGCTACCATGCCTGGTTTGAATAGTCTGATTCTGATCAATTAAAATACATCAAGAAGTAACAATACAATAATTTTTTAAAATAAGTTATTTTGTTAGACTCAAACACATCTATAGACTTGTTACTTTGTTGCTGAAGTTAGATCCTGAAACTCAGCATTCACAGGCACATTCCTAAAAAATCATGACGGAATCATTTAAGTTACACACTGGAAAAATGCCAAAATGATAAAACTAAATGTAACTACAAAGTTTAGAAGTAACTAAAGTAGCTGTTTCAGATTTGCCTAAATGAGAACCATTTGAAAACAAAAACAAAACATTTTAGAAGCTCCCTCTGCAGAGCAATAACTTATTAATTTACATGATTTAAGGCCAAAACACACAGAACCCAAGTCACTATCCTATCAAGCCAAGCTAAGGCTGGCTGGCTAAAAGACTCATATTTAATATTGCATGTGCTCTCTGTCAACACAGGTCTAAGTTTCAGAGGCAGATTTGAAAAAATCCCAGACAGAGGTTCAAACTTGAGAAATGTCTGTAACCTTTGTTTCTTCCTTTTGTTTGATACAGCACCAATGCACACGAAGAATAATTTGTTTTCTTCCACCCTCTTTAAACATACAATCGGCTTAAACAAAAGAACATTACAACAAGCCTGTCACCTCTTCTACCCCTCTAAAAGCTCTGTTTTTAGTGATTAAAGAATCAGTAAGGGCTTGTAACAAACAAAAAATATTCAAGAATAAAGAACAAGGAAGAGTGCTTAGACAAGAAGAGTAGCTATCTTAAGCATCTGGGCACAGACCAGAGGCACAGAGCAGGGAACCATTTCCCTTAGTGGTGACTTCCTCATCCATCCTGAATTTTTTTAAGAAAGGTCTGAAATTTCTGGTAGGAAAAGTAGTACAGATGTTAGAAGCTTTCTTGGATTTAACATTCTCAGGTTACACTTCTGACAAGGACAGCTGAGTTTTTTAAAGGAAGGTCAACTAAAATGCTCTGAATAATGCAAGATTTCTAACCTCATAAAGTGTTTTGTCCCTATTTCCTAGCAATGTAAAATTGATTTCCCCACGACTTCAGACATAGAGTGGATTGGGAATCAAACATTTCACTACCTTAGTCATAAACATTTTTATAGATGGGTGGGAGCATTTAACCTACTCTCATCATTTTACAGACGAGGAAACAGGTTGAAAATAGTTAAATGACTTACTCAAGGTCACAAAGCAGGCCAGTGTTGGAGCCCAGAAGCAAAGCCATGTTTTTTTAGCTGCATTCTACCATAGTGAGGCAGACATACCTTGCTAATGTTTTTTTCCTGGCCTGGCTCTCTTTAACCTTGACGTAAAAGCCCTAAATACCACACTCTCCTCCAAAAACATTTATATCAGAACCTCTTCTTATGTTCAATCAACAGACAAGATAATTTCCCACCACATAAAACTGGACTTACTAGACACTTTAAGTCAATTTCAGATAGAACAGGCAGTAACTTTTTTCACAAGTTCCTCCTTTCCACCAACTTCCTAATTCTTCCTGTTCACAAGAACTAAAATTTCAACATCATGGGCTTTTTTATCCAGCTGGAGCCAAAAAAGAGAGAGAGATACAGTCAATCTGACAAGTGAATGTTTTTGTTTCTTAATTCATGGATCTCATTTCATGTATTTCAGCAAGTCAGAGGTATATAAAATATCCTTCCCTGACACCCCGACACTGGCGCAAACAAAATAAGTACACAAGCTAGTTTCAGAATGCACAGGCCACGGAAAAACCACAGGGAAGGCACCAAGAGCAACAAAGAAGTTGAAGAGCCATCCCCAGGCCACCGCTATCTGATCAGTCCCAACCTTCCTGGAAAACCCACAATGAGAGATACTCAAAGTCAGAAAACTGGAGAGCCCGCTTAATCTTAAATCAGGAAATGATGTGTGATCCAAATAACCATAAAACCCCAAGAATTTAATGGCAACTGGAAATAATCAAGATAAAGCTATCTTTATTATTTCAAGATATAAGTAAAAAATAATCAAGATAAAGCTGTCTCTCATCCTAAACTTTTTTCCTGAGCTCCAGGATCACATTCTTTACTGCCTTAAACACTTCTGACACCTGGATACCCAGCTGGGTACCTCAAACTCAGCATGTCCAAAACATGACTGACCATCCAAACTAAATTACTCTTTTTGCCCTCCCTGTTCCCCACGGCATTAACATTTTCACAGAAACTAAGGTTTAAACCTCATAGTCACAGCTGGCTCTCCCCACCTTTCCCCTCGCATTGCACAATCCAATATCAAAACTTCTTAAATGATTGCCATAATTCCATTCACTGTTTTCCATTTTCATTACTGCTACCTTAACTCCCCTAGCATTTTTACTCTCCTAGTCATGACAACCACTTTCTAACTAGTCTGCCCATCACTCTAATCTAATGGTGCCAAGGAGGATGGATTGATCTTAAGTTGCAACCCCCATCATATCACTTCTCTTCCTTGTTTGATGAAATTCTCATTGCCTACAGAAATAAATACAAATTCCTTATCCAGGCATGTCTCAAAAGTCAAGCTGAAGTATCTGAGTAGACAAAGCTAATGAAAGTGTGAAAGCAGACTGCCTAAAGGCTGCAATTTCCTATTCCATTTGGGACATCTAGAATAGTGCTTCTAAAACTTTAATGTACACACAAATCACTTGGAGGCTGGTTAAAAGAGATTCCTGGGTAAGCTCCCAGAGAGATTCTGACTCAGTAGGTTTGGGGTGGGGAGGATATGCATATCTAATAACCAAACATTGCCAGTATGGCTTTGGGTAGCTCTGGTAGGTTACACTCCATTTATCTTAACATATTTGTAACAGCCATATTCTTCATCCTTCTTGCTACTTCAATGCTATTCTGTCACCAACCCCCTGCCCCAATGCCCTGTGTTTCAGAGATGGCACCAGGCCCAGATTGGTCCAAAGCCTTCCTAGTGATTTGGTTTAAGCATAAAACGTAATACGATTCTGGTCAGTGAGCCATAAGGGTATAATCTGTCAAAGAACTTTGGAGAAAGGTGTTCCTCACTGAAAAAAGACATACATCAGAAAAGATAGTATTTTTTCTACTCACATAATGAGTATGTGTCCACCCATCACCCCACATTTCTTCTGTCATGATTAGTGCCCTTGAAGGAAGCTGACCCAAGAATGAGGCAGATATGTCAAAGATAGCACAGCAGAAGGAAGGTCTGATAAACTTTTGTACTGAATTAACCAACCCTGCATATCGTACTTCAGGATTTATGAGATAAAAAGACCCTCATTTTTGAAAGCCAAGTGAATTGGTATTTTTCTGCTCCATGAAGTTAAAAGCATCCTAACTATAAGATTGTTCTAAAACATGCACTTCAAATACCACTCAACACTTTTAGAAAAGGGGAGGCAGAAATGAGAAAAAAAAATAGAAAAATAAGAATGGCCCAGTATGAGTTCCAGAATAATGAGCATCATCCCAATCTCTGGGAAACTGCCCTGATCTCTCAGTACCCAAAGACTCAAACTGTTTTACTTGATTAGCTTCTGTCATTTTGATGGTGGTATTCCTAGTGCTCTAAGCAGTGGCTTCTGAACATTCAAAGAGGCCTTTCTTTCTATCACAATTGATTTGGGAGTTTTAATCATTCCTGTCTCTGTACTATATCAAACACTCCTCAAAATCCCAATTCTTTAAATGTCTGTCTGCAATCCTAGAACATATTCTCTTGAGGGGGAAAAAACTATATTATGTCATGCAACTTTGTTTTCCCAAAACCTATCTTAGCACCTTGCACAGTATAGGTGCCTAATAATGGTATGTAACGAAACTGTAGATCACGACTTAAATACTCATATAGTAGTAGTTTGAATAGCTCCTATTCATTTGTCAGAGTTCAGTTTAAATATTACCTGAGATTATCCTCCTAGAAATCTTTCTAAACTAAGTTACCTATTACATGCTCATATGCTAGATCCTTGTACCTCTCCTTGATAACATCATACTTTTAAAAATTTATTCAATGTTTATCTTATCCAATAGACTGTAAATTCTGCAAAAAGTATATGTCTGTAATGTTCACAGCTGTATTCCCACTGCCAAACACAGAGCCTGAGATACAGTAGATACTCACGTAACATTTATTAAGAGCCTATTATGATCCAGCTATGCGCCGGGTATACAGAAGGCAAAATCTAGTCTAGTGTAGGTAGTGCCTAATAAGACTACAGTGAAAGTGTACAAGAGCCATGATGTCTGGTCACAGAAAGGCAGAGTTAATATAAGTACAGACTGTCATAAGTACTTGAAGCTCCAGTCCCTAAGGTTTCTCAAGCAGAGGCTGATTTATTAGTCACGTATCAGGCATATGGTCAAAGAAGTTTCACACAAGTAGGTAGTCCAGATAAATGACTACTAAATTTCTTTTCAATTTTATTAACCAATATAAATGCCAATGTAATGTTTTTAGTAACTTTAGAGATTAAACAAAACTGGGCAATTTATGTTTATATTTAGTTTAATCTAGGGAAAAAATATAGAAAAAATATTCCAAGTCATTCAATGATATATTAGGAAAAGTAAATTCAATTAAATTGTATCTTACATGATTTTATGTGATCTTTTCTTACTAAAATTATTAGACTGTCAACTATAATATGACTACACTGAGATATTTTTAGATGACTCAGCTTTACATTCATATGAATGCTTAATAAATGCTTTTTGATAACAAAAATAAAAGGATATCAGGCTTTCAACAACTGTGGCAGCAACAAATATGCAGAGCAGGTTGCTAAATAAGATTTTTGGTAATCATGCAATGATTTACTTAAAAAAAAACTGCTACAATTTATATATAAACCAGACTTCTCATTAACAATTAAAATTAATCCTACTCTTACACAATAGAGTAGCTCTTAAAATCTCAGGAAAAAGAAAACACTACTTATGGAAAACAGAATATTCAGAGGAGATTTGTTAAAAAATACCACTTTGTTTTATGTTTAATAACATAAAACACTCCTTTGTTGAGAAGAAAAGAGGTATGACATAAAACCACGATGAAAAGCCAAAAAATGATCAGGTAGTCCTGCCCTGTAACTTGATAATGTGTGCATTTAGAGAAACTTTTATGCTTAGAAGGGTTTTAAGGTCAGTGAGTCCAATTCCTTATTTTGGAGATAAAGAAACAGGGGCCCAGAGATGCTGACTTGCCTAAGGACACAATGCCAAGCTGGAACTCAAACCCTGTTGCCTGGTGCCCTGTTTCTCCTTCTTCTGGAGCAAGGTCTCTCCTTTCTCAGTTACAGTGCATTTATGTGGTTTACAACATCCAGGTGTTTCCCATCAAATCTGAATGAAAACCGGCAGCTCAACTATGTCTGCTATGTGAGGTTAAAACTACAATTAGAATAATACTTTCTTACTGCATCTCATGCTCTTCAACTTCCTTATACACTGTGTTGTCTAAGCAATGAAAAAACTTGAAGAATGCTTTTATGCGTTCCATAAATATTTTATTACCAAGGCTAAGCATTTTGCCATTGGCACAAATAAACGCAAAACAGTGGATATAACTATGTTGTTGTTTTCCTGTGCTCTTTGGAAGTTTTAAAATTCTAGGCAGGCATATAACACAAATGAAATATCACATCAGCCTCTGCCAGAGCAGCAACTACAAGAAAATACAAACTCCAATCACATTGTTATTGTGGCCAAGGAGCAAGAAGAGCTACTGTCAAAGAAAGGATCCCCTAAAATAGTATTTTTACAATATGTTGACTAGCAAGTAAAAAGGAGACTAAGCATAATACAATTAATTTCTGGTCCATGAAGACAATGAATGGCTTTTTTTTTTAGGACACAAGCGAAATCACAAAGAAACAGGGAATTCTCTTGATTTACACAGAAAAAAACTAACGGAAATATCTAAAAATGTTTAGGGAAATGAAACATTTTATTGTTTATGTACATTAACTGAGATAACATAGCCAATTTCTCCATGTTTCTCAAAAACAATCCTTAATTGTCAAAATGGATTGGGGGCACAATCGATTTCATTTGTGCATTTAGAGAAACTTTTATGCTTAGAAGGGTTTTAAGGTCAGTGAGTCCAATTCCTTATTTTGGAGATAAAGAAACAGGGGCCCAGAGATGCTGACTTGCCTAAGGACACAATGCCAAGCTGGAACTCAAACCCTGTTGCCTGGTGCCCTGTTTCTCCTTCTTCTGGAGCAAGGTCTCTCCTTTCTCAGTTACAGTGCATTTATGTGGTTTACAACATCCAGGTGAGAAAAATAAACAATGGTACTGTTGGCAGAGGCAAAATTTGAGTCTTAGACAATTACTGTGCAACAAATTAAAGGAGATGCCTGCATCACTAATCAAGAAAACTGGGAAACAGCTTTCAAACAGAGTGTTATCTCTTTTCTCACACTTAAGTCACCCAATCAAAAAACACACAGTTTAATTTTCTTTGATAGCTTCATAAAGCCAACTTTTGAAGAATGTGTTATTAATAGAAGGATATATGCCTGGTAGTGGAATTTTAAATATCTAAGAAGTGGCTGGGCGCAGTGGCTCACACCTGTAATTCCAACACTTTGGGAGGCCAAGGCAGGCGGATCACAAGGTCAGGAGTTCAAGACCATCCTGGCCAACATGGTGAAACCCTGTCTCTACTAAAAACACAAAAATTAGCTGGGCATAGTGGTGTGCACCTATTAATTCCAGCTACTCGGGAGGCTGAGGCAGGAGAATCACTTGAACTTGGGAGGCAGAGGTTGTGGTGAGCCGAGATCACACCACTGCATTCCAGCCTGGGCAACAGAGCGAGACTCCGTCTCAATAAATAAATAAATAAATATCTAAGAAGTATGGTTTCAATTAATATTGTGCATGGGACAATCCATTCAATTACCAAGACTAAGATGGCCACAATTTCAAACACTATTATTCCAAATTCAAAATATGATATTTAGAAAAGAAATTGTAGGCTATGTCAAAAAGGCAACAGTCTTTGGAAAAACTCTGTCTTCTAAAGAGATTCTATCCAACCAAAAAGGTAGTAACTGAATCATATTTTCTCATCCATTAACTCCCAAGCCAGAGAAATTGCCCCACTAATTTATTCATATTGCTGGAATTTTCTCCAACAGTATAAATGCTGGACATCAGGATGAATGGTATTACAGAAAGTTAACATACTCTTCTTCATTTTCACAGACAATCCAGGTTGACTTTCAAACATCTGTTTAACTTTTCAGTAATTAATATGGCTAACTTTCTGAGAACTCATAATGCCTACACTTCTGTTCTGAAAAAAAATTGGTAGGAACTAGGAAACTACAGTATATTTTCTTTTATTTGAAACACTTTCATTATTAAGCCAACTGATGTTCCCTACACAATCTAAGTATCCCATTACTTTAATTAAACTTGCTACAATTCATTTATGAAGGGAAAAATAATACATACCGACAAAGGGAACGGTCTCTGTGAAGCAATATTACAAGAAAATACCTATGGAGTAAAATAACACCTTAGAGTAATTTCCTTTTAAGGTCATTTTTCAATTTATTCAGAATATTAAAATGGTACTCCCCAAAAGTATACCAGTTAATATTTCTAATTTCTCAAATGTCCCTCATCAATTTTTTTTCCTCAATAGACTTTCACAAATGAAAATCATCCATCTTATTAGAAGAAAGGCTGAGTTAGCAAGAACAGGGACAATTTAACCACAGAGATTACAAGGTCCATGTTGGAAGACAGTCAACACTTTTCATCAGCTCAATTCTTCATTTTAGATTTCTTTAGAATTTTTTTTTTTACATTTATAACTGTGACCAAATTTAACTAAATCCTTCTTTTCAAACAACATAGTAAATCTTAAATCAGATCTTTAAAAAATGAGGGGTATGCCCTGGTCATTATTTTCATGCCTCTTGTCCTCACTCAAATCCATGCCACTATCCCTGTGCTAAAAGTGTCCTCATCATCTAAACAATCAGCAACAGGCTAAATTTGGTTTAAGGATTTGGGAGGAACCAGGCCTCAGAATGCTTCTCATCTCTGTATTCCTCGGAGACCCCCCCCGCCCCCCCACCCAGTTATAATTAGCTCAGTAATCTTCCCTGGCTAGTTGCCATCTACCAAATAGGAGTCACCAAAAAAGTTACGAAAAGATTTTTAACAAATGGGAAAGCTGATAGGCCTCAAGCATTTTTTGAGTGACAGAGGTACTTAAATGGCTTTCCCTGAAATGTAAGTACGTACCTTAATTTAAGAACATTAGGGGCATTTTTACATAATTTAGATAGATAATGGCATATTTAAAACCATTTAAAAAAAAAAAAAGTGCCTCTAATATTAGAGCATAAGCATCCATTATGGCTTTAGCTGGCTAGACAACATTAGTCTCTTCACTATTAATTAAGTTTCAAAACGTTTAGAGTGATTACCCCAAAACTCTCAGAACTTTTTAGAAGCAAAATTCCAAATGGCACCCACTGACAAACATGACAAAAACCCACAGCTGCTGATGACCCCCACCCCTGGTACCTTCAACTATGACAGGGAGCCCCCTTTCTCACTCAGCTAGGGAAGAGATTCATTTAAAATAACTGGGGGCCCTGGAACAATCCCTGGGGTAAGGAAAACCAGAAGAAGAAATGTCACAAACCAGCAGAAGGTGACTCAACAGCAGAATAGCTAGGAATTCTGTTGCAGATCCAGTAAGGAAAGGTCTTCCTAACAGAACGAATCTTAAGTGCCTGAGGGACAGAGACCTGGGGATGTGGCCAAAGAAACCTGAACCTTTTTTTGGCTAAGAAATATATACTAAGAACTCTCCTGCCTACCTAAATATTTTTATTAACTGAACATTTCCACTTAATAGTCTGTGGTCAATGCGCTTGAGGATGGAGATACACGGCTTTCCTGTAAGGCACAATGCCTAGATTTGGAGAAGGAGATACAAGCCAAGTAAAGCAACCATTCTATCACATTCAAAACAGGTGTACACAACACTTAGGTGTAATGCCCAGATCTGCTCAACTTCAGTGCCTACCATAAGGGATACGCCAGAAATCCTAATACAGTATATTATACATAGTAAGAGCTCAAAAAAAAAAAATGTGTTCACTGTATTCAAAAGAAAACTGTTACCAACTTGTACTCAAGTTAAGAGGTTATAAAAACTAAAACCAAATTCACATTGTCCAAACTTTACCTTGCCCCACCCCTGCACATTTGTTTTTTTAACACAGTAACACCTAGGCCTGAACATGAAATCTGGAATAAGAAAATAAAGAACTGTTATACCTGCCTTTTTTCAGTTCTGTAGATGACATGTGGTTATATTTCAGGTGGCAATGCTATCTAAAAGGCCACCATTATTTCAGGAAAGAAAAGTAAAATTGACTGGCCACCTAATATGTGCCCAGCACATCCACAGAGTTCATCTCATTTCAGCTTCTCAATAACCCTAAGGCATAAGCATTACTGCCCAATTTTTATCTAAGAAAAAACTGAGGTTTGAAAGTTATGTGTCTAAGATCACCTACTAGTAATAGTATTCAAATCTAAGTCTGTACCCTTCCATCTTTCTCAACATTTATGTAATCTAAGAAGTGTTATAAAAACTACAACCAAAAATGTAAGATAACCTACTAAATAGCACATGGAAAGTGCTAAGCTGTGGGCTTCTCATTCGTCAACCATGACAAATTCATTTAGAGTATCCACCACTTACAAAACACTGTATTTCTCCCAAGGATATAATATTATCTTTGGCCAATGGGAACTGACAGTCTAGCTGGAAAAACAGGCCATTTCCACAGTTGTTAATGTCAGAAGCAACAAAAGATGTCAGGAAAGACAAGGGTTTTAGACACATTCACATAAGAATTTGTGCTGGGCGCTAGCAGCTCACACCTGTAATCCCAGCACTTTGGGAGGCTGAGACTGGAAGATCACTTAAGGCCAGTTTGAGACCAGTCTGAGAAACATAGGGAAAGCCCGTCTCTTTAAAAAAGGAGAAAAGTGGCCGGGCGCGGTGGCTCAAGCCTGTAATCCCAGCACTTTGGGAGGCCGAGACGGGTGGATCACGAGGTCAGGAGATCGAGACCATCCTGGCTAACATGGTGAAACCCCGTCTCTACTAAAAATACAAAAAACTAGCCGGGCGACATGGCGGGCGCCCGTAGTCCCAGCTACTTGGGAGGCTGAGGCAGGAGAATGGCGTGAACCCGGGAGAAGGAGCTTGCAGTGAGCTGAGATCCGGCCACTGCACTCCAGCCTGGGCGGCAGAGCGAGACTCCGTCTCAAAAAAAAAAAAAAAAAAAAAAAAAAAAGGAGAAAAGTAGCCAGGCATGGTGGTGTGCACCTGTAGTCCCAGCTACTCAGGGGGCTGAGGTGGGGGAGATCAAGGCTGCAGTGAGCTGTGATCACACCACTGCACTCCAGCCTGGGCAACAAAGTGAGACCCTGCCTCAAAAAAAAAAAAAAAAAAATTCAGTGATTTATACAAGCTGCGAACTTTGGACAAGATACTCAATTTTCCTCACCTGTAAGGGCAGGCTAAAAATCTACATCTCAGGACTCTTAATAAAGCTTAATGAGAAAATTCATGAAAAAAATAGTTAAAAACCTAACATTTGTTAACTCTTTCCCCTGTGAAGGAGCATGAACTACTAGGTGTCAGTGATTGGAAATATCAATATTTTCTGCAGCAAAGATCAAAGAATTTGATTTGCTTAAAAAAAAAAATCAAAACCAAAATTTCCAACCCTTATACTTGAAAGCTCTTTTGTGGAGACAGCTGTGTCATTTGTCAATTAGGTTTATCATTTATAACAGCAGCAGAGTTAAACATAAAGAGGGCTCACACTGTACAAAATTTAAACAAACAGGAGCACATTCATGTCAAAAGATTTTGAGGAGGTGTCATATTTTTGTGCAAAACTGCCCACCTTAAAAGGAAAACTACCATTTAAAGCAAAAATGTATGGCAACCATAGGCTATGGCACATGCCTAAATCCCATCTACTCAGGAGGCTAAGGCAAGAGGACAGCTTGAGCCCAGGGGCTTGAAGCTGTAGTGCACTATGATTGCTCCTGTGAATACCCACTGTACTCCAGTGTGGACAACACAGTAAGACCTTGACAAAAAAAAAAAAAAAAAAAAGAAAGAAAAGAAAAGAAAGAAAGAAAGAAAAAGAAAAAAGAAAAAAAGGAAAGAAAAAAAGTGGCTGGCAACTAAATGCAATCTGGTATCTAGGATTGAATCATGGCAACGGTAATCTGAACAAAGTCTTTAGTTAACAGTAATGTACCTATGTTAATTTCTAAGTTTTGACAAATGTGCAACTTTTCTATAAATCCAGAAGTATTCCAAAACATAAAAAGTTAAAAAAAAAAAGTGGATGACAAAGTAATGACATACACAGCAATTCTTACCACTTGATTTTGAATCTCCTGAGGACAGCTGGCCTTACAAAGCAAAGGCTGTGAAATCAGTCAATGCTTGCCAATTCTGTAACCTATTCTAAAGCATAACTCTACATAGAACACCTTGGGTTTAACAATACTTCTAACTTTTAAAGAGAAGTAACTTGTCCACTTTTACCTAGCATATTCTTGCAAAATACCGCCTTTATGGTAACTGAATATTGTTATTACAAAACCAGTACGTTTCTAACAGTTCTGCCTTTCTATTCTTGAATAAGACATTTACTCAATCAGAACATAAGCATCTCTTACCACATATAAGGTATAACATGAATTTGGAAGTCTAATAACAAGTGACATTTCTGAGCTTAGTGCTAAAGACAAGCATAGTGTTCGATCTGTTTCGGTAATAACACATGCAGTCGAATTCTCTTTAATCTACCACACAAAATTTAAAGAAGAGTCAATAAAGTGATGTAGAACTCAGTAAGGCATTTTTATTCCCAGGGTCAAATGATGGCCATTACTGACACTTTTTTTTTCCCAAAAGTACACCTACATTTATCAGGAAGCACAGTTAAGTGTTTGTGAACTTTACTAGCTGTGTGTTCATCAAGATGGCTGAAGCTTTCACACACTGGAGTCTACAAGTAAAGAGTTTACTTGCATACCAGAAGGCAAATCTCATGCTACAAACTGGTGTCAAAGGTTTATGGCAGCACCAATTTCAATGAGTACACCGTACACACATGCATTCATACACACAATGTCATTGATAATCTCAGTTGTGGCATTCCCTAACCCTTTTTTAATACACATGTGGAATTTAGAGGACAGTTTTCAAATTTCAAAGAAACCTTAATCATCTTTTCATAGTTCAAAAAAGGAAAAAAATAAACACAGCAATGCAGCAAAGTCATTTCTCCAGCTGAAATGACCTCCAGCTTCTTCGGGCTACTCCCGGTTTCGCAATAAGTGAATCTGAGACGCAAACCACATACACACAAGCGAAGTAAAAGCGAACACTAAAGCTTCCCCAACAGTCCCAGCAAAACCCACCTGGCCTTTCCCAATCCTCCCGCTTCCCCAGCCCTTCCCGTCTGCGTGCACGCACAGGTACCTTGACACAGACCAGGAAAAGAGAACAAGATTAATCAGCAGCCAAAATCCTGTTTTATCACTTACAGCCACTATCCAGAAGAGCGACAGTACTACTAACCTGATTTCAGGGAGGCAAAACTAAACCCAGCAGGGTACAGGAGCATAAATTATACGTGTCTGGAACGTCAACCCAGCAGCTCAAGGCAGCTCAGATGACAATTCAACGAAAAGGATTTCGCAAATGTTATCTATCTCAAATGAACATTTCCACTTGCAAACCACCCACCAACCTCTCCACTGTCAGTACCGAAATTCGGCTGAAGCAACCCGGGATATAAGCAGCAGCATTTCTTACCTTGTACAAATCTCGACATTTTAGGGGTTTAGTAAAATACTCCGGTTTGTTTTTTTTTTCTAGAGGAGTCACGCTATAGGGCAGGTCTCTCCTCCTCTCCCGCTTTAACAACCGACGTATTCTTTCTCCTCCTATATTTAACTACTTAAGGGAGTATTTATTCAAAGCCATTAAAACTGGCTCAAAAAAAAAAAAAAAAAAAAAAGAAAGAAAAGAAAGAGAAAGAAAAAGAAAAGAAAGAAATTCCTTCTCCAATTCCAAAAGATGGAAACTTGGTGCGACTGAGTCGACTTGGGAACTCCTAAGCTCCTGACACAAATGAGGGCCAGCTGGAGACTCCCGGAAAAGGTAAAACCACACGAACTTAAATTTCATCAATGAAAGAGGCGGACCTACAGCGGCTATTTCACCGCCCCCCAGTCCCCACGCCCTTCGGGGCTGGACTGCAGGAGGCACTGGCAGGCCGCGCCCCTAGCTGCCCCCTCCCCGCCTCGCCGTCCAGCCCCAAGCCGCTTCCCCCGAAAACCTCGGTTAACAGCGGCTCCCGCCCAAGCAGGGGTCGGGGAGGCGGGCGAGGCCGGCAAGCGGGGCAGTGCAACCATTTTCACCCGCCATAAATATCCTGGGACTAGGAGGCGCTACCAATTCCACGCTCTGGCGGGCCGACCCGTCGGGGCCTCAGCTCCCCCGCCTTCCCGCCTCGAGCAGTGAAACCGGCCGCAGCTTTTTCTCGGGTGGGGCCGAAGGCTACGTTGCCCCTCCCCCGCAGCGGACACTAAGGGGTAACTGGCTAGGGGTAGACCCGTGCACCGGCGCGGGAGTCCCAAGGAAGGGCCCTGACCCTTCCCACATATTCTCGCCCCGCCTGCCCTGCGCTCCTCGGAATCCCAAATTCCGCCTCTGAGACCACACAGCGGGCTAGCGAGAGGGGAGAAACACACCCATCCAGGGGGTCGCCGGAAGCCCAACCCCGCCCCTCCTCAAGCCGCCAGCGAGACCCACCTTCCTCTTCCTTTAGCAGCTGGGGAATTGGGGGCGTTTATGGCGCCCCGGGAAGAAGGCTCGCAGGCTGAGAGAAAGTCACCTCTGAGGCGCCCTTCTCTCTCTCCCTCTTCCCTCACACATGCACACCTTAGCCCCTCGCTAACGGTCGCAGCCCAGCTGCTAAGCCCCCCTTGTCCACCCGTCAGCCGGCTCCCGACACCCAAGGCCCCCACTTTCGCCTAAACACCTCCCCTCCCCCTCCATTAGGAGCAGCCCCTTCAATGCGGAAATGTCCCTGCCGCACAGACCGACAGGCGCAGTCACCAGTCAGGAGCCGAGGCGGAAGCAGGCTCTGGCCAATGAGATGTGCGGAGGTGGCAAGAGGCGGGGCATTGCGGCACCTGGGAGCCGGTCGGAGTTGGGCAATGAGCAGTACCCTGGGATCCCGCGCGTGGGAGCGGCACCTACGGCGGCGTTGCGGCCAGGGAAGCCTCGGCAGTATATCTCAATAAGGGAGAGCACCTGAGCACGACTGGTTATTTTTTTCCAATCGGTAAAAATGTTCCCGCTGACTAGGAACTGAAGAAAGCTCTGCGGATAGAGCCGGACCTCCCCACCGCAGCTGTCCCGAGGGAGCCCAGACACTTCTCAGGGGACGCTTGCTCCCCTCATCACATCTGGTTGGGGGAGGGTGAGGATGCGTTAGGGAGTAGGCAGTGGCCTGTGTGGGGCCAGCTAACAAAAGGAGGGTTTAGGCATTGAAGAAAGTGACAAGTGAAGGCTCCCTCACCGGAACCACCACCATCCCCATTGCCCGGGTTCCTAATCCTGTAGAGATTTCTGCTGTAATAGGCATTTACTTTTCTGTTCAACATGGAACTGGCTTAAGTTACTCCTCAAGAGATGCTTTTCTTTTGGTAGATTCTTGAAGTCCTCAAGGAAAAAGGATGTTAACACGGAACTTGACACCAGCCTGGGGACTGTTACAGGGCCAGCCCATGGCTTGTCAAATCACACCTGGTATCGCCAACCCCACCTGCACCTAAGACTCAGTGCGCCTGGCAACGAGTGCATTTCAGACTTTACATTTCCACTTTAAGACTCAAATAGCAGGCACCAGGACCGATGAATTGCCAGGCCTTCTCTTAAGTGCCTCCAATAAACAAGTACAGTAATTACAGAAGAGTTTGAGGCTTTGGGCAACACTAATCAACCAAGGTAAAGTGAGAATTTTTTAATGACTCATTGTCTAAACAAAGGAACTTTGATTTTTTGGTTCCACGTCTTCATATGGAAATGTTACTAGAACAACACGGAAAAGGCTAGTGAAATTTTGTTATACTAGAAAATGACAACCGTTGGTACTGTGTTTCTTAACATGAAATCCAAAAACATTACACTCGAAAACCTCTCAGCCATAAAACGAATTTTCCCCAAACAAAACCAAAGAAGTGTCTAAAATCCAGATGTCTACAGTTTAATAACAGCATTTGGAGACTGAAGATCTTAACAAAATCTCTGCATTCTTTGTGTACAGTACAAAAATTGTTCCAGCACTGAAAAAGCAGTCTTTACCAATAAGCATTAGTACCAAAATAAAATACTACCAAAAGATTTGGGCCACATAGGGTTACCTAGCCTGCAAAAGATAAAGGACAATGAAGAGATTTATTTGTTGTTGTTTTGTTTTTGTTTTTGTTTTCGTTTTGAGATAGAGTCTTGCTCTGTTGCCCAGGCTGCAGTGCAATGGCACAGTCTAGGCTCACTGCAGCCTCCGCCTCCCGGGTTCAAGTGATTCTCCTGCCTCAGCCTCCGGAGTAGCTGGGACCACAGGCTCGTGCCACCACACCTGACTACCACCTGGCTAATTTTTGTATTTTTAGTAGAGACAGGGTTTTGCCATGTTGGCCAGGCTGGTCTCAAACCCCGCCCCCCCCACCTTGTGATCCTCCTGCCTCGGCCTCCCAAAGTGCTGAGATTACAGGCATTAGCCAACGCGCCTGGCGAGTTTTTAATTATGCAAGGTTTATTATAAGAAAGAATGATCAGTTACTGTATTTTCTGCCTTCACAGAAGATTAAAGAAGAAATAGATTTTAATTGCAGCAAGAGCATTTGTTAATACCTAAGAATGGCATCTTGATTTATGAGTGATTAAATTTTGAGATGTAGTACCAAAGGTGGTTGTACACTTGCTGCCTCAAGAACGCTCCAAAAAGTAAGTAACTACCCATCTTCAGTGGTTACACCTATAGCTACTCAGTCACTAGTTCTTAGGGAAGTAGCACTCTGGAAGCCAAATTTCCAAATATTTCTAAACAGTACCTTATAAAATGAAATTTCTTTATACATCGGTATAAATTTAAATTTCGAACCCACAAACACTTTGTAAACGAGCTTCCCACTCTCTCAGAGCCACTAGGAACAACCTCACTTGACAAATCATGTGGAGATAGGAAAGAGGTGGAGTTCTTGACGGCCATGGAGCAAAGGCATGCTTAGAAAGCAGTTACCTATTTCCCTTTATGTATTTCAGTCATTGAAAAATTGCTTTCTCTGGGCAAGTGTGTGTATCTTTAATCCTTTTTTTCGTAAGATACTACTCTGGAATATCCCTTGGAGATGCATGATGTTGATAATCTGTATCATTAGAAATCTGTAACATCGGTAGATTTACAGATTTTACCTTTGCAGAAACTTGGGGTGGGGGGATCTAAAGAATGAAGATGGGGGCTGATAAGAGTGTGTGCAGGGTTAAGGAGTGAAATGGATTGCGAATTAAAAAGAAAGCCTGGAAGCCAGTTTTTGTCGGGTTCCATATGCAACCATCCAAGGATGATACAAATTCTGCCTATAATTTCTTCCTTCTTTCTACTTTCCCATAGAAGCTTGAGGAAACTCAGTCTGGTTTACCCAGTCCCATATCCTGAGATGTATAACAACTTCACCATATCTTTTTCCTTTGCTTTAGACAGGAACTTTCTATCAACAACAAGGAAACCATGTCTGCGGTCCTATTTCTAAGCATCTTTTTTGGTGCCTTTTTAGATTTAGTGCTTGGCACGGTGTCTGGTACATAGCAAAGATTCCATAAGTGTATATTGAATGACCAGTTTAGTGCCACTAAATCATTTTAACTCACAATGTTGTATTCTACCCTCCACTCTTTTTTTTTTTTTTTTTTTTTTTGTTTGAGATAGAGTTTCACTCTGTCACCTAGGCTGGAGTGCAGTGGCGCAATCTCGGCTCAATGCAGCCTCTGCCTTCTGAGTAGCTGGATTCTCCTGCCTCAGCCTCCCAAGTAGCCAGGATTACAGGTGCCCACCTGGCTAATTTTTGTATTTTTAGTAGAGACAGGGTTTTGGCGTGTTGGCTAGGCTGGTCTCGAACTCCTGACCTCAGGTGATCCTCCCGCCTCGGCCTCCCAAAGTGTGGGATTACAGTCTTAAGCCACAGGCTTGTGCCTACTCTCTACTCTTTGAGAGCCATATAAAACATAAAAAGTTTATGTTTAGAGATAAGGTTTTTTAAGTTTCAGTTATTTCCACCTGGGAGGTGAACCTGGGCCAAAGTATAAGAATAATAGCAGCAGATGTCCTGATGACTTTACAATAAGCTGTGCTAACTACCCATGAGCATTATCTAATAAGGAGTGGTTTAGGAATTGTTAAAGTATGAAATAAGTATACAGATTATCAATGTGTGGTCTTTTATTTTTTTCTTGCCTGTCCTGCCCTATCCTCTACATTCAAGAAAATAAAGCAGTGTAGTTTGAGTGAACATGTAACAGGCATAAAAATTTCTGTGTCATGCCCAACATGTTTAGCCAAGAGACCAGGCAACAGTTATTCACTGGACTGTTGCCCATACTCAATATTGGCTCCCGTCTGTACCCATCTAAATCCTAGGCCACCCACATGAGAGAGGAAAAAGGGGCTACTGTTACTCAGTCAGCAGTTGCCAGTTACTGACTACATCTAACAATAGGGCATTTCACTTGAGTAAAAAGGTAACCAAACAGGCTTAACTGGAAAAAGATATCAAATTATATCTATGAGGTGGACTACTAATGAATGAGTTGTCTAAAAATGAATGGGTTTCCAAATACTTGAGGAAGAGAAAGACTTCGTTCTTTCCTGTTGCCAACACCCTGTTGTTAATGAACCAGGAAGTTTGCTGAAACAAGTTGTGAATTTAAATTATGAAATATCCTTCCGTTTGTTCACAGTATGATTTTTAAGTTATATTTGAGAGTTATATAACTTTTACATCAGAACAGTAGCAGTTATTTCAAATAACTGAGATGCTTTTAAAAAAATGAAGTTAGTTCACATTATGGATTGTGAATTAATGGTTCATAAACCAATCTTCTAAGTGGTTTTAAAAGTCATTAGGCTCCCAAGCATGTTTAATCAAAACATGCATTATGTTGTTCATGTTTATCAATAATTCCCCTCTAGATTCTCCTTTGAAAGTTGAAGGAAGCAGGTCCTTACTATTTTGTTTTCTGTTTAGTCTGTTCTGCATGTTCCCCAGAGGAGAGTGTTGGTGAGAAATGGTGACACCCATGAGGTTGTTGTATTTCTGTCATGTGCAAAACTGTATCTCCAAATCGTGCCCGCCCCTTTGATTATAGAGGCAGTAGAGCCATTCCCTTTAGTGAATAGGCCCAGGAATAAACATAAATGAATATCCTATATTGTCTCAGGATTTTTAACAAGCATAGATTGTAATGTGATTATAATTTGGAAAGATAAAAAAACTAATAAGAAATAAACCATCTTTCACCAAACTCATAGATAGAATAAATACTATTTTGGTTTACTGTAGTGATATATGTATAGATGATCAGGTTACTTACTGACTTTGAAATCCTCATAGAGAAGAGCTGTGAAAGAGAAAAGCATTCAATTTAATTCTATTTTTTCTCCCTCTTTCAACTATATTAAAGATTCCCTGTTGTGCATTCCATCAAATGGCTTTTGATGGTTTTCTGAACATCTCTGCCTCTGGTCTAGTTTATTAAATTTCCTGCCAGTGCCACCACTGGGAAGGGAAGGATAAAGAACTTCTGTTTCCTAACTTAGTCTCAGGGAATTTATTTTAAGCATTTCACACCCACCAACCTAACTAAATATTAAAAAGAATATTCTCAGCCGGGTGCAATGGCTCACACCTGTAATCCCAGCACTTTGGGAGGCCAAGGCTGGTGGATCATCTAAGGTCGGGAGTTTAAGAGCAGCCTAGCCAACATGCTGAAACCCAGTCTCTACTAAAACACAAAAATTAGCCGGGCTTGGTGGCAGGCGCCTGTAATCCTAGCTACTTGGGAGGCTAAGGCACAAAAATCACTTGAACCTGGGAAGCAGAGGTTGCAGTGAACCGAGGTCGTGCCACTGCACTCCAGCCTGGGCTACAGAACAAGACTTTGTCTCAAAAAATAAAAATAAAATACAGAGAAGATTCTCAGGACCGCTCTTTGCTCTTTGGGTGAAGATTAAATAATTGAATAATTCTATGTCATTAAATGGATAATATGATTAGAGAATAAAAGGTAACTTTTTTCTCTCTAGAATGAAAAAGAGGAGGAATGTCATATTTAGAGAAAAAACTACAGGAAAAATATGGAATGTTAATGTTAACTTCTGGTGCCATTTTATTTTTTTTAATTTAATTTAAGTTAATTTTTTTCTTTTTTTTTTTTTTTTTTTAGATCACACAGCTACTGTGTGACAGAACCAGGATCTGAACTGAGGCTATCTGACTCCAAAAACCCACAGGGAGGAAAATTTTCTCCCTTTGGTTTCTGGAGGTTGATTTGCTGCCCCTCTCCATCAAAACAGGAGGAGTGCAATGGTCAGGCCTTTATCAGATCAGGGACAAGTAATCTCTTAATGACTGACATTCCCTAGTATTACTGTCTTCTTCTTCTTTTTTTTTTTTTTTTTTTTTCAAGATGGAGTCTCACTCTGTCGCCCAAGCGGTGCAATCTTGGCTCACTGCAACCTCCGCCTCCTAGGTTCAAGCAATTCTCCTGCCTCAGTCTCCCAAGTAGTTGGGATTACAGGGGCCTGCCACCTCACCTGGCTAATTTCTGTATTTTTTTGGTAGAGACAGGGTTTCACTATGTTGGCCAGGCTTGTCTCAAACTCCGGACCTCAAGTGATCTGCCCACCTTGGCCTCCCAAAGTGCTGGGATTACAAGTGTGAGCCACCACACCTGACTTCTGGTGCCATTTTAAATTGCACTTCAATTTTTTTTTTTTTTTTTTAGTTTCAGTAAGAATACACAGCTTAAAAAAAAAATCCAGATAGTACCAAAATTCCAATAATGAATAGCCGTACTTTTTTCTATAAAGTACTTTAAAATAATGGTGAAGCTTTAATTTGTAAAACATGCATGCATTGTTGGATCAGTCAGACCAAAACTACTTTGGATGCCACAAAAAGGGCACTTCAGCTGCTAACAAAAAATATTCGATGTCTATGAAATCAGAGTTTCAGAGCCAGCAGAGCTGCACCATCCAGGAGCTCCATGTTGGCTGCAATGTGCTGCGCACAGCCAAGGAGGTAGGTATTCCATTATCTGGACATCTACTTCAGGAACCAGCTGCTGAACATACCACTGTTCAGCTTAGATAAGAGGCCTTTGGAATTATTAGATGTTTTCCATCATCCACTCTCCCTGTGGAGGCTGTTCCTCTTGGCCACCTTCCAGGAAGCTCTGGTAAATGCTGCTAGCAGCTGGAATGCAACCAGGCCAGGGGCTCCCAACTTGCGTGCCTCAGGCCTGAAAGGATCAATATCATGCTTCACAGCTTTAAGTCATTCAAAACATATAATTAGAAAATTCTGGTCTATATTACCTCTCTCACAACTGCTGAGCAGCATATTTTAAAAAAAGAGAGAGAATTTGGAGCAGAGAGCAGTACTGGAAGAAAGAGGCCATTCTCAATTTTCAGTGACTTACAACAAGAGTTTGCAAAGAAAATGTTAGAGGTCAGCAACTTACTGAAGTTCTAGCTTTGCATGGATCTGTATAGCAACAAATTAAAAACAGGACTATTTGAGTAATAGAAATAAATTTATTGAAGACTACTGTCTGAATTTGGAGCATCACAGACAGACTGAGAGACTTTCAGCTGTTTGATATGTAAGCCTTTCTAACACAGACCAGCATGGGATGGAGACCAGATAAAGTCACAAATGGAGTAATAGGATAATGAAAGAAAAAAGCATACAGATAGACCTTTGCTTAAGCCATGTTAGGCTGAAGGTTTTACCAGTTTCCTAGTGAGAAGGAATAAAACAGTGCTAAAACCACATTGATATTTATTTGAAATTTGTGTGGGGGTGTGTGTGTATATATTATATATGTTGGCATACACTTACACATGTTCACATATTTGTTTATAATTTACATTCTTATTCTAAAAAGAATTTGAGGCCAAGCAAGGTGTATATATTCCTGATTAAGTTCATTGCTTAGTAAACTGACCATACTGTAGTTCATTCTATAGTGGAAATTCACTTTAGTCATTCTCATCTAAAATTCTTTTTCTTATCTTTAGATTGTCATGTTAAAGAACCTTTTCTTATATTATTTTTTAAATGGCTTTTTCTCAACCCAGTGAACCCAAGTGATAACACTCTAGATTCTGGGTCTAGAAAGAGTTAGGAAATAAGCAAAATTCCTCAACATTATGGGTGATATTCTAGATTATTCTAGGTATTCCTAGATATTCTAGGTATGCTGTATATTACATGGTCAGTCTCTGAAACTGTAAACACTGAAGTCTCTTCAAAAGAATCTCCACAAAGTATGTACCATCACGTAAGGGTTGGTTGGTTTTAATTTATTGGTGTTTTTTCTGTTTTCGCATATTGGTGTCTAGGGAAGCAGAGGAGTACATTGGAAAAAGCAGAGTTTGGAAAATAGGTCTTGTTTTTTAATTTCAAATTTTGTTACTTAGAACCTGAGTAACCTTGGATAAATTACTTGGATAACCTTATGAACCTTAATTTCCTCACTTAAAGATGAGAATGACAACTAATAGCTTGTCTCGCCAGACAGAGACAGAGACAGAGACAGAGTTATTATATAATATAATACAGAGGTTTTTTTTTTTTTTTTGAGATGGAGTCTCGCTCTGTCACCCAGGCTGGCATGCAGTGGCACAGCCTCAGCTCACTGCAACCTCCATCTCCCGGGTTTAAGCGATTCTCCTGCCTCAGCCTCTCGAGTAGCTGGGATTACAGGCGCCTGCCACCATGCCCGGCTAGTTTTTATATTTTTAGTAGAGACGGGGTTTCACTATGTTGGCCAGGCTGGTCTTGAACTCCTGACCTCAAGTGATCCTCCCACCTCAGCGTCCCAAAGTGCTGGGATCACAGGTGTGAGCCACTGTGCGTAGCCTGAGTTATTATAAAGATCTTCTCGCTCTGTTAGCACAGAGTATAAGTTCAACTAATGATTATTCCCTGTATTGCCCTGTCATAACATTAATCTCAAGTTATTGTTATTTCTCGATTTACTATTATTACTTATTAAATATTTATTTCCCCTCCATAGACTATAAGCTCTTTAAGAGCAAGGACCATGTCTCTCTTGTATCCCCAGAGTTTATCATAGTGCTTGACACATAATAGGCACTCAAAAGAAATTTGTTCAATGAATTATCAAATGAGATATTTATGAATGAATTTAAAAACTGTAGAGTACTGTATAGGTGTATATTAGAGTTTTCCCATTATTTCTATTGGAAACATGTTTTGAATGGCAAATAATCAACTTATAAATGTACTTTTGTAACACAAAAGTGATCACTTCTCAGCAAGTCCTGCAGTAATAGATTGTTTGCAGAGATGGCCACAAGTCTTCCCATCCCTGTGCCCCTTGCTCTTTTGCAGTGTGACTTTGTCACTCCTCCCATTAGGAGGTGGAATGTTTTCCCCTCCGACACCTGGAGTCTATGTTGGCCTGGTGATTTTCTTTGACCAATAGAATACAGCAGAAGTAATGTTATGTGACTTCTAAGCCTTGACCGCAAGAAGCTTTTCAGTTTTCAACCTCATGCCTTGGAATACTGACCTGAGACTGCTGCATGAGGAAGGCCATTATTACCTGCTGGAAAATGACAAGCTACATGAAGTAAAGATGAGTTTTTCCAGTTGAGGCCCCCCTAGACCAAACAGTACAGACAAATAGACTGCCAGACGCGTTGTAGCCCATCTTAGGCTATCCAGCTCTCGTTAAACTGCCTAATGAGTGGAACTGGCCACATGAGTGAACTAGGTAAGAGTAGTAGAAGGATCACCCAGATAAGCTATATCCAGTGCAGTGTATTGATACATTGTAAAAGTTAATTGATATCGTAATTGTAGTATCAAAGAAAATTCAAACCACACTTAAATGAGTGGCTCTTTGCTTAGTCCCAGAACTGCTCTACATCTTTCCACAATGGGACTATGTTTTCAGCCCACACATTTTTCACCTCTAAACTGTGTTCTCCAAATCATTCTGAGGAAGAGATCTCCTTTTATCACTTTCCTTGTCAAAGCAATGCCCCCAAACTCAGAGATCTGCTTTTCCACTACAGTTCTGAAGATTCTTTAAATGGAAAAAGATTGATGTTAAAATCTGTTTTTACACATGATTTAAACATATTGCTTTGGATATTTGCTGTATATACACAAATATTCCATACAGTGTTTTAATAGTTTAAAAACATTTTAAACATTTAAAAACTATTTAAATGTTTAAAAACGAGGATATAATTCAAATATCACTAATATGGGGATTTAAATTATGTTAAATACATTTAGCATCAATATAAAAGGATAGTGTCACTCTTTAAAAGATGTGGTGGCAGTGTGTATATTGACAAAGATATTCTTTATGTCTCAAGTGGAAAAAAGATCAGCCGTATAATGACCTGTGGAGCAAGTATGCCATATAGAAAGTCAAGAACCAAGGCTCTGAAACAGATCATTGTGTATTCTAGGAGAAAGGAGACTGGAGTGAGGAAATGAGTAAGTGCAGAATGGCAAGAGGCAAGAAATTAGTTTGGAGAGGCAAGAAATGAGTTTGGAGGGCTGGCTGTATATGTTTTAAATTTATCCTAAATGCAGTATAAAGCAATCTAATCCTTTTAAGCAGAGAACTGACATGACCTGATTTACATTTTTAAGAGTTTAGAGATATATTTTGAAAGTGGAAATAACAGGAATTACTGATGGCTTAGATGAGGAGGGAGTTGTTAGGAGGAGGGAATGAAAAGGAAGAGTCAAGGGGAACAGTTAACCATAGGACCATTTTTTGAGTGGTAAAGGGTGAAGGAGATCCAGATTTAGAGAAAGAGATTCATTTTGGCCGTTTTAATTTTGAAATGCCTAGGAGACGGACAAGACAGAGGTCAAGAAGATATTTAAAGATGTGAGTCTGAAACTCAGAAAAAAAATCTAGCCAACTGATATAAATTTAGGAATTGTCAGCATATAGTTTTTAAACAATGAGAATGGATGAGAGCATATAGGGAGAAGACACAGAGTAGAAAAGTGGGTATAAACTCCATCATTTAGAGCTCACATAGAGAAAGAAAAACTGAGAATGAGGAAGAATAGCCAATTATTTAAGAAAACCAGGATAATGTGTGCTATAGAGCCCAGAGAGGAGGGTATCAGATATGGCCAGTTATGAAGGTTCAGTTAACTGTGGAGAGAAAAAAGAGTCAGCCAAACAAAAGTTGTCAGTTACCCTTATAAGAGCAGTAGAGTGATAGGAAGATTAAAGTAGACTGAATTTTGTCATTTATTGGCAACATCGATTATTAGATGACTATTATTAGATTATTCAAGCAGCAATACCTTTATAGTTCTGAGAAAAAATTATTCGGAACCTACAATTCTATAGACAAAACATTTAGGGATGAGGATAAATTAAAGATGTTCTCACCTTTTTTTGACTTTTTACCCATTTCAGGGGAAAAAAATTGCTTAAGGAATTGTTCTAGCAAAATAAGAAGAGAACTGAAGAAAGAACATGAGATCCCAGTTAGGAGATCTCAGTAATGGGGTTCCAGTAAAAATCTGTTGTAGGTGTACAATAAAAAGGTATTTAAGGACCACAAATATTTAGGCCATTAAGAAAATTGATAATAATAGGACAAGAAGCTAGAAGATTTCAGAGAATGGCTTTAAGAAAAAAGTACATTTACTTTATGAAATAGCATTATTAAAACCGTAATCATCTTTATGATATGCTGATGATGCTTCTCGTCATCAAGACAGAAGAAATACAATTGAAATCTTTAGTAAAGGCAAAAAAATTATATGAGCCATGGCTCGAAGATGAAATGAACTAAAATGTGTCATTATTATGAGTAATCAATGGACATAATAAGAAAAGAAAATCCGTTTGACATTGACACCTAGAACATTCTCCTTCAATAGAAGCAGATTAAATAACACAGTTTACATTCCTCTTCTCACACGTCCATTCATACCACTTGATTCTGCAGTGAATAAGATTTACAAAATTATAATGCTGAAAAAATCTTTAATTTTCAAAATAAAAGACAAAATTTAAGACAAACTGCACAAGACAATTATTCTAACAGAGCAAATAATACAAATATCAACAGTGTAAAAGTACTGGTGTAGCCCATGGTATTTGGGAAATGGAAGGAAGTGAAAGGATAATTTTTTTTTTTTTATACTTTAAGTTCTAGGGTACATGTGCACAATGTGCAGGTTTGTCACGTATGTATACATGTGCCATGTTAGTGTGCTGCACCCATCAGCTCATCATTTACATTAGGTATATCTCCTAATGCTATCCCTCCCCACCCCCCCAACAGGACCCGGTGTGTGATGATCCCCTTTCTGTGTCCAAGTGATCTCATTGTTCAATTCCCACCTATGAGTAAGAACATACGGTATTTGGTTTTCTGTTCTTACGATAGTTTGTGAGAATGATGGTTTCCAACTTCATCCATTTCCCTACAAAGGAAAAGGACAAGAACTCATCCTTTTTCATGGCTGTATAGTATTCCATGGTGTATATGTGCCACATTTTCTTTTTTATTTATTAATTTATTTATTTTTATTATACTTCAAGTTCTAGGGTACATGTGCATAACGTGCAGGTTTGTTACATATGTATACTTGTGCCATGTTGGTGTGCTGCACCCACCTACTCGTCAGCACCCATCAATTCATCATTTATATCAGGTATAACTCCCCAATGCAATCCCTCCCCCCTCCCCCCTCCCCATGATAGGCCCCAGTGTGTGATGTTCCCCTTCCCGAGTCCAAGTGATCTCATTGTTCAGTTCCCACCTATGAGTGAGAACATGCGGTGTTTGGTTTTCTGTTCTTGTGATAGTTTGCTAAGAATGATGGTTTCCAGCTGCATCCATGTCCCTACAAAGGACGCAAACTCATCCTTTTTTATGGCTGCATAGTATTCCATGGTGTATATGTGCCACATTTTCTTAATCCAGTCTGTCACAGATGGACATTTGGGTTGATTCCAAGTCTTTGCTATTGTGAATAGTGCTGCAATAAACATATGTGTGTATGTGCCTTTATAGCAGCATGACTTATAATCCTTTGGGTATATCCCCAGTAATGGGATGGTTAGGATGAATGGTATTTCTAGTTCTAGATCCTTGAGGAATCGCCACACTGTCTTGCACAATGATTGAACTAGTTTACAGTCCCACCAACAGTGTAAAAGTGTTCCTATTTCTCCACATCCTCTCCAACACCTGTTGTTTCCTGATTTTTTAATGATTGCCATTCTAACTGGTTTGAGATGGTATCTCATTGTGGTTTTGATTTGCATTTCTCTGATGGCGAGTGATGATGGGCATTTTTTCATGTGTCTGTTGGCTGTATGAATGTCTTCTTTTGAGAATGTCTGTTCATATCCTTTGCCCACTTTTTGATGAGGTTGTTTGTTTTTTTCTTGTATATTTGTTTGAGTTCTTTGTAGATTCTGGATATTAGCCCTTTGTCAGATGAGTAGATTGCAAAACTTTTCTCCCATTCTGTAGGTTGCCTGTTCACTCTGATGGTAGTTTCTTTTGCTGTGCAGAAGCTCTTTAGTTTAATTAGATCCCATTTGTCAATTTTGGCTTTTGCTGCCGTTGCTTTTGGTGTTTTAGACATGAAGTCCTTGCCAATGCCTATGTCCTGAATGGTACTACCTAGATTTTATTCTAGGGTTTTTATGGTATTAGGTCTAACATTTAAGTCTCTAATCCATCTTGAATTAATGTTCGTATAAGGAGTAAGGAAAGGCTCCAGTTTCAGCTTTCTACTTATGGCTAGCCAATTTTCCCAGCACCATTTATTAAATAGGGAATCCTTTCCCCATTTCTTGTTTCTCTCAGGTTTGTCAAAGATCAGATGGCTGTAGATGCGTGGTATTATTTCTGAGGACTCTGTTCTGTTCCATTGGTCTATATCTCTGTTTTGGTACCAGTACCATGCTGTTTTGGTTACTGTAGCCTTGTAGTATAGTTTGAAGTCAGGTAGCGTGACGCCTCCAGCTTTGTCCTTTTGACTTAGGATTGTCTTGGCAATGCGGGCTCTTTTTTGGTTCCATATGAACTTTAAAGCAGTTTTTTCCAATTCTGTGAAGAAACTCATCGGTAGCTTGATGGGGATGGCATTGAATCTATAAATAACCTTGGGCAGTATGGCCATTTTCACGATATTGATTCTTCCTATCCATGAGCATGGTATGTTCTTCCATTTGTTTGTGTCCTCTTTGATTTCACTGAGCAGTGGTTTGTAGTTCTCCTTGAAGAGGTCCTTGACATCCCTTATAAGTTGGATTCCTAGGTATTTTATTCTCTTTGAAGCAATTGTGAATGGAAGTTCATTCCTGATTTGGCTCTCTGTTTGTCTGTTACTGGTGTATAAGAATGCTTGTGATTTTTGCACATTAATTTTGTATCCTGAGACTTTGCTGAAGTTGCTTATTAGCTTAAGGAGATTTTGGGCTGAGACGATGGGGTTTTCTAAATATACAATCATGTCATCTGCAAACAGGGACAATTTGACTTCTTCTTTTCCTAACTGAATACCCTTGATTTCTTTCTCTTGCCTGATTGTCCTAGCCAGAACTTCCAACACTATGTTGAATAGGAGTGGTGAGAGAGGTCATCCCTGTCTTGTGCCAGTTTTCAAAGGGAATTTTTCCAGTTTTTGCCCATTCAGTATGATATTAGCTGTGGATTTGTCATAAATAGCTCTTATTATTTTGAGGTACGTTCCATCAATACCGAATTTATTGAGCGTTTTTAGCCTGAAGGGCTGTTGAATTTTGTCAAAAGCCTTTTCTGCATCTATTGAGATAATCATGTGGTTCTTGTCTTTGGTTCTGTTTATATGCTGGATTATGTTTATTGATTTGCGAATGTTGAACCAGCCTTGCATCCCAGGGATGAAGCCCACTTGATCATGGTGAATAAGCTTTTTGATGTGCTGCTGAATCTGGTTTGCCAGTATTTTATTGAGGATTTTTGCATCGATGTTCATCAGGGATATTGGTCTAAAATTCTCTTTTTTTGTTGTGTCTCTGCCAGGCTTTGGTATCAGGATGATGTTGGCCTCATAAAATGAGTTAGGGAGGATTCCCTCTTTTTCTATTGATTGGAATAGTTTCAGAAGGAATGGTACCAGCTCCTCCTTGTACCTCTGGTAGAATTCAGCTGTGAATCCATCTGGTCCTGGACATTTTTTGGTGGGTAGACTATTGATTGTTGCCTCCATTTTGGAGCCTGCTATTGGTCTATTCAGGGATTCAACTTCTTCCTGGTTTAGTCTTGGGAGAGTGTAAGTGTCCAGGAAATTATCCATTTCTTCTAGATTTTCTAGTTGATTTGCGTAGAGGTGTTTATAGTATTCTCTGATGGTAGTTTGTATTTCTATGGGGCCGGTGGTGATATCCCCTTTATCATTTTTTATTGCGTCTATTTGATTCCTCTCTCTTTTCTTCTTTATTAGTCTTGCTAGTGGTCTGTCAATTTTGTTGATCTTTTCAAAAAACCAACTCCTGGATTCATTGATTTTTTGGAGGGTTTTTTGTGTCTCTATCTCCTTCAGTTCTGCTCTGATCTTAGTCATTTCTTGCCTTCTGCTAGCTTTTGAATGTGTTTGCTCTTGCCTCTCTAGTTCTTTTAATTGTGATGTTAGAGTGTCAATTTTAGATCTTTCCTGCTTTCTCTTGTGGGCATTTAGTGCTATAAATTTCCCTCTACACACTGCTTTAAATGTGTCCCAGAGATTCTGGTATGTTGTATCTTTGTTCTCATTGATTTCAAAGAACATCTTTATTTCTGCTTTCATTTCGTTATGTACCCAGTAGTCATTCAGGAGCAGGTTGTTCAGTTTCCATGCAGTTGAGCGGTTTTGATTGAGTTTCTTAGTCCTGAGATCTAGTTTGATTGCACTGTGGTCTGAGAGACAGTTTGTTATAATTTCTGTTCTTTTACATTTGCTGAGGAGTGCTTTACTTCCAATTATGTGGTCAATTTTGGAATAAGTGCGATGTGGTGCTGAGAAGAATGTATATTCTGTTGATTTGGGGTGGAGAGTTCTATAGATGTCTATTAGGTCCGCTTGCTGCAGAGATGAGTTCAATTCCTGGATATCCTTGTTAACTTTCTGTCTCGTTGATCTGTCTAATGTTAACAGTGGCGTAGGGCCGGGCACGGTGGCTCAAGCCTGTAATCGCAGCACTTTGGGAGGCCGAGACGGGTGGATCACGAGGTCAGGAGATCGAGACCATCCTGACTAACACGGTGAAACCCCGTCTCTACTAAAAAATACAAAAAACTAGCCGGGCGAGGTGGCAGGCGCCTGTAGTCCCAGCTACTCGGGAGGCTGAGCCAGGAGAATGGCCTGAACCCGGGAGGCAGAACTTGCAGTGAGCTGAGATCCGGCCACTGCACTCCAGCCTGGGTGACAGAGCGAGACTCTGTCTCCAAAAAAAAAAAAAAAAAAAAAAAAAACAGTGGCGTGTTGAAGTCTCCCATTATTATTGTATGAGAGTCTAAGTCTCTTTGTAAGTCTCTAAGGACTTGCTTTATGAATCTGGGTGCTCCTGTATTGGGTGCATATATATTTAGGATAGTTAGCTCTTCCTGTTGAATTGATCCCTTTACCATTATGTAATGGCCTTCTTTGTCTCTTTTGATCTTTGATGGTTTAAAGTCTGTTTTATCAGAGACTAGGATTGCAACCCTTGCTTTTTTTTGTTCTCCATTTGCTTGGCAGATCTTCCTCCATCCCTTTATTTTGAGCCTATGTATGTCTCTGCATGTGAGATGGGTCTCCTGAATACAGCAGAATGATGGGTCTTGACTCTTTATCCAGTTTGCCAGTCTGTGTCTTTTAATTGGAGCATTTAGTCCATTAACATTTATGGTTAATATTGTTATGTGTGACCTTGATCCTGCCATTATGATATTAACTGGTTATTTTGCTCGTTCGTTGATGCAGTTTCTTCCTAGCCTCGATGGTCTTTACATTTTGGCATGTTTTTGCAATGGCTGGTACCGGTTGTTCCTTTCCATGTTTAGGGCTTCCTTCAGGGTCTCTTGTAAGGCAGGCCTGGTGGTGACAAAATCTCTAAGCATTTGCTTATCTGTAAAGGATTTTATTTCTCCTACACTGATGAAACTTAGTTTGGCTGGATGTGAAATTCTGGGTTTAAAATTCTTTTCTTTAAGAACGTTGAATATTGGACCCCACTCTCTTCTGGCTTGGAGAGTTTCTGCCGAGAAGTCTGCTGTTAGTCTGATGGGCTTCCCTTTGTGGGTAACCCGACCTTTCTCTCTGGCTGCCCTTAAGATTTTTTCCTTCATTTCAACTTTGGTGAATCTGGCAATTATGTGTCTTGGAGTTGCTCTTCTGGAGGAGTATCTTTGTGGCGTTCTCTGTATTTTCTGAATTTGAAAATTGGCCTGCCCTACTAGGTTGGGGAAGTTCTCCTGGATGATATCCTGAAGAGTGTTTTCCAAGTTGGTTCCATTTTCCCCCTCACTTTCAGGCACCCCAATCAGACGTAGATTTGGTCTTTTTGCATAATCCCATACTTCTTGCAGGCTTTGTTCATTTCTTTTTCTTCTTTTTTCTTGTGGTTTCTCTTCTCGCTTCATTTCATTCATTTGATCCTCAATCGCTGATACTCTTTCTTCCAGTTGATCGAGTCGGTTACTGAAGCTTGTGCATTTGTCACGTATTTCTCGTGTCATGGTTTTCATCTCTGTCATTTCGTTTATGACCTTCTCTGCATTAATTAGTCTAGCTGTCAATTCTTCCACTCTTTTTTCAAGATTTTTAGTTTCTTTGCGCTGGGTACGTAATTCCTCCTTTAGCTCTGAGAAGTTTGATGGACTGAAGCCTTCTTCTCTCATCTCATCAAAGTCATTCTCTGACCAGCTTCGATCCGTTGCTGGCGATGGGCTGCGCTCCTTTGCAGGGGGAGATGCGCTCTTATTTTTTGAATTTCCAGCTTTTCTACCCTGCTTTTTCCCCATCTTTGTGGTTTTATCTGTCTCTGGTCTTTGATGATGGTGATGTACTGATGGGGTTTTGGTATAGGTGTCCTTCCTGTTTGATAGTTTTCCTTCTGACAGTCAGGACCCTCAGCTATAGGTCTGTTGGAGATTGCTTGAGGTCCACTCCAGACCCTGTTTGCCTGGGTATCAGCAGCAGAGGTTGCAGAAGATAGAATATTGCTGAACAGCGAGTGTACCTGTCTGATTCTTACTTTGGAAGCTTCCTCTCAGGGGTGTACTCCACCCTGTGAGGTGTGGGGTGTCAGACTGCCCCTAGTGGGGGATGTCTCCCAGTCAGGCTACTCAGGGGTCAGGGACCCACTTGAGCAGACAGTCTGTCCGTTCTCAGATCTCAACCTCCATGTTGGGAGATCCACTGCTCTCTTCAAAGCTGTCAGACAGAGTCGTTCGCGTCTGCACAGGCCTCTGCTGCTTCCCCTGTTGTTTTTTAGCTGTGCCCTGTCCCCAGAGGTGGAGTCTACAGAGACAGGGAGGTTTCCTTGAGCTGCTGTGAGCTCCACCCAGTTCGAGCTTCCCAGCGGCTTTGTTTACCTACTTAAGCCTCAGCAATGGCGGGCACCCCTCCCCCAGCCTCGCTGCTGCCTTGTGGTTAGATCGCCACAGACTGCTGTGTTAGCAATGAGGGCGGCTCCGTGGGCGTGGGACCCTCTGGGCCAGGTGTGGGATATATTCTCCTGGTGTGCCAGTTTGCTTAAAGCGCAGTATTGGGGTGGGAGTTACCTGATTTTCCAGGTGTTGTGTGTCTCAGTTCCCCTGTGTGCCACATTTTCTTAATCCAGTCTGTCACTGATGGACATTTGGGTTGATTCCAAGTCTTTGCTATTGTGAATAGTGCTGCAATAAACATATGTGTGTATGTGCCTTTATAGCAGCATGACTTATAATCCTTTGGGTATATCCCCGGTAATGGGATGGTTAGGATGAATGGTATTTCTAGTTCTAGATCCTTGAGGAGTCGCCACACTGTCTTGCACAATGATTGAACTAGTTTACAGTCCCACCAACAGTGTAAAAGTGTTCCTATTTCTCCACATCCTCTCCAGCACCTGTTGTTTCCTGATTTTTTAATGATTGCCATTCTAACTTATGTGAGATGGTATCTCATTGTGGTTTTGATTTGCATTTCTCTGATGGCCAGTGATGAGCATTTTTTCATGTGTCTGTTGGCTGTATGAATGTCTTCTTTTGAGAAGTGTCTGTTCATATCCTTTGCCCACTTTTTGATGGGGTTGTTTGTTTTTTTCTTGTAAATTTGATTGAGTTCTTTATAGGTTCTGGATAAAAGCCCTTTGTCAGATGAGTAGATTGCAAAAATTTTCTCCCATTCTGTAGGTTGCCTGTTCACTCTGATGGTAGTTTCTTTTGCTGTGCAGAAGCTCTTTAGTTTAATTAGATCCCATTTGTCAATTTTGGCTTTTGTTGCTGTTGCTTGTGGTGTTTTAGACATGAAGTCCTTGCCCATGCCTATGTCCTGAATGGTATTACCTAGGTTTTCTTCTAGGGTTTTTATGGTTTTAGGTCTAACATTTAAGTCTCTAAGCCATCTTGAATTAATTTTCGTATAAGGAGTAAGGAAGGGATCCAGTTTCAGCTTTCTACTTATGGCTAGCCAATTTTCCCAGCACCATTTATTAAATAGGGAATCCTTTCCCCATTTCTTGTTTCTCTCAGGTTTGTCAAAGATCAGATGGCTGCAGATGTGTGGTATTATTTCTGAGGACTCTGTTCTGTTCCATTGGTCTGTATCTCTGTTTTGGTGCCAGTACCATGCTGTTTTGGTTACTGTAGACTTGTAATATAGTTTGAAGTCAGGTAGCATGATGCCTCCAGCTTTGTTCATTTGGCTTAGGATTGTCTTGGCAATGCAAGCTCTTTTTTGGTTTCATATGAACTTTAAAGCAGTTTTTTCCAATTCTGTGAAGAAAGTCATTTGTAGTTTGATGGGGATGGCATTGAATCTATAAATTACCTTGGGCAGTATGGCCATTTTCACAATATTGATTCTTCCTATCCATGAGCATGGTATGTTCTTCCATTTGTTTGTGTCCTCTTTGATTTCACTGAGCAGTGGTTTGTAGTTCTCCTTGAAGAGGTCCTTGACATCCCTTATAAGTTGGATTCCTAGGTATTTTATTCTCTTTGAAGCTATTGTGAATGAGAGTTCATTCATGATTTGTCTCTCTGTCTGTTACTGGTGTATAAGAATGCTTGTGATTTTTGCACATTGATTTTGTATCCTGAGACTTTGCTGAAGTTGCTTATTAGCTTAAGGAGATTTTGGGCTGAGACAATGGGGTTTTCTACGTGTACAATCATGTCAGTCATCTGCAAACAGGGACAATTTGACTTCTTCTTTTCCTAACTGAATACCCTTTATTTCTTTCTCCTGCCTGATTGCCCTAGCCAGAACTTCCAACACTGTGTTGAACAGGAGTGGTGAGAGAGGTCATCCCTGTCTTGTGCCAGTTTTCAAAGGGAATTTTTCCAGTTTTTGCCCATTCAATATGATATTTGCTGTGGGTTTGTCATAAATAGCTCTTATTATTTTGAGATACGTTCCATCAATACCGAATTTATTGAGAGTTTTTAGCATGAAGGGCTGTTGAATTTTGTCAAAAGCCTTTTCTGCATCTATTGAGATAATCATGTGGTTTTTGTCTTTGGTTCTGTTTATATGCTGAATTACATTTATTGATTTGCGTATATTGTACCAGTCTTGCATCCCAGGGATGAAGCCCACTTGATCACGGTGGATAAGGTTTTTGATGTGCTGCTGGATTCGGTTTGCCAGTATTTTATTGAGGACTTTTGCATCGATGTTCATCAGGGATACTGTCTAAAATTCTCTTTTTTTGTTGTATCTCTGTCAGGCTTTAGTATCAGGATGATGTTGGCCTCATAAAATGAGTTAGGGAGGATTCCCTCTTTTTCTATTGATTGGAATAGTTTCAGAAGGAATGGTACCAACTCCTCCTTGTGCCTCTGGTAGAATTTGACTGTGAATCCTTCTGGTCCTGGAGTTTTTTGGTTGGTAGGCTATTAATTATTGCCTCAATTTCAGAGCCTGGTATTGGTCTATTCAGGGATTCACCTTCTTCCTGGTTTAGTCTTGGGAGAGTGTAAGTGTCCAGGAAATTATCCATTTCTTCTAGGTTTTCTAGTTTATTTGCGTAGAGGTGTTTATAGTATTCTCTGATGGTAATTTGTATTTCTGTGGGGTCGGTGGTGATATCCCCTTTATCATTTTTTATTGCGTCTATTTGATTCTTCTCTCTTTTCTTCTTTATTAGTCTTGCTAGCAGTCTATCAATTTTGTTGATCTTTTCAAAACACCAGTTCCTGGATTCATTGATTTTTTGGAGGGTTTCTTGTGTCTCTATCTCCTTCAGTTCTGCTCTGATCTTAGTTATTTCTTGCCTTCTGCTGGCTTTTGAATGTGTTTCCTCTTGCTTCTGTAGTTCTTTTAATTGTGATGTTAGGGTGTCGATTTTAGATCTTTCCTGCTTTCTCTTGTGGGCATTTAGTGCTGTAAATTTCCCTCTACACACTGCTTTAAATGTGTCCCAGAGATTCTGGTATGTTGTATCTTTATTCTCATTGGTTTCAGAGAACATCTTTATTTCTGTCTTCATTTTGTTATGTACCCAGTAGTCATTCAGGAGCAGGTTGTTCAGTTTCCATGTAGTTGAGCGATTTTGTTTGACTTTCTTAGTTCTGAGTTCTAGTTTGATTGCACTGTGGTCTGAGAGACAGTTTGTTATAATTTCTGTTCTTTTACATTTGCTGAGGAGTGCTTTACTTCCAACTATGTGGTCAATTTTGGAATAAGTGTGATGTGGTGCTGAGAAGAATGTATATTCTGTTGATTTGGGGTGGAGAGTTCTGTAGATGTCTATTAGGTTCGCTTGGTGCAGAGTTGAGTTCAGTTCCTGGATATCCTTGTTAACTTTCTGTCTCCTTGATCTGTCTAATGTTGACAATGGGGTGTTAAAGTCTTCCATTATTATTGTATGGGAGTCTAAGTCTCTTTGTAAGTCTCTTAGTACTTGCTTTGTGAATCTGGGTGCTCCTGTATTGGGTGCATATATATTTAGGATAGTTAGCTCTTCCTGATGAATTGATCCCTTTACCGTTATGTAATGGCCTTCTTTGTCTCTTTTGATCTTTGATGGTTTAAAGTCTGTTTTATCAGAGACTAGAATTGCAACCCCTGCTTTTTTTTTTTTTTTTTTTTTTTTTTTGAGACGGAGTCTCGCTCTGTCACCCAGGCTGGAGTGCTGTGGCCGGATCTCAGCTCACTGCAAGCTCCGCCTCCCGGGTTCACGCCATTCTCCTGCCTCAGCCTCCCGAGTAGCTGGGACTACAGGCGCTGCCACCTCGCCCGGCTAGTTTTTTGTAGTTTTTAGTAGAGACGGGGTTTCACCATGTTAGCCAGGATGGTCTCGATCTCCTGACCTCGTGATCCGCCCATCTTGGCCTCCCAAAGTGCTGGGATTACAGGGTTGAGCCACCGCGCCCGGCCTCCCCTGCTTTTTTTTGTTTTCTATTTGCTTGGTAGATCTTCCTCCATCCCTTTATTTTGAGCCTATGTGTGTCTCTGCATGTGAGATGGGTCTCCTGAATACAGCAAACTGATGGGTCTTGACTCTTTATCCAATCTGCCAGTCTGTGTCTTTTAATTGGACCATTTAGTCCATTTATATTTAAGGTTAATATTGTTATATGTGAACTTGATCCTCTCGTTATAATATTCGCTGATTATTTTGCTCGCTAGTTGATGCAGTTTCTTCCTAGCATCAATGGACTTTACATTTTGACATGTTTTTGCAATGGCTGGTACCTGACGTTCCTTTCCATGTTTAGGGCTTCCTTCAGGATCTCTTGTAGGGCAGGCCTGGTGGTGACAAAATCTCTCAGCATTTGCTTGTCTGTAAAGGATTTTATTTCTCCTTCACTTATGAAACTTAGTTTGGCTGGATATGAAATTCTGGGTTGATAATTCTTTTCTTCAAGAATGTTGAAGGCCGGGCGCGGTGGCTCAAGCCTGTAATCCCAGCACTTTGGGAGGCTGAGACGGGCGGATCACGAGGTCAGGAGATCGAGACCATCCTGGCCAACACGGTGAAACCCCGTCTCTACTAAATATACAAAAAATTAGCCGGGCGATGTGGCGGGCGTCTGTAGTCCCAGCTACTCGGGAGGCTGAGGCAGGAGAATGGCGTAAACCCGGGAGGCGGAGCTTGCAGTGAGCCGAGATCGCGCCACTGCATTCCAGCCTGGGCAACAGAGCAAAGTCTCCGTCTCAATAAAAAAAAAAAAAAAAAAAAAAAAAAAAAAAAAAGAATGTTGAATATTGGCCCCCACTCTCTTCTGGCTTGGAGAGTTTCTGCCAAGAGATTTCCTGTTAGTCTGATGGGCTTTCCTTTGTGGGTAACCTGACCTTTCTCTCTGGCTGCCCTTAACGTTTTTTCCTTCGTTTCAACTTTGGTGAATCTGACCATTATGTGTCTTGGAGTTGCTCTTCTCGAGGAGTATCTTTGTGGCATTCTGTGTATTTCCTGAATTTGAATGTTGGCCTGCCTTACTAGGTTGGAGAAGTTCTCCTGGATGATATCCTGCAGAGTGTTTTCCAACTTGGTTCCATCTTCCCCATCACTTTCAGGCACACCAATCAGACGTAGATTTGGTCTTTTCACATAATCCCATATTTCTTGGAGACTTTGTTCCCTTCTTTTTCCTCTTTTTTTCTCTACACTTCTCTTCTCACTTCATTTCCTTCATTTGATCTTCAATCGCTGATACTCTTTCTTCCAGTTGATCGAGTCGGTTACTGAAGCTTGTGCATTTGTCACGTAGTTCTCGTGTTACAGTTTTCATCTCTATCAGTTCTTTTAAGGTCTTCTCTGCATTGATTATTCTAGTTATCCATTCATCCATTCTTTTTTCAAGGTTTTTAGTTTCTTTGTGCTGGTTACATAGTTCCTCCTTTAGCTCTGAGAAGTTTGATCGACTGAAGCCTTCTTCTCTCAACTTGTCAAAGTCATTCTCCATCCAGCTTTGTTCTGTTGCTGGCGATGGGCTGCATTCCTTTGGAGGGGGAGATGTGCTCTGATTTTTTGAATTTCCAGTTTTCTGCACTGCTTTTTCCCCATCTTTGTGGTTTTATCTGCCTTTGGTCTTTGATGATGGTGACGTACTGATGGGGTTTTGGTGTGAGTGTCCTTTCTGTTTGTTAGTTTTCCTTCTAACAGTCAGGACCCTCAGCTGTAGGTCTGTTGGAGTTTGCTTGAGGTCCACTCCAGATCCTGTTTGCCTGGGTATCAGCAGCGGAGGCTGCAGAAGATAGAATATTGCTGAAAAGCGAGTGTTGCTGTCTGATTCTTGTTCTAGAAGCTTCGTCTCGGGGTGTACCCCACTATGTGAGGTGTGAGGTATCAGTCTGCACCTAGTGGGGGATGTCTCCCAGTTAGGCTACTCAGGGGTCAGGGACCCACTTGAGCAGGCAGTCTGTCCTTTCTCAGATCTCAGCCTCCGAACCTCCATGCTGGGAGATCCACTGCTGTCTTCAAAGCTGTCAGACGGGCATTTACCTCTGCTGAGGTTTCTGCTGCTTTTTGTTTAGCTATGCCCTGTCCCCAGAGGAGGAGTCTACAGAGGCAGGCCGGCCTCCTTGAGCTGTGGTTGGCTCCACCCAAATTGAGGTTCTTGGCAGCTTTGTTTACCTATTTAAGCCTCAGCAATAGCGGGCACCCCTCCCCCACCCTCGCTGCTGCCTTGCAGTTAGATCTCAGACTGCTGTGCTAGCAATGAGGGAGGCTCCGTGGGCGTGGGACCCTCTGGGCCAGGTGTGGGATATAATCTCCTGATGTGCCGTTTGCTAAGACCCTTAGTAAAGTGCAGTATTAGGGTGGGAGTTACCCGATTTTCCAGGTGTTGTTTGTCTCAATTTCCTTTGGCTAGGAAAAGGAATTCCCTTCCCCCTTGCGCTTCCCAGGTAAGGCGATGCCTAGCCCTGCTTCAGCTCTTGCTGGTCAGGCTGCACCCACAGACCAGTGCCAACTGTCCGACATGCCCCAGTGAGATGATCCCGGTACCTCAGTTGAAAATGCAGAAATCACTCGTCTTCTGTGTCACTCACGCTGGGAGCTGGAGGCTGGAGCTGTTCCTATTCGGCCATCTTGGGCATGCCCTCTTCTCCAGGATAAAGTTTTTTAATCTTACACAATGGAAGAGTCAGGAGACGCTTTCTAAATTAAGTACATCAAGAAATAGGTTTACATATTCTTTAAAGGAATAAAGTAGCAAATAGAATGTAATGTAATTTCATTTTAAAAATTGCAAAGAGAAGACTAGGGGAAGAAAAATGGAGAGTACTGGAACTGAGCTAAATTCTCATTGTTCATTCTCAAAGTGTAGAATCAATTTGTTAAAAAAGCTAGGAGTTGAACCAAAAAGTGGCAGTGCAGTATATGCATATTATTTTAAATTATGAAGTAACTATCAGAAGTGCTAAAAACAGTTTGTTGGTACCTTTTGGGCAGTGTTTTCAAGCTGTGGGAATGAAATCAATTTAGTAGGTTGCACCCTACATTAGGGGACAAGAAGAAAAAAAAAAATCAGGTTGCGTTGCACTAGTAAAGACAGTAAAGACAAGTAAAATGTGTGAAACGTTTTTCAGCTTTCTGCATACCTGTAAAATGTCTTTCCTACTTGGGTTTTGGTCAACAAAGTACTGTAGGAAGTAGAACTTGGTTGTAAGACAGTTGTTTGGCTGCATTTTTATGTTTTATTTTTCTGCTCATCTGTAGTGTTTGAATTTTTAAACTCGTGTATTACTTTTATCATAATTTTAAATGTTTCTGTTTTAAATATATAAAAAATACAAGTTTATAAGCCTTTGTAACACAAAGTGGTATACGTATTTTCTAACAAAAGCAACTATTAGACAATTTTCTTGAGTAAAAAAAATGACAGGCAATCTTACCATTGCTTAGCAAAAATAAAAAGTTAAACTTAATAATTTTTAAAGATTACTTAAGGCTCACAAGAGGGAAGGCTAGGGCAGGGGCAGGAGTTTAAAACATTAGAATCCAGGCAATGGATTGAGTAGGAAGAAGACAAAGCAAAAGAAATAAAAAGTCTTAGGTATCATCGTCACAAATAAAACCAATGCTAAGGATGATCTTGAATACAACCTTATTGATTGTATGTAGTAGTGTTCCATCTGACAGTGAAAATATTTGGGCCTTCTGCATAGTTACACAGGAAACCTCCTCTGCCTAGAAAGGAGAAAGTGAAGCATAGAGAAGAGTTATTTTTTCATTAAGTCAACAAATGTTTGAGCATTAGGCACTGTTCTAGGTACTAAGTATATAGCAATGAGTAAAACAGTCTCTCCCTGTGTAAATATATGTTCTTGGGGGAAGGAGAATGATGAACAAATATTTCATATAATATCAAGTAGTACTAAGCTCTATTTATAAAGCAGGGTGAGGGATAGAAAGTTTGAAGAAGTTGGGTTCATGGAAGTCCTCTCTGAGGAAATAGTTGGAGCAGAGGCTTGAGGTAGTTGAGAAAGCAAGCCAAAAATATATCTGGAAGAAACACTTTCAAGCTGCAGTGCTAGGACAATTAAAGACTTTGAGTTGGGAGCATTCTTGGGAAATTCAGGAGACATAGTGGCAAGATGAATGAAAAAGAAAAGAAAAGTAAATCCAGACCTAAATAAAGATAAAGAAGAGATCTTAAAAACATCCAGGGAGAAAAGACAGATTTCTCAATTGTTACATAAATGGGTTCAAGATGGCCCCTGTGTATTAGCCCATGCTTACTTCTTTGCAGCAGGCTCGGACCATTAGATCAAAGCCTCCAGTGCCAGACTCAAATTCTTGCATGTCTAGTTGCCTTAAATATAGCTCAAATGAGCATATTTTAGCCATTAGATCATACCTGCTTGGCATAGTCCCACGAAACTGCACCCAACATCTTCTAGCCATAGATAAGACAAACTCTGTCACTGTAAAAGACCACAAACTGCTGCTGCCCTTCAGAGCTATCTGACCTACAGATTCCTCACCTTGCTGCTTAGTGACGTTACCTAGACATTTTAAAATCCCTCTTGTTAGAAATTCCATGATGCCTGAAAATGAAGTCAACATAGTAGAGAATGAAGAGACAGAGTTTTGATTACAAGGTTTGAACCCTTTAACGGAGACCCACCTCTGCAGGCTATCCATGGACTTTTAAATTATGTAAGCCAATAATTTTTTTATTTGTTTAGGCCATTTTAAGTTGGATTGTCTGTCTTATGCAAATGAAATGATCGTGTTAGAGATGGTAGACTCAGCTCACTTTCTTAAATAAATTATAGAATCCATGATCAGTGAATTTCTTAAAATGTTGCTGGCTATAAAGATGGCTGTGAGTAATAAGGCCAATGTGCAATCAGCATATATAGGAGACCATAAAGCCTGTGCACTGGTTTGATTGAACTGTTTGAATCATAGTAATATTACATCTTTTGAGAATTCTCAGAAAAACAAAGAGAAAAGAAACAAGAAAAATATTGAGCATATTTTGTTTAATAAAACAAAGCTGAAGGATTGAGAAGAATACAATGACATAGGGTCAGAAGGAGGGCTTAATTTTGTTAGCCAAGTAATAGGGTAACAGGGGATTTATAATAGAAAATAAACTCTTGCCTCATTTTTGGGGTTTATTGAAGGAATTTTTACAAATATGCAATATAAGCTGCTTTTAAAATATGCACGTTTTGTTCACTAGGGAGTCTTACTAGGATGACTTACAAGGAGGAAAGATTCAAGGTAGTCTAAAAGTCTGGAGACACAAGAGATTACATTTGCATTTTCAGAAGATTTTTCAAAATATGAGAGATCTAAAAGTCAAATAAACACCAAATGAATTTGTGATGAAGAAAATGGTCTACAGAAGTAGTTCTCAAAATTAATTTTAGCTTTGGACCATTTTTCCAAATTAAATCTTACAGAGAACTTCAAAATTAGAACTTCAAAGGTAGAAAAATGATATATTTGTTAGTACAGATTTATTTTTTAAGTTTAACTGTATAGCATTTATTTTTTAAAGAGTAGAAGAAAGATGCTATTTGGTGAACATGCAAAATATTTAAAATCAGGAGTTATGGATGACAGTTCCACTCTTGTCTGCATTATCATTTAATTTATTTCTCTTTTGGTTATGCAAGAGTAAGGTAAATATTTGCAAATGGTAATTTCAGGATACTTCTCAAACTAACTTAGAAGCCTAAGAAAGAAGTAGCAGACTTTTTAAAAATTTTATTTCAAAGTTACACCACTAGTGTGTCTGTTAGTGGAATTAATTATCATAAATATAAAAGTTAGAGAAAAAAGAACTAAAAGTTACAAGGACTGCTTAAAATACCTGTAATAGGATACAGAATACTGTATTCTATTATAGCAAGTAAGACACCATACTTACTTGTTAATGTGTTATTTTTGGTTCATAAGTGACTATTTTTCCTCAACAGAGAATTTGGCAAACTGATGCATCTGAACTTGTAATGGCATTGAATTGAGCAAGATACATGTGTATATTGACTTTTTGCTCATTTTTATAATTTTGTGTCAGGAAATATTTGCTGATGTGTTTTAATTAAAAAAAAAAAAGATAATGCAGGACTGTAACTTTCCATTTAATCCTCATTTACAAGAAGTTTAAATGAGCACACAAGGATGTAGATAAGGAAATCATAAGGACTGTTCACAAATATTCCAATTCTCCTCCTGGATATTTGGTAAGATTGCTCTTCCTTGTCTTCTTTGGAGTTAGTTGTAGCTATGTGCCTTGTTTTGGCCAGTGAAATGTGAGCAACAGTAATATGTATCACTGTGGGGCAGACATTTTAAGAGTAAGTGCCAGTGCGCAATTCTCTGTTTCCTTTTCCCTGCCACATGATTAAAGTTCACTTTTGAGATGGAGTCTCCATCAGCCTCAATTCCTGGGTGATGATGAACAGAACTGGATGTGTAAAGTCAGAAACCATGTACAAGCAGAAGAATGTAGTTAGCAGAGAAAAGAGAGTGGGACAGACTTGCAGAGAGAATTGGAGATGCCATCAGAGAAAGATAAGAGAGAGCAGCTGATCCCTAGAACTCTTTTGGTTCGAGGTGCTTGCCAAGTCCCATGGGTTCTAACAGTAACCCTCACATTATCCTATGAAGCTTGAATAGGGCTCCCAATCCTTGAACAATAGTAACAACAAAAAACCTATATAAAACATTATTTCCACTCAGCAAGATGTCACCGTAAGGAATATTGAGAATTTTGCTGAGTCAGAAGATAAGAGCCTTTTAATATGTATTGCCAAATAGCACCCACTAGCAAGGCAGAGTGGCCTTTTCACAGTACTCTTAACTCCTGATTCTGAGGATATGTATTAAAAAAAAATTAAGCAAAGCAAAAAAAAAAAAAAAAAAAAAAAAAGGAAAAACTTTCCTAGTAGGCAAAAAAGAAAAAAACTCTTCATCGGTATTTATTAGTGAGACTGAAATTTTTGAAATGTTTCTAAGTCATTCACCCTTTCCTTTGTAATTTTAAAAATTTATCTTGTGCACACATTTATTAAGGTCTTAAAGATTTCTTAAATATTTATATGAGCTTTTTGTATTATAATACCTTTCACAAATATTTGCCCAATTTGCTTTCAGCTTTCACATTTTTATTATGTGAAAATGTCAATTATTAACTGTTATATTGTAAAATATGTATTTTCCTTTACTAGTTCACCATTGTGTCTAAGACTAAGAGTTTTATCTAACCAAAGATTATTTGTTCACTTATTTCCCCTTTACTCTCTTTTTCTCATCTATTTGATTCTCATTTATATTGTACAAAAACATTTATATCAATTGAAGAAAACTATAAATACAAAAACAAATACACAAATGACCAAACTATTATTTTCTCTTTTAATGGTAAGATTTAAGATTTTTTTGACCCATAATTTATAATCTATTTTAATTTGGCATACAGTATAAGATAAAGGTTTGATTCTTTTAAAAAATGGCTAATTATCCTGGCATTTTATTGAACAACGTGTCCTTTTCCTGCCCTTTTTTTTTTTTGAGACATGGTCACTATGTTGTCCAGGCTGGAGTGCAGTGGCGTGATCACAGCTTACAGCAGCCCACTTCAGCCTCCCAAGTAGCTGGGACCGTGGGTATGGGCCACCATGCCTGGCTAATTATTTTTTTGTAGAGTTAGGTGCATTAGTGCATTTTTATGCTACTATAAAGAACTGCCTGAGATTGGGTAATTTATAAAGAAAAGAAGTTTAATTGATTCATAGTTCCACATGGCTGGGGAGTCCTCAGGAAACTTACAATCATGGTAGAAGAGGAAGCAGGCATGTCTTACATGGTGGCAGGAGAGAAGATGTGAAGGAAGAACTGTCAAACGCTTGTAAAACCATCAGATCTCATGAAAACTCACTATAATGAGAACAGCATGGGGGAAACTATCCCTGTGATCCAGTCATCTTTCACCAGTTCTCTCCCTTGACATGTGAGAATTATGGGGATTACAATTCAGGAAGAGATTTGAGCGGGGACACAGAGCCAAACAATATCAACGGGGGTCTCCCTGTGATGCTCAGGCTGGTCTTAAACCCCTGGGCTCAAGCAACCTCCTGCCTTAGCCTCCCAAAGTGCTGATATTACCAGGCATGTGCCACCATGCCCAGCCCATTTCCCACTATTTTGTTGTGCTTTTTCCAGCATCATTTTTGACCAAATATAATGAAGTCTTTATTTCACTTTATCAGTTCTACAGTTCACATTTATCTGTTTCTTTGTTTCATGGTGGCTCTTGAAAGATTCAATTGAGTATAACAAAATTTGGTTATCAAAATATCCCTTAAAGGTTACTGGTGTATTTAGGGGGAAAGTGTGATGATGTCTATGATGTTTGCAACTTAATTTCAGTTGGTTCTGGAAAAAGAGAGAGAGAAAACAAATGATAAAATGTTACTCTAGTGATTGTAGTGTTCATTGCACTATCCTCTATCTTTTATGTAGGTTGGAAAAGTTTTTTTGTTTGTTTATTTTCGTTTTTGAGACGGAGTCTTGCTCTGTTATCCAGGCTGGAGTACAGTGGCATAATCTCGGCTCACTACAACCTGCGCCTCTCGGGTTCAAGCAATTCTTCTGCCTCAGCTAGGAATACAGGCGTGCGCAACCATGCTTGGCTAATTTTTGTATTTTTAGTAGAGACGGGGTTTCACCATATTGACCAGGCTGGTCTCGAACACCTGACCTCATGATCTGCCCACCTTGGCCTCCCAAAGTGCTGGGATTACAGGTGTGAGCCACTGCGCCCGGCCAAAGTTGTTGTTGTTGTTGTTGTTTTTTAGGGTGAAACTTTTTGTTCCTAAATGGAATTTTTTAAATTGAGGTGTAATTTACAAACAGTAAAGTAGTTTTGAAATTTTACAAAATGAAAATGAGAAAAAAAAAATAAAAACAATACATTTTAAATGAGATTTGGGATTTGGTTCAATGTTTAAAACGAAAAACTTGGTATCAGAGTTTTTCTGATGAGTTATTTGTTGTGCCATTTTTTCAAAGATTTAATTAAATTTGTCAATGGTTGTTTTGTGTTTTTACAGATGCCAAGATAGGTTAATGATAACAGAAGCAGATCTGATCAAATAAATGAATATGTATACTGAATATATATATCAAATAAATATATATATTCTAAATATACATATCAAATAAATATATATATTCTAAATATACATATCAAATAAATATATATTCTAAATATATATATCAAATAAATGTATATATTCTAAATATATATATATTTAGAGACAGGGTCTCATTTTTTGCCCAAGCTGAAATGAGTTGGCTCAAGCAATCCTCTCACTTCAGTCTCCTGAGTAGCTAAGACTACCGCTGCATGCCACCACACCCAGCTAATTAAAAATGTTCTTTTAGAGACAGGGTCTTGCTATGTTGCCCAGGTTGGTCACAAACTCCTGGCCACAAGCAGTCCTCCCACCTTGGACTCCCAAAGTGCTGGGATTACAGGTGTGAGCCACTGTGCCCAGCTGACTGAATAATTTTCTCTATCACTCGTATTTTGGGATCTGTGTAAAAAATAAGAGCTACTTTTAATTATTATTTGACTTTTTCAAATCTGTGAGTTATATGTTATTAATATAATAAAGTAAAATCCAAATTTAGTGTGTGCAAACTGATACTTTGAAAGTTTTAAAATAAATCTCCAAAGCTGAATTTTAATATAAAAATTCTACAAACTCTTAATTTCTTTTAATTATGTCATAATAAATAAGTAGCATATTGGCCAGTGCTTTGTGTTTTGACAGCTTCAGTGTCAACGGTACAGAGAGTGGACCATGGTGAACTACCTCAAACAAAAAGTCTAGTTAGGATGTGGTCATAACAGGCGGTCTATTGTTGTTTCCAATGTTTGACTCAATGTTACTCTCAAATTCTATTTTAAAATTGTTACATAAAACAAAAACAGTCATTTTATATAATAATTTTTAAAACAGAGAATAAAAAACGGGATAATTTTAAAAAACAGGGAATAACTATTAGTATTATTCCCCATATTTTCCCTTTGAAGTTCAGATTGATTGATTCACAAACCCCATCTCTTTTCTACTTTCTTTAATAAAATATTGAGTTGTTTCACAGTTTATCTCAGCAATCATAATTCCTCTTCCCTCACACAAAGGTGGCTCATATTTTAGTCTTATGTTAATTAGTTGAGTGACTGAAAAGGTGCTGAAAACCTGTCCTTACTACTTAACTTCATACCTTAAGTGTGTGTTTGTGTGTGTATTTTTTTCTGAAATCCTTTGATATCGTCAATTTTGAGCTTTAGGCCTTTGAGTTGGGCCTATAGTTTTAGCTCATTTTCACTGTTTTCATTTTATGTAACAATTTTAAAATAGAATTTGAGACTAATATTGAAATATGTCAGCATTGGAAACAGCAATAGACAGCCTGTTGTGACCACATCCTAACTAGACTTTTTGTCTGAGGTAGTTTACCATGGTCCACTCTCTGTACTGTTGACACTGAAGTTGTTGTCAAAACACAAATCTGATCTTGTCACTCTGCTGCTTACAAAGCTTCCATGTCTCCCAGCCACCTACAGGTAAAATCAAAACTCCTTAGAAGAGAAAAAGAACCTTTCACCATCTGGTCTCACCTAACTCTACCTTCCTTGTTTGTACTACTCTTAAAGAAACACAGGAGCTGTAGCCACGCAGAGATACTTGTAAATCTTAACAATTATTTTCCATGTCAATGCTTGTGCACTTATTCTGTTATTTCCATTTAGATTGTCCTGCCCTTCTCTCCCTACCTCCTCACCCCAAATGTTAATATCCTTCAAGAGCCAACCCAGAGTTCACCTTCTCAATGACACCTCCAAGTTCAGACTCCCTGGCAGAGTCAGTCACCTCCTCCTCTAGAGACCAGACCAATCATAGTCTAGTGGGTGAGAGAGACATGGAAACAAATAATCAAACACATGGTCAGAAGAACTGTGAACTCCTCAAGGACAAGGACATCATCATTTATTCATGTCTGTGTCTCCACTACCTACTACTCACTTGTTGATTTAAATGTAACTGAATCATGTAGAATGAATTTATAATTGCATTTTCACTTCTAAGAATATTGGCTATGTAGATTTTCTGAAGCTGTAGGCTCATAATTTGGCTTTAAAAAACAAACCACAAAGTGGTTGCTGAAGTTATATAAATAAGTGTACATACTATAGTTTTTAATAAATTTAAGTTAAATTTATATGGGATTTTTGTTTGGCTTTTTCTTTTTTACTTTAAGGTTTGTGTAATTCCTAGAACCTAGGTAAATGCCTCAGAGTAATTTGAAAGTGTATAAAGCATAGAAATAATATTGGAATGGATAACTAAGATACGAATATTAAGATTGTCCCCCCAAAAACCACCAACTGTTGCCTGCAAAGAACACACGTTTTTTGCAGAGACCAAAATGCTAAAATATTTAATGAGGCATTGCAAAATATACAAGCCCCCACTTCTAAGGGAGACAAAGTCAAGGTTCAGACTGAACTTCGCTTAGCAACTTTGGAACCATGTGTTTAAAGAATGAGATAGGTTTGTCAAGACTTTCTGCCAAAGCACATCACAAGCTTAATATGTGCTTACTGCCTGCTCTCAAAAACGCGTCTCTATGAGCCAGCCAGCTGCTAGCATTTGTGTTACCCTCTAGCTAGTTAGGTCTCAAACTGGGTTGCATCACTATTTCCCAAGAGAAGCTCCACAAGCTTTCTGTTGTCTCCTGTGTCTCTCAGATTACTAATCAAGTCTGTTTTATAAAATCCCCCAAGTTTAACCTTAGAGCCATGATATAAAAATTCATAAATATGAAAATAAATATAAAATTTGTAAATATTAAAATGTTCCTAACTAAACTATTCATTTTCCTGACAAACCTGTTCATCTCACATACTGTTTCTGTTACGATGCAAACAGCCACTTCAAAAAAGTTGAAGTCATAACAATGATGGCTAACATTTATTAAGCACTCTTAATGTCCCAGACATTATGTTTTTATCTCCCTTAATTCTCACAGAAGTAGTTTCTGGGAAGAAAATGAACACATGTTCCTGATCTCTCTCTTTCCACAATTCCTTACTGGAGCAACTCAGGGACTAAAAGCAACCACCAGAGTCCCTTGGAAGTAATCCATGCTTCTGAGGACATCTGTGAGCTCTCATAGGAGAGGGTAAATGGGGGACATATGAAGTCTGTAGCTCAGGAAGGCTGACCCCTGTCTAAGAGGAAAAGGGGGCCTGCATAGGTAGATGGAGTCAGTCTCTTTCCAACTGTCTGTGAAAACTGTCTTCTTGGTAGTTGGAGAGACTGAGAGCAAAGAAGCTCCTTCCTCTCTCTTTTAAGTGAAGGGGACCAGTTTACCAACTTTTCTGATATTGGACTAGAATAGAGATTCTAGAAATACTGTGCCTGGACCAGAAGCAACAGTATCACCCGGGAACTTACTAGAACCTGTTAAATAAATTCTAATTCTCATGTCTTACTGCAGGTCTATGAATTAGAAACTCCAAAAGTGGGGCCCAGCAAGCTGTATTTTAATACAAGTCATCCAGGAGACTGTGATAAACACTCATGTTTGAGAACTACTGGGCTTGCAGAGCAGAAAGCTTAATATCCTCCACCTGCTGGTTTATGAATATTAGACTAACCCAAGCCACCTGACCTGTAAAGGTGCTGAGGAGCTCACAGCCATTAATAAAGCACAGGAAATTACAATGTAGGTAATAACTTCAGTAAATTGAGGGAGATCCCTCAGCTGATCAATCAGAAAAGGTCACAGAAAAATAATCAAAGACAGGTCAAAATTTTAATCCTAGTAACAGCCCTGTTAGTTCCCCTGATACAAATTGAAGCTTGGAGAGGTTAAATAACTTGTTCAAAGTCACACTGCTAATAAATAATAAAGATTTGAACCCAGAGCTGATTCCAAATCCTTGGCTTTGCCCTCCATACCTAATTAAGTTGTAACTAAGTGTACCTCAGCTGTTGTCGTATAATCCTTTTTAAAACCTTGATTTACACTGTGATAACGGAGAAAACATACATAAGAGTGCATATATCTGTGTGTGTATATTATATATGTGTGTATACATCTATGGTAAATATATATCGAGACATTTTTGTTTATATATATTTGTATTTGTTATTGTTACACAGCCAGCACCCATATAATTGCCACCATTTAGGGCAAAATAGAACATTGCAGCCCCAGAAGCTCCTGTATGCCTTTCTCTTCCTCCTGGAAGTAACCATTAATTTGACCCTTATGATAATTGTTTAATCACTTTTTCTTACTAAATCACCTCTATAAGGATTCACAAACAATATAGTTTGGTGGTTTTTTCCCCCTGTTTTGCACTTTTGAAAGGAATCATACTGTTTATATTCTTTTGTATCCTGCTTCTTTTGCTCAATATAATGTTTGTGAATGCATCTGTGTTGTATGTAGCCATAGATAATTTTCATTGCTATGTTGTGTTGCATTCAGTGGGTCATAAACATTTTCTTTATCCTGGAATTCATTTCTTCATTCCCATTGTCACTCTCCTAATTCAAGCATTCAGTATATGTTTTCTTATTAATTAAATTATCCCAGTGACCCCTAACTGTCTCCTCATCTCCAGGCTCTCTCTGATGGTTGGCAGAGTAATTTTTCTGGAGGTCAACACTGATCATGTGCCTCCCGTTAAAAGTTGTTGTCAAAAGAGAGGAAGAAGAAAGGCTGGTGGTAGACAGTGACCATATTATTCAAGGCATTGGTGACCATTTTAAGGATTGTGGTTTTTATTCTAAAGGCAATGGAAAGCCCTTTCTGGCTGATAGCTTTGACTTTCTAAGTTCAGTTACTCCTACACCAGAGTCCCTAGACCATCAGCTTAGACCCTTTTGATAATTATGTCTGCAATAATACAATCAAGTGTGCTAGGCCCTTATTATGCTCTGCATAGTGCCTTGGGATTGCTTAGGCTGCTAGTTGGTTCTGTCAGCCCTGGCCCCATTGGTTGCCAATTCTCTTTCATTACTCTGTAATGAACTATTATGTGCCTAGCATATCTCACAGATGAGGCCATATAAGTTAATGCATTTGTGGATTAAATGTGACGACTTTTGATAGTACAATAGTGAACTATTAATTTTGCTAAAAATGGCAAGTGAAAGAAAAATAAATGGAATAACTAAGAATTGTAAGATTCAGCTCAAAATCTCACCTAAGTGCCCTAGGGTAAAGACATTTCAAGTATCTTAACAGACATCTCTGATTCATACCATTAAATATATGAGAATCACAGAATGTTAGAGCAAGAAGAGGCTTCCATAGTTATAAATGTAGTTACAGACTATAATTTTCCCCCCTCTTGCTGTCATCTTACAGACTCTAGTAGAGAGGTTGGCAAACTTTTTTGTAAAGGGACAGATACTAAATATTTTCAGCTTTGCGGACTGTATGGTCTCTGTCACAGCTACTGAACTCTGCCTTTGTAGGGTGAAAGCAGCCATAGACAATATGTAAATGATTGGGTCTGGCTATGTTCCAATAAAATTTTATTGGTGGCAGGCAAGATTTAACCCCTGGACTGTAGTTTGCCAACCCCTGCCTTAATGTATAATTTCAGTCCTCATTGCTGTTTTTTTGTTGTTTTGGTTTATTCCTTAGTTTTTAAAAATTAAGATCTAATTTACACTCAATAAAATGTAACAGCTCGGCCGGGTGCGGTGGCTCACTCCTGTAATCCCAGCACTTTGGGAGGCCAAGGTGGGTGAATCACGAGGTCAGGAGTTCGAGACCAGCCTGGTCAACATGGCAAAACTCCGTCTCTGCTAAAAAGACAACAATTAGCTGGGTGTGGTGGTGGGTGCCTGTAATCCCAGCTACTCAGGAGGCTGAGGCAGGAGAATTGCTTGAACCTAGGAAGCGGAGGTTGCAGTGAGCCAAGATTGTACCATTGCACTTTAGCCTAGGTGACAGAGAGAGACTCTGACTCAAAAAATAAAAATAAAAAATAAAAAATAACAGCTCTTGAGTGCAGTGTCTGATGAGTTTTTGACAAACTATTCACCTGTGTAATCCCACTGTCCTAATCAAGATATAGAGTATTTCCGTTGCCCCAGAAATTTCCTTCGTGCCCCTTTCCCATCAGTCCTTACCCCTGCCCCCAGAGGTTAACCACTGTTCTGGTTTCTATTCTCATAGAATAATTTAGCCTGTTCTTGAACTTCATATAAATAAAATTACACAGTGCATGTCTGAGTGTATGGCTTCTTTCACTCAACTTATTTGTGAGAGTCATCCATGTTGTTGAGGGTGTCAGTAGTTCATTCCTTTTATTACTGAATAGCATTCCATTTTATGAATATACCAAGGTTTTATGAATATCCTTGTATTAGTTTCCTAGGGCTGCCTTAACAAATGACTACAAACATGGTGGCTTAAAACAACAAAAGGTTATTCTCTCATAGCTCTGGAGGCCAGAAGCCCAAAATCAGGGTATTGGCAGGGCTGTGCTCCCTCTAAAGACTCTAGGGGATAATCCTGCCTTGCTTCTTCCAGCTTCTGGTGGCTCCAGATATGCCTTGGTTTGTGGCAGCATAGCTCCAATCTCTGCCTCTGTCTTCATATGGCCTTCCTCCCTGTGTCTCTATGTCTTTCTTATCTTCTATCTCTTATATGGACAGTGTCATTGATCTCATCTCAAGATCCTTAATTACACCTGCAAAAATCCTTTTCCCAAATAAGGGCACATTCACAGTTTCTGGGTGGACTCTTTTAGGGGGTCACTATTTAACCTACTATAATATCACAGTTTGTCAAGTCACCTAATAATATACATCTGAAGTATTTCTTTTTTGTTGTTATTATGAATAAAGCTGCTATGAGTCATACCATACCAGGCTTTTCGTAGATTTGTTTTCAGGCTCACAGTTTTTGAATTCCAGTTTTAATTATCTTAATATAAAATGTGATTAATTTTCTTTTTAGTGATAATTACCCATAATATTTTTAATTTTGGCAGGAATTTCTGTAAGAATTGTTCAACCTGTATACATCTGATTTAGATATTTTGTACAACTGAAAACATAATAATGCCAAGATATAAGATATGGAATTCTACTATCTTCATTTTTGTTTCTCAAGATACCATCAAGAAATGAACAAGTTCCATGAGGCCGTGGCTTTAACTCCTTAAAATATCGGGAGTACCTGATTGAAGCGAAAAAAAAAAAGCAAAAAACAACAACAGCAACAAAAAACAAAGACAATTTGACTCCATTGTGTCTTCTGTTTTGTTATGATGCTTTATTAGTGCTTGCAGGTATGACCTAGGCTAAATTTGATACATTTATCTCATATGGGAATGACTAATACTGACCTTACACTGTTTTGGAATTTAAATGCAGCTCCTTAATAAACAACCAAATAAAGCCATTCATCTGGACTGCCCTCCCACCCTTAGATTCTGATAGACCTAAATACTACTGGTATGTGGTTTAGAGGCTTTCCGGCTGTATTTAAGAGTGTGTGTCTGAATCCCACTTTGCAATGAAATCTTCTTAGAGAGCAGGAACTCGGTCTCATTTATTTGTGTATCTCACAACTCTGGGCCCAGCTCAGTGCTTTCTTAATCTTACAGGTGTTTCCTGGCTAAATAGTACCTGTTAATAAAAATTAAGGAAGAGAGTATCTTATTTCATAGTAGAGTAATTCCACTAATGTAGAACAATTCCAGCTAATGAAATTTTTAGAAATAGGTTTAATGAATGATTCCTTTTTTTAATCCACTAGAAAGTCTCTATGATTATTATTTATTACGCTGGTGGTTTCTTACTGAATATTTGTTCCCTTTGTTTAAAATTCTAGGAACTGGTGAGTGGCTTCACTACTCATTTATAAAAGCAATTTAAAACACTTCTCAGTCCCTGTTGACACTTGGCAAATCTAACAGAGAAAAGTAGAGTTCTCATTATACTTTTTAGACAGCTTTAAAATGTGGTCCTGTAAATGATTTGGAGTTTTTTTTAATGGGCACAGAATTATGTAATGTGCTTTGTCATTACCACTCCAATCTTTTGCAATGTCTTTAAATCAAAAATCTTATTTAACTGTTTTAGAAAAGTATAGATACAGCTTCATTATTTGGAATAGAATTACTTTGAAACTTTTGGGTAAATAAATTTGGAAGTTTCAACTAATCCTGATTTCCATTTTACTTTATTCTGTTCCTTTTATTTCCCTTTTGGTTGTAATAGTTTTACCTCTGAAATCAGAGTTGACAAACATATCCTATTGAAACCATATTTTCTTCATTTTTGACAAAATTATTCACAGGATGAGGTGTAACAGAAAAGACAGTGAAGACTATGACAACACAGCCACATGCTAGATAGTGTAACTTATGATAAGTATATTTAAAGGCACATAGTGCTATTTTCAAAAACACAATTTAAAATCAAATAGGCATTTTAAAGTCATTTCGTGTGTGGCATTATTAACCAGATAATATTATTAGCCAGGATTTCTAAGATATCTTCCACTAGTTCAGGAATATTTTCAACTGTAAGTAACAGAATAACAGACTAATAGATCTTAAACTAGAGAAGTTTGTCTAACAACAAGAGTTAGGTGCCTTCTGGCATCAGTTTAGTGGCTTAATGTGAGGGCTCTGGATTGGTATCTCTGTGATTTCCTTTGCCTTCTCTTCATAGTCACAAGATGGATGCAAAAGCTCCAAGCACCAAAATTTTCAAACGTAGGAAGCAGGAGATATGACTAGACAGATCTTTCTCCTTTTTTTTTTTCCAGACCAGGGAAGACATTTTTCTTTTTTCAAATCATCCATTGAGTAGATTTCTCCTGCATTTCATTGACCAGAATGTGTCACATGACTATCTCTAGCTATAAAGGAGGCTGGGAAAATAATTGTTTACTTTCACCTCTTAATTAGAGGGAGGCAAGGAAGAAGGGGTTGGGAATGACTTTTGCGTAACCAGTCACATATTGTATATACTAGGTGTTGGGTAACTATATGTTAAGTGATCCATACTCTTAAACAGAGCTAATGTTCAGGTATACATCCACCCCTTCATTATCTTTCCTATCAAATTTGTATTTTCTTTTCCTCATTTGTTCAGAAACAGAAGTTCTTAGTTGTACTACTAGTTATCAGCAAACATTTATATCTATCTATCTATATATATATATATTTATATCAGCAAACATTTATATTTATATGGAATACATTAGTATTTATTCTGTGACTGGAGAGAGAATAAGGAATGGCTTTATATAAGACATTTATCCATTCATTCAATAAATATTTATCGAGTACCTATTATATTCCAGGTTTTTGAGACATCTGTGGGGAAAACAAAGTGCCCTGCCCTCAAGAGAGCCCACATTCTAACAGAGCATATCGACATTTTTAAAAGGTGAGTAGGATTTTTATAAATTTGATGAGAGGGGATTGCATTTCATTCAAAGTGAACAGCATGAGCCAAGATATGGACTTGTGCATAGGCATGCCCTGTTTGTGGAGCACCAAGTAGCTCCGTGAAGTGTAGAACACATGATGAGGACTGAAAGGGCAGCTCACTGTCAGATTGTGAGCAGGGAAATGTGAGTTTTTCCAGATCAGAACTAGCATCTTACAAAGTTAGTACTGAAGCTTAGTAGACATCTTCACCTGGAGGACCTATAGACACTTCAAATTATCGTGTCTCAAATAGACTCGGTATATTAATACTTCTCATGAAACCTGTGCTTCTCCTTTATTTCCTAACTTGTTAAATGGCACTGCTGTTTTTCTGGTTTAGGCCTTCACCATTTCTCACCTGGGTTATTGCCATTATTTCTTGCCTTTTGAATCCATTCTCTCTCAAACTGCCAAGTGATTTTTGGCTGGGCATGGTGACTCATGCTTGTAATCCCAGCACCTTGGGAGGCTAAGGTGGGAGGATCACTTAAGCCCAGGAGTTCAAGACCAACCTGGGCAATATAGTAAGACCTCAATATAGTAAGACCTTCATATATCAAGACCTTGATTAGCCAAGGGTGGTGTTGTGTGCCTGTAGTCCCAGCTAATCAGGAGGCTGATGTGGGAGAATCACTTGAGCCCACTGCACCACTGCACTCCAGCACTCCAGCTTGGGCACCAGAATGAGACTCTGTCTAAAAAAAATTAAAGTGATTTTTTTTCTAAAACTTACATAACCCAGAAGTTAGATAGGGGACATAGATTATGGAATATCTGTAAATTTGAGGGATGGGGTACTGCAGAGGGAGCAAATATTTGTATTAGTTCTCTATTACCATGTAACAAATTACCACAAATTTAGAGAGGTTTAAAACAATACCCATTTATTATTCCACAGTTTCTGTGGGTCAGGAGTCACAGGCACAGTTTAGCTGGGTCTTCTGCTTAAGGTCTCACAAGGCTGCAAAGTATGGACAGGCAGAATGGCTATTATTAAAAAATTGAAAAAACTAACCGATGTTGGTGAGGCTGTGGAGAAAAGGGAATGCTTACACACTGTTGGTGGGAATGTAAATTAGTTCAGCTACTGTGGAAAGCAGTCTGGAGATTTCTCAAAGAACTTAAAACAGAACTACCATATGACCCAGCAATTCCGTTAGTGGGTATATATTCAAAAGAAAACAAATCATTCTACCAAAAAGACACGGCACTACATGTTCATCACAGCACTATTCATAATAGCAAAGACATGGAATCAATCTAGGTGCCCATCAATAGCTGGCTGGATAAAGAAAATGTGGTACATATACACTATAGAACGGTGCCATAAAAAAAGAACAAAATCACGTCCCTTGCAGCAACATGGACGGAGCTGGAGGCCATTATCCTAAGCAAATTAACACAGGAAGAGACAGCCAAATACCAGCCTGGCATGGTGGCTCATGCCTGTAATCCCAACACTTTGGGACGCCGAGGCAGGAGGATCTTTTGAGCCCAGGAGTTTGAGACCAGCTTGGGCAACATGACAAAACCCCGCCTCTACAAAAAAAAAATACAATTAGCTGGGCATGGTGGTGTACTCCTGTAGTTCCAGCTACTCAGGAGACTGAGGTGGGAGGATCACCTGAGCCCAGGGAGGTCGAGGCTGCAATGAGCCTTGATTAGGCCACTGCACTCTAGCCTGGGTGACAGAGTGAGACCCTGTCTCAAAAACAAAAAGAAAATCAAATACTGCTTGTTCTTATAAGTGGGAGCTAAACATTGGGTACACATGAACACAAAGATGAAAACAATAGACACTGAGAATTCCAAAAGGGGAGGGAGAGTGGGGGACAAGCAATGAAAAACTGCCTATTGGGTACTATGTTCAGTACCCGGGTGACAAGGTCTTTCGTACCCCAAACCTCAGCGTCAAGCAATATACCCAGGTAACATACCTGCACATGTACTCCCTGACTCTAAAATAAAATTTGAAAAAAAAAAAAAATGTGTGGACAGGGCTGTGTTCTCATTTGGCAACTTGACTGGGAAAGAATCTGCTTCCAGTTTCACTCAGGTTGTTGGCAAACTTCATTTCCTTGTGTTGGTAAGGCTGAGCCCCAGCTTCTTTCTGGCTATTGGCTGGAGGATGCCTTTAGCACCTAGAGACCACCTGTAGTTCCTAGAGGCTACTTACGTGTGGCCTTTTCCAACTTGGCTGCTTACTTCATCAGACCAACTTGGCTGCTTACTTCATCAGACTAGAGTGAGTCTGTGAGCAAGACTAAGCAATATAATTATGGGAGTGATATCCCATCACCTTTGCCATATTTTATTAGTTATAAACAAGTTACAGGTCCTGCCCACACTCAGAGAGGTATGAACACCAGAGATGTGAACACCAAGAGGCAAAGATCATGGGGAGCCACCTTATGGTGTGTTTATCATATTTTCAGAGTCTTCTCTGTCCTTGGGGTCCGCTTCACAAATACCGTCTCTGGGATTGATCTTGAAGTGAAGCCTGGTTTCTGCCAACGAACAAACCAAAAAAAAAAACAACCACTCAAAGTGTTTATAAGTTAGTATTTTATAGAAGATATAGGGGCCCTCTGCATTTGGCAATTTTGCTGGTTTTTCTCACTTTTCTCCCGTTTTCCTACAGTTGTCCTAGGAAATTCCTTCTCCCTCTGGAAAGCACAGCAGTCCAGCTTTTCTAGGCTTCCACTCACAAATATATACAGTCAAACTGCTTCAGGGCTCAGCACGACAAATTTAGTCCATATTGTTTAGAAAGCAGTAGGGATTAAAATAGAAAAGCTTTTCCCCACATTATATCCAAATTTGATCCTGTTTCTCCTTTGCTTAAAAAGCCCTTTAATGCTTGCTTCCCTATTGCTACATAATAGGTATAAAAATTACGGAATAAATTTGAATTCCCAAGTATGACGTGTGAGACCTTCCCTGATTTGGTACTTGCCTGATTTCTGGTTACCCCCACCCTGTACTATAAGGCCCAGATTTTAGCGAATTATTTTATAGCTTGCTTCCTGGTTCAGAAACTTGACTCCCACTGTTCTTTTTCCCTCCAATGCCAGTTGTCTGTCTCCCTTTCTGTCACTCCCTCCTCTAGACATCTACTGTAGTATTATTTCCTCTAGGAAGCTTTTCCTGTCTTCTTATTTTGTAAACTCACAGAACCTTGTATGAACTGATACTAGTATCTATAACACTTTTATAAACTTGTTTATATGCCTGTATCTTTTTAGAAAACTTGAAGAGGTTGTCCTATCACAAAGATAAATACAGGTCACAGCAGGACAGAGGGGATAGCTGGAGTATATATCTGAAAGTAATTAACATGAAAGTGGTATTTGAAGTCATGGAGTAGACGAGATCATCCAGAGGAAAATAGAAGAAGGCAGAACAAAGCAGTATAGAACCTGTAATTAGGATGCCCAGTGAAGTATAAAACCAACTTCTGTTTACAGTTCACCAGGTCTTTAGGCGCTATTTGTATATTGCTTGTTTTTTGAATTACTTTTAGTCTACACTAGATTAGTCAAATGTTGTAGAGTAGTGTGGATTCTGACAATAGTCTAAATAAGGTATACGATGAGAATTTTCATTTAAGGAAAAAATATTCCTCATGAAGGAATTAATTTTAAGGAACCTCAGATAAAATACTCTCTATGTTTTATAATTTGAGCAACTTAAATAATTTTTCAGTCTCCTGCCAGTTTAATTTCAGTAAATTCCTGTCCTAAATAGCATTTCTATTACACACCATAACATACAAACTTACAACCTTGTGGCCTCAGTTATTTTCTTGAAATGATGAGCCCTGAGTGAATTAAAGGTCTTAATGTTCAGAGATAAGAGCTCAATTTCTCCAGATTTTATGTAGTCACTCTTTGTAATAATTCAGTAAGTACATTGAATATCTATCATATGAATCTGTTATTGCCTTTGTTGGTTTGATTGTTTTCTGACAGATGGCTTCCATAAGATATTTGTAAACTTCGTCAACCTAGTATAATGTCACTTCCTCAAATTTAATTTTTGGTTTTAAAAATACTATAAATTAGAATTAAATTGCAAGCAAAACTCAGTTTTAATCTTCAAGTTCTTTCGTACAGAACAGTCTTATATTTAGTATTCCTTCCTTCAAAATAAGTTTATTGCTGAAATTATTCACAGTTTGAGAAGTGAGACAAATTGTTGTGATAAGATTTTGAGAGAGGAAAACATACTTATAATGGTTTTAAATTTATTAACTTTTTTTGCTAATATGTTTGTGAGAGATTAGTAAAAGCCTTTTATATTTATTTATTAAGAATAGAGTTTTATGTTATTCCACTTGCATTGCCATAAAGAAATACCTGAGGCTGGGTAACTTACGAAGAAAAGAGGTGTGATTGGCTCATGGTTCTGCAGGATGTACAAGAAGCATGGTGCCAGTATCTGCTTCTGGTGAGGGCCAGAAGCTTCCAATCATGGTGTAAGGCAAAGAGAGAGCAAGCACATCACATGGCAGGAGTGGGAGCAACAGAGAGAGACAGGGGAGGTGTCACACTCTTTTAAACAACCAGATCTCATGTGAATTCAGAGCTGGAACTCACTCATTATCTCAAGAATGGCGCTAAGCCATTCATGAGGGATCCCCTCTTATGGTCCAACACCTTCCTCTAGGCCCCTCCTCCAACAATGGGGATTACATTTATTTTCCTTTTCTTTTTCTCTTTTTTTGAGACAGGCTCTCACTCTGTCGCCCAGGCTGGAGTGCAGTGGCGCAATCCTGAATCACTGCCACCTACGCCTCCTGGGTGCAAGTGATTCTCTCACCTCAGGCTGCCCTGGGACTACAGGTGCTCACCACCACGCCTAATTTTTGTAACTTTTGTAGAGATGGGGTTTTGCCATGTTGCCCCTGTTGGTCTCAAATGCCTGAACTCAAGCAATCTGCTTGCCTCAGCCTTTCAAAATGCTGGGATTACAGATGTGAGCCACTGCACCCAGCCGGGGATTACATTTTAACATGAGATTTGGAGGGAACAAACATCCAAATCTCATACTAAGTTCTGTATTAATAATTTGTGATACATTCCTGTTATACTGCTCTCAAATTATTTTGAAATGAAATGGAGGATTTTATTCATCAGAATTCCTATGGCATTGCCCCTCCTAATGTTGGGAGGTGGTGTGCTTCTCCCTACTCTTCTGTTTTCATGTGGAGGGACTTCCCCAGAGTAGTAGCACTCTGACCTCTTATTCCACCTGGTTGGTGGCTGACAGCCATTAATCTACAGATCATAACCGCGTGGAGTGAATCTATCAAAAAAATCATATGCACATAAACGTTCAGTTCTGGACCAAACTGAGTCAGTTTCAATTTCTGTTCTGGGGTCTGATTTGGGGACAGAATGTGAGTGGGATAGGGCAGAATATGTTAGGAAACATTAGCTAGCTCATTTAGCCCTCAGCCCTAACCCTCATTCCACAAACAGTTTTATCAATAATAAAAGTGACAATTTGACCTCTAACTTCCTAGTTGGAGTCACTAAGATTCCTTCCAGTTCTGAAATTCCGTGATCTTAAATGAAATTAAATGGGTGGGTACACTCACTGAGCATATGGGTTCAAAACCCAGTAGAAAGCAATAGGCTTATCAAAAGTACATCTACTTCTTGATTTAAATTGTAAATTGTCCCTGACACTTTTCTTTCTCTTAAGGGAGAATAAAACTTAATAAATTTGACATGAAATGAGTAGTTTTGTTTTGTTCCTGTCTTCAGCCAGAGACAACCTGGCATGGATTCTTTTTCTTTCCTTTTCTTTTTCTTTCTTTCTTTTTTTTTTTTTTTTTTTGAGATGGAGTTTTGCTCTTTCACCCAGTCTGGAGTGCAGTGGCGCCCTCTCGGCTCATTGCAACCTCCGCCTTCCGGTTTCAAGCGATTCTCCTGCCTCAGCCTCCCGAGTAACTGGGATCACAGGCGCCCGCCACCATGCCAGGCTAATTTTTATATTTTTAGTAGAGACGGGGTTTCACCATGTTGGCCAGGCTGGTCTTGAACTCTTAACTTCATGATCTGCTCGCCTTAGCCTCCCAAAGTGCTGGGATTACAGTTGTGAGCCACAGCGCCCAACCCAACATGGACTCTTAATATGACAAATCCAGACCATCAGGAGATAGGCCTGAGGGAGAGGGAGTTGTAGAAAGAGAGATCTTGATTCCTTCTGAGTTATTCTAGCACCAACATTATCTTGCAAAGGTGGGATCTGGCGACCTTGCAGCTAGGAGAAGGACAAATACATGGAGTTAGGATAAAAGTGTCTGGCTTGGGTTGGGCGAGGTGGCTCACGCCTGTAATCCCAACATTTTGGGAGGCCAAGGCGAGCTGATCACAAGGTCAGGAGATCGAGACCATCTTGGCTAACACGGTGAAACCCCGTCTCTACCAAAAAATAAAAAAAAAAAAAAAAACAAAATTAGCCTGGAGTGGTGGCGGGCGTCTGTAGTCCCAGCTACTCAGGAGGATGAGGCAGGAGAATGGCGGGAACCCGGGAGGCGGAGCTTGCAGTGAGCGGAGATCGCGCCACTGCACTCCAGCCTGGGCGACAGAGCAAGACTCTGTCTCAAAAAAAAAAAAAAAAAAGAGTCTCTGACTTGTTCTTCAGGACATTTTTATGCCTCAAAAAGCCTAGGATAGGAACTGAGAAAAACACTTCTCCTTAATGTACTGGGTAAAGTATGGTGCCACCCCTGCTCTAGATCTGAAGGGAATAATTCAGCCTGATAAAATTTCATAGTCACAAGCACATTACCAAGTGAAGTATCATCTAGGATAAACCTGGTTTTAAATTAAAAGTTCCCCCTAGAGGCAACTATTTCAATTCAATGCCATTTTTTCTCAGTCTATCACATGTAGTTTTCTGGTAATAGAAGAAATATGGAAATAGATAATTGAAAGAACAATGTGAAACTAAATATAAAAGCGTGGCATTTAATTGTCAGTAATGTTAAGTACATATCTAAAACTAAACACTGAAATTGTGTGTTTTCATGTTCCATAACTTAATTTCCCAAAACATATCTGAAAATGCCTAACATGTAGTAGAACACTGAATTTCATACATGTTGAGTAAAACTGAGGAGAGCCAGCCCTAGTTGTAGCCTCCTTAGTAATAATAAATAGGTAAGTTAATAGGAAATAACATACTGTTGTGTGCGTCTGTTTTGTAAAAATAATGAAACAATAAATAAATGTGATATTTAATGGCTTTCTATATTTTTATATAATTTCTATATTAACAGCCATTAAAAAGTACCCCAAAAAGCCAGAAAAATAAAGAGGTAAGTGTTACAGCAGATGGTAAATGCTGGCCAATTATGTAACTCACTACTCAAAGTTACTTAGGTAGAGAGCCAAAATTTTCTACATTTGGAGTATGCTAGTTTCATATTATTTAACAATATAATATGGTAAAATGGTGCTTTTTGGGTTTACATTATACAAATTCTGCCAAAAAGAAATACCATACCAGTTTTAGTGGGTATTCCATATATTTATTGCAAGAAATAAATCCAATAATCAAATTTTTTTTCAGTATCAAAATAGATTTTTCCTTGTATGTTTAAAATACTCATGTCATACTTAACAGCATTGTCTGCCTTTAGGGTTGGTATCTCTGCCAGAGTTTGAATGTCAAAGTGAAAATGTCTGAAATCTCATGAGTCAGTTTCATAACAGCTTAATTTATTCATAATAAATACCTATAGATTGAAAACAAATGCTTGTGGGCAGGCATGTGTTCCTCTGATCACCCGTTTTAGGTGTCTGTGTTACTCTGTATATAGTTTTCAAGGTTTGGGCCTGTGAAATGTCAGGGTCTCTAGAAATGCCATAAATGAACTAACTACAAAATGAAAACCTTGAACTTTTTGTGTTATTACAATGTAAAAAAGGTTCACTCCTTGAACAGGTGCAGTGTTTCAGATGGGTAGAATTTGAATAATGCCCCAAGCTATATGTGTACAGTAATGTCCCAAGTTACTTCCAATAATTGGTTTAAAATGTCCTAAGGAAATCTAAGAATCAGAATTCTTCACAACTCTTGCTGTTTCTCTTCTGGTGGAAGAAACATAATACATCTCCGTGTGTCTTTTTTTTTTAAAGCTCTACTATATAGACTAACAGTAATATAGACAATTTCCTAATACATTTTCCGGGCTAGGTACAATGCAGTAAAATTCTTAGGTGAGATGTTGTGAATTCTATGCAATTAAAAAAATTCATCATCTGTAGGAAATGTTCCTTTAAGAAATTCAGTCCAAAATTCTTCACAATTTTTTTTATCTTCAGTCACAGCTAGAAAAAATCCAGCAAGATAGTTCTTTAGGCCAGTACTATACCTTGTGACATCTGTAAACCTTATCATGAGACTGAAATATCACTGGAAATATTGTTATATGGAGGAAATTCTGTAAATGATATTTGGTATATATGGGTTAAAAGAAATATTTTGGTAAACTACTTGAGGCTGGTGAGTGGGACCTCCTTCCCATAGGGCATGCTGAGAATAATAATTTTTTTTTGTTTGTTTGTTTTTTTAAGAGACAGGGTATCATAATGTTGCCCAGGCTGGTCTCGAACTCCTGTATTCAAGTGATCTGCCCACGTTGGCCTTCCAAAGTGCTGGGACTACAGGCGTGAGCCACCACGCCCAGCCTGCCTTTAATGATGATGTTAGAATATGCAAGTTTGAGGTTAAAGCTAAATCATTCAGAAAAAGTAGAGGAGAGGCAATGTGCACGTTCTTTGCTATTTGTTGTGGTTAAGACGTGTCCACAAATTCTTTGATACACATTTCTTGAAGAGGTGGTGCTTACTGACTTTCCTCTTGACTTTATGGACTTGCTTTCCCCTGCTTGACTTTATGGACTGCATGATTTGCTTCTTACAGATAAAATAGGGCATAAGTGACAATGTATGACTTCTAAGACTAAGTCCTAAAAGACAATGTGACTTCCTCTTTGCTCTTTTTCTTGGATCACTTGCGTTGGGTGAAGCTAGCAACCATGTCATTGAGAAGTGAAGCCAACTGGACTTCCTGGGTAGAGTGGGAACTTGGGGAACTTTCCTGTCTTACAAGAGGTTTGTAAAATGCACCAATCAGTGCTCTGTAAAATGCACCAATCAGTGTTCTGTAAAATGCACCAATCAGCTGGAGTCTAAAAGTAGCCAATTGCAAGGAGGATTGAAAAAAGGGCATTCTGATAGGACAGAAGTGGAACATGGGCGGGGACAAATAGGGGAATAAAAGCTGGCCACCCCAGCAGCAGCAACCCGCTAGGGCCCCCTTCCAACCTGTGGAAGCTTTGTTCTTTTGCTCTTCATAATGAATCTTGCTGCTGCTCGCTCTTTGCGTGCATACCACCTTTAAGAGCTGTAACACTCACCACGAAGGTCCGTGGCTTCATTCTTGAAGTCAGCCAGACCACGAACCCATCAGCAAGAACCCACTCTGGACACACCATGAGACACTTAAGGAGCACTATGGAGGGGCTCCCATGGGTGAGGAACCGATTTCTCTGAGTGAGCCATCTTGGAAATGGATTTTTTAACCTGAGGCAAACCTTCATATGATTCCTGCCCCGGCTGACAGACTGACTGCAAAGTTATGAGAGATCCTGAGCTGGAACCAACCACCCAGCTAAGATGCTCATCAATTCTTGACCTACAGAAATTGTTAAAGAATAAATGTTTGTTGTTTTATTTTTATGTATTTATTTATTTTGAAACATGGCCATACTCTATAGTCCAGGCTGAGTATAATGGTACAATCCCTGCTCTCTGCATCCTTGACCTGCTGGGCTCAAGTGATCCTCCCACCTCAGCCTCTGGAGTAGGTGGGACTACAGGCGCACACCACCATGCCTGGCTAATTTTTAAGTTTTTTTTTTTTTTTTTTTTTTTTTGTAGAGATGGGGTTTCTCTCTGTTGCCTAGGTTGGCCTTGAATTCCTGGGCTCAAGCAGTCCTCCCACCTCAGCCCTCCCAAAGTGCTTGGATTACAGGCATGAACCACGGTGCCTGGCCTGTTTGTTGTTTTAAATTGCTGAATTTGGGGGTAATTTGCTATGTGGCAATAGGTGCACTCTTTTCCATGAAGCATTAGTGTTACCTATAAATAAATGTTGAGCATTTTTTTTAGATATTGCTTTAAAAAATGCCAAATTATTACTCTGCCTGGGGGACCCACATATTTAACCCTGGAGTATTCCCCAGATTTCTCCAGGTTCATATCTGCTATGGGCAGTAATCTTTCCAACATACTTCTGAACTTTTGATTGTTTTATTTTGTTCATTTATTTATTTAATTAGAAAAAAATACAAGTCTTCTATGCTTGATGCTGTGGGAATATGGAAACATGGAAAAAATATGGTCTGTGTCTTTAAATAATTTACAATCACTTTTCTTACGCGACACCATAATAAGAGACAGGTCCTGAAGAAAGGCTATTTCCACTATGCAAGAACCAGAAATGCAGCTGGACTGAGCTCCATTACTCACTGTACAAAGTAACATTTTATCACACAATAAAAGGAACTCAAAAGTTTCTCAGTGGTTCTGAAATAATTGCCAGACTTCCATTGGGGTTTTTTTAGAATTAAGTTATATGTTGCCATTCAGTTGTGAATCCCATTTGGATACATTCTAAAAGCCTAAGATGCCTTATTTGGAATCAGTGAATATTCACAAAGACTCTTAGATGTTGAGATTTCAGGGAATAATTATATATATGTAATTTCCAATTAGGTATGTAGACCAATAATTTTTTTTAACCAAGGAAGAACATAAAAAACAGGACAAGCAAAATCTTACTATCTATATCATCACTATTGCATACAGGAGAGAACATTTTAATGCTTTTCCATCCCCCAAAATGGAGGAAGGGCATGATTTCAGAACAAAGGATAGTCCTTTATACTGAATGAATTTAGTTCACTACATTACCCTTACTTTTTTCATTTTGCTGGGCTAATTAAAACTTTACTGACCAACACTCGCTGACATATAACAGGTATTGAAAAACTACTAGCCTAGGGATAAATCTGGCTTTCAGCCTTTTTTTTTAACTAGAACTCAAGCTAAGAATGGTTTTTATATTTGCAAAGGGTTACAAATTTTTTTAAAAAGGATTATGAGACAAAGACTTTTTGTGTAAAATATTTACAAGCCTTTACAGAAATGTTTGCGAATGTCTTGCCTACGTCACCCTAGAATTATATCCCTTGAGAAAAGACTCTGATGTTGGTACAAACCATTGAGGCTACTACTGAGTGGTTGTCACCATCAGGGCTAGTGTTAAGGAAAGACTGAAGTCAAGGCTACTTTGGTATATTCCAAAAAGTGCCACTAACTCTGAGATCTTGGGCAAATCACTGAATTTCAGTAAGCTTCAGTTATCTCATTTATAAGTTGATAATAGTTGAGGTCACTTCCAAATCTAAAAGTCTGTTTCTAGAATACTAATTATCTTCTATGGTTCACTCTCCTTTATATTCAGTTTTTCCCCCTGAATTCAACAACTAACAAGATATTGGTGTCCCTCTTAATTTCCTCATAGGGTAGATTTCTTGGACTTTACTGTTCACTTTGAACAACATAGCTTTTCAGAAATGTAGTTGATTTACGTAACACGGAAAATTCCAGGAACAGAAAACTATTAGTGGTATTGGCAGACTCTGAAGTATGAAACATTCTTAGTAGGTATGGTAATTAAGCAAAGGTAAGAAACACACATTTATTCACTTCTAAAGTATTTCAGATCATGAATAAATCTTAGATGTAGGAACACTGATAACCTACCAAAATTCAAAGTAAGTATTTCTTGAAATCTATTTTGTTTGATATAAGTATAGCTACTTCTGATCTGTTTGTTTGTTTTAATTGGCATGGAGTATGTTTTTCCATTCCTTTATTTTCAGCCTATGTGTGTCATTTTAGATGAAGTGTGTTTCTTGTAGGCAACAGATCATTGGGTCTTGATTTTTGTTGTTGTTGTTGTTTATTTGAGACAGAGTCTCACTCTGTCGCCCAGGCTGGAGTGCAGTGGTGCAGTCTCAGCTCACTGCAACCTCCGACTCCCCAGTTCAAGCAATTCTCCTGCCTCAGCCTCCCAAGTAGCTGGGGCTACAGGGGCCCACCACCACACCTGGCTAATTTTTTATATTTTTAGTAGAGACGGGGTTTCGTCGTGTTAGCCAGGATGGTCTCAATCTCCTGACCTTGTGATCCTCCCGCCTTGGCCTCCCAGAGTGCTGGGATTACAGGTGTGAGCCACCGCACCTGGCCTGGGCCTTGATTTTTAATCCATTCAACCATTCTCTGTCTTTTGATTGGAGAGTTTAGTCTATTTACATTCAGTGTTACTATTAATAAGTAAAGACCTACTCCTGCCATTTTTTATTTATTTTCTGTGTTTTTTTTTGTGTGTGGTTTTTTTTTCTTTTGTGGTCTTTTTTTCTTTCCTTCCTGTCTTCCTATTAGTAAAGGTGTTTTTCTCTCATGGTGTGATTTCGTTTCTTGCTTTTTATTTTTTGTGTATCCATTATATGTGTTTTGGCTTGAGGTTACCATGAGGCCTGAAAATACTATCTTACAATTTAAGCTGATAACACTGTCTGCATAAGCAAACCAACAAACAAGCAAAAAGAAAACTAATGAAGACTATGCCTTAACTTCTTCCCTCTGCTTTTTAACATTTTAACTGTTGTTTCTATTTATATTTTATTGTACTATGTCTTGAAAAGTTGTTGTAGTTATTTTTGATTGGTTCATTTTTTAGTCTTTCTACTTAGGAGTAGTTTACACACCACAGTTACAGTGTTACAATAGTTTGCGTTTGTCTGTGTACTTAATTACCAGTGAGTTTTGTATCTTCAGATGATTTCTTATTACTCATTAACATTGTTTTCTTTCCAATTGAAGTTTAACGTTTGTTGTAGGACAGGCCTTGTGTTGATGAAATCCCTCAGCTTTTGTTGGTCCGGGAAAGTCTATTTCTTCTTCATGTTTGAAGTATAATTTCACCAGGTATATTATTCTAGGGTAAAAGTTTTTTTTTTCCTTCAGCACTTTAAATATGTCATGCCACTCTCTCCTGGCCTGTAAGGTTTCTACTGAAAAGTCTCTGCCAGACATATTGGAGCTCCATTGTATGTTAATTGTTTCTTTTCTCTTGATGCTTTTAGGATCCTTTCTTTGCCCCTGACCTTTGGGAGTTTGAGTATTAAATGCCTTGAGCTAGTCTTCTTTGGGTTAAATCTGCTTGGTGTTCTATAACCTTCTTGTACTTGGTATTGATATCTTTCTCTAGGTATGGGTTAGTCTCTGTTATTCCTTTGAGTAAACCTACCCCCGTCTCTCTCTGTATTTCTTCTTTAAGGCCACTAACTCTTAGACTTGTTCTTTTGAGCCCATTTTCTAGATTTTCTGGGTGTGCTTTATTCTTTTTCTTTAGTCTCCTCTGAATATGTATTTTCTTTTCTTTTCTTTTCTTTTCTTTTTTCTTTTTTTTATTTTATTGAGACTGAGTCTCACTCCGTTGCCCAGGCTGGAGTGCAGTGGTACAATCTCAGCTCACTGCAATCTCTGCCTCCTGGGTACAAGCAGTTCTCCTCCCTCAGACTTCTGAGTAGCTGGTACTACAGGTGTGCACTACCACACCTGGCTAATTTTTGTATTTTTAGTAGAGATAGGGTTTCACCATGTTGGCCACGATGGTCTTGAACTCCTGACCTCAGGTGATTCACCTGCCTTGGCCTCCCAAAGTGCTGGGATTACAGGTGTGAGCCACTGTGCCCAGCCCTGAATATGTATTTTTGAACATCCTGTCTTGAAGCTCACTAATCCTTTCTTCTGCTTGATCAATTCTGCTATTAATAGAATCTGATACATTCTTCAGTATGTCAGTTGCATTTTTCATCTCCAGAATTTCTGCTTGATTCTTCTTAATTATTTCAATCTCTTTGTTAAATTTATCTGATAGGATTCAGAATTCCTTCTCTGTGTTATCTCGTATTTCTTTGAGTTTCCTCAAAACAGATATTTTGAATTCTTTATCTAAAGGTTACATATCTCCGTTTCTCCAGGATTGGTCCCTGGTGCTTTATTTAGTTCATTTGGTAAGATCATGCTTTCCTGGATGGTCTTGCTGCTTGTGGGTATTCGTCGGTATCTGGGTATTAACAAGTTAGGTGTTCATTGTACTTTTCTTCAGTCTGGTCTTGTTTGTACCCATCCTTCTTGGGAAAGCTTTCCAGATATTTGAAAGGATTTGGGTGTTGTAATTGAAGCTGTATCTGCTTTAGGGTATACCCCAAGTCCCATAATGCTGTGGTTCTTGCAGACTTGTAGAGGTACTACCTTGGTCATCTTGGATAAGATCTGGAATAATTCTTTGTATTACCAGGCAGATACTCTTGTTCTCTTCCCTTACTTTATTCAAAACAAACAAAGTCCCTCTCTCTCCCCCCCCCCCCCCCCCCCCCCCCCCGTCTCTATCCTGAGCTGCCTGAAGCTGGGAGAGGGATGACATAAATACCTCTGTGGTCACCACCAGATCTGAAGCCAACACAGCACTGGGTTTCACCCAAAGCCCGCAGTAATCAGTCTGGCTACCACCTATGTTCACTCAGGGCTATGGAGCACTACAGTCAGCAGATGGTGAAGCCAGCCAGCCAGGCTCCTGTTCTTCTCTTCAGGGTGGCAATTCCCCCTCAGTCCCAGGCAGGTCCAGAGATGACATCTGGGAACTAGAACCTAGAGTTGGAAACCTTAGGAATCTACCTAGTGCTCTATTTTACTATAGCTGAGCTGACACCCAAGCCACAAAACAAAGCCCTTCCCATTCTTCCCTCCCCATTCCACAACCAGAGGAGTCTCTCCTCATGGCTACCACTGCTGCAAGCCTGTGGCACATATTCCCTGGCTATTGTCAATGTTCAATCAAGGCCCAGTAGCTCTTCAGTCAGTTTGTGGTGAATGCTGCCAGGCCTGGGACTCTTCCTTCAGGGTAGTGTGCTCCCCTCTGGCCTAGGGTATGTCCAGAAATGCCATCCAGGGGCCATGGTCTAGAATCAGGAACCCCAAGAGCCACTTGGTGCTCTGTCCTACTGTGGCTGAGCTGATACGTAAGCTGCAAGACAATGTCCTCTTTACTCTTCCCTCTCCCTTTCTCAAGCAGAAAGAGTCCTCCTCATAGCCACTGCAGCTGGGAATATTCTGGGTTACACCTGAAGCCAGCACAGCTCTGAGTCTCACCCAAGGCCCATGGCAAGTACTACCTGGGTATTGCTGCTGATTATTCAGGGTCCAAGGTCTGCTTAGTCAACAGGTGATGAATCCTGGCAAGTCTGGCTTCTTCGCTTCAAGGCAGCATGTTCCCTTCTGGCCCAAGGCATGTCCAGGAGCTAGGGCCTGGAAGGGAGCCTCAGGACTCTGCCTAGTGCCCTATCCTTCTGTGGCTGAGCTGGTATCCAAGTGGCAGGACAAAGTCCTCTTTAATCTTGCCTTTCCTTTTCTCAAGCAGAAGGAAGGAATCTTTCCTGGAGCTGCAAGCTGCACTTCCTGGGGTTGGGAGAGGGGTGGTGCAAATGCTCCTTTGGCCACCCCAGCTGGTGTCTTTCTAGATCTTGTGCCCCCCAAGTCCACTGGCTTCAAGCCCAGCACAACACCAGGACTTGCCCAGGAACTGGAGTTCTTGTGGCCTAGACTGCCTTTCAAGTTTATTTAGGACCACAGAGCACTTTATCCTGTGGTGGTAAGAACTCAGTCAGTTAATTCTCCTCTGGCTAGGGCTGCTGTCCTCTGGCTGGGGCTGCTCCCTCTGTGGGCTGGCTGAGTTCTGCCCCATGTTGCTTTCCACCATGACAGGGCAGCACTGAGTTCCAGTGCAATGTTTCACAGTCATTGTGGCCTCCTCCCAAGCACACACATTATCTGTCTGTGCCACATGGCCATTGCCAGGGGATGGGGGTGGGAATAGCACCAGCAATTCAAGACTGCCTTACACTCTTCAATGCCCCTTTCAATGATATGAAGTTAAAGCCAGATACTGTGATTGCTCACCTGATTTTTGGTTCTTATGATGATGCCTTTTTATGTGGATAGTTGTTCAATCTGTTGTTCCTGCAGAGAGGACAACTGGTGGAGGCTTCTATTTGACCATCTTGCTCTACCTCCTCCTGCTCTAAGACTGCTTGATTCAATGTCTGAAGAACACTGTTTCTTTCCGTTGTTTTCCTCTTCTTAGCATGTCAGCTTTGTACTTAGTATAAGGGTCTCCTCATGGTCACCAGATAGCTGCAGCAGGTCCATGTATCACAACCTGACATGATAAATTACAGCACACAAAGAGAAGCTATAACTCTCTTGTATCTTTTTTAAAAAGTAGAGAAACCTTTACCAGAAGTCTTCTAACAGACTTCTCATGTCTCCTTGCTCAGCACAACCATGTCTAAAATAATTACTAGCAAGGGGAATGGGAGAATCATGATTGGTCTAGACCAGTCAGGATTTACCTCTTTGGAGAAACCAATCTCTCCTGCTGCACATGGACACATAGAAGGGAGTGGGTACCTGAACAAAAGTAAGATTCCTTAAATAAGGAATAATGGGGGATGGATGTGAAGTAGATAGCCAGTAGTATCATATATGGTTAGTAAAGTTTCATTCCACACACACTATCTTGCCACACATACTGCCACACATACTGTCTTTAAAAATGCCCAGGCAGGCACAGTGGCTCATGCCTGTAATCTCAGCACTTTGGGAGGCCAAGAATTCTTGACCTTTCCTTCTTTACTATGGGTTTTTAGTGAAAGCCCTAAGAAATAGCCGGTACATACCAATGTTTTCTCTCTCTCTCTCTCTCTCTCTCTCTCTCTCTTTCTCTCTCTCTTTCTGTCTCTCTCTCTCGACAGGGTCTTACTATGTTGTCCACCTTGGTCTCAAACTCCTTGGCTCATGTGATCCTCCTGCCTCAGCCTCTCCGGTAACTGGGATTATAGATGTGCACCACTGCACCTGGCTCAACATTCTTATTCTTACCATTTTCCCTAATACTAGAGTCTCAGAAGGCTGTGCTCAGGTACAAAGTGAAATGTTGTTCACCCACAGAACAAGAGTGACCATCCTCTCAGCATGAAACAGTGGGATCCTCGTTGTTGTTCCGCTCATCCAACTCCACAATTTTAGGGTTGTTATTTGCAGAATTCCACATTCTGGTAGCAAATTCTTTATCATTTAGGTTATTTTCAAATACAAACAACAGAATGCCCTAACTCAAATTGTCTTAAACAATGAGAATTTTTGTTAATCAGATAACAAGAAGGCTGGAAGTAGAGTATTCCAGCAGTTAAATGACTCAGAACTTTTTCCACTTTTCTGTGTTGTCATTTTCAGCATATTGACTTTGTCCTCAGGCAAGCTTCTCTCTTGGCTACACAAGGTTCAAATAACCTGTCCTACATGATAATGTCTAGTGGAAGAAGCTATGAACAAATATTGGGTAGACAACAAACAGTGTTTACTACAAATGACTAGATAGAAGAGTGCTGGTGATTAGAGCTAAAAATGGTGCACCTGATTGGAAGCAAAGATGGTTGTCAAAAGTGGTAGGAAATTGCATCACTTAGAATGCTTTCAGCTGCAAGTAACAGAAAACCCAACTCAAAGTGGTGGCTTAAACAGTAAGGAAATGTAGTGGTGCACACAACTGGAATTCTAGAGGTAGAGTAGGCCTCGGGTTTGGCTGAAATGCAGTTCAAGAAGGTCATCAAGAACCCAAGATAATATCAGGCTTATCCTAAGGTAGTTTCCTACTGGTCATAGGATGATAGTAACAAATACAGCTATGTGCTTTGCTCATGCCAGCAGGGGAAAAATTCCATCTCTTTTTAAGAGTGAGGAAACTTTTTCCTTAGCAGTCTTTTTGACATGGCTCATTGGCCTAGATACTATTACATATCTGTTCCTAAGTCAGTTAACTTTTTTTCTAAGGGAATGCCATGTGCTACTTGGTTTAAGCATGGGTTCCTAGACCATTTACAGGCAAAGAAGATTTTCTTGATTGAATCAGACTTATCTGAGGCTGTCTCAGTTGCTGGGGTCAATTCCTTAAAACATATGGCTACTGTACAATGTTGGAGGGGTGGAATATATGTTGAAGAGATGACTTCAGTGTCTACTACACAAATAGAAGCCAACATTAAGGAAAAAAGGAGAAATGGCAAAGTACAAACATGAAAGAGAGCATTCAGAGTGCGGCTTTGGCTGGAATATGCCTTTTTTTGCATAACATGCCGGGTTGACCCCATGCAAAATAGAGGTTTCAACAACCAGTATCTAACATCTTTCACCTAATATTTTATCTGTATATATGATTCAACAGTTGTCTTTAATTATAATTCAGTTTCTGTAAGTGCTTTTATAATCACTTCTTAAAAATTAAATTTCCTGCCAGCATTCTAAAAATGGCAATATGATACTCACACACACACTATGCAAGTACTAAGTATTTTACAAAATTAAGATTTCTTAACTTAAATGTCTTAATATAAATTGTCAGTAATATTTATAGAGAGTTCAGTGTAGACATAGGTTTACCCTGGTCCCTGAAAGAATAAACATTTCACATTAATTTCCATTCATAGTAATTTTCAGTCAGACCTGTGACTATCGGGGATGCATGTACAGCTATTAAGTTCATAGATTTGGGAGCACATGTAGGGATCCTGATATTTCATTTTATTATTTTATTATTTTAACTTTTTTTTTTTGAGACAGAGTCTTGCTCTATCACCTGGACTTTGGTGCAATGGCACAATCATAGCTCACTATAATCTCGAACTCCTGGGCACAAGCAGTCTTCCTACCTGGGCCTCCCAGAGTGATGGGATTACAGGTATGAGCCACCACACCTGGCTAATTAAAAAATTTGTTTTTAATAGAGATGGGATCTTGCTATTTTGCTCACGCTGGTCTTGAACTCCTGACCTCAAGCAGTCCTCCCACCTCAGCTTCCCAAAGGGTTGTGATTACAGGTGTGAGCCACCATGCCTAGCCTCATTTCAATCATTTTGGAAAATGTATAGTTTTGTTCTTAAAAAGAATCAAGAAACTCAGCCTGTGGTCCCAGCTACTCAGAAGGCTGAGGAAAGAGGATTACTTGATCCCAGGAGTTTGTGGCAATAGTGTGCTATAAATGTGCCTGCAAATAGGCACTGTACTCTGGTCTGGGCAATGTAAGAAGACCCTGTCTCTAAAAAAAATCAAGAAGCTCAAACTGAAAGACTTTTTATTCTAAAAATGTTTTATTTTCATTATCCTATTGTCTTTGAAAGTATTCTGTGATGACATTTACATTTCAAAATTAAGAAGAGGAGAACATACCTCTTGAGTAGCACAAGAAGGAGAAACTGTCAAACACTTATGGGCTTCTACCATGGTAGTTCTGCCTTTTTTTTTTTTTTTTTTTTTTTTTCAGTGTTATTTGAATCTATGATGTTGTTCATGAGGGCTTTGGAGTGATTTTTTTTCTAAAACACAAATCTGATCATCTTGTTCCTTTGCTTAAAACCCATCACCTGCCACTCATAGCCCTCAGGTTTGATCCCACATTCCTTTGCCCAGCCACAAGGGCCATAGTGAGAAACCCCTACTTAATTTCCACTTCCTGCTCTGACTCACCTCCCTGCTCTCTCTCTGTATTCCAGCCACGTTGATAGATTACTTGCAGTTTCTCAAATGAGTCAAGCTCTTTCATGCTCTCCCAGGATCACCTTTTATCCCTCTTTTCTCCTAATCATCTCTTTTCTTTAGGATACTCTTACGGGATTGTCTCTCCTGGTTGAGACACCCCTCATATGTATAGCCATATCACTTCCAAGAAGAATGCTAGGTGGAGGCTATGGGTGTAAGATGCAGGATTCAGTCTTTTAGGAGACAAGATCCAGAGCTAACAATGCATCAGATGCCCAACTAGGAAGACTAGGTCTTAGAATAAGTCTCCATCCCATAAAGAGTTGGAATACTCAGTAAGGAACTGAGGTTGGAGCACAGCGATAGAAACTTAGCCAACATGGCAGCGTTAGAGACTAATATGTGGTCATCCTGAACTTGTCAGCAAGTCTATGCCAACAAGGCAAATTCTAAATTCTACTTAAAATATATTGAATCCTCTAAAGTATTCCCTACCCTAGACCCAGGAATTGAGCAATTATATGTGGGGGTAAATGACAGACCCCAGTGACGTCCAAAATTGGAAACAGCCTATCTCCCTGGTGAGTCAGGCAATGAGTCAAGAGAAAAAATATGCTGAGCAGCTTCCTAGGTGAGGAATTCATGTCAAACAGTTGCTAAATCAGTATTAGAAAGAGAAAGCAGCTTTCTTTATCCTAACTTAATCCTTCCTGAATTTTTAGAAAACAGTCCTTAATTACATTCTATATTGACACTTATTTTCTTGCCTTATGATATGTAAAGGAAAACTGAAGAATGTGTGTTTTAAAAATCTGATTATTTCTTTCTCCCACTAAAAATATTTCCCCCTCACTAAGAGGTCTTCTCTTTCTTTAAGTAGCAAAGAAGATTCAAGTTATTTTCCTTATGTCATTAAGTTTTATTTATGTGTTCTCTTTTGATGTTTTATTTCAAAAGTCCTGTACAGAAATAGGACTTTCCTTTACTTCATCATCAGTTAGTTCTTGCTTGGCTCCAAGTTTCTGCAATTCCCTTCTTCCCTCAGCAAAGGCTTCATGGTCCTAACCATGAGCTGAACTTATCCTACTGTCTAATACACAACTTGAACGGAAGAGATTTAAGGGGTTGTAGCCCAATACTATGGGATTCAGCATCAAGTCACTCATGTTGCGAGGCCAACTCTGACTACTTGCTGAAGTTCTGATTACAGGTCTCTGTCTCATCCTCCAAGACCCACTTGTGTACCTGCTTGTGCTTCAGTTTAGTTAATGGAGTTTCTGCCTTTCTTCCCTTTGGCTGGTACTGACTCTGTTATTGGTTTGGTTTCCTCTCAGATTCATATTTTCTCCCATTTGGGGCACCCCACTCTGAGTATCAGAACCCATAGCATCAACTGTATGAACTTATCTATTGTTATACTCTTAGGTATCATGCTGCCCTATAATTTCCCCCAGCACCTTGAGTGAGGATTGCCTACCCCATCTCTCCCAGCAGGCTCTGGGTGATCCCACCTGGTCAGATGGGTGGCTCTAGTTCTAAGTGCTGGTGCCTCAGAAGCAGCTCCATCATGACGCAGTTAACCCAGCCCCTTATCTAGATTTGACTTTATCTTTAGTTAAGGGAGCTTCCTGAACTTCTAGCACTTGATGAAGCAATCTAGAAAATTTGAGGTTAAACATTATTTTAGGGTAGAAATAGTACAAACATAAATAGAATAACAATATCACAATTCACAATTCACAAGCTAATTTAAGTAAAGTATTTTAACTTGGAACTCTATGTGGAAGACTTCAGTCACTTCCAAACACTGATATCTTGGGACTTGATGTAATCCTACTCACATATGTTTCACATTATACAGTGTAAAGGGAAGGGCGAGTAACCATTTTCTTCAAATGAGAAACATAACTCAAAAGAATAAATTTCCAAGCACATGAAAATTAATTTGCATACTCTTTGGAGACAGAAAGAGTTTCTTTTCATTAATTCCAGTACCCTTCAAAAATGAAAGCATAAGGAAAAATATTGTTTCTTCACTGTAAAACAACGTGACAGTCTTCAGCCTCATTTTCTCTGCCTCTGCTATCTCGGCTTCCCACTAGCTGAGTTCAGGATCTCTGCTGGCAGGTGTAGTACTACCACTCTCCCCAAACTGGTCCAGCCTGGAGGCTGGATATGCAATGAGATCACTTGGACTCGGGAAGGGGAACATCACGCACTGGGGCCTATCATGGGGAGGGGGGAGGGGGGAGGAGGGAGGGATTGCATTGGGGAGTTATACATGATATAAATGATGAATTGATGGGTGCTGACGAGTTGATGGGTACAGCACACCAACATGGCATAAGTATACATATGTAACAAACCTGCACGTTATGCACATGTACCCTAGAACTTAAAGTATAATAAAAAAAAAAAAAAAAAAAAAAAAGAGCTCTCAGCACAGGCTGACTCTACCTTCACTAAGCTGAGTATCAAGTCACTACCCTTGGGTTGATAGAAACAGAGTGTTCCTTTCAACAAACACCTAATGTGCCAGGTTCTGAGCCAGGCACTTGGCAAAGGCAGATCCAGGTTTTGTGTGGCCTGAAATCATGTAATTTGGAGGCCCTTACTAAGAAAAAAAACACTTAATTGCAGACCAAAATTGGTATGAAAATGAATAGGAGAAAAAAAATTGTGACAAATTTAATTTTTCAAAAACTGACAAATACCACTAAAAATTACAATATCCAGAAAAATGATATAAGGTTTTTATTAACTTATTATCTGGCACATCTCTGTTACATTTTTCTATATTTTTGTCTGCATATTCTTTAACCATCTTTTCATATAACAATAATTATGTGAATTTTTTTATAGAAATAAGAATAGTTGTAAGAATGACAATGTTAAGCCAGGTACAGTGGTGTTTACCTATGGTTCCAGCTACTAAAGAGGCTGAGGTGGGAGTATTGCTTGAGCCCAGGAATTCAAGACCAACCTGGGCAGCATAGTGAAGATCTATGTTTAGGGTTCGAATGCTCAGAATTATAGGCATACTCTACAGATAGATGTGTGTGATACTGAAGTCTGGCAATGCCAGGAGCATAAGGTGATATCAGTGGATAGGTAAAGAAAGAAAAGGGATTTGAAAATGTGAGGTCAACCAAGGCAGATAGAATTTATGCGCGCCTAATCATAGTTTTTGAAAATCATTTGCAGAATTGGTGCAAAAAAATTAAGGCAAGATTTTTCTTTGATTTATTTCTTTTTTTAAATCAGTAGCACAAGGAACTTTGGCAGTTTGTTTCTCTTAGTAAAAATAAAAATGTCCTTTAGATAATATTCATGTTGATTATAATGAATGATACAAGTAAGTAAAATAGAACTAAGTCTGTATTTAGCATTAGAAAAAGAAAAAGTCCTTAAAACAGTTCTGAGAGAAGTCTTAAAGATGTGCTCCAAGTTGTAGCTGCAAACAGTTTTCACAGGCCTCCCACTACTGCTAAGTCTGTAAGTACTGAACCATATGTTTCTCTCAAGTATAAAAATATGAAGTTGTAAATTTTACTAAGAAAAATTCTGTTTATCGTTATATCTGTTGAGTAGACTCCCTATTGGAAAATTGCATTAGCTAATGCCCTGCGAGTCATACCCACCAATGACATATTGCTCATTTTGTTTTTTTATGGTACTTGACTGTACTGGAACATCATGGTCTGGAAAATTATACTACTTGTTTGTACATGTGTCTTGAAGGGCTGTGTAGTCATTCTAGCTACAAAATGTTGCAACATACAACTACAAATGTGCTAGATATCCTGAGTTCTTTACAAGATTAAAATAAAAAGAGATAATATGGTATTGGACTCATTTTATTTTATTTTATTTTATTTTATTTTATTTTATTTTATTTTATTTAGACAGAGTCTTATTCTGTTGCCCAGGCTGGAGTGCAATGGCACACGATCTCGGCTCACTGCAACCTCCGCCTCCCAGTTCGAGCCATTCTCCTGCTTCAGCCTCCCAAGTAGCTGGGATTACAGGTGAGCGCTACCACGCCTGGCTCCTTTTTGTATTTTTAGTAGAGATGGAGTTTCACTATGTTACCCAGGCTGGTCTTGAACTACTGACCTCAGGTTATCTGCCTGCCTCAGCCTCCCAAAGTGCTGGGATTAGAGGCATGAGCCACTGTGCCTGGCCTGGACTCAATTTTACCAATCAAATTTATGTAGTATTTTGGTGCCATAGTTTAGTAATTACTTATATTTACTATAATTTTAATTGACAGAAAGTAGATTATTGTCGGTGCTCAAACTTACCTATAATTTTAGACAATGCTGTTCCATGATGTATGTTTTAAGTGTATCTTTTTAATGTAATGTGTTCTGGAACAGCCAATAAAAATTAGTCACATTTGATTCTTCATAGTTTTAGTGCCCTTAATTAATCGGGCCCTTACATTTTTTTAAGTCAAAATTACTTTGGTCTAAGGTAAGACAAACCCTCCCCCAAGACTGCATATTTCATCTTTTTGTCCAGTAGTTTTACCAGTAGGTATAAGTAGAGAAACTTCTCTATTTTTTCCACTCTACTTGCTTAAGCACACTTTGCTTGTGGTGTAGGAATCTGGTTGACCCTGGCAAAATTACAAAGAAGAAACATTTGTCTTGGATGCCTGTCTCTTCTTTCCTAGAGGCACACTTCCCCACAGGGGCCCATCTCCAGCACTCTGTCCTTCTAGATTCTTCCCTTCAGTTCCTAATACCTTATTCTGTAAAATCACAAATACCATAAATTCTTTCTCCATTTAAGGTTTAGTTATTCTGTGTTTATTTTCTTAGGATCCAAGGATATCCTAGTTTATTTGATTTTTTTAAATGTCAAGGCAGATTTACTCATAGGAGAGGGTTAGAATCGTCATGATCAAGGAATGTAAGAATCTTCTAGAAATAGTACCCTTTCCTCATTCGTATTGTCTCAATCATTCATTCATTTGACATATATTTATTGAATGCCTATTGTGTGCCAGAAATATTCGAGGCACTTGGAATACATCAAAATAACAAAACATAAAATTCCCTGTGTTTGTTTTTCATATAACAATAATTTTGTGATTTTTTTCTATGTGATCACATTTGTGCAATTTTATCTCTCTTGAGAGTATGAATCATTCTTTTTCATTTTGTAAGTTGTTACTTCAGTGCATGCAATTTGGATTTTTTGCAGTCTGTTTCTGTGGATCATGCTTTACGTATGTCTGTATTACTTGATGAAACACAATTTAGTGTCTCAGATGTGGCCATGTAAGTGGCCAAGTGACATACTTGCTTCTCACCATATTGAAAACAAAGTGAGAGGCTGACACTTAAAGGTCACCATTTTCATGGAGGTAAGAATATAGATCAGAATTTAGCGAGAGGCTGTGCTCAACACACATATGGCACTGGCAGTATCGTGAACAAATCCTAGACATTAAAATTTTTCCAGGACTCCTATAACTTTGGACTAAAATGGTTACTTAGATGCTCTCTTCCAAATTGCATAGAGCCATTCTCCTAAAGACATTCCATAATGGGACTTTTTTTAAAAATTCAAATGTTTCACTTTCTGCTTAGTTGAATATCACATTAAAAAAAAAAAAAAAATGAGGCCGAGTGTGGTGGCTCACACCTGTAATTCCAACACTTTGGGAGGCTGAGGCAGGAGGATTGCTTGAGCCCAGGAGTTTGAGACCAGCCTGGGCAATATAGTGAGACCTCGTCTCTACAAAATAATTTAAAAATTAGCCAGATGTGGTGGAGGCTGAGGTAAGAGGATTGCTTGAGTCTGGGAGTTAGAGGTTGCAGTGATCTGTGATTGTGCCACTGCACTCCAGCCTAGGCAACGGAGAGAGACCTTGTCTCAGAAAAAAAGAAGAAAAAACAAAAGGGAAGCATAAATATTTTGAATGAGGAATTTATCTGTGGAAAACACATAACTCTTTTTTAAAAGTTTAGCTAAGCCAGGTCAATGTGGTTAATCTTGTTTGCAATACATGAAGCTATGCTACCAAATGTGTACTCTCTTTTTCGTAGTAAAAATGTATCAATTGTTATTGTGATCATTCTGTCTCAATATAGTCTTTTAAAAAATATCTTTGTCTTGCTACACAGTCACATAAAAACTAGATGTTAAATCAGGTTTCTCCAGATGACCTAATTTAAAACTCGTAAGGCTCCAATCTGGGGACAGAAAATGAATCTAAGAAAATTGTCGTGGTTGTTTTGCTTCAGTTAAGTTGAAGACTGCATACATTTATAAGATGCCTGATTTTCAGCTCACCAACAACAATAAAATATAGAATATAATAAGGAGAAGAAGAGAGAGGGTTTATCATATTTCCTAAACCTCTCCTAAAATATGGCACTCTAGGGAACAAATTATCTGCTGGAGTGTTACATGAGAATTTTATAAATATTAAAGCAGAAAAGTAAATGTATATAATATAATATTTATGGGTTCTTAATTTATAAATGTCAATGTAGTATCTTTTCAAAGTAGCTACTAAAAAAAATGACACTACCCTTCTTCAATAATGAATGAGTTCAGCTCTCCACACCGGATAGAGGGAAAAACAGTGAATGTGAACGCATGCTAAGTAGCCAGTCTAGGTGTGTACAAAAGAAGCAGAGGGAGAAGGGAGGAAGGAGGAGTAACTCCTCTGGTGTGAAAAGAACCTGGGAACAAAAAAAGACATTTTCTCTCCCCTGTGCCTACAGAACATATTTTCACTAGCCTTGACTTGGAAGAATAAGAGTATGTTTAAATATTCTTCTTCTGGTTGAAGGAAAAAACCGACTCATTGTAATTAAAGAGCAAAACCAATGAGAAAGACTTTTAAGAAATATTTTTAAATGTTTGAAGGAGATAGTTTCATTTATTTAACAGTAATTGTCATTTATTAAACTCTCACAGGGTAAGCGTAGCCAAGCGCTATGTATATTGTTTCATTTAATCTTTACAACTTTATGAGGTAGCATGATTATTTTCATGGTCCATATTAAGAAACTGAAGTTTTCAGAGATGAAACCAACCTAAAGCATTAAGATTTATACCCAGGATTTGCCAACTTTAAAGCCTGTGTCCCAAACATAACATTGGTTCCTCATACAGTTTCAATACTGAGATTCAAGTACTATGATACAATTGTATACATGGGTTGTGATTTTAAATTTATAAGAATATAATAATCTTAAAACATCTCAGATTGCTAAATTTGTATTGAGTAATTGGGCCTAAATTTTGTCTTGTTTCTTCACTGTCTTTCCCTATTACACCAAGATCTTTGTTAGAATTTCCCTCTAGAAGTTTCATATTCACACTCACACACACACACACACACACACCAGCTAGAGATATTTTTTCAAAAGTTCAGAATTTTAAAATCATCGTTGAAGAGTTGTCTTTCACATGTTGGTGACTCGCATTTGTAATCTATATTATTAACATTATAGAAAGAATAAGAGCTTTTTTGGACACACATTCTCTTATGCCCAAATTCTGCTATTAAGTGCAGGCACGTTTCATTATTTTCAAAAGGAATTTCATATGCTAGCTGACCTAAGACAACATTATTTTAGTCTTGGGCCAAAATTTGTCTTTGGGACCCCTTCTATCTTCCTTTGAATGCCCTTCTAACTGCTTCAGAGGTCCTTTTCTGGGACCTTCTTGATGACGCTGGCTACTCAGAGTACCCCACCCTTCCTTGACTTTTTCCTGCTTGCCCTCATTGATACACTTTTGTTCATTCACACAACAAATATTTATTGACCATATGTCTCAAGTACAGTGCCAGATGCTAGATATACAGTGATGAGAGAAGAGACATGTTCATTGCCTTCATGGAATTAATGATGTAAAAAGGAATTAGGTGCTAATCCAATGAATAAAGATTGCACAAACAAAAGCAACACTGCAAACGTGAAATGGTGCTGGATATTTGGTACTGGGATTTGGCTAAGTCAGGGAAATCAGGCCATTTGGCTAAGTCAGGGAAATCAGGCCAGACTTCTTTTTTTCTTTTAATTTCTATAAATTCAAGGGGTACAAGGGCAATTTTGTTACATAGACATATTGCATAGTGGTGAAGTTGGGACTTTTAGTGTCACCATCACTTGAATAGTGGTCATTGTACCCATTAAGTAATTTCCCATCATCCAGCACCCAAACCTGCCCACCCTTACAAGCCACCAATGTCTGTCATTCTACACTTTATGCCAAGGTGTACACATTATTTAACTCAGACTTCTAAGTGAGAACATATGGTATTTGTCTCTTTCTGAGTCACTTCACGTAAGATAATGGCCTCCAGTTCTATCTATATAGCTGCAAAAGACATTATTTCATTCTTTTTTATGGCTGAATAGTATTCCATTGTGTGTGTGTATGTGTATATATATATATATATATACACACACTATTTTTATCCAGTCATCTGCTAATGGATACTTAGGTTGATTCCACTTCTTTGCTGTTGCGAATATTGCTGCAATAAACATATGACTACAGCTATCTTTTAAAAGATTATTTATTTATTAAAAATTTTTTTTAGAGACAGAGTCTTCCTCTGTTGCCCAGACTGTGGTGCAGTGGTGCGATCATGTCTCACTGCAGCCTTGAACTCCTGGGCTCAAGTAATCTTCCCACCTTAGCCTCCCAAGTAGCTAGGACTATAGTGTGTACCATGACACCTGGCTAATTTCCTTTTTATTTTATTTTATTTTATTTTATTTTATTTTATTTTATTTTATTTTTAGAGACAGGGTCTTGCCATATTGTCCATGCTGGTCCTGAACTCCTGGCCTCAAGTGATTTTCCTGCCTTGCCTCCCAAAGCACTGAGTTTACATGCATGAGCCACTGTGCCTGGCCAGGTATCTTTTTTATATAATTATTTCTTTTTCTTTGAGTAGATACCCAGGAGTGGGATTTCTGGATCACATAGTAGTTCTATCTTTAGCTCTTTGAGAAATCCCCATACTGTTTTCCATAGAGGTTGTACGAATTTACATTCCTATTAAGAGTGTATAAGCATTTTCTTTGCTTCTTCTTAATAAGTAAGTGACACTTAGCTGCAGTTTGAAGGATAAATTAACACCGGAAAGGGGAAGGAAGGAGTTTCTGGACTAACTACCCATTTCTCTCTGCATTTTCCAGGCCTGAGGGAATGTGATGGCTCCAGGTTGTCCTTTTATATATTACACACACACACACACACACACATTGCCTGTGGACTGACAGCTTCAGATTAGGTGGCCAACTTTGACCCACCTTTGCCAACATTCATTATTTTTTGTCTTTTAAATACTATAAAAGAATTTTAAAATTCTGACTGATGTAAGACAATATCTCATTGTGGTTTTAATTTGCATTTCTCTAATGATTAGTGATGTTGAGCATTTTTTCATATGCTGCTTGGCCATTTGGATGTCTTCTCTTGAAAAACGTCTATTCTTGACCTTTGCCCACTTTGCCCAGTTTTTAATTGAGTTGTTTTGTTGCTGTTGTGGAGTTCCTTCTAGATTCTGATATTAGTCCCCTGTTGGATACATAGTTTGCAAATCTTTTCTCCCATTCTATAGGTTGTATATTCACTCTGTTGATTATTTCTTTTGCTGTGTAGAAGCTTTTTAGTTTAATTAAATCCCATTTGTCTATTTTTGGTTTTGTTGCTTGTGTTTTGAAGTCTTAGTCATGAATTCTTTGGCTATTCAAATGTCCAGAAGAGTTTTCCCTGGGTTTTCTTCTAGTATTTTTATAGTTTCAAGTCTTACATTTAAGTCTTTAATCCATCTTGAGTTGATTTTTTAATATGGTGTGAGATACAGGTCCAGTTTCATTATTTTGTATATGCAAGCCAGACTTCTTAATAAGAAAGTGATACTTAGCTGCAGTTTGAAGGATGAAACAGTTTGAAAGATGAACACTGAAAAGAGGGGAAGGAAAGAAAGGCTTTCTGGGCTACCCAATTCTCTCTGCATTTCCCAGTCCTGAGGGAATGTGATTGCTCTAAGTTCTCCTTTTATATACACACACACACATAGATTGTCTGTGGACTGACTGCTTCAGATTAGGTGCCCACCTTTGGCCCAGAGAGCTGTGGCTGGGTGAGGGAGAGCTCCTGGGTCCTGGGCTCCTTAACAAGATCTGAGCTAGTGACAACTTCACTTACTAGAACTATGGCTGTAATAATGCATTTTGGGGACATGCTGCTGCCTCCAATAAGCTTCCCTAGTTTCCCCAGGCAAAGTGATTGCTCCCTTCTCTTTTTTTCTCTTGTATCTTATACCTGCTTCTGTTGGTTGCATATATCCCACAGATTGTTTCGTTTCTGTTGTTAACATGACTATCTGCCTCCCAAGTAGGCTGTATTTCTTGAGGACAGAAAATACGTCTTACGTACGTCTGTTTTCCTAGAACCTAGCATAGTGACTGTACAGTGCCTTGAGTAAGCACTCAATAAATGATGCTGAATTAATGAATGAACTGACAAACTACCACTGGAGTACTTCTCAAAAATGAATGAAATAAAGAACAGGAGAGTAAGCACTCTATCCCTTCCTTCTCTTTCTCTTCCCAAGTCACCCCACAAATATGTGTCCCATTCAACATTTCTGGCACACATATTTGGCACATGTGACACATGCTATATGGACAGGCAAGTGTGATGGCAAATATATACCATGGAATGCCCATGCTCAGCAAATACCTACATGGCATTTTAGAGCCAGCCCAAATCCTGGCATTTGGACTGGAATTAAGTATGGAAATACTATAGGAAACAAACAGCAAGATCTTATGGTGTCCACCAGTGGTGCAGATTTGAAGTAATAATACAGGGTGCGGGAAAAGAGCACTAATTAAGCTGAATGGCTCAAAGAGCAATACCCTTTCTCAAACCAATTCTGTAACAGACCTGGTTCTTCAATTTTCTATTGTTGGCTCAATTCTAACTGTGTCACGATTCCATCCACTTCTGAAGTGGTTTTATTTGGTGAGGGAGAAATACAAAATGACTACTTGGCCGGGGTTTCAGGTCCCACGTGTTGTTTGGTTTTTGTTTTGTTTTATTTTGGATTTTATTTTAAAGAGTCTAAAAGGGCTTCATTACACTGGAATCTAACTACCTCTTTATTTTCTTTACTGCTTCCATTCTGCCTAAAGTTAGTTACCATAATAAATGTTGTTCTCCAAGCTGTGCATGTATTATCCATCAGTGCTAGGAAACAGAGAAAGATGTGTTTTCCTGAGAAGACTGCTGTTGTTAAACAAAGCAGCAGGTGTCTTGAATCAGACCATGCAGGCTGATTAAAACATTGTGATTCTCGTCCTGACTTTGCCTTTCATTTCTTACACTTCAGCTCCTACTTTTGATTAGACCAAGTGTGTCCTTGGGAGTTACGTGCTTAGAAGGAAAAACATGTAACAGGAAAAATACCTACTTCTCTATAATTGAGGATAATAGTGTTCAGCTTGGTTCATTAACAGGGTATCCTTCTGGTGAAGAGCAGAATAATCCTTCTATCTCTTTCTTCCAGATTGTATGCTGGCAGTCACAGTCCTCGAAGACCCGCACGAGAACCCTTTCCACTAGCTTCTTTTGGTGTCTGGGAGTTTCTCTCAGGGTAGAGTGATATAAACAATATGCATTCATTAAACTAAAATGTGTTGAACCAAGCCTTCTCTGGTCCAGGTACTGTACCCAGGACTCAAACAATCATCGACTGCCAATCACTTTTTGGCACCATACGTTTGTGACTTCTGCAAGATAGAAACAAACAGCTGTGCAAAGCTGAAAACGTGAGTGCAGGGCACAGAACTGGAAATAAAAGACAATATTCCTAGATTGTTTGGAGTTTACAAAACAGCCATGAGGGGGTTATAGGTAGGCAGGGGAAAGATTGGGAAAAACCTGAGAACAGGAATTATGTGTTTATTCACCTTTGCATACCAAGAACCCTAACTATTCGATGAATTATTAATAAATATGTCAAAGATAAGGATGGTATCTTGACTCTAAGAACTAGTTTTTGGAATCTTTTTGGAAAAAGAAATGAAAGTATAATTTAGATCTTATGTATCACAAAACTAGATTAAGCTTTAAAATCCTTTGCTCACACAGTGGATTAGAAATCGAGGCTGAGTGAGGTTTAAGGGCTTTTTTCAACAGTATTTTCAGCCCCTCGGAGAAAGTGATTTGAAAAATTTTGGTGAAACAGCCTCCTCTCTTTGCACTCAAGAATGGAAAGCATCGACTATTTATTCCTCACAAGGGGCTTAATCAACATCGAGCCCTCTTCTTTGCCCCAAGGATATACACACCTAGAGATAGATGGTGATTTAACCTCAGGAGGGAGGTGTAGGCACCCCTCCCCACCAAACAGGGTTGAACAGCCTTGCTCAACCATAGAAGCACTGTGTTGCCTCTCAGGCTCAAGTGGAATCAGAATAAGACAGGACAAGCAATGCCTTATTTCTCTGAAATTTTATTTTGGCTCTTCCCAACTTAATATAATTACCCCAAGTACTCTAACATCCTACCTGTTACTGTGGGAATGAAAGTGAGATTCCAACATCTGTTGTTCCCTGAGTCTCTGCTGAAAGTATGTCTTATGGTTGGAGGCCATAGCAATACATCCTACCATAAAGTAGGTATAAAACCCATGTTTTATATTGGGTTGTGTGTGTTCTATTTATGCAATAGGTTACACATTTTGGAAAACAGTTCCAGCATTTTCACAGTTCCTGCCAGGTCTTTCAAATTCTTGAGAGGATGCCTGCTTATCGCAGTGATTTATCTAAAAATATTTTATCACTTAATTTTGAACCTTCTTGTGAGTTTACTGTTATTTTCCTATTGAGCCTGTCCTCCTCAAAATATAGTTGCAATTCAATTAGATTTTGTAAACCTTCGTTGAGAGTCTACTGTGTGTCCAACATTGGGTTTCAAAGAAGGAAAAGTACATTCCCCTTCTTTAGTGAGGTGTTTCTCAATTGGGAGAGAGATGGATGTATGCCAAAATCTCCTAGGCAGCAGAAGGGAGGGAGAAACACATGTAACTTGAAAAAAGTATATTCAATGATAAAATATTGTCTTTTATTTGGAAAACAAAAATATGTTATTTTATAATACAAATGACAAAAGTAAAGCTTGAACAAAAATTTTGGACTGGCAATATTGTATAGAGGATGCAGAGATTCTCAGAACCAACAGTGAGACTAAGGGTTAAGATATGTATGTTTATCAAAAGAGAGCATAGAGTTTTTAAAAGCTGAAAAGTGCTGCTCTGGCCAGTGGTAGAGTTTGAGATATAAAAAGAACATAGAATCAGTGTGTTGTAAGTTCAAAAATGTGTTTATGCAAACCATAACAGAAGGAACATAAGACACAGGAACTTTCAGTAGGAAGTTAGGAGGCCATCTTAGAGGTCGAGACATTTTAGTTGGCTCTGGTAGCATGGGCAGAAGTTCAACAAGTGGACAAGGGAGGCCGGGTGCAGTGGCTCATGCCTGTAATTCCAGCACTTTGGGAGACTGAGGTGGGTGGATCATGAGGTCAGGAGTTCAAGACCAGCCTGGCCAAGATGGCAAAACCACTGATCTGCCTTTTGTCACTATAGATCAGTTTATATTCATTAGAATTTTATATAGATAGACTCATACACCATATATTCTTTTTTGTCTGGCTTCTTTCACTCAGCATAATTATTTTGAGATTCATTCATATTGTTGCATGTATCAATAGTTTATTCCTTTTATTAATAAGTGATATTTCATTGTATGGATATACCCCAATTTGTTTATTCATTCACCTGCAGATAGACATTTGGGTTTCCAGTTTAGGGCTATTACAAATGGAGCTGCTGTGAACATTCAACTACAAGTCTTTGGATATATGCTTTCAATATGGTAGCTGTATGTTTAACTTTTTAAGAAACTGCCAAACTCTTCCAAAATAGCTATGACATTTTACACTCTTATCAGCTGCAGAGAGTTCCAGCTGTTCCACATCCTCACCAATTGTTGGCATGTTCAGTTTTTGAACTTTAGACTTTCTAGTAGGTATGGTTTTAATTTGCATTTTGGTTTTTTAGAAGTTGTAATTGACACATAATTTTTTTTAAAGTTTTAATGGACATATAATAATTATACCTATTTATGGAGTACAATATATGTCAATACATGTACACATTGTATAATGGTCAAATGAGGATACTTAGGATATTCATCACCTCAAACATTTGTCATTTCTTTGTGGTGGGAACATTCAAAATCCTCACTTCTAGCTATTTTGAGGTATACAATACCATATTGTTGACTGTGGTTATCCTGCTGTGCAATAGGACACCAAAATTTATTCAGTCTTTCTAACTGTAACTTTGTACTTATTGACCAACCTCTTCCCATTCCCTTCTATGCACTACTTCTATGAGATCAACTTTTTTTATGTGTGAGTGAGATCATGTGGTATTTGTCTTTCTGGGTCTGGCTTATTTCACTTAACATAATGTTCTTCAGATTCGTCCATGTTGTCACAAATGACAGGATTTCATTTTTTATGGCTAAATAGTATTCCATGGCACAGTGGTTTTAATTTGCATTCCCTAACAACTAATGATGTTGAACATCTTTCATGTGCTTGTTTTCTATCTGTATATCTTTTTTTTTTTTTTTTTTTTGAGACAGGGCCTCACTCTGTTGCTCAGGCTGGAGCGTAGTGGCACAATCATGGCTCACTGCAGCCTTGACCTCCCAGGCTCAGGTGATCCTCTTATCTCAGCCTTCCTAGTAGCTGGGATTATAGGTATGCACCACCACACCCAGGTAATTTTTTGTGTTTTTTGTAGATATGGGGTTTCACCATGTTGCCTAGGCTGGTCCCAAACTCCTGGGCTCAAACAACCTGCCCACCTTAGCCTCCCAAAGTATTGGGATTACAGACGTGAGCCACTGCACCCAGCCTATCTTTATAACTTCGTTGGTGAAATGGCAATTCAGATCTTTCCATGTTTTATATTGGGTTGTGTGTGTTCTTATTATTGAATTTCAATAGTTCTTCATGTATTCTGGATACAATTCCTTTATCTGAGGTGTGATTTGCAAATATTTTCTTCCTGTCTGTGGCTTATCTTTTCATTTTCTTAACAGTTTCTTTCAAAAGTTCTTTTTTTTTTTTTTTTTTTTTTTTGAAATTCAGTTTATCAGTTGTTTCATTTGTGGTGCAACTTGTGTTGCCTCACACAATTTGGATATATGTGTTTCTTAACTTTTTAAGAAACTGCCAAACTGTCTTCCAAAATAGCTATGACATTTTACACTCTTATCAGCTGCAGAGAGTTCCAGCTGTTCCACATCCTCACCAATTGTTGGCATGTTCAGTTTTTGAACTTTAGACTTTCTAGTAGGTATGGTTTTAATTTGCATTTTGGTTTTTGTGTATGTGTGTGTGTATATATGTATGCATGTATGTATTTATAGACAGAGTCTCACTCTGTTGCTGAGGCTGGAGTGCAGTGGTGCAGTCATAGCTCACTACAGCCTCAGACTCTTGGGCTCAAGCATTTCTCCCATCCCAGCCTCCCAAAGTGCTGGGATTACAGGTGCGAGCCACTGCACCTGGACTGTTTTCATTTTTTAATACTAATGCCTGGGCATCTTCCCTTAAGATCCTCATTCAATAAGTCTTGAAATAAGCCTGGGCATCTGGGTATGTATAAAACTTCAGAAATTATTTTGATATCAGCTACTGTTGAGAATACTGCATAAAAAAACAGAAGGTAGTAGGATTTTGTATTTATTTATTTGAATATTTGTGTATTTATTTAGTTATCTCCTTTTATTTCACCTTGTTCCAGAAAGACTCTGAGATAGTTTATAAGGATCCAAGATAGCATAATTTGAAAGTAGATAGAAGAAATAAAAGCAAAGTGGAACTGAAGCTACTAATGAAGCTAAAGATGCATACTTTAATGATGTATATATGAGGCCGGGCGCGGTGGCTCAAGCCTGTAATCCCAGCACTTTGGGAGGCCGAGACGGGCGGATCACGAGGTCAGGAGATCGAGACCATCCTGGCTAACACGGTGAAACCCCGTCTCTACTAAAAAAATACAAAAAAAACTAGCCGGGCGAGGTGGCGGGCGCCTGTAGTTCCAGCTACTCGGAGGCTGAGGCAGGAGAATGGCGTAAACCCAGGAGGCGGAGCTTGCAGTGAGCTGAGAACCGGCCACTGCACTCCAGCCTGGGTGACAGAGCGAGACTCCGTCTCAAAAAAAAAAAAAAAAAAAAAAAAAAAGATGTATATATGGACTCTGAGCAGGACACAAATTTGCCTTTAACATTTCCAACAATTCAATGCTTATAAGACACAAACAAGCCAACTGCTTAGGAGACATACTAGTACTAAAACTATATATGAATTTCCTCCAAAGAACTTCATAAAGAGGGAGGAACATTGTTGCAGACAGCAACAGTAAGTTTCAAAGGGCAGTTTGTTATAACAATGTTCAGTATGGGCTGACCGCATCACAATTGGGTGCAGTTCAATAAAAGCCATTCTTTCAGAGAGCCAATACAATGAAGAATAGGTATCCAGCTCACTGCTGATCTAAATTGATGCAAGAGTGTACTTAAGACTATCTGGACTATAAGGAAGGGTAAATAATCTTCATTTCAGACAACGATCCACATTTTCTCTTAAACAAGTTTTTGAAAATATCAGTTGGGGTCTGTGAGGTTGAGCCCAAGATTATGCTGCCTGCTTTTCTATGCTGCTTGTTGAATATATACTTTATATATTAAGGGAGACAGTTGAATTTGGGATTAGCATCTCTTTGCAAAGGCTGTTGCCTAACAGAGTCATTCCACCTCTCCCAGGATATCAAGGAAATCTTATAGTTAGGGATGAGAACCATTGGAGGTCTTAAAGCATAAGATTGATGTGACTTATATTTCAGAAAGATGAGTTTGGTAGCAGTGTGAAGAACATAGTGAAAGGGGCAGAGAAGTTAGGGAGATGGGTGACTATTGAAATAGTCTAGGAAAATGAAAATGAGGGGCCTGCTCTGAGACCATTGTAGTGGAAACTTAGAGGTGGGGATTCAAGAATGATTTGAAGAAGTTGAAGAAGAACTTGAAAACGACTCCAAGATTATTCTAGGCTGGCCAACTAGGAGGACTGTTGGCCAACTCACTACAATTTAGAACAATGGATGAAGAACTGGGTATGCCAGAAATGATCATGAGTTTAGCTTTTCACATTTGGAGGTTATGTCTTTGAGTTATTCAAGTGAAAATAGCAGCAGAACATTAAAAATAAATGTCTGGAGCTCAGAAAAGAGAGGTGGCTGGATATAAAGATTTGAGGACAAATATACACACATAGGTGGTGGATCAAAATCTTGGGAAGAATTGAGATTTCCTGGAAAGATTTTGTAGAGAGGAAACAGAAGAGAACTGAAGTGAGAAAATTGATACTAGGGAGTTTAGATATAAGATATTTTCTAAAATATTTTTCAGTAAAGATGAAAGCAAAAAAGGTTCTATCTGCAGCTATTCCTTCATTTTACATTTGCCCCATAATGCTGACCTGATTCCACTAATTTTCAGTCTGATTTTGAATATTTTCTGTCATAAACTTTTGTTATTAGATTGTATGGCCCTGGAAAGATATTTCCATAATTGTTTTGCACTGTGTAATTTCTGACCTACCATTTCCTAGGCTTTACTGATCTCATTTAAAATTATACCTATTTTACTTTGCATCTAGCCATGGCATATTTTTATTAGAGTAAGAGGTTTTTTAATCTGGGGTTCAATTTTTCCCCAACTTCTAAAATATTTTATATAATCCCTAGAATATACAGTGACTTACTGTATTTTGAAGTCTCTATACCATTGTTTCCTAATAATGCTCATACTTTTTAAAAAAAATCTTATTTTTTGCTGCTCCTTGCGGAGCAGGGCTAATCCATAGCCAGTGTGCCCAGAGTCAGCTAATACTCACGTTTTTATCAAAGTTTCAAACAGTAAAACAACATGATGAGATTTAAAAATTGTTTTATCTTTCAGAATGATGTTGGACTGAATTACATTCATTAAATTATATAGCTCTTTTGGCAAAGTTTGATTTATCTCAAAAATATTTTTGCATTGAACCTGGTATTTCTCAAAGACTTCTTATTAAACAGCCATTCATTTGCCCATACAAGCAAAAAAGATTTCTTCTTTAGTATCTTGTACAAGTATCTTTATGAATTATTTTATTGAAGTATATATACAGAAAAGTACAGAATTCATAAGTACTCAGCTTAATAAAAATTTTTTTTTTTTTTTTTTGAGACGGAGTCTCGCTCTGTCGCCCGGGCTGGAGTGCAGTGACCGGATCTCAGCTCACTGCAAGCTCCGCCTCCCGGGTTCACGCCATTCTCCTGCCTCAGCTTCCCGAGTAGCTGGGACTACATGCGCCCGCCACGTCGCCCGGCTAGTTTTTTGTATTTTTTAGTAGAGACGGGGTTTCACAGTGTTAGCCAGGATGGTCTCGATCTCCTGACCTCATGATCCGCCCGTCTCGGCCTCCCAAAGTGCTGGGATTACAGGCTTGAGCCACCGCGCCCGGCCAGCTTAATAAATTTTTATACAATGGATATATACATGTAATACCCACTTAGATGAAGAAATAAGGCACTACTGGAACCTTAGAAATCCCCTCTTGTGCCCTTCCCTGTCACCCTTCCCTGCTTTCTAAATGGTAATTGGCCTTCTGACTTCTCATAAATTAGTTTTGTCTGTTTCTAAGTGTCATATAAATGTTATTATACAACATTTACTGCTTATGTCTGGCTTTTTTCATTCAACATATTGCTTATGAGATTCTCCATATTCTTGCATCTATCATTAGTTTGTTCCTTTTTGTTGCTACATAGCATACCATTACATGAGTATATCTCAATTTATTTTTCCATTATACTGTTGTGGGCATTTGGATTATTCCCATTTTTCTGGCTATTATAATTAATGCTGCTGTAAATGTCTTTTGGCATACATATGTACATATTTTATTGGATATATATATGTGAATGAAATTATATAAAGAAATGCAATGCTAATGGTTTCTCTAAAGATTCTTTTGGATTTTGTACATATATGATCATATCGTCTGTCAGTAATAACTGTTTTATTGTTTTTCTTTCATTCTAATACTTATACCTATTTTATGTTCTTCTTGACTTATTGTAGTGGCTAGGCCATTCAGAAAAATAGTGAGTCACAGTGGTGACAATAGGCATCCTTGACTTGATCCCAGTGTCAGGAGGAAAACTTTCAAAGTGATAAGACATTTGCTGTAGGTATTTTGTAACTACTCTTTATCAGGTTAATGAAGTTTATTTTTATACTTCATTTATTATGAGGTTGCTGTTGTTTTATTTTATTGCCATGAGTAATTGTTGAACTTTTTTATTGTTGGTGCCTTTTCTGCATCTACTGAATTGAGGCTATAATTGATATCTTTTATTCTATTAATGTCATGAATTACATTGATTGATTTTCAAATATTAAAGCAATATTGCAGTCGTAGAATAAACCCAATTTGGTTTTAGTGTATTATTCTACTATGCATCCTTGGATTAAGTTTGCTAATCTTTTGTTTAGGATTTTTGCATCTGAATAATTCAGCAAGCAAAAACCAAATAACCCCATTAAAGAGTGAGCAAAGGACATAAACAAACACTTCTCCAAAGAAGACATACAAGCGACCAATAAACATGAAAAAATACTCAACATCACTAAGCATCAGAGAAGTGCAAATCAAAACCACAATGGGATGCCATCTCACATCAGTCAGAATGGCTATTATTAGTATCTATAAGGAATAATTCAGCAAGCAAAAACCAAATAACCCTATTAAAGAGTGAGCAGAGGACATAAACAAACATCACACCACTATTCACAATAGCAAATATATGGAATCAAGTCAGGTGCCCATCAGCGGTGGACTGGATAAAGAAAATGTGGTACATATACACCATGGAATACTATGCAGCCATTAAAAAATATCAAAAGTAAGTCCTTTGCAGCAACATGGATACAGCTGGAGGCCATTATCCTAAGTGAATGAATACAGGAAAAGAAAAGTAAATACATGTTCTCACAAGTGGAAGCTAAACATTGGGTACACACAGACACAAAGATAGGCACAGTAGACATCAGGGGCTCCAAAAGAGGGCAGGAAGAATGAGGGGCAAGGAAAAACTACCTATCAGGAATTATGCTCACTACCTGGGTGACAGAATCAATAGTACCCCAAATCTCAGTATGATGCAATATAACCATTAACCCAGACCTGCACATGTACTCCCTGAATCTAAAATAGAAGTTGAAATTTAAAAAAAGACAAGTTGACAAGTTTTCACTTTTAGTCTATTCTCTTGAAGAGTTTGTGTAAGATTGGTGTTATTTATTCTTTAATTGTTTAGTAGAATTCACTGGCAAAGTCATCTGGGCCTAGAGGTTTTGTGTATGCCAGAGAAAGGTTTTAAATTATAGATTAAATGTTTAAATAGATATAAAACTATTTGTATTTTCTATTTTTTTGTGTGGCGCTTGAGTAAGTTTTATATTGTTAGGTATTTATCAATTTATTAAAATTTCAAATCAATTAACATAAAGGTGTTTATAATATCTTATTATCTTTTTCATGTCCATAGACTATATAGTGATATCTCTCTTTTATTCTCAGTATTAGAGATTCATGCCTTAATTTCTATTTTTTCTTGATCACCATCACCACTGATAAATCAATTTTATTAGCTCAGCGATTCTCAGGACTCTACACTTTTAAAAATTATTGAGGACCCTAAAGATATTTTGATAAATATTTATGTTATAGGTTAAAAATGTGAAAATTTTTAAATATTTATTTTTTAATTTACTTAAAACTCATTATACTTTAGCATAACATTTTATGTTTTTAACATAATAAAGATTAAATAGAGATAAAATGTTTATCTCTAATGAAGACAGTAATTTTTTTTAAAACAAGAAATTGGGAAGAGTGACATCGTTTTACATTTTAAATCTCTTTTAATGTCAGGCTTAATAGGCAGTTGGAGTCTTTTACCTATTTTTGCTGTCAATCTCTTGCAATAGTCGCTGTCATGCATCCACTGGAAAACTCTGTTGTATACTTGTGAGGGAATAAGGATGAAAACGAGCATATTATTATTGTTATAAAAATAATTTTGACCCTCTAGACTCCTTGAAAGTACCTCAGAGACATCCAAAAGTCCTCAGACCACACTTTGAGAACCATTGTATTAGACTTCATAAAGAAGCAACTTTTAGTTTTGATTCACACCACTATAACTTTTTTTTTTTGTTTCATTATAGCTTGTTAAGTTCTGTGATTTGTTATTTATTTCTTTCTATTAAATTTAACAAAATGAAATTGCTGTTTTTGTGGGTAAAAAATAGTTGAATACAGATAATTTAATATGCTTCACTTTAACACTTCCTTTAGGTTTAATTTGGTACTCTTTTCATGACTTTTTCAAATGGGTTTCACCTTCTTTTTGAATATATTCATTTAAGGATACAAACATTCCTCTGAGTATAACTTAAGTTGCACTCCAGTTTGAATATGTTGTATTTTCCTAATCTGAAACAAAATATTATTTTCAGATGAGATTGGGCATGTTCAGGGTGGTATGGTGGTAGACTGAAGTATTATTTTCAGCTCAAAAAGTTCCCAATGTTTGTTGAAGTTTCCTCAGAACCATAGGTTATCTAGAAGTGTATGTGTAATTTCCAATGACTTAGCAATTTTAAAATTATCCTTTATTGTTAATTTCTAGCTTAATTCAACTGTAGATTGAGAAAATGCTTTGTATAATTTCAATCATTTGAAATTTGTTCAGACTCACACATGGCATTTGTCGTGGGCGGGGGGGGCGATTCTACCCGCTTAATGCTCCCAAAAGGAATGAGCCATGTTGAATAACACAAGGAATGATTGAAGGAAATAGTGACTCTGAACTTAGAGAAAAACTGAGAGAAACTTAAAGAAAAACTAACATAATTCTGTATCCCTCACACAGAATTAGTTACCCGCCAGCAATGTATTCATTTTTTCCCCATCAACCTTGAAATATGAATTATAATAAACCTACAGTTGTGACCCAACAGTATAATGTAGCCATTTCATGAAAGTTTCATGAAAAATTTTAATGAAGTATTTCATGGAATCAGAAACACAGAGTAGTTACCAAACTCAGAGTAGTTCTTGCTTGTTGAATTATTCTGTATAGATTCTGTATATAGAGGTCTAATAGACAACTTGTTTAATGAGACCACATAACCTGGTACCAAAACCTCACGAGCCCAATACAAGAAAGAAACACAGGCCAATCTCTTCTATGGTTCAGAATATGATCCATTTTGGTCAAGGTTCCATATGCCCTTGAAAAAACTAATTATATTTCTAAATCTGTCAAATATTTTAACTGCTACTTTAACTCCATATAAACTATACTCCATATAAACTTTACATTATCCTGGTCATGTAATCAATGCAATAGCTTCACCCCACATATTTTATGTTACTGGAATTTCCTACCCACAGAAGTTTCATGGTTCTGAGCTTCTTTTTCCAGTGAGACTGTCTCATTATTACTATTTCTGTTCTCTCTCCTACATAATGCTGTATGCCCCTGTGTGTTCTTATCCCTCACACAGAATTAGTTACCTACTGGCAATGCATTCATTTTTTTTCCCCAACAACCTTGAGCTATGAATAATAATAAAACCTACAGTTGTGGCCCAACAGTACAAAGTAGCCATTTCATGAGAATTTTATGAAGAATTTTCAAAAAGTATTTTATGGAATCAGAGACTCAGAGTAGTTATCAAACTCAGAGTAGTTCCTCCAAGAACTCTTCTGATACTGAAAAGCCTCTGCAACTTTCTTATCAGTACATTGTAGGGAGTTGGTGAATGTACAGTGAATGAATCCCACTAATCTCTAGAACCAAAGAGATCTCCCCTCCTAGAAAACCCATTGTTTCTGAGGACATCATTGACTGTTGAAAGTACCTCCTTGGGCTAAGATAATGTCTGATTCCCTGAAGTTTCTGTCTGTTGGGTTTGCAAGAATCTAATTCCTCTCGTATATGATAACCTTTCAAGTCCATGTCTCCTTGAAAGTTTTTCTCTAAGCTCAGTGTCACTATTTCCTTCAATTATTCCTTGTGTTATTCAACATAATTCATTTCCTTTGGGAGCACTAAGCAGGCAGAGCTCCCTACAAGACAGATGCCAGAGCTCAGGGTTCACAACTCTGGCTGCACATTAAAAGCACCAGGAGAATTTCTTAGAAAATGTGATGGCTTGTCTCATCCCCAGAGATTCTGATTCAATTGGCTTGGAGTAACCAATACCCAAGTGATTGAAGACTTAATTTTTTTTTTTTTTTTGAGACGGAGTCTCGCTCTGTCACCCAAGCTGGAGTGCACTGGCCAGATCTCAGCTCACTGCAAGCTCCGCCTCCTGGGTTCATGCCATTCTCCTGCCTCAGCCTCCGGAGTAGCTGGGACTACAGGCGCCCGCCACCTCGCCCGGCTAGTTTTTTTTTTTTTTTGTATTTTTTAGTAGAGACGGGGTTTCACCGTGTTAGCCAGGATGGTCTCGATCTCCTGACCTTGTGATCCGCCCTCCTCGGCCTCCCAAAGTGCTGGGATTACAGGCTTGAGCCACCGCGCCCGGCCCTGGAGACTTAATATTTTTTTTTTTTTTTTTTTTTTGAGACGGAGTCTTGCTCTGCTGCCCAGGCTCAAGTACAGTGGCCGGCTCTCAGCTCACTGCAAGCTCCGCCTCCCGGGTTCACGCCATTCTCCTGTCTCAGCCTCCCGAGTAGCTGGGACTACAGGCGCCCGCCTCGTCGCGCGGCTAGTTTTTTGTATTTTTTAGTAGAGACGGGGTTTCACCGTATTAGCCAGGATGGTCTCGATCTCCTGACCTCATGATCCGCCCGTCTCGGCCTCCCAAAGTGCTGGGATTACAGGCTTGAGCCACCGCGCCCGGCCTGAGACTTAATATTTTTAAGACATCAATTATCCCCAAATTCATCTATAAATCCAATGCAACCGCTATCAAAATTTCAGCAGAGTTTTAAAAAGTTGACAGATTGACTCTAACACTCATAAAAATGCAGAGGACCTGGAATAGCCAAAACAATTTGGAAAAAAAGAAAAAAAGGAACAAAAATGGCGCACTTATACTGTCTGACTTAAAGACTTAAAGATAGTGGCATAAAAATAGTCAAATAGGGCCGGGCACAATGGCTCAAGCCTGTAATCCCAGCACTTTGGGAGGCCGAGACAGGCGGATCACGAGGTCAGGAGATCGAGACCATCCTGGCTAACATGGTGAAACCCCGTCTTTACTAAAAAATACAAAAAACTAGCCGGGCGAGGTGGCGGGCGCCTGTAGTCCCAGCTACTCGGGAGGCTGAGGCAGGAGAATAGCATAAACCCGGGAGGCAGAGCTTATAGTGAGCTGAGATCCGGCCACTGCACTCCAGCCTGGGCGACAGAGCGAGACTCCGTCTCAAAAAAAAAAAAAAAAAAAAAAGTCAAATAGTTCAATGGTATAAAATAGAGACTTCAGAAATAGGCCTACACATGTATGGTCCATTGATTTTTAACAAAAGTACAAAGTCAATTCAGGAAAAAAGCATAGTTGTTTTCAACAAAAGGTACTAGAACAATGGGACATTTATATGCACATAAATGAACTTTGGTCCATACCATGGAAGGTAAATAAAATCAACTCAAAATTGATCATAGAACTAAATATAAAACCTAAAATATAAAACTTCTTTTTTGTTGATTTTAAATTTTTTCTTTTTTTCTTTTTTTGTTATTTTCCTAGACATCAACCTCAACTGAACTAAAACTATAAAACTTCTGTAAGGAAAAATTAGGAGAAAATCTTGGTAACCTTGGGCTAAACAAAGCTTCCTTTGATACCACATGAAAGAGATGATACATTTAAAAATTTTGATGAATTAAGCTTTTATCAAAATTGAGACATTTTGCTCATAGAGACATCAAAGAGAGTGAAAAGCCACACAGACCAAGATAAAATATTTGCATATCACATCTCAAATAAAGGACTTCTATCTAGAATACATAAAGAATTCTTGAAACTCAACAATAAGAACACACATACACAAATAAACCTATAGATAAGATATTTGAACAGACTTTTTGCCAAAGAAGATATTCAGATGGCAAATAAGCACATAAAAAGATGTTCATCATCATTGGTCATTACAGAATGCAAATTAAGACCACAATTATATACCTATACCCACTAGAATGTCTAAAATTAAAAAGACTAATCATACTAAGTTTTGGAGAGGTTATGGAACAACAGGAACTCTCATACAATGCTGATGAAAATGTAAATGTTATTGTTGTTTTGGAAAATGGCTCAGCAGCTTTTTAAAAAGTTAAGCCGTACATCCACCAAATGACCCATTCAACTCCTAGGTATTTGCCTAAGATAAATGAAAACTTACATCCACACAAAGACTTATACATGAATATTCACAGCAGCTTTATTTGTAATAGCTCAAAACTAGAAACAACTCAAATGTCCATCTACAATGATTGAATAAGCAAATTAAGTATATATACAATGCAATATTACTCAGCAATAAAAAGTAATAATTATTGATACAAACAACAACATGGAGGAATCTCAAAGTAATTCTATTGTATGAAAGAAGCCAGACTTGACAGAAAGTGTACATACTTTGTAACTCCACTTATATAAAATTCTAGGAACAAAAACTAATCTATAGTGATATAAAACAGATCAGTGGTTGTCTGGCAGATGGGGTGAGGGTGGGGCAAGAAGGTAGCATTAGAAAAGGACAAGATGAACTTAGGTAGTCAAAATCATAGAAAGTAGAATAGTGGTTTCCATGGGCTGGCGGTAGAAGGGAATGGGAGTTATTATTTAATGGGTATGGAGTTTCAGTTTTACAAAATGAAAAGAGTTGTGGAGTTATATGGTGGTGATGGTGCATAACTTTATGACTATATTTAATAACACTGAACTGTATACTTAAAAGGGTTTGGGGCCGGGCGCGGTGGCTCAAGCCTGTAATCCCAGCACTTTGGGAGGCTGAGACGGGCGGATCACGAGGTCAGGAGATCAAGACCATCCTGGCGAACACGGTGAAACCCCGTCTCTACTAAAAAAATACAAAAATCTAGCCGGGCGAGGTGGCGGGCGCCTGTAGTCCCAGCTACTCTGGAGGCTGAGGCAGGAGAATGGCATAAACCCGGGAGGCGGAGCTTGCAGTGAGCTGAGATCCGGCCACTGCACTCCAGCCTGGGCGACAGAGTGAGACTCCGTCTCAAAAAAAAAAAAAAAAAAAAAAAAGGGTTTGGATGGTAAATTTTATGGCTATGTGTATTTTGACAAGAAGAGTCTTTTGAGAGTGATCCATATATTCACTATCTTGATTGTGGTGATGTTTTCACAGGTGTATTAATGTGTTAAATTTTTTCATAGTGAGACTTTAAACATCTGCATTTTATTGTGTGCCAGTTATACTTCAGTAAAGCTGTTTTTTTCTTAAGTAACATTCCTACCTTGGAATACAGAAATCCAACAGAGTAAGATAACTATACTTAATCCTATTGTCAAAAAATTAATATTGGCTAGGCATGGTAGTACATGCCTATAGTTCCAGCCAAATGGAAAGCTGAGGTGGGAGAATCGTTTGAACCCAGGAATTCAAGGCTTCAGTAAGCTATGATCGTGCCACTGCACTCTAGCCCGGGTGATAACTAGCACAAGATCCTGATCACCCCCCCCCCAAAAAAAGTTAATATTTAGGCATATTTACTTCCAGCCTAATTTCTTTATAAATATAGTTTTAAAACATATCTTAAATAAAACTGTATATGTATGTAATGTATATGTACAGGGAGGGATGAGACTCACTGATTTAGCTGCTGGGTTTTCACATCTCTGTGAGCAAAGAATGCTAATCTTTTGGGTTAGCTGGGAACTGCTTTAGTAGAACTGCCTGCTCTGTGCTCTGCCTCCACTCATCTGTTACAATGATATTTCTTGATTTCCTAAAATGCACCTGTGCTAGGTGCTAGTGCTCTAAACAAGATGGACAACTTTTGAGGCTCCCTGGAGCTATGGATTGTTGGAGGTGCTGTCCCTACCCATAGTAGTTCTACCCAAATATCTGATAGGAAGCCTGGCCCTGATGTGACTGAGATATTTATGGCTCTTTATGCAGCTCATTCCTGGTAAAATGTTTCTGCTAGGTAAAGCACAAGCATGGCTGCATCCTTCCTACAACAGAAGAGTCAATGTTGTGAGGGGTTTCCCATGCAGATGAACAAACACATGTGCCCCTGAATTGAGCCAAAATTGTTAACCAGGCAGTACGCCAACCCTGTCAGCACCACATGCCTTAGCTGTGGTTCCTGGTCTGAGACTTGATCCAGAGTCTAGAATAATTTTGGAGTTTCTGGAAGGGATTGAATCCATGTCTTTGGGACAATGTTGCATAGAAACTAGAGGCATGTGACATGGCCACACAGAAGGCCCAGTGCATCTAGCTAGAGGGGTAACGAGACACCTGCCTAATCCATTTACCAAGCCCCTCAAGGCCCCAGTTCAGTTCATACCCCACAACCTTACAACAGTGAAGGTCTCTCTGCCCTGCCTGTAGCTGGTTTGCTTGCTGGCAGGACACTTCACAAGTGCAGGGAAGTAGCCAGGCCCTTCATAAACTGTTCTGCTGCTTTTCTTCTTGGCCCCTATGCTTAAGCCTACTGGCCTCAAACTCAAGCCCCTCCCACCTCAAAACATTTACACACACTGTGCCTACTGTCCCCACCCTCTTGCCTTCCCCACTCTTTATTCTTCAGATCTCAGCTGAAGTGTCTCCTCAGGGAAGTCTTTCCTGTCCTTCCAGACCGGGTTAGATTTCCACCATTAAACACTGCCATTGCCTAGTGAACTATTCCTTTGTAGTCTTTATTGTAATCAATATTTATGTAGTCCTATTTTAAATATCTACCTTTAGACTGTAAAATTCTTGGAGACAGGGAGTGTATCTGACCTGTTTACTATTGTATCTTTCATGTTTAACAAATTCCCAGCACATAGTGCTTTCCACACATCTTTGCTGAGTGGATAAGCTACCTTAGCCTAGTCAGGACTCCTTCTTAGATAAGTAGCTCTTTCCATTTTCAATTTTTTATTTGCCATGTTCCTACTCTACCCCATTCAAACATGACCTCAAAGAGAATCTGGGCTAGGAAAGTAATCTGAATGATAATATAACCCTGGAATCAGAAAGATCACACCCCTTTGGTGACTTAGCCTTTGTTTCCAGCCCAAACTCTTCCTTCATGGTCTTAACTTTAAAATAGATTTTTTCCTCAGGATCCCCTAAATAAACGTAAGCCCTTTTACCAGCACACATTCCTCATCAAGAAAGTCAAGGTTGTGAAGAGGAATTTCCTAGAGTCTGTCAGTGTGTAGTGTTTGTGGCTTTTTTCACACTCCAGTCCATTTATATTTAATCTGCTTTTTTAATCACTTACCATATCTACTCTTTGCCTGGTGTTTGACAATTCAAAAATCACATAAGTCTGAAAACCTTAAATACACTTAAAAACTCACTTGACATTTTGGCCTTCCAGGATCATCCCAGGTAGCTTTCTCAGAGGCCTATGCAGAGATATACCTGCTGCCCCTCTGGAGGTTAGACCGTGTCCATATGTTCAGCATCAGAGGTCACCAGGGCACCACTCGAAGGATCACAGGCTAGCCCTTGACTGGTCTTGCGAACTCTATTATTAAATTTACAATTTTTATACTTTTTGGAGGAAAATACTTTTCCTGTTATTTTTCTATTATAGAGCTGATAGGACTGCTGCTTATTATGTGGAGCCAGAGATTAAATAATTCTCAGGGTGACTGCTTAATGGGTATGAGGTTTTCTTTTGGGGCAATGAAAATGTTTTGAAACTAGAGAGAGGTGATAGTTGTACAACATTGTGAATGTACTCAAAGCCACTGAATTGCACGCTTCAAAATAATTTTATCTTATGTGACTTTTACCTCAATAAAAAGTAATGATAATTATCAGGGAACAATAATTGATAATTATCAATAATTATTAATTGTAGAATTCCTCTCACAAGAAAAGTCCAGGAATTTTAGTCAGTCATCACTGAGGTCATAGAATTCCCTAGAGATCTGGCCATCTGTGACCCTCCCCCCAATACCACCACCCTGTACCATTTGAAGCCAGCTGGATTGAATCTACCACTTAAAGATTCCATTTTTAAAAACAACTTCTAACAGCAAATTTTTGGCACAAAGAAATAGCCATAATGGAAGAAAATGAAAATAACTCCTGACAAATCTCTGAATATATCCTTTTTAGGTATATTTTTCTATATAATTTCATTAATCAAAGTACTTTTTTGGTGCTACATTTCAGAATATATGAGAAGAATTTTGGTTTCATGAAGTTTTAGTCATACTAAATTAACAACATGTGTATTTTGGATGCATTTTATGAGTTATGTTATTCTTACTGCAAATGAATTCATTTATTCCATCAACAATTTTTTTTTTTTTTTTTTTTTTTTTTTTTGAGACAGAGTCTTGTTCTGTCACTCAGGCTGGAATGCAGTGGCGCAATCTCGGCTCACTGCAACCTCTGCCTTTCAGGTTCAGGTGATTCTTGTGCCTCAGCCTCCTGAGTAACTGGGATTACAGGTGTGCCACCACGCCCAGCTAATTTTTTGTATTTTTAGTAGAGACGGGGTTTCAGTGTATTGGCCAGACTGGTCTCAAACTCCTGGCCTCAAGTGATTCACCCACCTCAGCCTCCCAAAGTGCTGGGATCACAGGCATGAGCCACCGTGCCCGGACCATCAACAAATACCTTTTTGTACTTTCTGTGTGTCAGTCAGGGTATTAGGTGCTAGGAAAACTGAGAACAATAAAGCATACCCCCAACTCAAATACGTATGGTTTTGATAATCACCTTAAATATATAGATGATCATGTTTCAAATATAGAGAGAGCTGTATCAGAAGATGAAGGTGAACTTCAAGATATCAAGACTCTGTTTTTCATGGTCACCGCTGCATCCCCAACATATACAACAGGTCTGGTATACTGGAGGAAATCAGCAAATTTTTTTTATGAATGGATGAAGCTTTCCACAATTATATACCACCTTTATTATTTTACATAGTTCTTATTGCTATGGTTTGAATAGCCCCTCCAAAATTCATGTTGAAATTTAACCCCCAATGTAGCAGTATTGAGAGATGGGGTGGAGCCCTTAAGAAGTGATTGGATCATGAAGGTTCTGCCCTCATGAATGGCTTAATGTATTCATGGATTAATGTGTTATCATGAAAAGAGAACCAGTGGCTTTATAAGAAGAGAAAAAGATCTGAGCCAGTGTGTTAGCACACTCAGCTTCCTTACCAGGTGATAACCTCCTTTACCTTGGGACCCTTCAGAGAGTTCCCACCAGCAAGAAGCCTCTCACTGGATATGGCCTTTCAACCTGGGATTTCTCAACCTCCAGAATTGTAAGAAATTAATATATTCTTATAAATTACCCAGTTTCAGGTATTCTGTTATAGGCAACAGAAAATGGGACTAAAGACCCTACATGGTCCTACATTAACTCAAACCAAAAATGCCCAGTTTATTGACATAATCTGAAAGGGGTAATGAGTGCATTTTTTCTTACCTTCCTCAGTGTACAAATGTCATTTCATTTTCGATTTTCAGATTGTCTGATTTTAATTCATTTAGCTTGCTCACATAATGATCAAAGGGCCACAGAAAAAACCCTTATAGAAAAAGGCATCCATCCTCCTCTGCAGCCTCATTGGTCCCCTCAGCCACCAACTCCTCTCTTTTCCCCAATGATTCAGACTCCCACATTAACCTCTTCTCTCTGCCCGACCAGTTGGACTTAGTGGTTTGGTTTGGGGCTATTTGCACTGATTTGGGCCATAATGCCCCCACTAAAGGCAACTTTTAGTATCTCAATCCTGTCCTGAACCTTGGCCAGAAAGAGATGGCAATCTTGCGATGGTCTTGAAGAACCACGCTAAGACTTTTACTAACATCTCTATTTATCTGATGCACATATTTTTTTAAATGTAAGTATTATTGTCCAGGAATTAGCAACTAGACCCCCAGCCCAAAAGATGTGTTTAACACTTGAGAGTACTAAACTCTCAAGCAAGGCTTCCTTCATGGGCACAGTCTCATAAGGCCTCAGGCTCAGAAGGGGGCTTTATGCTTGGGGTTTAATGTTCTGTTGTCACCATCTTAAAGTTCTTAATACTTTAATCTTCAAATTTACGTTTGGTAAGTGAAGTCTGATAAGACAATGGAGCATGTACCTGGGGCTTGGAGCCTGGGCTCATGCCCAGTCCTGCCTCCCACCACCTTCCCAAACAGCTTTTTCACTGCCCACTCCCTATTCCCCCTGGATGCCCAGAGACTCATCCAGCCTCCCTCTTACTGTCCCCACCCAGTGACAGCTATCACCCATCACCCCCTGGGTGTAGGCATGGGGAGGTTTGGTACCAGTTGGGCATGGGCAGTGCCATCTTCATCCTGTACTGACAGTGCCACAGTATATTAGGCAAGAACTTGGCCGAATGAGCCTCTAGCCTCACCCTCATCCAGGTATCTGGTATATCTGGAGGTTCTCCTGTTCATTGTGGATTGTGGCAGCAGGCTGGTGAGAAGGAGAAATGCTTGACTTAAATTTCTCACCCTGACTGTGGGCAAAGCATTGGTTTAGTGCTTGGTGGGAGGACAAACCCAGTAGTTGGTGTATCGTGTTGGGGCAGGGTCCCCCTGGCTGCTTGAGAAGATCTCCATTCGCACCAAGCCTGCAGGAACATAACATTAAATGGCAAATTGAAAATACCATGACAGGTTGAGAGAGAGAAAGTGGAAGAAAGGAAAAAGATTTATGTATTAGTTCCTGTAACAATACATGTTTCCTGCTTCCTGGACAAAAAGCCTCACATTTTCATTTTGTACCAAGCCTTGCAATTGTATAGCTGGTCCTGTGCTCAAGCCCCCTTTCCCCAGGGAAGGATTAATTTCCTAATATGGAGTGTCCTCTACTGGTCTCCCAGTGCCTGAAGCTGTGACAAGACTTTCCATGCCAGTTTACTGCCTCTATACAGAGGCGACACAAGTTGCATGGACCTGAAGCTCATATAATTTAGGGGGCAGTCCTTTAAAAAATTACAATTACAAAATTGCTAGGTCCCCTCACAGGACCTTAGAAAGGACCTGTGCAAGTGAGGGGTCCTAAAGTTTATGCCTTATGAGCTTCATGGTAACTCCACCCCTGCCTTCCCAGAATGCCTTCTATTCACTCCTGGGTTCGCTTTAAGAATCTGGAGCTTTTTTTATTGGCCGGGCATGGTGCCTCACAACTGTAATCCCAGCACTTTGGGAAGCCAAAGCGGGTGGATCACCTCAGGTCAGGAGTTCAAGATTAGCCTGGTCAACATGGTGAAACCCCGTCTCTACTGAAAAAATACAAAAAATTAGCCGGGCTTGGTGGCACGCACCTGTAGTCCCAGCTACTCGGGAGGCTGAGGCAGGAGAATCGCTTGAACCCAGGAGTCTGAGGTTGCAGTGAGCCGAGACTGTGCCACTGCACTCCAGCCTGGGTGGCAGAGTGAGACTCTGTCTCAAAAAAAAAAAAAAAAAAAAAGAATCTGGAGCTTTTTAAAAAAGATTCCAGAACTGGGCTCATGCCTATAATCCCAGCCCTTTGGGAGGCCGAAGCAGGCAGAACACTTGAGCCCAGGAGTTTGAGACCAGCCCGGGCAACATGCTGAAATCCTGTCTCTACAAAAAGATACAAAAATTAGCCCGCCATGGTGGCATGTGTCTGTAGTCCCAGCTACTTGGGAAGCTAAAGTGGGAGGATCACTTGAGCCCAGGAGGTCAAGGCTGCAGTGAGCCGAGATCGTGCCATTGCACTTCAGCTGGAGTGACAGAGCCAGACGCTGTCCCAAAAAGCAAAAACAAAACAAAACAAATATATTCCAGAACCTCTCCTGGTTACCCTGAAACCCACAAATTAAAAGCTAAGCAGTCATTTTTTTTTTTTTTTAATAAAGGACAGGGTGAACTTTCATTGAGGCCCTCATAATTTCAGTGTTTTTCTCTTCTGTCTTTCACTCTTCTTTGCTGCCACAGAGGAGTTACTTGTGGCCTCCTCAAAGTGCCTCTTCTGCTGAACCAACCCTAGACTTCTCTATGAAACTCTTTCCAATTCAGTGGTGCTGGGCTGCTGAGGTGAGATAGTTGACTTTATTAAATTTTTGGTCAACAGTTTTACCTAGTACTGGGAAATACAATGTATTAGGTTGGTTATAGAAAAAAAAAAAAAACAATAACACTTTATCTCAGGTTGATTGACATTGATCCTATTTGTCTTTGTGAAGGAAATAATTTCAATGAATTAATAAAATGTGTGCTTGTATTAATAAAAGTCTACTGCCTTTTACTGCAGTAACAAACAACTTTCATATCACAGAGACTTGATCACAATAAATATTTATTTCTTGCTCACTCTACATGGAGAACTCAGGTCAGCAAGGAAGTCTCTGTTCATCTTAGTGACTCAAGGACCCAGGCTGAAAGAGTTTCCATCTATACATGTGTTTCTGTGATCACTACGGCAGGAGAGAAGAGAAACATGTGAATAAATGAATTTTGCCTGAAAGTGACACATATCATTTCCACTCACATTTCATTGGCCAAAGTAAATTACCTGTCTATGTCTAACTTCAAGGGGCAGGAAAGTACAGTTTCATCATATCCCTGGAAGAAGAACTAGAATATTTAAAACAGCTCTAATGGCTACATGCCTTTTGGTCACCAAATGTTTGATTTGCTCTATTTCTCAGATGCAAAATATACCCACCCACTCCCTAAGGGAGAAAGCCCCAAAGTCCTAGGCAAGCACAGCATCAAGGTCATAATCTGTGACATCTGGGTGAGGTATGGTAGTTTCTAATCATGATCTGCTTCTCTAGATTCTACTTACACCCGTGAAATAAAAAAGACAAATTTTCTGCCTTCTGTCACCTGATACGTAAGGGCTGATAAATGAACAGGATAATTGTAATATTCTCCTTGGGGAAAATGGAAAACACACAGCAAATACATGTCTATAGAATTCTGAAATCCTGTTGGGAACAACTTTTGAGGGCCCCCTACCTGTGTTTGAGGAGTGTTACCTGATTAATTCTGATTTTGAGATGCTCCTTTTACTCATTGGTCTCTATAGCCCCTGGATCTGCCTTCTGAAAGTTTTGTCCTTTTTCATTTTCCTCTTTGGCTGAATCTAAAGTGGACATTGGGAAATATACCTACTTTCAGGACTGAGCAAATTTCTCATATATAACCAATTTGGACTAAGCTTTTCCTCAGGGTGCTAAAATACTCCACATTGTAGTACCCCCAACTCCCACTACACATGTATAACCAACCAGTTAGGTCCCATACACATTCTCCTGCAATTAATTGGTTCATCTGTCCCCTGCAAGAGACTTTGATATGAGCACAGTGTAGTGATAAGTGCACTAGAACATTTCTTGGATATATGATCTTAAACAGGTTACTTGACTTCTCTGTCTGAATTTTCCCATCTATGAAATTCTATTTTTAGATTAACAGGATTAAAGGACCAATAAACAAAACCTTTATGTACCATATCAATGTTGGCTAAGTTCTTTCACATTTTTCCCTCTTTTAATCCATACACAGTCTTAGAGGGTTATTAGTATTTGTTTTTATATGAGGAAACTGGAACTCAAACAGACTAGATGACTTGCCCATGTAAGAAATTACAGGCCAGGCGTGGTGGCTCACGCCTGTAATCCCAGCACTTTGGGAGGCCGAGGTGGGTGGAGCACGAGGTCAGGAGATCGAGACCATCCTGGCTAACACGGTGAAACCCTGTCTCTACTAAAAATACAAAAAATTAGCTGGGCCTGGTGGCGGGCGCCTGTAGTCCCAGCTACTCGGGAGGCGGAGGCAGGAGAATGACCTGAACCCGGGTGGCGGAGCTTGCAGTGAGCCGAGATCGCGCCACTGCACTCCAGACTGGGTGATAGAGTGAGACTCCGTCCCCCCACCCCCCCAAAAAAAACCAATTATATGGCTTGCCCATATAATAAGTGATACGATAAAGCTAATAAATGATAGAGTCAAGATTCCCAACTCGATATCTTGTGTACATTCTACTCCCTCACAGCTGCTCCTTGTTTTGAGGTAAATGTTACTAAATTCTATAGAAAATACATAATGAATATTTGGCTTTTTATCATGAGTCAAAATGTCACAGAGTGATCATAATCATTGACAAGAATTTTGCCACCTGATTTACACATGTCTCCATTACAAAAAACTGATAGACCCTGAAATAAGGCTATTGCTTTCTTAAGGACGCAGCAATTCAGAGGATACAGAAGTTTTTACAATGTGCTACTTCTATCATTCCAATCAAATGTGGTCAAGCAAACTTACTTTAAAAAGAATGAATATATACTACCTTCAGTGGAAATGTGGGCAAGACTAGCTCTGAGTTGTTAAATGTTTAGGAAAAATCAATGACATTCTGAATTCTAGTTCATTGACGCAGAATCTGACTTAAAGCCAAAGTAGAATGTTTGGGACAAATTAGGAAGAAAAATATTTTTCACTTGAGGTTCTTGTTACAACTGAGATGATCTCTTTCTCATTAAGCAAAACTAATTTAAAAAATCTTTTGGTTCAATATTTAATCTTCTATCTCAGATTTTACTGTTTTAATAGGAAATGCAGTGAGAATTACCTGGTCTCTGACCTATGTCAGTGCATAGGAAACATTTCTGCAGGGGAGATTCTCAAAGAAGGGGTAGAATATTTTGCACCTTGATTACTAATTTTCCAGGCAGCGAGTGTGTAGACAAATTTTATTTTCCCTGTTGTATATGTGTCTGGGATTTCACTAATGGACATTAGTATTTTTTTGCACTATTTTAAAAAGTCAGTTACTTAAAGTAAATTGAAAACATTTGTTAAGGCCATGCATGACTAAGAGGTTGGATTTTTAAAAACAATCTATCAGAATTTAAGAGCTTTTGCCTGTGAGATTCTATAGACAAAAACAATTTTATAAAATCAGAAAAAAAAATTTAAGCATTATGGAGGTTTGGGTACATACAGAAATTTGCTCACTAACGTCAACTTTTGTTGTTGTTATTTTAGTTATTCATGTCTTGAAGATTTTTTCTTCCTGTTTCATTTTCCCAATTGTAGCAGAAGCTGCCAGATGTGCATTTAAATATTTCCCTCCTCCTTCCACTGTAATAAAAGGCACATGACTAACCAACTATACAACATATCCTTGCTTCTCCTGCTATTAGATGTAGCCATGTGAGTAAGTGTACTCCAATGGAATGCAAATAGGATTTGTCCTTAAAAACCTCCCACACGTGCTCCTCTAAGATGATAGCCCACCTCCAAGATGGCTCTCAGTGATTGTTGGCTCATGGTATTTATGTCCCTGTGTAATTCCCTCCTCCACTGAATATAGCAGACCTGTGTAATGAACAAGATAGTGCAGAAATAATGGAATGTGATTTCCAAGTCAAGGTCATAAAGGACGTTTAGGCTTTCATCTTGGTCTCTTAAATTACTTTCCTGAGGGAAGTCAGCTGCTATGTCATGAGGACGTTCCAACAGCCCTTATAAAGAGGCCTGAGTGTCAAGAAACCAAAGCCAGCTGCCTATAGCCAGGACTAAGGAAGCCACATTGGAAGCAGATACTTCAGCCCTAGTCAAGCCCTCTTATGACTTTACCACAAAACACACCTGATGGCAAATTCATGAATGACCTTGAGCCAGAACCATTCAGCTAAGCCACTTCCAAATTTCTGATCCAAAATTACAATGAGATAATAAATATTAATTGTTATTTTAAGCTGCTAAGTTTGTTATGCAGCAGCAGATAATTAATACACCCAGCCAGCTGGATGGCAATACTCATGAGAGTCTTAGAAATCACGTCTTGAAGATTGCAGAGCTGCAGTCAGCTCAGGTGCATGAATGATTGTGTAAAGGAGGGCCCTTTCCTCTAGTTTCTCCACTCCCCACATCAACCTGGACTGTTGAGAGAGAAGTAAACTTTAGAGCCATTACATGTTTGGGGTCTAAAATTTATAACAATATAGCCAGCCCTAACAAATATACCAACTTTGTATTCTATTTCTTTCTTATATCAAGTCTTATTCATCTGTGAGGGTATTATTCCCCTGAACAAGGATTATTATTGGCATAGTTCTTCAAACACTATCAAAAATATATTGGCTACAAGGTATTATATTATATATTCAAAGCACTTCCCCCACCTGCAAATTCTATTTTATTTGCCTAGGACTCTATGTTTACTATCAGAGTTATGGTTGATACTATGGTGCCTTGCCCAGATCCTGTTCACTTGGTTAAAGCTTCTATCCCCGAGGTCTTGTGAGTGGTGGCTGGTCATAGCTTACAGCTAGTCCTCTTCTCCAGAGAATTGCCATCAACTGATGGGAGCCAACTCACTAGGGAAGTTATGCTCCCTCCATAGATGACCCACAACAGTGGCCAACTGACACGATGGCATAGAAGTCCAGCCCTTGCCACCAGGGATGACAACTCTGCTGCCCTGTTTGTATTTCAGATCCCTCCCTTCTGAGGATTGGGCCAGGACTAGACTTTACCTAAGACCAAATCCTTGCTTGGCAGCTCTTTTCCCTTCCCTATCATGCTCCTCTCCCTCACTTACAGGTTGTTCCCAAGGAGTCCCTCAATAAAACACATCCACCCAAATCTCTGTCTCAGATTCTGCTTCCAGGGAATTTTATCTAAGGCTACCTACTTCCATAATACTGAACACAAGAGGTGAGATCCTCTTCTCAGGTACTTACATTACTTGTATGGTTTGGATCTGTGTCCCGACCCAAATCTCATGTCGAATTGTAATTTCTAATGTTGGAGGTGGGGTCTGGTGGGAGGTGATTGGATCATGGGGGTAGTTTCTCATGGTTTAACACCATCCCCCTTGGTGTTATCATAGCGAGAGTGAGATATTGCAAGATCTGCTTATTTAAAAGTATGTAGCACCTCCCACCTCTCACTTTTCCTCCTGCTATGGCCATGTGAAGTGCTAGTTCCCCCTTTGCCTTCTGCCGTGATTGTAAATTTCCTGAGGCCTCCCTGGAAGCCCCTATGCTTCCTGTACAGCCTGTGAAACCAAGAGCCAATTGAACTTCTTTTCTTTATAAGTTACCCAGTCTCAGGTATTTCGTTTGTTGTCGTTGTTTGAGATGGAGTCTTGTATTGTCGCCCAGGCTGGACTGCAATGGCGCGATCTTGGCTCACTGCAACCTCTGCCTCCTGGGTTCAAGTGATTCTTCCACCTCAGCCTCCTGGGATTACAGGCACCTGCCATCATGCACGGCTAGTTGTAATTTTGTGAAGAGGGGGTTTCATCATGTTGGCCAGGCTGGTCTTGCACTACTGACCTCAATGATCCGCCCGCCTCAGCCTCCTAAAATGTTGGGATTACAGGCGTGAGCCACTGCGCCCAGCCCCTAGTCTCAGGTATTTCTTCGTAGCAGTGCAAGAATGGACTAACACAATATTAATATATTTTATGAATGATAGGAAGAATATATATTCAGTTCAAAACTTTGACAAAGACTTAAAAACAGAAAAACAATAAAGAATATTCAGAAATCCAAAAGTTGGCCGGGTGCGAGGGCTCATACTTGTAATCCTGGCACTTTGGGAGGCTGAAGTGGATAGATCACTTGAGATCAGGAGTTCAAGACCAGCCTGACCAACATGGTGAAACCCAATCTCTACTTAAAAATTACAAAAATTGGCCGGGCGCGGTGGCTCAAGCCTGTAATCCCAGCACTTTAGGAGGCCGAGACGGGCGGATCACGAGGTCAGGAGATCGAGACCAGCCTGGCTAACACGGTGAAACCCTGTTTCTACTAAAAAAAATACAAAAAACTAGCTGGGCGAGGTAGCGGGCACCTGTAGTCCCAGCTACTCGGGAGGCTGAGGCAGGAGAATGGCATAAACCCGGGAGGCGGAGCTTGCAGTGAGCTGAGATCCGGCCACTGCACTCCGCCTGGGCCACAGAGCCAGACTCCGTCTCAAAAAAAAAAAAAAAATTACAAAAATTAGCGGGCTGGTGGCGGGCACCTGTAATCCCAGCTACTCAGAAGACTGAGACAGGAGAGTCGCTTGAACCTGGGAGGCAGAGGTTGCAGTGAGCTGAGATCGCACCACTGCACTCCAACCTGGGTGGCTGGCTGAGTGAGACTTTGTGTCAAAAAAAAAAAAAAAAAAAGCAAGAAAGAAATCCAAAAGTTGACTATCTGAAGTTATCAACAAAATTGATAAATCCTAAAATGGATTAAGAATATAACATAAGGATACATTCGTTAGCTTACTTCTTTCTGCCTGTGGTCGCCACCAAGGAAGAATTGCTAAAGTCTCTCTTCCCACCGCCACCGTCATGTCTAAATCAGTCTCCTAAAGAGCCTGAGCAGCTCTTCACTGGAGTGTTGAGCTTTCATATGATTGATGAGAGGCTGAGGAACCCTTCTGAGCAATGGGGAATGCTCACAGGCTGTGTGGTCATGAGAGATCCCAACACCAAGAGCTCCAGGGACTTTGGGTTTGTCACCTGTGCCACTGTGGAGGAGGTGGATGCAGCCATGAATACAAGGCCACACAAGGTGGATGGGAGAGCTGTGGAACCAAAGAGAGCTGTCTCAAGAGAAGGTCTCAAAGACCAGGTGCCCACCTAACTGTGAAAAAGGTACTTGTTGCTGGCATTGAAGAAGACATTGAAGAACATCACCTGAGAGATTATTTTGAACAGTATGGAAAAATTGAAGTGATTGAAGTTATGACTGATTGAGGCAGTGGCAAAAAAAGGAGCTTTGCCTTTATAACCTTTGATGACCATGACTCCGTGGATAAAATTGTCATTCAGAAATACCATTGTGTGAATGGCCACAACTGTGAAGTTAGGAAAGCCCCGTCAAAGCAAGAGGTGGATAGTGCTTCACCCAACCAAAGAGGATGAAGTGGTTCTGGAAACTTTGGTGGTGGTTGTGGAGGTGGCTTCAGTGGAAATGACAACTTTGATTGTGGAGGAAACTTCAATGCTGTGGTCATGGTGGATATGGTGGCAGTGGGGATGGCTATAATGGATTTGGTGATTGATAAGCAATTTTGAAGATGGTGGAAGCTACAATGATTTTGGCAATTACAACAATTAGTCTTCAAATTCTGGACCCATGAAGGGAAGAACTTTGGAAGCAGAAGCACTGGCCCCTATTATGGTGGAGGCCAATACTTTGCCAAACCACAAAACCAAGGTGGCTATGTCAATTTCAGTAGCAGCAGTAGCTACAACGGTGGGAGAAGATTTTAGTTACTACCAGGAAACAAAGCTGAGCAGGAGAAGAAAGCCAGAGAAGGGACACAGAAGCTACAGATTACAACAGGTTTGTGAACTCAACCAAGCACAGTGCTGGCAGGGCCTAGCTGCTACAAAAAAAAAGAAGCGTTTTAGATAAATACTCGTGTATGGGCAAAAAACTTGAGGACTGTATTTGTGACTAATTGTATAACAAGTTATTTTAGTTTTTATTCTGTGGAAAATGTACAGCATTCCAACAATGGGTTTTAATGTAGATTTTTTTTTTTTTGCACCCGTGCTGTTGATTGCAATAATCTGATCATGACGCAGAATAAATGTGTCTTTAAAAAAAAGAATAGAACATAAATCACCAGTATCAGAAATAAAAGAGAGGTTATCACTCTAAATTCTACAGGCATGAAAAGGATAATAAGATACCATTATTAATATTTTATGCTAAAAATATGGCAACTTAAATAAAATGGATAAGTTCTTTGAAAAATGCAATTTACCAAAGTCAATACAGATTAAACAAAAATATGAATAGTCCTGTATCCATTTTTGAAATTAAAATATTCCACAGTGTAAGTCTAGATTCAGATGGTTTCACTGATGAACATTCACTGAAGAAATAACACTAATCTTACACAAACTCTTATAAAAACAGAAGGAGGGAACACTTTCCTACTTGTTCGTGAGGTCACCATAACTCTGATACTAAAACCTAACAAAGAAATTACCAGAAAAAATTTGCCTACCAATATTTTCCATGAACATAGACATAAAAATCTTTGAAAACTTAATGCATTGATTGCAGCAATATATATCAGTAATAATATACGGTGACCAAGAAGGGCATATCACAAAAATGTAAGATTGGTTTAACACCCACAAATTTATCACTATAACCACCTTAACAGAATAATGAAGAAAAAAAAAAGATTATTTCCATAGATGCAAAAATAGCATTTTTCAAAATACATCACCCAATTATAAAGACACTTTTAGCAAATTAGGAATAGAAGGGAACTTCTTCAATTTCGTAAAAGGCAGTTACAAAAACCCAGAGCTAACCTAACACTTAATGATCATACATTGAATGCTTTTCCCCTAAGATCAGTAACAAAGAGCGAAGGCCCACCCTTACAACTTGTACTCAGCAGTGTAACGAAGGTCCTAGCTATTGCAATAAGACCAAAAACAGGCAGCAGTGGGGAGAATAAAAATTTGAAGTAAAACTATGTCTATATTCAGGTTTTTTAAAAAAGTATATGCTTTCCTGTTTATTTTACCAAGGTTGTGCGTGAAATAAACCAAAGTATTTCAGGAAACCTTGAGTTTAGATAGGCTTGCCTTCTGAGTTAGAGTTTTTAATTTCATAGGAATTCTGTTGTAAGTTATTCTAATTATGCTTATATAACTAAACCTAGGCAAAATTGTGAGGCAAGAGAAATTTATTTTAGTGCCTTCCTATCTTTGGGAGTTTTAAGTATATCTCTCATCCATTCTGATGCCTCCCTGTGTCTCCCAAACATCTATTGCCCAGAGGTAATATACCGTTCCAGTCTATTTTTCTTCAATAATATCTCATTCTTCAAAATCACTTCTCTTTTCTTACCTATTTTTGTCACAAATATATATATTCTCCCACTGTTTCAGAGTTCTAGTCACAGTTGTCAGAGGAATACATCTCAAAAACTATTTCAAACAAAAACTAAGTTCACAGTTAATGTGTTGTCCCTCCGAAGCATATTTGCATTGGAAGAGCATATTTATAAACAATAATAGCAAAATGAAGATAACAGCAAGAGTATAGGATGGAGATATAAACATTTAATATAGTAATTTCACATAATATGGATAACTAGGCACCTAGTTTGCACTTTTTTAAGAAAACAACAAGAAATTCTAGATTATGTGTTCAAGAAATCTTAAAAGCATCAGTGAACTACAGATGCTTCTTATAATGGGGTTATTCCCTGATACACCCTTTGAAAGTTGAAAATATGGTAAGTCAAAAATGCGTTTAATACACCTAACTTACCAAACATCATGGCTTAGCCTAGCCTACCTTAAACAGCTAGGTGGGTGCTAAAACACCTACATTAGCCTACAGTTGGGCAAAATCACCTAAGACAAAGCCTATTTTATAATAAAGTGTTGAATATTTTATGTAATTTATTAACTCGTGTACCAAATATGAAAAACAGAATGGTTGTATGGGTACTCAAATGGTTTCTACTGAATGCACATCACCTTTGCACCACTATGAAGTCAAAAATTATAAGCAAACTATTGTAAATTGGGGACTGTCTGTTCAAGAAAGTAAGGAAGCCTCAGACCAGGGACTAAAAGGGGAAGGGAACTTGGAGAAGTGTAGCATTTTAGCCAGTTTTCTTTCTGAGTCTATTTGCTAACTTGTATAAATTTGAGCCTTGGTTATCCTGAATCTTCAGAGCCCACAGAGCAGGAAACAAAGACAAGGTAGCTCATCCCCTACTTCAAAAGAACTGAGACGTCCAAGTTCTAAATAGTCAGTGTAAGCATGACCTGGAAATAAGTCCATCCCTTTCCTGTCCCTGAGGTCTAAAAAGAAAATATCCTTGACCTTTAGCAAAGAATACAGGAGGTAAAAATAGTTGCTGAAAATTTGGAATCACAAGATGGTCCTCACACAAATTTGTAGCACAAATTCACAGAAACTGTGTGTTACCAAAAACCGCAAGTTAAGAATTTAAATTAGAGCATCCCAGACTTGTCGTGCCTTCATATGGCTGGTCAGAAACAAATGCAAATTAATCTGTAGTATCCCACCATCATCTCAGTTTTCAAAGACTTCAAAGAAATAAAACTAAGTAAAATGAACAACTCACAAGAAAAAAACAACAAAATATACCAGTGAACAAAAGCACCATGAGTGATAAACAGCAGAAGCAAGAGCTACAAGGAATATGTCCACATGTATTTCACTACCAGCTATAAAATTAAAATGTTTACTACTCTTAAAGAAATAAGGGATAAGCTTCAAAGTATATGCCAGTAATAAAATATTACCAAAAACATACCCAGCAATGGGTATGAAATAATATATCAAATTAGGTTTATCCTAATAATTCGGGATTGGTTTATACTAAAAAATTAGTAATGTCATTCACCACGTTAACATGTTAAAGGAGAAAATTTAAACGATCATCTCAATCAATAAATGCAGAAAAGGTATTTGATAAAATGTAACATGGCCGGGCGCGGTGGCTCACGCCTGTAATCCCAACATTTTGGGAGGCCGAGGTGGGCGGATCACGGGGTCAGGAGATCGAGACCATCCTGGCTAATACGGTGAAACCCCATCTCTACTAAAAAATAGAAAAAATTAGCCGGGCGAGGTGGCGGCGCCTGTAGTCCCAGCTACTCGGGAGGCTGAGGCAGGAGAATGGCGTGAACCTGGGAGGCGGAGCTTGCCGTGAGCCGAGATCGCACCACTGCACTCCAGCCTGGGCGACAGAGCGAGACTCCGTCTCAAAGACAAAAAAAAAAAAAAAAAGTAACATTCATGTATAATAAAAACATCTAGTTAACTAGGAATAGAAGGAGCTTCCTCAGTCTAATTTAAAAATAAATAAAACTAAGGAAAATATATCTTGTGGTTACTCATTCAAATAATTTTATCTAAGATTAGGAACAAAACAAGAATTCCCATTTCTGTTTAACCTTACACTGTATGTACTAGTCACTGAAGAAAAGCAAGAAAACATATCAAAAGAATAAGGATTGAAAGAGGGATAATACCCTCACTGCTTTCAAATATACTGTTAATATGTAAAAAAATTCAAAACGAACTACCAATAAATTTTTTAAATGAATGTAAATGTAATAAAAGTTGCCAGATACCAACTGACTATAAAACTCTATTTCATTTCTGTATAGCAGCTAGAGTTAGCAAATAACACATACACTCTCTCTTTCTTTTTCTCTTTCTCTCTCCCTCCCTCTCTCTCTATATATTCATTCCATCCTTATGTATTTTTAATGGAAAATACCTATGAATTAATCTAACAAAATATACAAAACTTTTAAGAAACAATAGAACGAGAAGATTCTATATTATAAAGATATCTGTTGTCCCCAATTTGATGTGCAGAATCAATGCAATCTCAATCAAATCTCTGATAGATTTTGTTTAAAAAGTCAAACATTACCATCATATTCTAAAATGTATATGGAGTAACAAAGGACCAAAAATAGCCAAAACACTCTTGAAGAGGACAAATGAGTTTGGGGGGGTTGCCCTACCAGCTTTCAAGACATTAATAAAGCTGTGGTTCTTAAGGTAGTATAGTATTAGTGCTGGATAGACAAATAGATCTATGAAACAGAATTAAAGCCCAGAAACAGATACTGACATATATAGATACTAGATATGTGGCAGAAGTGGTATTGCAGATGACAGGAAAATGACGAATTTTTCAATAAATGGTACTAGATAAAGATATCTGTATGGGAAAAAAATTATATTGAGTCTCTACCTCACACTATAAACAAAATAAAATTTTGGGAGAATAAAGACTAAAAGTAAGAGGCAAAACCAAAACATTTAAAAGATAATATAGGAAAATATCCTCATGGCAACAGAGTACAGAAGGATTTCTTGAACAAAGTATGAAAAGACAGGCGAAAGATTGAAAATTTAAACTAAATTAAAATTAAGAATTTTAGATAATTTTCAGATCATCAAAAGACAACATAAAAAGTGCAAAGACAAGTTACAGATTAGTAGAAAATATTTGTAGCATATGTTACTAAGATGTAACCTCTATAGTATATAAGAGCTGCTACAAATCAGTGGGAAAATGACAAAATAGTAGATAATTGCACGAGACACTTGACCAGACATTTCACAAAAGAAGAAACTCAGATGGCCCATAAACATATGAAAACATGCTCAACTTCATTAGTGATTAAGAAAATGCAAATGCAATGAGATATTTCCTATCTATCACATTGACAAAAATTTTAAAATAGCCAATACCGTGTGTTGATCAATCAGCATTTGTCTTAATGGAAACTCAGCTGTGCTGGTGGGAATGTAAATGGGCACAAAAACAGTTTGGCAATACTTCATAAAGAAGAAAACAGGCATACTTTTTACCCTAGTAACTCTATTAACTCCCTCATACTCATCAGGAGACATACAGAACATTCATGGAAACACTGTTAATAATAGCCCCTATATTAGTCAAGATTTTCCAGAGAAAAGGAACAAATAAGATGGAGTACAAGTGTGTGTGTGTGTGTGTGTGTGTGTAAGTGCATACATGTGCATATGATTTTAATTATAATGCAGAGCTATAAGACCAATACCCAGACTCTAGACCTTCCAGATGAAAGGGCTATAATCAAACAACAGTTGAAAAATCATTACCTTGTCTAATTAAAAATATATAAAACTAACAACTGTGAGTTCTAGCTATGCATGTAGATACTATATATATGTTTTTAAATTTAATAATGAGAGTAATCAACCAACAGTGTGGAGAAACTGGTACTCATAGTTGCTGGCAGCATTGCCAGTTGATATGATCATTCAGTGGAATAGTTTTAACCATATTAGAAATATGAAATGAGATATTAAAACATTGCCATTCTTTGACTCAAGTTTCTACTTTGGGAAATGTAAGGTTATTTAAGAAAATAATTTTTAAAGGGCAGAACAAACCAATGTGTAAAATAATGTTTAAGGCAGAAATATTTATAAAGACAAAACTTAAAACAATTCAAATTCCTTACTCTTTATAAATCCTCAAAGTAGAGTACATTACTTACAAAAATAACATTATAAATATATACTTTGTGTTGGTATATGGATATATTAACACCAAATGAACAACCACACTAATGATAAATTCACATGTTGTTTGTATGATTAAAAAGATCTGCAGAAGCACTGAAAATATCAGAGAAATTTAAAGTAATATAAATAGTTGTGTTCAGCTTATGGGAATGTTCAATGACGTGATTATTATTTTTAAAATAAGTGGGTATATATTTAATCTGAAGGAATATATTTAATGATGGAATTTCAGGCAGTGTTATAGACAGATGGTGAAACTATTTGTGCAGGAGGTGGGGTGGGTAGGGGAAAGGGGGACCTAGAATCTCACCACATGGAAGTTTCTATAATCAGAGGGTTTTCTCTGGGTTGTGCAGACTGTGGAGCCAAAAGGCAGACTCATACAGAAGACTTCTCAAAGGGGAAAAAAGAACTGAAAGGACTATAATTAGAAAAATGTGATTGTAAGTTAATTTCCCTTTAGGATGTAAGCTGCTTTTCTTTTGTTTCTTTTATTTATCTATGTTTAAAGCAATTGCAACTTAGTGATTTACTACAATATAGGAGAGAGGCTGTTTTCCAGAGAGTCTGAGTTCTGTGTCCTTGGTCTGACTAATTTGTTTGATTTCAACATTGAGAGAAGTATGGACAGTGTTAACTATGGAAGAAGCTTATCCATTAACTGGCATATCCAGTTCCTTTGACGGCAGCAACATTAAGGTGGTTCTCTTCTCAGACTCTTATCTTATTTACTGAAGATAAAAACGAGGAATGATGTGCCATTCTGAACCAAAGGCCAGCATAAAAGAAGTCAGGGAGCAAGAGCAGAGGGCTGCATTGCTGTTGCAGCTTTCAGATTGGAGTATATTGGAAACAAAGAAGAAGGCACTATTTCCTTAAACTGAAGCTATAAAGTATGAGTGTTCTGCTCGAGAGAAAGTGCAATGCAGCTAAAAGTGTGTTGTGCGTCCAAGAACACTATGACCTCAACAGATCACTTCGCTATTTTAGTTTATCCAATTATAAAACAAAATGAGAAATAACTCCCTCTGTCTACTATCCCTTCACACCCCCACTGTTCATACATCTGGAACATATTATGACAGATTAGAGAAATCAATACCATCTTTTTAGAACATGATGTGTATAAGCTGTCCCTGCCATTAAGGGGCTTATTACACTTTAATTAGTACTGCTTTCTGTTTTGTACAGTAAGTTATGTGATTTCTACTCAAGTGTTTTGTTGAGAGTTCTTAAAGTCACAAAGAGTGATAAGCAGTGAATAAATTTTTAAACTTAATTTTCCATGTTATTAAAGTTGCAATAAATATATCACAATCAGTTGTTACTTTTGAGCAGCTCATGATTTAAAAAAGCTTTTAGTATCACAAGGTCTACAATGTAATCTCCCTAATAAGATCACTTGATATCAAGTTGCTCAACTGTGCACATGGCCTTTAAAATAGAATCTCTTAATGCTGTGGACTGTCATGCAAGCATTCATAACTTGGGATTAAATTTCATACACATTATTTGAGAAGTCTAGATAATGCCAACAAAATAATTTTCTAAAAACCTCATTATCTTATTTCCAGGTATATCTTGATGTATTTTTTTAAAAAACTATAGGATCAACACATCCCTTGGGAATCTAAAGTTTAGATAATGTCACAAACTATTCAAAGGAATTAGCAAATCTTTCCAGCAGCTCTTCTTCCATTTTCCCTGGCAGCATCAGGTGGCAAGGACAGGCAGTAACCAAATCCATTTAGTGTTAAGTGTGACTCTAACATTGATGACCTTACTGAAACAGTTGGGTCTGATGTTCTGAAGAATGATTAAGTAGGGAAGCCACGTAGCAGGCTGCACATACCACCTTATCACAGAGCTCATTTAGAATATAGTTTGAAATTTTGCTGGAATAACAACTTGCAGGTAGGAAGAACAGCTCAGGAAAAAGAGCACTGGAATGGGACATATCTGGATTCAAATTCCAGCTCACCACTTACAACATCAACCCCTCCAAGCCTTGTTTACTCATCTGTAACATGAAAATACAAACAATATCAATTCCACGCGGTTGTTTGGGGATTAAAAAGATGTAAACATCCCTTTTGGGATAAAATAGAGGCTCAAGAAATGTTAGTTCCCTTCTTTCCGTTCGCCTGTGTCATGTGTCATGCTGGCCTTTCTTATTAAATTTTCAGTTCATTTTCAATTATAGCACCCTTAAATTCTTTACAGGCTAGTAATGAGATGCAACTGATAACATTGGGCTCTGTGTTACTGAGGCAAGGACTGGGTGTAGAGTTTCCCTGGTGCTGCTTGGCACATTACCCAGACGTCCTACAAGGTCATGGTCTGTGGCATTGTGTGGAACATACAATAAACAATCCACCAACGTTTTTATGTCATCTCGTATGGGTCTTTTGTTTTTGTTAGTTATCACTGCTCTCAAGTTTTGTGTTGATAATCTACAGTTAATCTCATTAGAATTTATAAGAAAAAAGAACCCTCGTTAACATGGCAGACTGCATAAAATAGATTGAACAAGACGAGGCTTTTAATGCAATCTACCTCATTAGTGAGAGGATAGGGATCAGGCAGGGCACGATAAATTCTGATGACCATCCCAAAATGATCCTTGGGACCTATTCTGTAATGAAGTAGGAAGGCCAGACAAATCTTACAAAACACTAGGTCTCCCTATAATGCTGGGTGTAGTATCATCCACAGGTTACATGGCACTTTAATTAAGAGGACCACTAAAATTATAAGCTAGAATATAGACGTTGAAATAGAAACTTTCCTTCCTTCCTCCTCCCTTCCTTCCTCCTCCCTTCTTTCCTTCCTTTTCTCCTCTTCCTGTTTCTTTCTTTCCATTTTATCTTTTTACAGAAAGAACAACAGGCTACTAAAAAAACACACATACTGTAATAAGATGAACTATTAGAGATAGAGGAGTCTAATATTCCTGGACGTACAGTCAAGAAATTCCTCTGGGTTTATGCCAAGAGATAGACATTAGACTGAGTCAAGCCCAAGCGCACATGATTGAGATTTCTAAAATATGCCTGGCATGTGAGAAAAAATTTATCTGGAGTTCAGCTAATCCATATCATTCAGTTTTCTTTTTCTTTTATTTATCTTGCTTTTCGTTTGTCTAATCTTTTATCTGTATATAGGCATAGAGAAGTCTGGAATAATATTCACCTAACGTTAGCAATAGTCATTTTCTGAGTAGTAAGAGGGGGCTTTATTTGATGTGCTTTTATGAATTACTTGAATTTTTAAAAGATTTATTTAAAGAAATCAGAGGGTTTTTTAAATAAAATAATCCACAACACTGATTTTTCACTTACCCAGTTTCTGATTAAAAGTGGCAAATGAGGAATGAAGTTACATTGTTAAGCCATTAAATTTGAAAAAAAATGCAAATACTGTAATCATGCAGGTGAACCAAAAAAATTTAAGATGCAATTTATCAAAGCCAGAAATCATTCAAAGTAGGCAAGCAGAGAAAGTAAACATTAAGCATAGTGAAGTACAAGTGACCAACTCTACTTAACCCATTTTCCACTCAATTAAACAATTAAATAAAGCATTTATTTATAACAGCTGGCTACCAGAGATGCCCACGAGAAACCCAGCTCTGTGCAGGTGCCTTAACTCAGGGTGTACAGCAGATAAATGAGCCTGAAAAAAAAAATAAATCAAAGAAGGTCTGAGGGGTCTGAGAGTGACTCCCTAGCTAGTGCTTGATGGTGCCACAAAAGATGTCTTTATTAAGTGCTCTGTCTCCGTATTTTTGAAGGATCAGCTTTCAGCAAAGTAAGAGACATTGCACAACATCAAAAATATGTTACTGATCATTACATTCAACCTTTGTCCAGAAAATTCCAGCTTTCTTCCCTAAGGACAGACATTATCCAGAAACATCTGACTTCCCAGATATCCCATTAAGAATATAAAATTTCTCAGCAATAGCTTTCCACATACCACAATTTTGGTTAATACCAAAACTGGTTAATACCAAAATCATCAGGACAGAATTTCACAAAATAGATGTGCCAAGAATGCATAAGCAGAAGGAACGAGAAGTAAAGCAATTATATATCCCTCATTCCCTCATGGACAGGAGAAAGAACTATGTTTTTATACCAAAAGACAATTAACTGCTCATATGTTTGGCATGGCTCTGGGCCGTAGGAACTAGGAGCAGCAAATGGACAAATTACCTTATACAGTAAGACTAGAGTGAAGTCTTAAACTTCTTACTGTATTATGGAAATTGTGATTTGAAGAAGAGTGTCACCTGCAGGAAGAGTTGCTACAAATAACAACTGCCTGTTACCAAATGCAATGTTGGTTACACATTTAGATTACAGCTGCAAACACAGAGAATAATCATGTCTTCCCATTCAGAATATACTCCGTGGCTTAAAAACAAACAGATAATTTATGGCAGGAGGAATATTCACTTAGACAGCAAATTCACTAATTAATGTATCTATTTACAAATTGATTGCAAAGCCCAATCATTTATTAAAGAAAGATGTATGCCTTTATTGCTTGAGAGTGATAGAAGTTGTGCAGTGAACTTAAGATGTATGAAAATTAGGCCGGGCGCGGTGGCTCAAGCCTGTAATCCCAGCACTTTGGGAGGCCGAGACGGGCGGATCACAAGGTCAGGAGATCGAGACCATCCTGGCTAACCCGGTGAAACCCTGTCTCTACTAAAAAAATACAAAAAACTAGCCGGGCGAGGTGGTGGGCTCCTGTAGTCCCAGCTACTCCAGAGGCTGAGGCAGGAGAATGGCGTAAACCCGGGAGGCGGAGCTTGCAGTGAGCTGAGATCGCGCCACTGCACTCCAGGCCGGGCGACAGAGCGAGACTCCCATCTCAAAAAAAAAAAAAAAAAAAAATAGTAGAGTGGCTAAATTGTAGTGTAATCACATAATGGAATACTATACAGCAATGACAGTGAACAAACTATGATTATATATAACAATGTTAATGAACATAATGTTCATTAATGACGTTAATGTTTATTAGCAATGTTAAATTTACAAGAGAAAAACAACCTCATTAAATAGTGGGCAAAGGACATGAAGAGACACTTCTCTAAAGAAGACATACATGAGGCCAACAAGCATATGAAAAAAAAGCTCAATATCACTGATTATTAGAGAAATGCAAATCAAAACCAGAGTGAGATACCACTTCACACCAGTCAGAATGGCTATTATTAATACAAGTAAAAAAATAACAGATGCTGGCAAGGTTGTGAAGAACAGGGAACACATACACTGTTGATAGAAGTGTAAATTTGTTCAATCATTCCTCTTTGAGGAATCACCACACTGCTTTCCACAAAAGTTAGATTGCTGCTTTCCACAAAAGCAGTGTGGTGATTCCTCAAAGAGCTAAAAGAAGAACTACCATTGAACCCAGCAATCCCATTACTGGGTATGTACCCAGAGAAATATAAATCATTATACCGTGAAGACACATGCATCCAAACGTTCATTGCAGCACTATTCCCAATAGCAAAGACATGGAATCAACCTAAATGCCCATCAGTGACAGACTGGATAAAGAAAATGTGGTACATATACACCATGGAATACTATGCAGCCATAAAAAAGAATGAGATCATGTCTTTTATGGAAACATGGATGGAGCTGAAGGCTGTTATCCTCAGCAAACTAATGCAGGAACAGAAAACCAAACACCACATGTTCTCACTTATAAGTGGGAGCTAAATGATAAGAACTTACCAATGCAAAGAAGGAAACAACAGATACTGGGGTCTACTTGAGGTTAGGAGGGTGGGAGGAAGGAGATGAGCAGAAAATATAGCTATTGGGAGCAAAGACTTGGAATCAACCCAAATATCCATCAGTGACAGACTGGATTAAGAAAATGTGGCACATATACACCATGGAATACTATGCAGCCATAAAAAAGGATGAGTTTATGTCCTTTGTAGGGACATGGATGCAGCTGGAAACCATCATTCTCAGCAAACTATCACAAGAACAGAAAACCAAACACCGCATGTTCTCACTCATAGGTGGGAATTGAACAATGAGATCACTTGGACTCTGGAAGGCGAACATCACACACCAGGGCCTATTATGGGGAGGGGGGAGGGGGGAGGGATTGCATTGGGAGTTATACCTGATGTAAATGACGAATTGATGGGTGCTGACGAGTTGATGGGTGCAGCACACCAACATGGCACAAGTACACATATGTAACAAACCTGCACGTTGTGCACATGTACCCTAGAACTTAAAGTATAATAAAAAAAAAAAAGAAAAGAAAACAAAGGAAAAGAAAAAAAGAAAGAAAATATAGCTATTGGGTACTGAGCTTAATACCGGGGTGATAAAATAATGTGTACAACAACCCCTGTGACACGTGTTTACCTATATAACAAACCTTCACATGTACCCCCAAACCGAAAATAAAAGTTAAAAAAAAGTTAATAAACATAATGGTGGTCCAAAAAAGCCAGACATATGGAGTACATATTGTATAAGTTCATTTGTACAAATTAAAAAATAGGCAAAACTGATCTATGATGTTAGAAATCAGCATAGTAGTAACCTTGGGAGTTAATATTTGAAAGGGTTGTTGGGGGAGATTTTGGGGGGCTGGTAATGGTCTCTTTCTTGCTCTGCGTGGTGATTACATGAGTGTGTTCAGTTGTGAAAATTCAATGATCTGTACATTTATGATGTGTGTACAATTCTATCTGCTATACTTCAATAAAAAGTTTAAAAAACGTAAGTACCCTTTAAAACAGATTTAAATTATCTGTAAATACATATTTACAGATAAAAATACATATTTACAGTAAATCACATATTACTATGCCTATAGCTATGAATATAATCAGCATTTGGTTTTCAGGCAATGTTTGGTCTTTGACCAAGGTATAGATTAAAATTTCAAATACAGATATGCTTGAAAAATCACCATTTAATTCTAAAAGTGACATGATCAAACACAGACAAAAATGAAATTGCTTTCTAATTTGTCATAAGCATTCTGGCCTTTCTCATTTTCCACTTCTGGATTGAGCTGATATCAAGCAGATCTATGCGTACAGGAGAAGGAGTGGGGGTGGTCTCTGGAACAAGCAAATGTCAATAATGGACCTGATAAAAAATAAGACTCCATTTGCTGAACATTCTGTTGTGAGGTCATAGATAAACCACGTATTACAAGTGAAATAAAGTGGATAATATTAACACAATCATCTCCATGAGTCACACTGTAAAAGGGATTTCACCTGAGATATTGAGACTCGCAGACTTTTCAGACTCACAGGCCAAGCAGTTAGTAATAGAAGTGAATAAAACGGGTCAGATAAAATGCAATGGGGACTGGTGGGGGTGTGGGAAAACTACAGAGCACCTAAGCACTGGTCCTCAGAATATGTCTCCAGATCCTACCTAATTAGGAATTAGGTAGACATTCAAGTTATCTGGCCCCCAACCCAGAGCCATGGAATTAGAAATGATGGGGGTGGGGCCCAGTAATCTAAGTTTTTGTTTTTTTTTTGAGACAGAGTCTCGCTCAGTCACCCAGGCTGGAGTGCACTGGCGGAATCTCGGCTCACTGCAAGCTCCGCCTCCCGGGTTCACACCATTCTCCTGCCTCGGCCTCCAGAGTAGCTGGGACTACAGGCGCCGCCACCACACCCGGCTAATTTTTTTTGTATTTTTAGTAGAGACGGGGTTTCACCGTGTTAGCCAGGATGGTCTCGATCTCCTGACCTCGTGATCCACCCGCCTCAGCCTCCCAAAGTGCTGGGATTACAGGCGTGAGCCACCGCGCCCGGCCCAATCTAAGTTTTAACAAGCCCTCGAGTTGTAACAAGCTTGATTCTGAAGCACATTCAAGTGTGAGAACCACTGATCTAGATGTATACTAACTCAAACAAAAATTTTTTAAATCATGTGTGCTTAAAAAAAGTCATCTGGCCAGATTCAGCCTACAGGCTGCCAATTTGTAAATTCAAATGAAAAACAAAAACTTGAATTATTTGTATAATTATGTCAGTTCTGTATTTTCCTTTTTTTAAAATGAAGAGAGAGAGCATGTGGTAAAGTTTGAGCCTAAGTTTTATCTTCCCCAGGATTCAGGCGTATCTGAACTTGCCTGGTATCTAGTGGGATGAGCCTTCTGGAATTCTACTTATAAGACAACTCAAGTAGCCTCCAGGAAAGAACTCATCCCAGTGGAAGGAAGAACCAAGTACAGAGGTTGTATTAAGACAGCAGATGGGGTTGAACATGTCTGAGTACACATGATGTCTGCCACTCAGGTTGCTTCTAGCCCAGCCAGGAGGACTAATTCATTCTTTCAACAAATAGCTATTGAACACCTACCTCATCTGTCTCTGAGTTCTGTGACCCCAGAGTGTCTGTAATATAAGACCTAGTAGAAACTAAAGGAGTTGGTGATTGCTAATCTTCTTAGGACACGGAGAGTGCAGCTTGTTTGTGGCATGAATATTGGTGCCAGCGGCAGCAGCCTTGGATCCAGGACCATCAACATCTTTGATGCCCTTGAAGTTGAACTTTGAGCCTTGGAGGCCTGCTCACACACATCAGCAACTGCAACAGTGGTGGTAGTGCTTTTGGTGGGCAGTCAGATATGGCTTGAAGGATTGGCAGCAGCTGCTTATATCAGGCAAGGAGAATTGTGAACCACATGGCAGCCAAGAGAACTGTTTTGGGAGCACACATGAGACATCCCTGTGCATTTTTGGAGGATGAGAGCCCTCCAGGAGAGGTAGAGAAATGCTAGTTTATAGCTGTGGTTTTTTACTGTCTTATGAGTTGCATATGGAAGAACTTTTTTTTTTTTTTAAGAAAAACAAGGATTTCTTAAATTTGAGTCTATAAGGTAATCTGTGGCTTTTTTTTTTTTTTTTTGACTTTGGCAGCATTTAAAGAAATTACATGCTGCATCTTGTAATAAGATTGATGTAATGTGGCACATATACACCATGGAATATTATGCAGCCATAAAAAAGGATGAGTTTGCGTCCTTTGTAGGGACATGGATGCAGCTGGAAACCATCATTCTTAGCAAACTATCACAAGAACAGAAAACCAAACACCGCATGTTCTCACTCATAGGTGGGAACTGAACAATGAGATCACTTGGACTCGGGAAGGGGAACATCACACACCGGGGCCTATCATGGGGAGGGGGGAGGGGGGAGGGATTGCATTGGGAGTTATACCTGATATAAATGATGAATTGAGGGGTGCTGACGAGTTGATGGGTGCAGCACACTAACATGGCACAAGTGTACATATGTAACAAACCTGCACGTTATGCACATGTACCCTAGAACTTAAAGTATAATAAAAAAATTAAAAATAAAATAAATAAATAAATAAATAAATAAATAAATAAATAAATAAATAAATAAATAAAAAGATTGATGTAATGTGCCCGCAGTGAACATGGTGGACTCAAAATCAAATCTCAAACATTTGGTTTTGTTTTTTAAAAATAAAAAGCAGCAAAATTATTATAGATTTTGAGATATGAGGTTTAAAAAAATCACAGCATTCATTCCTTTTTTTTTCTCTCTCTTTCAAAACATCCCTGTAAAATCAAACAACATTGCTGATGAGCTGTTCTTTGGCACCAGCAAGCAGCTTATTCCAAAGGAAAAAGAACTTTGGAAATAGCCACTCCTTTCCTGCCAGAATTTTGAGAGATTGATGCCCTTTTCCTTCATTTCTGCAATGCCTATAGGCTGCAGATTTTCAGTTACTTCCTGAAATCCTAAATTGAATTCTATTAAAAACATATTTGGTGTTCTCAATAAAAAATGTTTGGTATTATATTTTGGAGGCCACAAGTTCTCTGTAAGACCTAAGGAATTCCCCTAAGTAATCAGAGTTTTCCACAGAGTCAAGTGGTTGCTACATTGCATTTAAGCCAGTATTTTATGATGCCTGGTAAGTAAGGCATGTGGTACATCAGTATTCCATCCAGACAGCAATGCCTTGCAGATTTCCAATTTTCTGATGGAGTCATATTTTTTGTTTGCTATTTATTTGAAACCAATTTTTTAACCCCATATGAACTAAAAGAGTTACTTTATTTTGATACCTCAGTTCTAGCCAACATAGACTATCCATAGCAGAATATGCATTAATGAGATGAGGGTCAGAGATCAGGAGATTTGCATTCTAACCAGCAAGTCAGTTCCTCTATGGTGCTCAGTTTCACTGTCAGTAAAACTGGAGGTGGGGCAAACTGGCCTAGAGCTCAGTGTCTAGAATTCGCATTCCTTAACTTCTGGATTATGAGAACTCTCCCTGGAGAATCCTAATGATGAATTAAGTATTTGAAAAAGAGAAATTTAACTGGAAAGGACTCTTGAAACCACTGGTGTTATAAGTTTCTTTTCTTAACAGAGAACTAGGGTTATTTTCTGTGTATCTTTGCTTACAGGTGCCTGATATTGTCACCAGTCAATCAAAGCTTGTTTCTATATTAACTTAATAGAATTTAGCTTTCTGGAACACAGTTAACAACAAGAATATGAAACATTTATTCGATTCTGATTTCATAATATTTCTTTCTTCCATGCCCCTAGTCTGACGGTGTCTCTCTCTTGTGGACCATTGTAATAGACTCCTAACTGGTTTTCCCACCTTGGACCCCTTCCTCCAACCCTTTTTACATGATTTTATACTTGGATTACGAGTTAATGTTTCCCATATACAGCTCTTCCCTATTACTTTCCTGCTCAAATCCCTTAATAGCTCTCTGTTGGCTACAATATAAAATAGGAACTCTTTCTCATGGCATCCAAGGCCTTGCACTGTCTGACCCAACCCTGCTTCCCATCCTGTGGCCCATTGCTCCTTGTCCCACAGCCTTCTGAGCTTCCTGTTCTTCCTGCACATGCCCAGAAATGCTCTGATTTTGTCCCTTTGTCCCACTGGTTCTTGCTTCCTGTTTCTACCTGTTCAGATTCTACCTCTCCTTACAGTTTAAGGCCATCGTTCTGATATCACCTTCTCTGCCTGCCCAGCTTTTCTTGGTCTTTCTTAACTGCAAGGGACCTATAATTTTTCTGAACTCCTGTGACAATTTATTTACATCTCTATCATGGGAGCTATCACTTCCACTCTATATTTGTATTCATATTTATTTTTTTCACTAGGTACTCATTTTCATGAGGTCAGAAGCAATATTGTTCTGTATTTGTAGCCCTCAAGATACCTAGCACAGAGTAAGTAGTTATTCTACAAATGTTTGCTTAATGAATAAATATCAGAGTTACCATGGAAATCTGAACTTACCCAAACTCCTTCAACTAAATTAGAACCACTCACAGGGCATATTTTTTAAGTGGGAAATTTCATCTATCTATCTATCTATCTATCTATCTATCTATCTATCTATCTATCTATCTATCTATCATCTATCTCCATCTATCTATCCTTCTGCAACTTAAAATTTCTCAGCCTATGTTTGGTTTCAGTGAGGAAAATTAAGAAAAAAAATAAAAAGGTGAAATAACTTAAATTGCAGGTTTAGCAAGTAATTTATATCCAGCTCCTTTCTTTCATGCATTTTGCCGTGGTCAGCTTTCAACAATGGTTTAGGTTCACATTTGTTTGCATACTGATGTTCAAATGTTTGTTAAAGCTGATGCAACTCTGTGAGAAAGATCAACACTAACTCTGTAGATGGAACATACAAGTTTTAATCCAGTGAAGTGAAGATTTACTTGAGATATTGTTTCACGTGGAGCACTGAGAAAAGTCATGGCCTTTTAACTAATTAATTAATTTTTTGACAAAGAGCAGCCATTCGATGGAAAATGTGTACCTAAATAGGGAAAGTTAGATGTTAGAGAGGGCTCATTAGATAGGCATTATATGCATTACATGTATAATAAAGTGGTTATATATGTAAATACATACAAAAAGCCACTTTATTCATTTCTAGACCATTTGTGATGTTTGCCAATTTTTGTACAAATTATCTTAAAATTAATCTTAAGAACCTTTTATCACATACTCGGAATATATCTAATTGAATGTAAGAGTAATTCCCAAATATCTGCACACTAAAAAAGAATTAAAGGAAATAAAAAATGAAAATGTCCATCAACTGGTGAATGGATAACAAAACGTAGTTTATCTATACAATGGAATATTGTTTTGCCATAAAATGGACTGACTATTCATACCTGCTACAACATGGATGAACATTAAAAACACTAAGTGAAAAAAGCCAAACACAAAAGGTTACCTATTGTATGATTCTATTCCTGTGATATTTCTAAAATAAGCACATTCATAGAAACAAAGTAGATTCTTGGTTTCTAGAGGCTGGGAAGAGAGGGAAATGAGTGGCTACTTATGGGTTCACAGGTTTTTTTTTTTATGGTGATGAAAATGTTTAGCATGAGATAGTGGTGATGGTTTCACAACTTTGTGAATATACTAAGAGCCACTGAATTGTACACTTTAAAGGGGTGAATATTATGGTAGGTGAATTATATCCCAATTTAAAAAAATACAAATTGAAGATTCTGCACAAGAAGATTTTCCGGAGGGTTTTTTTCCAGCCAGCACTGAAGAGTACAGAGATGACAGTCATTGGCAATCCCAGTCTTCAACACACTTGCCCTTGCTGTTCACTGTGTTTTATGGTAACTGAACAGGACCAGCTAAATGCTTCTGCCCTCCTTGCCTGGGCTGTGTGAAAGCCCATCACTGCTATGCTCCAGTGAGATAAAATCATTTATTTGTATATTAGCTTGTAATTTTTAAAGTACTTTCGCCCTCACTAACTCATTTGGTTCTCAAATGTTTTCTTTCCAAACATACTTATATTTTATACCCATTTATAGTTGTTCATCCACCAAAACAGAAAAGCTTTATTTCTTAGCAGTGTAATGGATTTCTCTTGTCTGTCTTTGCTGATACTTTTGTTTCACTCTCCTCTTTCTTCTAATATATTTTGCTCAGTTCTCCAGTACTGTGCATATATGTCCAATTCTCCTGACTTTTTACATATCTGTAGTTCTTCATGTTTCTGCCTTCTGAGTCTTTATTTTCAAGTTGGTGATTTACTCTTCATCATTCTCCCTTCCCCTGAATAAGACCAATAAGCTTTTTCTTTGAAACTATAATTCACTTCTTTCCTTCCCTTAATCTTGGCTGAGTGACTCCAAAAATAATGTCATATCTCATGCAATGGTATTTGCTGCCCCTATCGAATATTTTTATTGTAGAACCGTCATTTTTTAATTAAATAAAACATTTGTAAGATGTTTCTGTTTTATATTTACTATTAACTGGTTATACTTATTCCTTTATTTCCTGTAGACTCCTATATGTTATTTCAATGTAGTACTCTGGTTTATTATTTATTCTTTAATAAGTGTATATCTCCTTTAAGAGTACTTTGATAATTTCTTATCATAGTTTTCAGGTCCTCAATATTTACATTCCATTGATGATCTTCTTCATTTTATCTTATGGAAATATACCCCTCTTCTCTATTTACAAATCACCTTTCTTTATAGCATGATTTGCCATTTCGTCTTGGTCAGGGTGGAATTTGAAGCTTAGTCTCCAGCAGTTGCATTTTCTTCCATCTTGGAGCATAAGCCTAGTCTTCATAGCTTCAATGCTATGGTATTCCTCTTTATGTTCCATTTTTATTTTGTTGGCATCCATGGCAGCTCATGTTGCTCATTCTTGATATGTCCTAAATGCACAAATGATGCCTTGAAAGCTATAATTGCATAGCACCCTCTTTTCATTTTCCCCCATCTGTGTCTTGGATTTGGCTTGTACTTTATTGTAAGAGTGTCTACCTACCATAACACCATAAAGACCAATAGTCACATGGAGCCTTAACTATCTCCCCTCTTTCCTCATTTATTCCTAGGGAGTGGGGATTCACGTCATATGCCCATGTAACATTTGCCTTGATTTTAGCAGTTTGTCTGGCATTTATCCTCTCTTCATAGTCTTAAAGAGAAAATCGTCATTGGCTCAAGCACTAGACTTTGCTTAATCTAAACGGAATAAATATACTTCTTATCACCTTCCTTTGGTATCTTATCCTTTTTCTATCCAGTCCCTTGTCTCTTGCTTGCCTTGTACCATTGATGACATGTCTGAATTCATCTTGAGATTACAAGCTCTTTTGTAGACTAAAATCAGATTGCATTCATATTTGCTACCTTCCCTATCCTCCTTCCAACCACAGTATCCAACAGTCTGCACAATACATTGTACATTATAATGTTCCAGCAAAAATTTGGTAAATACTATTTTTTAAATATTTATTTATTTTATGTTCATCCTTAAGCCACTTCTCACTTATTGCCACACCACTGGAACTTAGTATCTTACTTTCCTCCATTTTGCCAACTTTCCTAATAGTATTTCTGCAAACCGCATTATTATGGGTACAGGGCTGCCTTGTGGGATGATGAAAATTTCTTGGGAGTAGTTAGAGGTGATAAGTTGCACAATATAATGAATATATACCAAGTGCCACTGAATTATACATTATGGTTAATAGGTTAATTAGGGTTATGTGAATTTTACCTCAATTTTTAAAACTGCACTACTATGAGTTAATAATACAAAAAAAAAAACAAAAACAAAAATCCAAAAAACAGTTTATAACCAGTCTCATTCTTGTCTTTTTTTTTTGAGATGGAGTCTCACTCTGTTGCCAGGCTGGAGTACAGTGTCACAATCTCGGCTCCCTGCAACCTCCGCCTCCTGGGTTCAAGTGATTCTCCTGCTCAGCCTCCCGAGTAGCTGGGACTACAGGCACATGCCACCATGCTCAGCTAACTTGTGTATTTTTAGTAGAGACAGGGTTTCACCATGTTGGCCAGGATGGTCTCGATCTCCTGACCTCATGATCTGCCCACCTCGGCCTCCCAAAGTGCTGAGATTATAGGTGTGAGCCACTGTACCCGGCCTCATTCTTGTCTTTTAAGATAGTGCTTGTATTTTTTTTTTTTTTTCATGTACTTGGCTATTTTACCTTTCTCCCATATATCATTGAAAATAACAGCAAAAGGTGAGTCCAGCCAACTTTCTAAAGGTTGGAACTCAGCAGTGAGGACATCAACATTTAATCACTGCTTATTTTTTGGCTGTAATTCCTACTAGTAAATCATTATCTTTTCACTCTTTTAATGATACTTTCCTATTAGTGCCCATTCTTTCTTTTCTCTTTTCTCAGTACCTTTTCTTGCTCTTGAATTTAACTTTGCCTTACCACAGTGGTCATGTCATATCTCCTGGGGATGTCATAAAGAAGACAGTAAAATAAAACAATTAGCCAGGCATGGTGGCGGGCACCTGTAATCCCAGCTACTTGGGAGGCTGAGGCAGGAGAATCACTTGAACTCGGGAGGCAGAGGTTGCAGTGAGGCGAGATCACGCCACTGCACTCCAGCCTGGGCAACAGAGCGAGACTCAGTCTCCAAAAAAAAGAAAAAAAAAGAAGAAGACAGTATTACTAGAGAACTTCAGTCATTAAGAGATTACTTGTTCCTGATAAAGGCCTGACCATTTTCACTCCTTTCTATTTTGATGGCGAGGGGTAGCAAATCAACCTCCAGAAACCGAAGGGAGAAAATGTTCCTCCCTGTGGGTTTTTGGAGTCAGATAGCCCCAGTTCAGATCCTGGTTCTGTCACTCCCTGTGGGTTTTTGGAGTCAGATAGCCCCAGTTCAGATCCTGGCTCTGTCACATAGTAGCTGTGTGATCTTGGGTCAGTCACTTCATAAGTCAGATTCCTCATATTAAAAAAAATGAGAAGAACAATAGTACCTACCTCCTAAGGTCCTTGCGAGGGTTGCATGAGATAATGCATATAAATGTCCCTTGGAATTACACACTTGCCTGTGTATCAGTGTCCATGTTCACACTTACTCTTTTTCTACTTGTCTCCTAGTATCTGAAACTACTCTTTGCCTTCCTTACAACAAACACTGAGCTACTTATGCCCCTGCCTGGGGAATGACTCTTTCTCCCATTCTCACTATGCATAAATAAATGCCAGCCAAGGAAGCACCAAGTAGAAAAATGAGCAAGGACTGTATTTGATGAATTTCAGCATTATAAGAAAATAATACAGGAGCATGTGTCAGGCACAGGAAAAACAAACAACCTAATTTCTCTTTGTGATCCTTACTTTTGACTGTATTTTTTTTTCACTACATAAAGTAGCATAGGAAACATAACTAGTGTGCAGAAATTTGGTTAAAACTGCTGTATCCCTTTAGTCTGGGGGAGAGAGTAGCCTTAAACTATAGATGAAAGTTATTCCACATGTTAAATAAGAAAATAGAAAATTGAGTTGTGCAATATTTCTGGGGGTTTTTTGTTTTGTTTAGTTTTGGCATGAAAGTGAAATCACCTGATGTGCTATCAGGAAGCAGCAGGGTTCAGAGGAAGAGCTTTGAATTGGGGATTAGGAGATGTGGGTCCTGGGCCTGCCACTAACTGGATGACCTTCAACAGGCTACTTCTTCTAACTGGGGCTGTGTGTTTCCTGAAAAATACAAACTGAATCTGCAACCCCCACCACCGCCTATTCTGTTATTTATTTTTACTCCAAAACTCCTTTCCACAGAACAACTCCACTTCTTAGGAATTAAAAAATATATATTTTTTTTTTAAATCATTTTTTGTGGTGTATTACAAAATGGTTTTAGGTTAAAAATTTTTTAGGTCAGATTTAATACAGCATCTATTAACATAATTTTAATACAATCATTAATGTATAATCAGAATCCTATATTTCCTTTTGTGACAACACTGGGTTAAAAAATACTGAATCATATTATCTCCAAGTCAGTGTTTTATGTAAAAAATTTTTTTAAGAATAATTTTGTTTAGTGACATATGGCACTATGATTGATACTTACTTGGACGTTCATACTGAAGAAAATATCATGAGTGTGGATAACATGGAGTGGTCTCTTTGAGGGGTATAATTAACTCTTGGTCAAAAGCCATTGAAAGTGTCAGTGTGTGTTCTTAGAAAATATGAATCAAAGATTCTTTTTGTTAGAAATACATAACTCTTTAGTGCTGGTCCTAAATAGCGATTGGATGATAGTTAGATGAAGAATGAGTTTATTTTAACTTCCCAAATATTTTCAGTTCATGTTCATGAGATTGTGTATTGAAAATGTCCTTGATGCCTGCTGGAAGGAATCCCTGTGGAACTCAGAGAGAAGCAGTCTGTGATGGCATGGGAATGGAGCACTGAGTGGAAGGATGCCAGTGCTAAAGTCACAAGGCCCATGTTCAAATCATGCTATTCAACTTGCAGTGGGATAACTGGGCAACTCACTTAACCTTGAGCTTCAGTTGCCTCATCTGTACAATGAGGATAATTATATATTTACTTCCTAGGGTTATTATAAGATGTAAATAAAGTTTAGTATATGGCATTACTTTTAAAAAGTATCACATTTGTCAAAAAGCATTTTGACAGGACAAGGGTGAGGTGATTAAGATGCCAACCAGCCTAGCGGTCAGAATTTAAGGAGACCCCCTTCACTCTCAGGATCATACAAGTGCAAAGTCAGCCTTGAAAGTGAGCACCTACTCAAAGTTTGAACCCAGGCTCCTCAGTTCTCTCACTCTCGTCCAGGCCCTGGTGTTTGGCCAAGTAAGCACCTTTGAATATGAGCCATACAGCTTCAGATGTGGGTCCGGTTTCTGAAAGACCATTTTTGTTCACATACACTTAGTAGGTCAGGAGCAACTTTTCCTAACAGTTTCCAAAAAATATAATGCTGCTGATTTGTTTTTCTAAGACCACCAGAACGAGCACAAAAGAACCAGCAAGTAGGCAAGGCTAGGAGCAAAACTGCAAATTTATTCTTTGATCACCTAGCTTCAGGGAAGAAGGTGTGTAGGGTGAGGTCTGTCGGCCTCCAGCAAAGGAGGCCAAGAGAGTCGCCCGGTGGAGCTCTCGGGCGGAGTTCCTGATGCAGTCCCGACAAGAGTGGGGGCTGAGGAAGCCCGCAGGGCGGAAGGGCAATAGGCGGGGCACGGGCGTGTGGGGGGCGTTCCGTAGGTGCGACCAGGTGAATCTTGGTCTCTTCGAATTGACATCACCTGGCGCATGCCAGGTTGGTCTGCACCTTCCTGGGTGCCGGCTGCATTTTCGCACCCACGGGAAAAGTTGGTGATGAAGAAACCGGAAGTGCGCCATCTTGCCTCCCTTCGTCCAAACAGCTGCTGCTTGTATGAAACAATCTTCCTCTAACTTCTTTTTTTCTTTCAATTCCCTTATTATGCTTCTTATATCTCTGTGTATAGTTAGATGTTACAAGATACATTAATTTTGTCTTCAGATATTCTCCTGGAGGTAGTATTTCATTATGACATATTGCTAAACAATACCATGTCTGCATTATTATTTTCTGAAATTTGTAGTAGTGAGGGGGAAGATCTTTTAGCTTTAGTTTCTTTAAATTGCTTGCTTTCAAAAAATAAGATTGATAGACTGCTAGCTAGACTAATAAAGGAAAAAAGAAAGAAGATCCAAAAAGCACAATCAGCAATGACAGAGGGGACATTGTCACTATTATGAGCACCTCTATGCACACAAACTAGAAAACCTAGAAGAAATGCATAATTTCCTGGAAATATACAACTTCCCAAGACTGAACCAGGAAAAAATTGAAACTCTGAACAGACCAACAATGAGTTCTGAAATTGAATCAGTAATGAAAAGCCTACCAACCAGAAAAAGCCATGGTCAGACAGATTCACAGCTGAATTCTACCAGACATAGAAAGAAGAGTTGGTACAAATACTACTGAAACTATTCAGAAAAATAGAGGAGAAGGGACTCCTGTCTAACTCATTCTATGAGGCCAACATCATGCTGATACCAAAACCTGGCAGAGACATAACAGATAAAGAAAAATTCAGGCCAATATCCCTGATGAGCATAGATGCAAAAATCCTCAACAAAATACTAGCAAACTGAATCCAGGAGGACATTAAAATGCTAATCCACTACGATCAAGTAGGCTTTATTCCTGGGATGCAAGGTTGTTTCAACACAGGCAAATCACTAAATGTGATTCAATACATGAACAGAACTAAAAACAAAAACTACACAATTATCTCAATAGACTCAGAAAAGGCTTTCAATAAAATTCAATGTTCCTTTATGTTAAAAACCGTCAACAAACTAGGCATCAAAGGAACATACCTCAAAATAATAAGAACCATCTATGACAAAGCCATAGCCCATATCATACTGAATGGGCGAAAGCTGAAAACATCCTCCTTGAGAGCCAGAACAAAACAAGGATGCCCATTCTCAGCACTCCTATTCAACATAGTACTTACTGGAAGTGTTAGCTAGAGCAGTCAGGCCATAGAAAGAAATAAAAGACATCAAAACAGGAAGAGAAGAAGTCAAACTTATCTCTTTGTAGACAGTATGCTTCTGTACCTAGAAAATGCCATAGTTTCTGCCCAGACTCTCCTAGAACTGATCAACAACTTCAGCTGTTTTAGGACATAAGATAAATATACAAAAATCAGTAGTATTTCTCTGCATCAATAACATTCAAGCTGAGAGCCAAATGAAGAACTCAATCCCATTCACCATGGCCATGCAAAAGGAATAAAATGCCTAGGAATACGTATAGCTAACCAGGGAAATGAAAGATCTCTACAATGAGAATTACAAAACACTGCTGAAAGAAATTAGAGACAACACAAAGAAATGGAAGAACATTCCATTCTCATGGATAGGAAGAATCAATAGTGTTAAAATGGCCACACTGCCCAAAGCAATTTACAGATGCAATGCTATTCCTATCAAACTACCAATGACACTTTTTACAGAACTCGGAAAAACTATGCTAAAATTCATATGGAATGAAAAAAGACTAGACAAAGGCAATCCTAAGCAAAAAGAACAAAGGCAGAAGCATCACACTACCCGACCTCAAACTGCACTACAGGGCTACAGTAACCCAAACAGCATAATATTGGTACAGAAACAGTCATATAGACCAATGGAACAGGTTAGAAAACCCAGAAATAAAGCCACACACCTACAACTGTCTGATCTTCAACAAGTTCAACAAAAACACGCAACAGGAAAAGGACTGCCTATTCAATAAATGGTACTGGCATAACTGGCTAGCCATATGTGGAAGACTGAAACTGGACCACTTCCTTTCACCATATACAAAAATCAACTCAAGATGTATCAAAGACTTAAACGTAAAACCTAAAACTATAAAAACCCTAAAAGAAAACCTATGAAATATTAATACTATTCTGGACATATACCCTCGCAAAGATTTCATGATGAAGCCTCCAAAAGCAATTGCAACAAAAACAAAAATTGACAAGTGGGACTTAATTAAGCTAAAGAGCTTCTGCACAGCAAGAGAAACTATCACTGGAGTAAGCAGATAGTTTACAGAATGGGAGAAAATATTTGCAAACTATGCATCCAGTAAAGGTCTAATATCCAGACTCTATAAGAAAGTTAAAAAAATTAACAAACAAAAAGAAAACCCATAAAATTAGCAAATGACATGAATGGCCACTTCTCAAAAGAAGGCATACACGCAGCCAACAAGCACATGAAAAAATGCTCAACATCACCAATCATCAGAGAAATTTAAATCAAAACCACAATGAGATACCATCTCATACCAGTCAGAATGTTTATTATTAAAAAGTCAAAAAATAACAGATGCTGGCTAGGTTGTAGAGAAAAGTTAACACCTACACACTGTTGGTGGGAGTGTAAATTAGTTCAGCCACTGTGGAAAGCAGTTTGGAGATTTCTCAAAGAACTTAAAACAGAGCTACCATTTGACTCTGCAATCCCACTACTAGGTATATACCCAAAGGAATAAATCATTCTACCGCGAAGACACATGCATGTATATATTCATTGCAGTACTATTCACAATAGCAAAGACATGGAATCAACCTAAATGCCCATCAATGGTGGACTGGATAAAGAAAATGTGGCACATATACACCATGGAATACTATGCAGCCATAAAAAAGAATGAAATTATGCCCTTTGCAGCAACATGGATGCAGCTGTAGGCCATTATCCTAAGCAAATTAATGCAGAAACAGAAAACCAAATACCACATGTTCATACTTATAAGTGGGAGCTATATTGAGTACACATGGACACTAAGGGAACAACAGACATGGGGGCCTACTTGAGGGTGAAAGGGTGGGAGGAGGCTGAAGATCAAATAACTACCTATCGGGTACTGTACTCATTACCTGAGTGATGAAATAATCTATACACCAAAACCTTGTGACACACAATTTCCCCAGGTAACAAACCTGCACATGTCCACTCTGAACCTAAAATAAAAGTTTTAGAAAAAAGAAAAAAAACTGCCTGCTTTCAAGGTAGAAGCCATTTACTTGCCAAGTAAAAAGATGTCACAGGTTATCATTTTTAAAAATCCCAGAGGATAATGGATATGAAAGCAGTTCTTCCAGGCTCAGAGCCAGAGTTCAAGAAACAAATATGAGTTGCCCCTCTGTACAAACAGATTTTTCAAGAGTTGTTCACATGCCCACATGCGCTGGCAGAGGTGGGCTTTTCAGGGTAACAGTTCAGTGACAAACCTCTCAATGAGTTATTTAAACAAGAGAGGCTAGTGTTACTAGTTACAGTTTCAGAGCTTTCTAAATTGCTTGCTAGTAGAGTTTTAAACTTTGTTGCCCACTTTTCCATTTGGGTTTCCTCATGCTGCTGTTAAAAGGTTTGACTCACTCTTAAATTTTGCTTTATGATGCCCCATACTTGTCTTTTAAATCTTTGCAGATACCCAGGTTTTATATCCTGAAATTTTATATTTGTCTCTGATGCTCCCATAAGCATTGGTGTGATTTTATTAGTGATATTTTGAAACTAAATCTGTCAGAGATGAATTGTGATTTTTTTAAAGATATGACTATTTAGGGTAGGCTCAATGACTAGCAAAATCCGTAGAAGCAGGAGAACTGGCAAGTGGGTTCCTCAGAAAATGTGATCAACAGTGTAAGTATTGACGAAATTCTTTCAAAGACTGCATTTTTTGCCCTTCAGTAGTTTAGAAGATGAAAAAAAAAAAAAAGACTGCAGACCATTTTTTAAGTCTATTAGTTTAATGGAAACTTAGGACATAGATGAAATGTGGTACTTTTAGCCCATTTTTATTCTGTTGTTAAAGGTAGATATATATATGGGTAAGAATTGCAGCATAGCAATGAACAAGTATGTATCTACATCAAACTAAATATTTATCATTCCGGCATTTTCCTTTGCTACTCAGCATTCTGTATGTTTTGGTTTATAAATTATCTCTCATACAAACTGCTCAAATTGGGCAGGACATAGCTATATGCTAGATGTGTAGGTTGTTAGTTAAAGATGAAAAAATTTCAAATTGAAACTTAGGTAGCAAATCTGCTGAAATGGGTATGAAAGCAGTTCTTCCAGGCCCAGAGCCAGAGTTCACGATGAGTTGCCTCTCTGTACGGATTTTTCAAGAGTTGTGTAATACCACACAAATTTATCAGAGGTTTAAAATGGACAATGTCCTGGATATGAAAGTTACGGGAAATTTTTCTTCTCCTTTTTTTTTAACTTTGCCAAATTTTCAAAATAAGAATGTCATTTAATAAGGATTTGTAATGCATGTTGCCTCAGCTTTGTTGGAGGTGTGCTAAGATCTCAGTGGTGCTGCAAACCAGCATTGGGTGGTGCCAGAGGTGTCACCCATCAGTAGTTTCAGTTGTTGGGGAAAAGGTAAACTTGAGTACTCTCCAAACTGGCATTAATATATATTTAGTTGTCCATAATTCAACAACTATTTGTAGAACGCCAACTATGTGCAAAGCATCATGTGAGGGGTTAGGCAGCCACTGATGAGCTCCAATATGGAGATTCTGTTCTGGGAGAATTCTTTAGATGACATTATGATAATTTCTACAAAGAAATTAGAAGATTCTGAAAGAGCTTGTAATAGCAGAATCTGACCAGGGAAAAGGGCAGAAAGACACTGGATGGTGACGGTGAAGAAGTGACATGTACTTTGAAATCTGAAGAGTAAGCAGAAATTAGCCAAATATGAGGGTAAGAAAAAGGGACCATTCTAAGTAGAGGGAATGGCTTGTGGGAAGGCCCAGAAATAGGAAAAAGAGTGTCAAAGTCAAAAAATTGAAAGGCCATTATGGCTGGAGCCAGCAGAATGAGGAAGTTACTGGTTATGAGATTTTAAAAATTTATTTATGTGTTTTTTAAAAAGACTCTCTGACTGCTCTATGGAGTGAGACTAGAAGGGGTAAGAGGGGTACAGGGAGGAGGAGGCTATTACAGTGGTCCAAGTGGGAAAGATGGTGGTCTGTGTGGCAGTTGGGGCATCAGGCTTGGGGCATAATAGACAAGTTCCAGAGATAACACAGGAGATAGAGTTGACAAGAATTGCTGCGTGCTTGGTTATGGGAAGTTGTCAAGAATGACTTCCATCAGCTGGCATATACAACAGTCACAGCACCTCCCCTCATGACACCCCTCTGAAGTGGACAGATCAAGAATACTCACTGTCATTTTGTAGATTTGCAAACAAATAAATCAAACAATTGAGTGGTAGCCCCATTTATACAGTCATGCCAATTCTCCTTGACTTGTGTATCTAAGTCAGTGTTTGGAACTTCCATTCACAATTGCTTCAAAGAGAATAAAATACCTAGGAATCCAACTTACAAGAGATGTAAAGGACCTCTTCAAGGAGAACTACAAACCACTGCTCAGTGAAATCAAAGAGGACACAAACAAATGGAAGAACATACCATGCTCATGGATAGGAAGAATCAATATCATGAAAATGGCCATACTGCCCAAGGTAATCTATAGATTCAATGCCATCCCCATTAAGCTACCAATGAGTTTCTTCACAGAATTGGAAAAAACTGCTTTAAAGTTCATATGGAACCAAAAAAGAGCCTGCATTGCCAAGACAATCCTAAGTCAAAAGAACAAAGCTGGAGGCATCACGCTACCTGACTTCACACTATACTACAAGGCTACAGTAACCAAAACAGCATGATACTGGTACCAAAACAGAGATATAGACCAATGGAACAGAACAGAGTCCTCAGAAATAATACCACACATCTACAGCCATCTGATCTTTGACAAACCTGAGAAAAACAAGAAATGGGGAAAGGATTCCCTATTGGCTAGCCATAAGTAGAAAGCTGAAACTGGATCCTTTCCTTACTCCTTATACGAAAATTAATTCAAGATGGATTAGAGACTTAAATGTTAGGCCTAATACCATAAAAATCCTAGAAGAAAACCTAGGTAATACCATTCAGGACATAGGCATGGGCAAGGACTTCATGTCTAAAACACCAAAAGCTATGGCAACAAAAGCCAAAATTGACAAATGGGATCTAATTAAACTAAAGAGCTTCTGCACAGCAAAAGAAACTACCATCAGAGTAAACAGGCAACCTACAGAATGAGAGAAAATTTTTGCAATCTACTCATCAAAGGGCTAATATCCAGAACCTACAAAGAACTCAAACAAATTTACAAGAAAAAAACAAACAACCTCATCAAAAAGTGGGCAAAGGATATGAACAGACGTTTCTCAAAAGAAGACATTCATACAGCCAACAGACACATGAAAAAATGCTCATCATCACTGGCCATCAGAGAAATGCAAATCAAAACCACAATGAGATACCATCTCACACCAGTTAGAATGGCAATCATTAAAAAATCAGGAAACAACAGGTGCTGGAGAGGATGTGGAGAAATAGGAACACTTTTACACTGTTGGTGGGATTGTAAACTAGTTCAACCATTATGGAAAACAGTATGGCGATTCCTCAAGGATCTAGAACTAGAAGTACCATATGACCCAGCCATCCCATTACTGAGTATATACCCAAAGGATTATAAATCACGCTGCTATAAAGACACATGCACACGTATGTTTATTGCGGCACTATTCACAATAGCAAAGACTTGGAATCAGCCCAAATGTCCATCAGTGACAGACTGGATTGAGAAAATGTGGCACATATACACCATGGAATACTATGCAGCCATAAAAAAGGATGAGTTTGTGTCCTTTGTAGGGACATGGATGCAGCTGGAAGCCATCATTCTTAGCAAACTATCGCAAGAACAGAAAACCAAACACTGCATGTTCTCTCTCATAGGTGGGAACTGAACAATGAGATCACTTGGACTTGGGAAGGGGAACATCACACACCGGGGCCTATCATGGGGAAGGGGAAGGGGGGAGGGATGGCATTGGGAGTTATACCCGATGTAAATGATGAGTGGATGGGTGCTGACGTGTTGATGGGTGCAGCACACCAAAATGGCACAAGTATACATGTGTAACAAACCTGCACGTTATGCATATGTACCCTAGAATTTAAAGTATAATAATAATAATATATATATTAATTAATTAATTAATTAAATAAAAATAAATAAATAAATAAATCAGTGTTTGAATTGTGAAAACAAAAGTTGTCAATGTAGGTTCTGCCTTGTATAAGGAAGCCTGTTAAAGAACTGTTTCTTGCTTCAGAGTTTTCTATTCAAATGTTCCTATTAACACTTGAAATATCAGATGAGGTATTACTTTGCTATTGACATTTCAGGCTCCAGGTTAATGACTATCTGTCAGGTATGGCAACATACTCAGAGAGCTGCTAGCTGTTTCTGACTGGGGGAATTTGGCTTAAAAATGT